>NC_134219.1:10102500-10727500 GCF_965140235.1 Caretta caretta
ATGGAATTCATTGCTAGATCAGGGTCTAGGAATAAAATGATAGACCCTGCCCCTATAGAGCTCAGAGCCTAATTTAAGACAGTGTGTGAAAACAAGGCAATACTTCCAAGGACTTCAGTGAAGCCAGGATTTCATCGAGGGTGTATAACAAAGGAGGAGTGGGGTAAAAGTTGCTGCCATAGAGAGTTTTAAATAGGGTAATAGATAATTTCATCATCAGTGATAGGAACCATAAAAATCCCCAAAGTTTAATCATGAAAAAGCTAAACATTTTCAAGTTTCACCTCTGTTATTTTGACTGTGCCGATGAACATGAGGGCTGCTTTTTCCAGGCAAAAACCTGCTGTTTTGCTGCAAAATTTTGCTTTGAGGCAAATTCTCAGAAAGTTCCTGATCTCTTTAGAATGATAAATTTCATCATGTTGACCACAAACCAACCAAACTACCAACCACATAAAGGGTAAAAACTTCATACTATGTTAAATTCTCACAAACTTTGGTAAATAACTCAAGAATTTGTAATATCAAGGTTTTGCTTGGCCCTGGCTACAAATATATGAAGGCACAGAGGCGGATTGTCGGATAAAGTCGGGAAGGATGGAATTAACCAAGCCAAATTTCACTCTCATTACACCAATGCAATGTCGTGACTATTTGTGCTGAGAGTGTTATAGATACTTGGGTTGCAACAGTGCAAAATCTGGTCCTTCATATGTTAGGTATAAGATACACAGAACTGAAAGGCTAAAATCATTAACATATAGGGTCAATCAATCTTCTGCTAAAGCCAATGGAAAGATTCCCATTTATTTTAATGGGAGCTGGATTGGGCCCAGAAAATGTAGAATAAAAACCAAAAGTACATTTAAACAATGAATTATCATGCGTTAGACTACGGTAAAGAGGACAAGGCAGCTCTCTGGCAGCATCTCTTAGGTTTAATTTAATCTGACACATTGCAGATTTTCCTGCACAATTGTTATTAGGCCCCTATGGAAGCAAGTTTGGGATGGCTGTACTGTTTTGGGAAACTGATTCTTTCTGTCTCCTGAGGTCACCAGTGATACATAGTAAATAAAGTTCATTTTGAATGACACGTTTTTAAACAGAATGGCAAAGTCATTATCCACCCACGATAAAGTATTTACAGTACATCTGCACTAGGATCATTGCCTCTGTCTGCGGTTCCATAGCAAATCTCTCCCAGTGGTATGCATATCAAATTGGTTCAGCTGAGAAGTCCAGAGATGATTTTTCAAACTGCCCATGCTGCAAACTCTGCCCCTAGAATCTGAAAGCCAGACTTTCCCTGCCTCTTATGTTACCGCCAGCAGTGAAGATCCTGCAGTCAGAAAGGAGCAGGCACGTTTGTCGATGATGCATGGAACAGAACAGAGTCCAGCTTGCTGTCTCCTAGCTAACCTGTCCGTGCAGGGAATAATCTTGTCTTTGTCAGTTAAATGAGCAGACCTGACTCAGCCACTGCTAAATAGCACAGTGCAGTTTGTACATCACCACTTTTCTCAGTCGGGGTCCTAATGCCTTTTCTGATTTTGGACATCCCTGTCCTCCTTCCCTTTTCCCCTTCTTTTCCTCCCTTCTCCATATTTCTTTGACCACAAACTCTCTTCCTCCCTCCATGTGCCTTACAGGTCCAATTAAATCCTCCCCACACTGATAGCCCTACACACCCTTCCTATCGTTTCCTGCCATGCACATTCCATATTTCCCTGCTGCTGTTCCCTGCAGTGCCTCGTGGCACACCTGTTTGGCTGAACTCCACTGGGAAATCAGTAACTTGATTAGGAGTGGAGGAGGCCATCATTCTTAGAGCACTCAGTCTGCTCCTCTGATGACCATCACTGCATCTGAAATACATCCTCTTGAAGCATCATGTCAAAGAACGGTGATTACTTAACATGGGTACTGGAAAAGCTTGGTGTTGACTATAAAATAAGGATCCTGTGAAGTTGGAATGGCTTCAAAACGTACCATAACACACCCAGCCCTCTTTAATTTCCTCCTTCTTGTAAACTCTCAGCCCCTCCCATTTTATCTGGTGATATCTGGGAAGAATTAGAGATGAATCTGAGAAGGCAGTATTATGATCATGTTTAGGTTGTGGCTGAGACCTAATCAGGGCTAAGGTTTAGCAGCAGATTCAACAGCACTGAAATCACATAAGCGAGTCTCATGAGATTTTGGCCCCAAACGGTAATATTTTAGCTGCAGCACCCAAAGCTATAAAATAGCACCAACCCTTCTGGATTAGGAGCTGTCCCAGAACCAAAACTGTAGAGGCAGGGGACATGAATCCACATGCACGTAACAATCTAAAATTAAAGGAGTTCAGATGTGAAGTTCTGGTTTGGTCCACCCAAACCTAGCAACAATGCAGCATACCAGCTACTGAGGGCTTGATCCAAAGCCCAGTGAAGTCAATGAGAGCCTTTCCAATTACTTCAACAGGCTTCAGATCAGACTACTTATACAAAGAGAAATTAAGACAAATTGTAATATGCATGCTACTAAAGATATAGAGGTAAATTCCTTTTCTCTCATCTTTGTAAGTATATTTTTCAAACATTGTCAGTTACAACTAACAAGAATGCAGTGATGATTACAGGGCATTTCTCATTACCATTCACCCTGTTTAACTAGACATATGCTGCAGCCTATAATTTAATCTCTTATTTGCATATTATTTATTTTTCTGGCACCTAGTCAGTAATCTAGGCCCCTCCCAAAATTCAGAATACACCAGTCATGATTTATAATTTTCCAATACAATACTTTAGTTCATCAAACCCTCACCCTTTACATATTTCTAATACATTCATCTACAAAAAATAAAGACATTTTTAAGACATCATCTGATTCAACCTTTTATCTCCAGTTTATTCTCCCAGCTCCCCTCCTAATAACCTGATAGATTTCCATACATTCTAAAGTCAGAAGGAACCTGATCATCTAGGCCAGTGGTTCCCACACTTGTTCCGCCGCTTGTGTAGGGAAAGCCCCTGCCAGGCCAGGCCAGTTTGTTTACCTGCCACGTCTGCAGGTTCAGCCGATCGCGGCTCCCAGTGGCCGCGGTTCGCTGCTCCAGGCCAATGGGAGCTACTGGAAGCAGCGCGGGCCGAGGGACGTACTGGCCACTGCTTCCAGCAGTTCCATTGGCCTGGAGCAGCGAACTGCAGCCACTGGGAGCCATGATCGGCCGAACCTGCAGACGCGGCAAGTAAACAAACCGGCCCAGCCCGGCAGGGGCTTTCCCTGAACAGGCAGCGGAACAAGTTTGGGAACCACTGATCTAGGCTGATCTCCAGCAAAACAAAGGCCAGAGAATTTCACCAACCTTCCTAAATGCCAACAAGAAAAGGTTATTGATCTAGGAATGAAATAAATACAGTAATACAAAAACCACCCACAGTACAATCAATGCTTCTTGCGACATAGATTTAACAATTTAGGCCCTTAGTGTATATAGGAATGTATAATTCTTCAAGGGACAAATAAAAACAGAGAGATCAATAGAGCTCACTCCTGTTAGTCCTTTCTTCTCCTTATATTACTGGTTACTGAATAATAACTCTAATCTCTCATTAAAGAAATATTCAACCACAGGTCTATGACTAGATGCAAGAAATGGAGCCTCCTGTATCCTCTTTCTTTAATTTAATTCACAAGTCTTGTTTCATTACCAGTGCTGATCCAAAAATTAGTAACTTGATTTGACAAGAATTATGAATTTATTATGCTTTTTTTGCTATCGTACTTCCTCGGAACCCTTTTATAAACTTCTCTCTCTTTACAATCTCTGCAGATTAATTTATTTTACCGCATATTAAAAGGTCAGAACTTTTCATCCTGACACCAGCTTTGTTTTCTTGGTGCTGCCTCCTTTTTTTAAGTGCCAGAGCATTTTGTTATGTGGTGACCCAGAGATGAGGTATCATATTCTGAAGGGGGGAATCTTCTCATGAAATACAAGATTTCATATCTGGTTCATTTTGTTTGAGATTTCTCTCTTACTCAATAATTTAAGAGGAACTGGGCCAATTGAAATTCATGCAATTATTCTAATCAATATTGGGCCAAATTCTACTCTTATTTACACTACTATAATGCAGTGATAATGGTTCCACTAAAGTAATAGCTCCGCTGAAGACAGTGGAGTGACTCCAGATTTATACCTGTGTCAATGATAGACTGACTTTGGTCCATAATTCTAACTCACACAGCTTTTCTGTGAGTGTCACTGCAGATTAACATGATGCTGTTAAATGGCTCCATAGGCATTCCAGAACACACTCTGTGTTCTTTAAACACCAAGAAGGCCAAACAGGACTTGCATGTATAAGGAATTATGGTGGAGTAACAGGATTTGCAATAAAGGCACTCATTTCAAAGGAGAGTCTTGTTTGTGTAATCTGTGGAACCTATTTTCAGATTATCCACATAGCTAAGGAGGAGAAACCTTTGCTTTCACCACAACAGTCATGCCTGGCAAAAAAAACAGCAACAACAACAAAAAAACTAAACAGCAGAACCATCACATCTGTTCACTAGCGCAGGTGTATTTCTGCTTAGAAAGTCAATGCTGCCATTGAAAGAAAGCCCAGTTTTGGTAAACAAGGTCAAACCCAGGTGTTTCTGAGAGTCAGGTGGCTATTTGCATCAGCATAAAAGAGCCGGGCAGGAAATAAACTAAAGAAAATATGAGCCTGTCCCTGCAGTCTGATTCAGACAAAAAAAATCATATGGGGCTGAATTCTGCATGGCCTTATCCCACTGTTTATTCGCAGGGAAAGCAATGCAGGGTTTGCCCCGTTTGCCTGAATGGCAGCAGGGTGGTATGTTCAAAGCCAGAAGTCCAAAATATTGACTTCAGCGAAGTTACTCTCCATATGGACAAGAGAAAGAGACTTTAGAAAACAGAACCAAGAAGAGGTGCAAAACGGGTTAACTGCAGGAACATAACTGTCCCCCTTGGCCAGAGGGGTCTGGAGTCAAATCAGCAGAGAAGTAGCCCCAGGCTCCCTGAGGGTGCCTCTTCCTGCTCTAGGCTGCAGGAGAAAGTGCATTTCCGTGCAATCACCTCGGACGTGATTTGACCCAGAGCAGCCTGGCCCTGCGGTGCGGAGCGCTCAGGGGTGCCCCCCCCGGATCAGAGGGGGAGCCCTAGTTAAAAGAGGTGGCAGAGTTGCCGCAAAGGGGCAGCGATGCGGGAGCCCTAGGCAGGGGGAGCCTGCAGGTGCAAAGGGGGGGGGTGCAGGACGGGGGAGGGGGATGCAGGACGGGGGGGGGGAGAGGCGGGCGGGCGCTGCAGGGTGAACGGGGGGAGGGAGCCCCGGGTGGCGCTGGAGGAACCGGAGCCCCGGTGGCAACTGCCCCGCTCGGGGGCTGGGCGCGCCCCCAGCCCCTCTCACCTCATCCCCGTGGCCGAACTGCAGCCCCAGGGCGACGAAACGCTCCACGCGGACGAAGCCGGCCGCATCCTCGTCGCACACGTCGAAGACCTCCTTGAGCTTCCGCAGGAGCCGCATCCAGTCGGCCTGGCCCCCGAGCCCGCCCGGCTCCATCCCGGGCGCCTAGCTGCAGCCCCGCGCCAGGCGCCAGCCGGCCGCAGCCATGGTCGCCCGGCTGCCTCCCGCCGGCGTGTGACATCAGCCAGCTGGGGGGAGGGACCACAGAACGGGGGGGGGGGGGGAGAACCGGGGAGGGGGAGAGCGAGAGCCGGGAGAAGGAGGGCGGGAGAGCCAGGGGAGGGGGAGAAGAGGGATGGGAGAGGGGAGGGGGAGAACCAGGGGAGGGGGAGAAGGGGGATGGGAGAGCCAGGGGAGGGGGAGAACCGGGGGATGGGAGAGAGGAGGGGGAGAACCAGGGGAGGGGGAGAAGGGGGATGGGAGAGGGGAGGGGGAGAACCGGGAGAAGGAGGGCGGGAGAGCCAGGGGAGGGGGAGAACCGGGGGATGGGAGAGCCAGGGGAAGAGGAGAAGAGGGATGGGAGAGGGGAGGGGGAGAAGGGGGAGGGGGAGAGCCAGGGGAAGGGGAGAACCAGGGGAAAGCGAAAAGGGAGAGGGGAGGGGGAGAACCAGGAGAAGGGGGAAGGGAGAGGGGAGAGGGGAGGGGGAGAACCTAGAGAAGGGGAGAAGGGGGATGGGAGAAGGGAGGCGGAGAACCAGGGGAAGGGGAGAAGGGGGAGGGGAAGGGGAGACCCAGGGGAAGGGGAGAAGGGAGAGGGGAGGGGGAGAACCAGGGGAAGGGGAGAAGGAAGGGGGAGAATGAGGAGAAGGGGGATGGGAGGGGGAGAACAAGAAGGGGGGTGGGAGAAAACTAACAGCAAAGGGGGCAGCATGCTTTAGTGGTTAGAGCATGGAATTGAGGCTCCAGGAACCTGGGTTCTATTCCTGGCTCTGCCACTCGCCCACTGAGTCACTCCACCCCGCTGTGCCTCAGTTTTCCCCGTTTGTAAAATGGGGATAATACTTGTCCTCCTTTATAAAGTGCTTTGAGCTCCACAGCTGAAAAGTACATGAAAAGTCATGTAACAGCTCAGTATTAGATGCCAGTAGAATATAAAATTAAATATTAAGATTAAATGGAGGAGGGCTGGGAATGAAAAGAAAATATGTGACTAAGATAAAGAGAAGGAAAACACCTGTCTGATCCAGGTAAAGCGAATAGTTGCATCTTACTTTGTGCTACTCAGAAAACATCCCGCAGCAGTGTTTGTTTGTAAGAGGGGATATTGCATGGTGATATAAGTCAGACATGACTAACTCATTTAATGACTCACGTGCCATTGCAAGTTAGGCCTTCCTGTTATTCAGTGTAAATTTATCCTTTCTTAATTTAAGCCTTTTGCTACTTTTGCTGTCCCCCCGTCTTAAAATAACCCTTCTAGTCTTTGAGCTTTCTGAGGAGTGGGTCAAAGGAATGGACAAAGAATGGGTCCCTCTTTCTGCACCATGCCTTCGGCCCTGTGAATCTTGGAGGCAGCCTTTGGAGCAGGTACCATGAGTTTGTTTAGGCTTAGGTACTTGATGGCTCAGAATCTGGCCAGTCACTCTTACTTTTGCCAAAAGCGCCACAGTTGTTAATAAGCACAAGTGGCCATTACTCCAGTTTTACATTGTGTGTGATTTTATGAGTGATGTTTTGCAGGTTGTCAATAAGGCTGCTCACTTAAAATGCTCTGTGCTAAAGATTTTACAGTTAGCGCTGGACTTTGAATTGAAACACTATCTCATTAATTTCTTGCTTTAACACAGCAAAATAACAAAGGCCTCACATTCCACCTAATGTCTCTGGAAATGCCATGACGGAAGGAAGCCAGCCAAAATGCTTTCCTCCCCTGGGAGGCAGGAGGCGTACACCCCCAAGAAGTTTTGGTACTCCAAATGTGCACTTCATCCTATTCGTATGTAAATGTAATGTTCATGAAGAGGGCTGGCTTGACAGCCCTGTGGGCTGATGTCTTCTGTTGATCCGTAGAACAGTGACAATGCAAGGAACAGAAGTGGTGCAAGCTTCCCACATCCTGTCACCTTAATTTGAAGGGGTCACATATAGACGGCAGGGGTTACAATGACACTGTCACCTTGATACTTCTTTAAGTGACCTATTTTAAAAATTCCAGTTTCTGTAAAACAGCCTTTAAATAAATACTCTGTCCTGACATTTAAAAAAAAATGTATAAGGTTTTTCTGCTCCTGTACCGATGTTTACCAGGGTCTTTCCATCATGGAAGAAACTGACTTTGAAGTCCGTGGGTGTCAGGGCCAGGATATAAATGGCCAGGCCTAGTGGTTAGCATAGGGCAGGGTGCTGGGTTCCCATGCCAGTGGGGGTTCAGAACCAGGAGGTCAGGAGCTGAGGTCAGGAATCAGGCTGAGTCAGGAGGCCAGGGTGAGGTAGTGCTCGGTGAGCAGCTCAAAGCATGGTAGAGCCCAGCACTTCCTGCTCCTGACCCTGACCTCCTGATTCCTAGTATCTGACTCTCAGTTCATGACCTCCTAGTTCTGAACCCTGGTTGGCATGGGGAGATGGTCCCTCCCACCCCATCCTACATTTATCACTGGCCAACTTCGTCCCAGTGTCAACCGTTTGTACGGATGATTTCCTGTTCCTCCTTCCGGCTTAAGTAGAGGAAGCAGGCCAACCAGAAGCTCCAGTGTTCCAGCAATTGGGGCTCAGGGGTGATGCCGTCTATCTGAGCTGGTCTTCAAGGAGTTCTGATTCTAGTTGCTGCCAGTAAGTTGTTAGCTGCAGTGTGATGATAGACAAGAACTCCTGTGGACCTGGGTTCAAAATCCATGGATTGCCGGCAAATCCCAGCAGGCAAATGTATTTGTACAATCTAACTTTAATTTCCCTTTTAATTTTGTTTTAAACACTCAGAGATACCTTAGCCAGCCAGGGAATAGGCATCCTTTTTATTCCCCCTTTTCCTAAATCTGCAGATTGAATTTGCCAAACCTTATGGAAAAACATAAACCCCTTGAGTTCAACTGGCCCTTTGCTAATAAGAGAAAACGGGCACCTCTTCTAGGAGCAGAAAACAAAGAGCAGAGATCTCAGAGGTGAGATTTTGATAGTTGGTGCAAGAAGAAGGGAACAGTCAGCTGTGAAGCAAGGGATAAAAGAGGAGATTTGAGGCCAGAGAATTGGTAAGAAGTAAGAGAAGGGAAGCAAAGTGTTTGATCAGAGAGTGGCTGGGAACTAAAAGGTTGTGAAGTCAGAGCAGCATCCTGAGATTTCAGGGCCATTGTGCTGGGCTTGGACTTGTAAGCTCCAAGTTCAAAACTGGCTACAGGGAGAATGGATTTGGCAATCTCCTCCTCAGTGTTGTCAACCTCCAGCATTTAAAAATCATAAATAGGGCCTCCAAAATCTAGAGATTGTCTCTCAACTCATGACCTGTGAAAGAAATAATACATCTCAGGTTCTTTTATCTGCTTTCTGGTTTTGGAGACTTTAGGGCCACTTTTCAAGCTTTTCTCCATAACCCTGATGTCTAGAACATAAAAACGGACACAATGGATCAGACCAGTGGTCCATCTAGCCCAGTACTCTGTCTTCCGACAGCGGCCAATGCCAGGTGCTTCAGGGGGAATGAACAGAACAAGGCAATTATCAAGCCATCCATCCCTGGTTGTCCAGTCCCAGCTTCTGGCAGTCAAAGGTTTGGGGAAACCCAAAGCATGGAGTTGTGCCCCGGACCATCTTGGATAATAGCCACTGATGGACCTATCCTGCATTCACTTATCTAATTCTTTTTTGAACTGTTATACTTTTGATCTTCACATCATCCCCCGGCAATGAGTTTCACAGGTTGACTGTTGCGTGAGGAAGTACTTTCTTTATGTTTGTTTTAAACCTGCTGCCTATTAATTTCACTGGATGACCCCTAGTTCTTGTGTTATATGAAAGGGTATATAACACTTCCAGATCTATTCATTTTCTCCACACCATTCATGATTTTATAGATGTCTATCATCTTCTTAGTCATTTCTTTTCTGAGATGAACAGTCCCATTTGTTTTAGTCTCTCCTCGTAAGGCAGCTGTTCCATATCCCTGCTCATTTTTATTGACTTTCTCTGTGACTTTTCCAATTCTAATATATCTTTTTTGAGATGGAGCAACCAGAACTGCGTGCAGTATTTAAGGTGTGGGCATATTATGGATTTATATAGTAGCATTATGATATTTTTCTGTCTTCTTATCTATCCCTTTCTTAATGGTTTCTAACGTTCTGTTAGGTTTTTGACTGCCATTTTGCATAGAGCAGATGTTTGCAGAGAACTATCCACGATGACGCCAAGATCTTTCTTGAGTGGTAACAGCTAATTCTGATCCCATCAATCTGTGTATATAGAAACTTTCTTGTAGTTTTATATGAAAGCTGAGATTTTCTTGTAATCAATTGACTCCAGGAGCTGGAGCTTAGGGAAAATCACCAAATAGGACAAGAATTGTGGATACAATCATAAGTTTGCAACATGGCAGATCCTAGCCTGCACTGATGTGCATTGCATACTGCGCTATAGAAGTGGGCATGACTGGTTGTGCCTGATGAGCACAAAGAAACACATTCTCCAGCGGCAGAATAGAAATAACTTCCACTGACATCAATGGGCGTTCCTCCTGTCCTGTGATGAGGGAGCAGTGTCCCTGGGCTGGGAGCGGCAACTCAGGGTGGTTATGCACTGGCAAATATGGGGAAGCTTGTACAAAATCTGCCTGCTCAATGTCTAGATCACGTTGTCTCATATTTGTCCCTAGCTGTAGATACATTTACAAAGAAGCACTGGGAGCTCAGGCAGTAAATTGAAGAGCTGGTGCTGAAGTCTGAAAACCAACTCACAAAACTGGCGTGCCAGTGAGATCTGCAAGAAGGCCGATATCGGAGAGCTGCAAAGTATGGTAAAGAAACTGTCACTGTAGACAGCTGAGTTCAGAGCTGAGATCTGGGAGCGCTGGGAGCTGAGATGTGAGCGGCAGGAGCGAGATTTTGGGAGTTAAGGACTGAGATCTGAAAGCTGGGAGTAGCCCAGGCGCACTGAGGCAGGGAGGCTGAGCTGAATGTGTGCTATACTCACTTGCCTTGCAACTGCAATTGGAAGACACAGTATGAAAGGCTGAACTGAGTGGGAGTTCCCTTTTATTGTCAGTGGACTGTATGTCGTAGGCTTAATTTCTTGCTGATGTTCTATATCCTCCAAACCTTTTTAGGAGGTATCTGGCAGTACAAAAGGCTATTTCTCCCTGCCAGAACAGGTGGTTATTATTTAACAAGTTAATTACCTCCGTTAGTCATCACAGGACTTGACTAGGAGTGAGAAGGCAAACAGCAAAGCACTGAGGCTGAGATTTCCAGAGCTGCTGTGACAGTTTGCAGAACCGGTCTACGTACAACTTATAAATTCCAGATTGATTTAATCAACTGTTTATATTCCTTATGTCTAATGATTTTCTTTACTGTGTTTGAATGCCCTATACTCCTTGCATGAAGGAGGCAGGGGAGTGGTGACTACAAGTCTATCTATGAACAAGGCCCTTTATTTTTTGTTTTTATTTTTTTTAATAATTTCCTGGGTGTTTATCCGTGTTTATTACAAATAGTTAAAAAAGAGGTGAAAATCAGAGTAAAAATTAACGTAACAGTTTTCTGGGTAAATATCATGGTTAATATTATGGGATGGGAAGGCAGAAAAAAAGCAACAAATAGAGAAAGTAAGAGTATTGAAAGTTAAAGCAGTGTAATGCTGTGGTTTGTTTCATGAATTGCACGTTAACAGTATGTTCACATAGGCACGTACATGCATATGCATGTGTATCTTTCATTACACTGCCTTATTTTAATACACAGCCTTGCATTTACACTTAGACTCATTTATTATTAACATAAACACATATACTAATGTAACCTATTGGATTTGCTTAACATAATCAGTATTTTCATGTACTTGAGCGGTCCAAAAATTTAATGAAAACCAGTAAAAACTAAATAACAGTTTTGTAAAACTCAGGAATTTTTCAGTAAAAATCAGTTCAAACTGAAAATGAAGGGCCTTCTCTATGAATAGATCAGTCATTAAAGGCTATCAGCACCTGAATAGATCTTGCTCAGGCAGAAGGAAAAAAGAACTGCATCCAAGCTAAATCCAGTTTTCTCCAACTTCTCTGTAGAAGGCTAGGGTTTGAAGAAATAGAATATTCCCAGGAGAGGGAGCCAAGCCATCAGGTGTTGGTACAGCCTTTTAAAAACATAGAGATTGGGTGGGTTTGCCTGACAAAGGAAGCTTGGGCAGGAGAGAGGGACAAGCTTTTGGAGGAAGAGGGACTTTCTGGCTGTGGAACCAGACAAGGCTGAAGGAAGCTGGCTGCAGGAGAGAGAGAGGAGAAGCCCTGAGCTGCAGGAGGGGATATTGTGGACACCCTAAAGGACTCTGATGAAGTCCCAAAGAATGTTCAAGACTGGTGAGGAAACTGAGGCAGGTAATGGCTTCTAGGTGTGTTACTGTTTTTTACGTAGAACTGTATGGCTCTTGTGCTGTCTAGATTAACTGTGATGGACACAGGCTTTGCAAAAGATTTCTGTTTGCTTTAATTATTACATGTCCCTACAGAGGTAAACTGTAAACCAGAGTGCCCACAAGGTTGGAACTTTGGGAAAGGTGTTTAAGCAACTGAGGCATCTGGAGGAGCCTGCATCATAGAATCATAGAATCATAGAATATCAGGGTTGGAAGGGACCTCAGGAGGTCATCTAGTCCAACCTCCTGCTCAAAGCAGGACCAATCCCCAATTAAATCATCCCAGCCAGGGCTTTGTCAAGCCTGACCTTAAAAACTTCTAAGGAAGGAGATTCTACCACCTCCCTAGGTAACGCATTCCAGTGTTTCACCACCCTCCTAGTGAAAAAGTTTTTCCTAATATCCAACCTAAACCTCCCCCACTGCAACTTGAGACCATTACTCCTTGTCCTGTCCTCTTCTACCACTGAGAATAGTCTAGAACCATCCTCTCTGGAACCACCTCTCAGGTAGTTGAAAGCAGCTATCAAATCCCCCCCTCATTCTTCTCTTCTGCAGACTAAACAATCCCAGTTCCCTCAGCCTCTCCTCGTAAGTCATGTGTTCCAGACCCCTAATCATTTTTGTTGCCCTTCGTTGGACTCTTTCCAATTTATCCACATCCTTCTTGTAGTGTGGGGCCCAAAACTGGACACAGTACTCCAGATGAGGCCTCACCAATGTTGAATAGAGGGGGACGATCACGTCCCTCGATCTGCTCGCTATGCCCCTACTTATACATCCCAAAATGCCATTGGCCTTCTTGGCAACAAGGGCACACTGCTGACTCATATCCAGCTTCTCGTCCACTGTCACCCCTAGGTCCTTTTCTGCAGAACTGCTGCCTAGCCATTCGGTCCCTAGTCTGCAGCTGTGCATTGGGTTCTTCCGTCCTAAGTGCAGGACCCTGCACTTGTCCTTATTGAACCTCATCAGATTTCTTTTGGCCCAATCCTCCAATTTGTCTAGGTCCCTCTGTATCCTATCCCTGCCCTCCAGTGTATCTACCACTCCTCCCAGTTTAGTATCATCCGCAAATTTGCTGAGAGTGCAATCCACACCATCCTCCAGATCATTTATGAAGATATTGAACAAAACTGGCCCCAGGACCGACCCCTGGGACACTCCACTTGACACCGGCTGCCAACTAGACATGGAGCCATTGATCACTACCCGTTGAGCCCGACAATCTAGCCAACCTTCTACCCACCTTATAGTGCATTCATCCAGCCCATACTTCTTTAACTTGCTGACAAGAATACTGTGGGAGACTGTGTCAAAAGCTTTGCTAAAGTCAAGATACAATACATCCACTGCTTTCCCTTCATCCACAGAACCAGTAATCTCATCATAGAAGGCGATTAGATTAGTCAGGCATGACCTTCCCTTGGTGAATCCATGCTGACTGTTCCTGATCACTTTCCTCTCATGTAAGTGCCTCAGGATTGATTCTTTGAGGACCTGCTCCATGATTTTTCCGGGGACTGAGGTGAGGCTGACTGGCCTGTAGTTCCCAGGATCCTCCTTCTTCCCTTTTTTAAAGATTGGCACTACATTAGCCTTTTTCCAGTCATCCGGAACTTCCCCTGTTCGCCACGAGTTTTGAAAGATAATGGCCAGTGGCTCTGCAATCACAGCCGCCAATTCCTTTAGCACTCTCGGATGCAACTCGTCCGGCCCCATGGACTTGTGCACGTCCAGCTTTTCTAAATAGTCCCTAACCACCTCTTTCTCCACAGACCACCTCTTTCTCCACAGACCACCTCTTTCTCCACAGAAAGAGTCTTGGGACCTGGGCAGTTGGACGGCAGGGTCCCAACTCTCAGAGGTGAGTGACAGAAAGAGACTCTGCACCCCAAGAGCATGCCTAGAAACCATGAGCCTGGACTCTGCTCAGACTCCAGAAAGGTTAAAAGCGCATGGTCCAGCATGTAGGACTCAAACGCAGTGACCTCGTGAGTGTCCAGCAGGGGCAGCTTGACTAGGGCTGTGACAGCTGCTTAAAAGATTTGAATACCCCATTCCCATTAGAAATTATAAGTAATTGGACATCCAGAATCTGGATGCAGCTTTAAAAATCCTGCCCTAAAATCTATTTTATACAAAGTTCCTTAAAGGCTTCACAGGCAACCAAGGGATGGTTTTGAATAACAAATGTTCCTTTAAAGTGTCTGCAGGATCTTAGTGCAAAACATCACTAACCGGAATTCTGCAAAAATGCAGGATGCTTAACATGATAAAAGCTACTAATATAGCTAAGTGTCACTAGGAAAAGGGAGATGAGGTGATGATAATATCATTAAGAATAATTGTGGCTAGCAGCTTCGATTTGAGGACCTCAAAGTAATTTAGAAATATCAATGAAACAAGCCTTGCAACCCCACTGTGCGGCAGGGAGGTATTATTACCCCATTTTACAGACAGGTTAAGTAACTGGCTCAAGATCATAAAAGAAGTCAATTAAAGGCTTGATTCAAAGGCCATTGAAATCAATGGAACAATTTCCATTTCAAGGGGGTTTGAATCAGGTGACAGCAGAGCCTGAAATAGATCCCACATCTTCTCTCTCCTGGAGCTATACTTACTTTAATCACAAGAGTAACCTTCCCACTCAAGAGAGGGCGTAAAATATGGAGCAAGCCCCTCTACTGGATACAACTTGCACTTCCAACACAGAATAAAATCACATGGGGGTGACAGCACGCTAAAATATTTCCCATTGTACTGGTGAAACAGCCTTATTATATTATGGAACATTTTTACGGCTAATACGTATTTTGTTTTGTGTTTCTGAAATAGAGGCTTGCTGAAAAACTCCTGTCAGACCCCAGAGCACAATGCATTTGAATCTTCAGGCAAGATATTCAAAAGATAATTAAAATCTAGTCCTACTTTGAAAAGAGACTGTGAAGATGGCGCTGTGGGGAACCATGTGTATTGTCTCTGGCAGACACCACATCACATCTGCTTGGTTTACAAGTAGAAAAATGCTTTTCAAACTACCAGCTCTGCAAACTTTCTGTGGGATTTTGAAATCACTCTGGGTTCTTTCTTCCCGTGTGTCGTCACCACTAATAAAGATTCTGCAAGTGGCTTTCAGTTAATTCTCTGGGTGATATCTGAGACAGAATAGAATCCAGCTCAGTCTCCCACAGTGGCACTGTGCAGTGATAACAGGGGAAAAAACTAGTAAAAACTTAGTGTTAGATATAGGCTCCGTCAGTGGCAAAATTTGGATCCAAATTTTGAGCACACCGAAGTTCAGAGGCATCTGGTTCTGTAGGGCGTTGGTTCAGGCCCATCTCTACTTATCTTTTGTCAGTGGAGTGAGTAGCTCTGAATAGAATGATCTAATCTGTTGAGTGTGAAGGTGCCATTTTTACTTATATTGTAATCTCTTTTTGGCAGGGATTGGTTTTTGTTATGTATTTGTACACTTCCTAGCACAATGGGGCCCTGATCCATGACAGTGGTCCCCAGGAGCTAGCGTAATACAAGTAATATTCTCACTCAGTCACTTTTCTGACCCATAGCTGCTCTTTAAAGAGTTTTGTCACTGGCTCAGAGAAAAGGGAGGATTTTAATTATGGGTGTGTGGCGTTGGTGATGCAGAATTCCATATTAGAGGTGGCTGCATTTCAAGGTATTTCAAGTGATCTTTCAATATATTTTATTCAGTGTTTAGATTTCTTCTAGCTTAAAAGTCCCTACATAAAGAAAAGGTTTTGTGTGGATATTACACGGTCTCTCACTCTACTAGTCATTGCCAGAAGTCCCCTCAGCTCAGATGTGATACTTTGTGGAACTGATCTTTTACAGGCAGCAAATTAGGGTTTCTGCAACTGAAATATCATTTCCGGTGGGGTTGCCAGCATTGCCTGTTGAGGGTTAATAGTTTGGGATGTGATATTTCATTGAAAGCCACTGGGTGTTGGCGGCACTTGCGGGATTTCATTACAATGAGCTGCTTTTCCATCAGTGTCATGTTTACTTATTTAGCTAATTTAAATCTGATGTCGGAAACTGTGCGTAGAAACTGCACTACCCATGGCAGGTGACCTTATGATTAGCAATTGTGGTTGCCTTCCAACATCTACATTCTTGGATATGACATTGTTAGGTATAACCTCGCAAAATATCTTCATGAGCTGAATTCACTTCTCGGGACTCATAATATCACTCAGTGGGGATCTTAATTTATAATAGTTAACCTTCTGCCCCAGGACATTGCCATTAATGACATTAGAGAGTTGTTATGGTAACAATAGGATGCAGGTTCCAGTTTGTTGTTGCTGTGTTTTAAACTGTTGAGGTAAATCAGATGAAGAGAAGAGATAGTGAGGACAGGTGACGTGGGCAACAGCCAATAGGGGGCTCATGTCCTATTCTGCTCCTGCTGTCCTCTAAGGTCAAAAAATTCTTGAGCGATCATGGAGTTCTGCCAGGCTGGTTTGAAATTTTGGGAAAATGTCACCACCATTTTTCCCACTTTTTTTCCAATTAAAATTTGAAAATTTCCATTGAATTTGGGAAAATTTCAGTCAGCTCTGCACAAAACTGTAATGTACAGTGATGTTCCTTAAAAACATCCCAAGTGACTTTGACCACCGCCCTCCCATTCTGCAAAGTCGTAGGCACAGTTTGAACTGTACGCATTATGAATGGTCGCAGGGACTTAAACGGCACTACTCACCGTACGTAAAGTGAAGTGCATGCAGTAAGTCTTCTCAGGATAGCTAACTGAGATGACCTCAGTATGGGCAGTATTTCTTATGCGTTGCCTTAGCATGTGCCGTATTCCCTGTAGTTGTAACTGTAGGGAATACTGCACACACACTGGCAATGATACCAGTTTACCTAAGGTAAAATGGGAAGGTGTTTAAGGTGTGCACTCTATTTGAAGACACAGTGTGCTTAAATACAGGTCACAATATAGAGTGATATGTTGGGATTACAACTGCAAGGAATATTCTCCTGTCATTTGTACGTCTGTTGTCTTGTTGCTGTCATTCGGCTTGCATGACTGTTACTGGCTCAACAGCTATAAATACAAAGGCCCCAATTCTCATTCCCAGGAACGTATTGGAGAAAGCTCTGTGCTAGTTCAAATCAAACCATTTCCAAAGTAAAATCATACGGTTACATTATCTTCTCATTTACACCAGTGTGACACAAATTGTCCTCATTCAGCTTTGCAGGGCTGTCTTGGTGTCAGCAAAGGGAGAATTTGGCCTGTGGTGTCTTCAAGTGCTGTTTGAGCACTTGTATTGATTGAGCTGGCCCCTGACTTTGTTCATGACAACAATATTTTCCCATGGTATTTTAAAGTCTCCTAACTCCACCAAGTGGATGATCACTTCACTGCACCTCTACCAGTAGCCAGGAAACACTGCCAGATGAAAATGCAAAAGAGCAAGGAATTTGGCACCAATCACAATCGCCACTGGTCACCTCGGAAGCTGAGGTAAAGACGGGATTGGGTGAAATAACCCTCCTTTGCCTCCCTCCACCTGAGTTTTCAAAACCTCCTCTTGTTTCTGGCATGCACTGGAACCAGATGCGCCACAGCACTTTGAGAATGTTTTAATGGGATTTCTGGCCATCTGCAGGCTGGGTTTCGGTGAGAGGGCCCACCATACCCCCTTCTAAAGTGGGAGGAGAGGAGCCCATCAGCTTTCCTTCTGAAGGACTCCAAGCAGGATGGGAGGGCTGCCAGTTGCCCCAGACTGTAAGACATGACACCACCAGGCTGCACACTCTAACAAGGTAAAGCAGCCAGGCTGTTGGTCACTCCAAAAGGCATTGGAAGGTTTTAGGCCCCGTAGGTCACCATTTGGTGTCTCAGCAGAGACATCAGGCAGGAGAGGGCCAGGGCTTGTGCAGGGAAGAGGTTGTGTGGGTAGGGTAGAAGTTTAGATCCTCCTCGCTATTCTGCATGGTAGAGCCTCCTGAAGGGTGTATTGGGAAGAGACCCCTAGATAGGGAGCCATAATTGGGTAAGTATCTGAACTGTACCAAGGCTCTGAAGCTTTGGGTAAATATCTAGTATCCTTGTATCTGTGAACAACAGGGCAAGAGAGTGCAGTTGTTTAGGGTGATCCAAATGGGGCATAAAAAGGAGCCAGGGCTGGCCCCCTATTGTGTAGTGCTCTCAAACACTAAGCCACACCTCAGGGGTGTGGTGAGACATGAAAAAGGACACTGCCGAATCCAGCAGAATCTTTTCTCCAGATTCTTGGAACCATTATTTTAGAAATTAAAGCTGAGATTTTTCAGTCACCGAAGGGATTTGGATCCTCAATCAGCCTCAGCCTGTACTGACATCAGCTGACATTGTTTAAGCTAATTTACCCAAAATGCACATGGACTCACACTGAATTATTTAGTAAGTTATTTTTCATTGTTGAGGAGTTTTAAAGAAAAGTGTCTTTTTAATGCCATCGAGTCTTGTCCTGTCTGTGATGGATTATTAGACAATTGAATAGAGCTTCTCCTCTGGGATCTTATGATATTTGGCAGCAAGGTATGTAATTCCCACATACTTGTGGATAGATATAGCAACTAGAATTGGGATGTGATAATAAAATTCGATCATGATATATCGTACTAGTAACTAAAGCCAGACAGCAATTTGTATGAACAGAAAGCCCAAGCTAACTGACTACTATAGGGGGGAGGAGAGAGGGGGGGAGGGGGAGAAGTGTCAACAATATTTATGCAAGAGAATTTAGGAGCAGTGTCATTATGGTTCTGGCCATTCGTGTGATGATAAGCATATATGAAAACAGCATGATTGTTTCAATGGTAGTGCAAGTGACCAAAGGCTTACAGGGAAACATCACTGAAGAGGAAATTTTAGGAATGGGGAAGCAATTCTAAAGGGAGCCTAAATGAGCTGGTTCTGGAGCCTTTTATAATGCTCTTGGAGAATGATTGTGGCATTTTTGAAGGCAGCTTGTAAGTAAGATTATTCCAGACAGCTTAAAGCAGAATTGATTCATGGCATCTTAAAACCTTATTCAATCCTACATAGTATGGTGCCTACCTATCAGTATTGCTAGTAAGACTGAGGAAACAAATGTAGGCAAGGCCATAGAACTGAGTTAATACATTCAAATCTATCAGGGTTCCTGAAGCATGAGATGATTGCCCCTTTACATTGCAAGTGTTCTGGTCTTGTTTTTCAAGTGCTATATGAATTTTTACTACTATTTGCCAGAGTGACAGCCCAATTAATGCTTTGGCTGAATGAGTTTCTGTCTGTATGCAGTAGCTGGAGGGTTAATTTTTTAATTCAATTCATGCATTACATTAGATGGAGATATTGTTCAAGCAACCGGAACGCAAAGTGAGAACAAAGACCCCAACTCAGCAAGATGCATATACATATGCATACTCCCCTTGCTGAATTGAGGTCTAATGCACTCATCTCTGGGTAGGTTGCTTTCAGAGCTGTTTGCATTGGTTGTGGAATCTCAGGAAGAGCAGACTAATAGCAACGACTCTCTTGCCAGCTGTTCTTGGTGGTAGTTTTGGTTATGGTATCTGGAATGGGGTGTTCACCCCACACCGAAGAGGAAGGGGTTAATGGAGGCCTCATGGGCCTGTCACACCCTGTCTCAGGGAGGAGCAGTGAGGGTGAATCCTCCAAGCAGCCTAGGGAAGCCACGCAGGAAGCAGCCAATCAGGGCCCAGCGGGCTCACATAAAAGGGAGTTGCAGAGCATAGCAGAGCAGGGCCAGTGGCTTCTGGGCATTGAGGGAGTGAGGACTGTGTCCCCTGAGAGAATAGGAGTGCCTTGGACACTGCAGCAGCAACTAGCAAGGACTGGGGGAGCAAGAGGGAGCTCCTCACTGGCTGCTAGGACTAGCTGGCTCAAGGCCCCAAGAAGAAGGCAAAGAAGGTGCTGGGGCCGTGGGGAAGTGGCCCAAGAAACTTAAGCAGCAGAGGAGGAAATTAAGGAGTCGCAGCATGAGGCTGCTATCTACAGGGTCCCTGGGTTGGGACCCGGAGTAGTGCGTGGGCCCAGGTCCCCCGCACTCACCACTGCGGAAGTGGCTGGACTCTAGAACTGGGAGTTACTTCCCCTCTGGAAGGGGGAAAACGCAGTTGGATCAGTGTTCTGGATGTGGATGGATACAGTTTAAAAGCTTCACCCAATTTATGAATTTTAACAGGCAAATAAATTTGTTTATGCTTAAAAACCAGATCATTAGTATTAAACTTCCCCAGTGTGTCCCTGCTGTCACAAACTACCCTCCTCCTCCAAAGGGAAAACCTGCAGTGACTAAAAACGATGACAGTAAAGGGTATTCCACAGCTGATCAGTCAGGGAACATCTCTAGTAGGTGCGGCTGAATGCTACGTTAGACACCGCTACTGCTCTTGTATGTGTTGACTTTTATCGACTTCCAGTTATTTTAAAATTTATTCTCCTTTCCTCTTCACCCCTGCCACACACCCTTATTGTTTAGCTAGGATAAAACATAGTGGCTATAATACCTCATGCTTCAGGGCATAAGCCAACCACTAACTCTCTGGAGTCAGGCAGGAACTTCCCCTATGGGTGAGTTAGTTTATCATATCCCATTGGTGTTGGGGTCCCCCGCCACATTGTACACTGAAGGAGCTGGTATTTGGCCACTCTCAGAGACAGGATACTGCGCTAAAGGACCGTTTGTCTGATCTAGTCTGGCAGTTCTATGTTCTCCTCAAAAGACTTTAAAATGGAGTTTAATGTAAACAATGTTGTGGGATTACTTTATGAGAGGGCTGCATATATGTATTTAATATAAAAAGTGCCATCTACTGGAATGTAATAAGTGGCATTGTTCATAATGTAATAGGCTCAGTAAAGTTCTTATTAGGCACTGAAACTGGTTTCCTGAATCCAGTTCTTAACATACTGTCAAAAGCAACGATGGTGTAAGTCCTCCCCCATAAATAGCTAATGCCTTCTTGTTCTTTGGCATCCCACCATTTAAACATTTAGCCATACCAGATTGTACTGCAATCCAATCTTACATCTAGAAATGACTGGAAAATGGTTTAAAAAAAAAGCATGAAATTCTTTTTTCAGTTTTTTAAATCAAAATTTGAGATTTTGATAAACTTTGGTTTTATTTTTAATTCCCCCATCAGCTCTACGTGCTGTCTATAACACCGGGGCTCCTCAGGACTTGGATGAATATTGGTGAAGGAAACCTAGATTCTTCAGGAAGTGCTCTTGGTGATGGAAGTTCAGTGCTTGAGTCTGAACCAGTTACCAATGCTATTGTTAGGGATGGTGGGGTTAAGGGGCTACCTGCCATTATTCAGATGAAACAGAAGACAGAACTTGACCATTTGCCATGTAAAATTCAATAGCAGTTTGAGCTAGAAAAGGTACATTAAGGCTGGTGTCCGCGCCTCATTTGGCCTCTAATATGCCCATGTATAGGTAGAACGGAAATCATATTGCTCTTATTTAATATGTCCATTATGACCTATATTTTCAAAAGTAACGGGTGATTGTGGGTGCTCAATTTGAGAGGCCTGATTTTTCAGAAAGTGTTGAGCATCTTCTGAAAATCAGAACCCATTAATGTGTCTCAGGGTGGGCACCCAAAAATCAGTTGCCCCTTTGGAAAATGTAGGCCTGTGTTCCTTGCCTCCTGTCCTAGGGAGTTCAGTGATGCGGGACAGTAGTAAACAGCTGCTGCATTTCACTCCAGAGGTAGTTGAACCCGTGTAGTGGATCAAGTGTTTCCTGGGTATAGTTTGTAAAGAACGCTGTGGTGAATAAATACTCATTTATTAGTAATTACACTGGAAAGAAAAAAGCCTTGGGGAAGTGAATGGATACAAAGCTGCCTTGAAGCTGGTATGGTGAGACCGAGAGCAGATTGTACTTCAAAATCCTTTGGATCAGCACATGGACCTTCCAATAACCACTTCATCCGAATGGCTCATGAGCACCTCCGTCTCTTTAAGCACTGAATCCCATGCACCTTCAGTTCACAGCGATCTTGAAAATGTTAAGTGATTACATTTTTTTCCCCATTTACACTCAAGTCTCAGTGTGAGACGTAGAAATTTATATAGAGCGCTCCTTAAAAAAAAAGCAAAAAAACCCAACACCAAAACCTTGAGTTTCTAGTCACAGCAATTACTGCACCTGTGTGTTCAGCCTTACAGCTCCTGCTGTTGAACCAAACTATCCCTTCTGGGTTGCAGCAGCATCATGAACATTACTGAACTTACACTGCTGAGCTGAACATACCAACTGTACTTGAAAAGCTGGGCTCCCGAGTGTGTGGGAAAAGGCATTGAGCTAAGTTAATTAAACCCCAATGGATTGAATCAGCCTCATGGTTGCTGCACCACAGGGACACCCAATATTTCAGAACAAGCACAAGCCTGGAACGGCTGAGACTGTTGGAGCGAGAGAGGAAACGGCAAAAGCCATTCAACATCTCTCTAGGGGCTTGATTAAAGTAGCGGCAAGGGCTTGTCTAGAAAGAGTTAGTGCACAGCAAGCTGGAGTGTAAACCTACAGCACACTAGCTTGCTGTGCATTAAGTAGCCAAGCAGACCCTGCTAACCTACACGGAGAAGTTTCCTACTGCACTTTGGCGTACTCCTGCTTGAAACAACTTCAGAGGAAGTAATCGGCCTTCAAAAGCTTGCAGGCTAACAGAACTGCTGCCACCATCTACCTTGGGCGATGACTAAGAAAGGGGAAAATGACTCTCCATTGAAGAAACAAGGCAAGTGGCTTGTATCCCTCCCTTTGATCATAACCAGCTGTTCCTCTAAGGGCATGGCTACACTTGCAGTTGTAGAGCGCTGGGAGTTAAACCAGCCTTTGGAAACCGCAGCAGGGAAAACGCTGCCGAGTGTTTACACTCTCAGCTGGAAGCACACTGGCAGGGCCACGTTAGCAGCTCTTGCAAGGCCACAAAGAGCAGTGCATTGTGGTAGCTATCCCAGCATGCAAGTGCCTGCAATGTGATTTTCAAATGCTGGGGGCGTGGGGTGGAGTGTGAAAAGGAGTGTGTTGTGTGTATGTGGAGGGAGAGAGAGTGGGTTTTTGGGGGGCTGAGAGCGTGTCAGCATGCTGTCGTGTAAGTGCAGACAGCAGCAGACCCCCCTCGCCTCTCTCTCACTCGCTCACTCAAAGCAAGCAGCATTCCTCAGTAATGGTTCCTTTGTCCCGGAGCGGATAAGCAGCCAGCTGTCAGAAACGGAGCTTTGAAAGGGCATATCTGCATTCCTACAGCGAGTTCAAAACAATGACAAGAGTGGCCACTTGACTTAAGGGGATTATGGAACGTTTCCGGAGGTCAATCAGAGTGCAGTAAAGCAACACCTCATTCAGACTGGAGCTGCGGTGCTCCAGCGGGGGGCACAGCAAACGTTATTCCACTCGCTGAGGTGCAATACCAACAGCACTGTAGCCGCGGAGTCAGAGTGCTCCACATGCCTTGCCAGTGTGGACGAGTAGTGAGCTAGTGCGCCCAGGGCTCCTTTATTGCGCTGTAACTTGCAAGTGTAGCCAAGCAAGTCACTGGTTCCAGGTTGATTCTTGCCCTCCACACTTTCTGTGCATTGGGCAAGGGGAGAAGAAACTTGCTGCTGTTAGCTACCACTTATATACCTATAAAGTACAGGAGCACATGGCAGTATCTTTCTCCCATTGCTGCTTTTAGGCAGAAAATGCTATAATCCATTACAATATAGCCTTTTATTTGACTTCAAGAACATGTTAAAAAAGGTGACAAGAGCAGGATCAATATATAGATCAGCACAGTTGTAACAATTGGATTCATTATTTAGCACTGAGGGTTTTATTCCCCAAAGCCAGACCATAGAGGTACAAGTTTTTAGGCATCAAATCAACTTGATTCCAAAAGGTGCAGCATTTAAGTGAGATCCACTGGTTTATTGGAAAGGTAGATTGTTTCTGCATTGCCAAAGTTCCCCATAGCACAGTTTCAGCTTATTGAAGCTCTAACAGCAGAGTTCTTGCACGTGTGTTTACATAGCATTACACTGCAAAAGCTGCAAAGCTAATACTCTGAAGTTTCATGGGTGGGGGGGCCACAGCGCGGTTTGCTATTTATTTAGGATTCTGACAACTGGAACAAGCTGCCTGAGTGTCGACAAAAGGGGTCATTTTCAAAGGGGATTGCAGCCGTACCATAGGAATGAAGTGATTTAAATACCTCATTTATGTGATTGTTTTCATTTGGGAACGGGGATAAGTATACTTTATAAAGAATCTCCACTTCAAATTGCAAAGCCAATAGTTCACTGCAAGATGCAATCCAAGATCTAGAAAAATATGGATGGGGTATTTGTTCTGACTTATGCCTCCTCCTTGTCGCTCAAATAACCTTCTCCTTTTCACTTTCTAGGTTGAGGCCAGAAGCTCTTATCCATTAGAACTTTGGCTTACTCTATGAAAAGAAAGTATTGCCACATTGTTTACTCTCATTATATTAAGCATCCATGCCCTTTGAACAATGGGGAAAGGAAGGTTTTACTGAGGGATGGTTGTGTGGCACTGAGTGCATTAAAAAACAAATCTTGGATAATGCACAAGGAAAAGGAGGATCAGGAGTAGAAAGAGTGGCTCAGTATGAACACACATCTCAGTCCAAATTGGATCTGGATCCAAAATGAAGTCCTAGCACAGGCATTCTGCAGCGTCTAGAAAGCAATGTCGTCTGACTCAGATGCCAAGTATCTGTTTAGGAAAAAGCATCCATAGCTTATAGAAGCAGGTTTGCTGCCTAAGGTTGAATCTTTAAAGCAGCAAACTCACCTTAATATTAGTGCATAAACAGACAGAGCATTTGGGCAATGCTCAAGGAAGCGGCTGAGTGTGTTATTTATCAGAGTGAAGGCCCCACAGGAAAAGTCCGTGTGAGCAGTATTGAGGAAGAGAATCACAGTTTACAAATTCAAAGGCAGAATTTCATTTAAGAATAACCATGTATCTCTTTAAATGCCTGGCACATTTCCAAAGTGTAAAAGAGGCTAATTTTCCAAATTGTGATTGTTCCTTCTGAAGTTCAGTTTGTGGCACAAGTTCTGCTGATGCACCGGAGTTGTATATGAAAATCATGCCAGCTGGCATCCATTTCACCAGTGTTTTTGTTGTGTCACCATCCTGACCATTTTCAATGCCATGTCCCCTTGATCGGATGGTACCTACCATAGGGAAAGAGAGTGCATTATTAATTGCTATGCAGAAGCAGACAGTGAGCTCTAGATGTTTCATAGTCACACTAATATTTAACTTGCTTTTCTAGGACAGCCTTCACCTTGCTCCCTGATATTAGTGCATTGTGAGAGTACCTTCCAAGTGAGGATTGCAGTCAGGTAAAGATGGGGAAACAAAGGCACAGACAGGTTAAAGCAGGGATCTCAAACTCGAATCACCAGGAGGGCCACATGAGGACTAGTACATTGGCCCAAGGGCCGCATCACTGACACCCTCTGCCCCCTCCCGTACCCTACCCCTTCCATGAGTCCCCACCCCTGCTCTGCCTCTTCCCACCCCTTCCCCAAAGTCCCCACCCCAACTCCGCCCCCTCCCTGCCCCTATTCCAACCCCTTCCCCAAATCCCCGCCCCTGCCGCGCCTCTTCTCTGCCTCCTCCCCTGAGCATGCAGCTCCCTGCTCCTCCCCCCTCCCTCCTGGAAAGCGCTAAGTGCCTGTAGGTAGGCAGAGGAGTGGGGATGTGGTGCACTGTGAGAAGGAGGAGCGGGGGGGGGGGCGAGCTTGGTGGCCCGCAGGAAATAACTCCGGGAGGGGGGGGGGCGCAGGGAGCTTGCCAGGCCGCAGGAAATAACCCAGGGGTCTCAAACACGCGGCCCGTGGGGCTAAAGTGACTTTCCCAGGGTCAAACAGGAATATGAGGTAGAGCCAGGAAGAGAAAACGGGTCTCCTAACTCCCAGTTCTATGCCTTAAACAGAGGTCCAATCTTCCTCCCAAGTAGTAAGAACTGACAACATTAGAAGCAAATTCCATGTACCTCAAGCAGATATACAGCCATGGGAATGTCCCTACTCAAGAAGCAAGCTTAGGTTCTTGCTCTAGGACTCCTGAAAGTAAACTGGATGGAGTTCAGCGTTTGGATGGTTTTTGTTTCCAAGGTTGCGGGAAGGAAGACAGCAGGCCTGATTCTGATCTCATGCTAGTTTTACACCAGTGGGAGTAACTTTACTGAAGACAATAGATGTACTCCCATTTAAAAGAAAAGCCAGTGAAAGGATAATCGACCCTTTAGTCCTGCTTTTTGGTAGCACTGGTAACATTTCCGGAGGGTCATTAAGGGAGAGGATTTATATGTATTAAGACTTTTCTGCTAAGGAGGGAAATGAATAGTGCAATTAGCAGGGCATGAGGATGGCGGTTACAAATATACAATGAAAGCCTAAAAGTGACTAATTATGGGAAATTCCACGGCAAGACCAAGAAACAGAAGTGAATTAAGATGGCTGCATTCTGAAACTGTTTCCGGCTGGGAAGCTGCTAGACACAGTTTGGTGGTCTTCACCTAGGGCACATCTTCACTGGCAACGTTAAAGGGCTGCCACGGCAGTGCTTTAACGTGACTTGTGTAGTCGCGGCATAGCGCTCTAAAAAAACCCAAAAAAACAAAAAACCCACCTCCACGAGGGGCATAGCTACCAGCCCTGGTGCACAGTCTACACTGGTACTTCACAGCGCTGAAACTTGCAGCGCTCAGGGGTGTGTTATTTCACACCCCTGAGTGAGAAAGTTGTAGCCCTGTAAAGTGCCAGTGTAGACAAGCCCTTAAACAAGCCTCAGAGTGTTGACTGAATAGGCTTCTAATATTTGGAGTTTGCAAGAAAGTGCAATTAAGATTTACCCTCCTCCCATGGTTCTGTATCGTTATACAGAACATAAAGATGACATTTTTCTCAATATAGTAGATACATGTACACTGTGTTACAAAGATGGATGAAATGCAGATTACCGTTCTTTGTTCAAACAATTTAGAGACAGTATTGAATTAAGATCTGATTTTCCATTACCTTATTCAACGGTCAATTAAACCCAAGCAAAGTACTGGGTGTAAAATGCTACCAGACCAGAAAGGCAGCATTTTACAACCTGTGCTCCACACAATGCATAGTTGTTTACACCAGTACAGAGAAATGAAGAATAAGGCCCATTAAGTCTGTGCTGGGTATTATGCAAAGTCTGAGTGTAAGCCAGATCTTCAAACCAGGAAGATAATTAATCAAAGGAATAATCTACATAGTCTGATTTGGGAGCGTTCATGCAAATGTAGGAAAGCATTTAGCCATATTATGCAGGGAAAGCAGACAGATACATCATTTACAACTTGACTAATATTAGGTTTCTTTTGTCTTTTAGCAAATGTGCTATTTACCATGTGCCCAGCCTTTAGAATCCAGTAGAAGGCCAAGTTCTCATAGGACTTATGGAAAGCAGCTGTCTCAGAGGATTCTGGAGATACATACAGAGCCTTCCATTTTTGTTGGCTGAACTGCTTCAGTTTAGGCCATTTCAGTTTCCGAACCCATGCCTCCTGGCCTAAGTTAGGGATAGAAGAGTTATGTTTCATTATTATTTATAGTAAGGCAGCATTTAAAGATCCCAACTGAGATTGGCGTCCCATTATTCTAAACGCTATATGAACAAATATATAGCAAGTATAGTCAGTCAAAAAATTTTGAATGTTCAAACCAAATTTTTTTTGCAACCACAAAAAACAACCACCAAAACTTTTAATTAAAAATTTCAAAGGATTTTCTTCCCCATGGGTCAGAGACTCTTGAAAATTCCAAAAGTTGACCCAGAGGTTTTGATCAGTTCTAACTATAGCAGACAGTCCTGCTCTGAAGAGCTCACAATCTAAATAGACAAGACATACCAATAGTGGGAGGGAAAGACAGACACACAGAGGAGCGAAGCAGCTTGTGCCTGGTTATCTAGCACCCTCTCCTAGAGAGATTTCAGAGTCGCAGCCGTGTTAGTCTGTATCCACAAAAAAAAACAGGAGTACTTGTGGCACCTTAAAGACTAACAAATTTATTAGAGCATAAGCTTTCGTGGGCTATGCATCCGATGAAGTGGGCTGTAGCCCGCGAAAGCTTGTGCTCTAATAAATTTGTTAGTCTCCAAGGTGCCACAAGTCCTCCTGTTCTTTCTCCTAGAGAGAGATGTCTCTGGCAGAAGTGGCAGCATTAGCAACTCCAGCATATTTTCATTCCCCTTCCCATACAACACCCTGAAGCCCTCCCTTGCTACACAAACACTGGCAGGTAGGAATTCCTCAGCTCAGGGGGGCACATCAGACCAATGTTAAGCGGTTCCCACCAGAATGCATGCTTGGGCAAAATAAGCCTCATTCTGGTTCTAAATGTATACCTATACCAACACAAGCACAAGTCCTGCACGTTGCTGGATTCCCTGTCCCAAGGTGGTAGGAATTGAGGCTGTTCAGCACCTTGCAGGATCAAGCTGACAGCACAAGCTGCGATACACAAGCATACATTGGAAACACGGTCTGCATTAGGGCCATTGTTTTGCTGTTTGTTACAGTCATTCAACCAGGAGAGTCTGAAAAGGCAACCTCTGTTCTCAAGAGCAAGCTAGGGAAGAGAAGAGTGTTGAGGCAACAAATAAAGAGACCAGTTCCAGGACATTTAAAAAGGCTATTGTTTTTAAAACCACCGCTCAGTTACTACAGCAATTTATGCTGTAAGAAGTGCAGTTTAATTTTACCTCAAAATTAGCCATTTGTGGCACTCCAATTTGTCTTACCAGTTTTGACATCCTAAATAGCATCTATTTAAAGAATTATTGATTGCTGGGCTGTCCATAAAAAGGAATGGAAAAGGAGAGATTTGGGCCGTCTATTCTTAGCAATTAGGAGCTGAGAGATTACAGCAATAAACTTGGTACAGGAGACTATTTTAATAAAGGAGAAAAAGGAAACAGAATGAAGTCTGGCGGATTTGCTGCAGAGTGAGATATTCCAGCGACACCTAATGTGGACCACAAGTCTTCATTTCACAAGTGCGGAGTCTCTTAAAGACAAGCAAAAACTTTTGAGCAATCGTGATGTACATGCGCTTAAGCTGAGCAAGCAAGTGCTCTTCGGCAGGTGCACATGTCCTTCAACCCCACCTGCTCCAGACTAATCATTAGGCTCACTCATTGTGTCACTTCTGACACCATTATTAATGGTTTCTGTTGTGGTAACGCCCTGAGTCCTCAGTCAGCATTGGGCCACCTTGTACTAGGTTCTGTACAAACACATAATAAGACATGGTCCTTGCCCCAAAGGGCCTGCCGTTCAATGCAATCAATATCAGTAGGGCAGGAGAAAGAAATGAAATCAATATGTCCAATTTTATATATGCACCAGTCGTGTTTTACATGTATAAATATACAGCCACCTGACTGCTGCTTAGTTTGTGGTTAGTGGGCTAATTATGTGGAGGCATCAAGGAAGAAGTAGGTTGTGAGAAGCATTTGAATTCAAAGGAGGGGGGCACTGGCTTTACTGATAAATTCAGAAGGCCTTTCTCACGTAGGGGGCTGCGTGGAAGAAGGCCCATAAATTCTTGTAGGGGAAGTAGACATAATAGGTGAGCAAGGCTAGAGTGGGTGGGGTGATGTGGTCAAAGGTATGGAGGGGCAGAATTGTGAAGGACCTTAAAGGAGAGGGCAAGAAGCCTCCACCTAATCTAATGGGTAAGGGGCATCCAGTGGAGGGATTCAAGTAGGTGTGGCTGTGTGTGGGGGAATGGTTACAGAGTCAGAGCATCAGGCCGGAAAGATGATAACTCAGTTATTTGTGCTTTGGGAGATGAGGGGCCACTTCTTTATTTGTGCTATAAAATACCTAGCACTAGTAAAATAGTTAACAACAAAATATGCCACCAGCATAATCTGTGTTGCTTGGAAAGACATAATAGAAGACAATGAAGTAAACCACATCCTCAGTAAATGGCTAGGGTTAGACAGGAATAACAAAAAACAACAAAAAAAAACCCAGGATCCACCCTTATTGTTGGCTCCATCTCAGGAATAGCCAGGTTGGATTGCTGCACTTGGCAAACTACATAGGAGTTGTGCCATAATATGTAATTCAAGAAGCTGGAGGTAAGCATGGCAGAGATGCAATTAATGCGATCAAATTCTTAGAGTGGGGCAATATCTCCTAGCACCAAGTCCCTGTGATCTGAGGCCTAGCCCAGCATTTCCCTTCAAACTTAATTTCTGCCTTCCAACTCTGTTGCAAAGCAAGCAAGTTTCCAACAGTGAATCCTGTTCCTCATGGAACCATGGTTAGCAGTGTCCTCAGGACTGAGGGACAGATTCTGAGCTGCACCTCTCAAAGGTACAACTCAGAGGTGCAGCCCAACTGGAGGATGGCTGGGGAGACAAAACCATCATTGTGCCTCCCAAAATCTGGTCTGGATTGGGGGTTTATTCATCCCATAGCATAAATTAGAGCAGCCACTGGGGGTTAACTATTTATAGGCTTATCTAGGGCATTTATCACTGTAGTACCTGAGCATCTCATAATATTCATGAATTATCATTGAAAATTCTGAGGGCAGGGAAAATTTATAATCCCCATTTTCAGATAGTGGAGGAGGAAAGGTGGTGAAACTGAGGCAGAGCTGAAGTGGCTTCACCAAGGGTCACATAGGAAGCTTCTGGAACTGTTTGGAACAGAACCCCTCTCTTCTGAATCCCAAGGCAGTGGCTGCACCGCAAGACAGTCCTTCCTCTTAAGCACTTCATGCTCAGTACTAGGATGGGCAAAAATTTTCTGTCTAAACTGTGTTTCAGCAGATTGGGTATTTTGATTGTATGAAGCTTTTCACAAAAAGCGGCTGCTTCATGTAGTCGATTCCTCCCCCCACCTCCCAACAAACAAAATCTACCATGGAAGCAGGCACATATTGTGAAGTTTCATTTAATCTAAATACCAAATGCCTGGAAAACAAAAATATTTTCAATTTGGCTAGCCTGCTGTGGTGCCTCATGGGAATTGTAGTTTGGTTTCCTCACATCCACATTCCTTTTTATGGCTTGGGCTCCCCAGCTGGACTATATCTCCCATGATGCAACCACCTCCCATCACTACCAGGTGAGACTGTGGTGCATCATGGAAGGTGCTGGGTGAACAGAGAGCTCAACCTATAAAGAATGGAAGCATGAGGTACCCGAACTACAACTCCCTGAGGTATCATGGCAGCTTTTCCAAATTAAAATATTTTGGTTTTGGTTTTTGGGATGTGGAAATCAAAAGGTCAACATTTTCTGCAGGAGGAAAAACAAAACAAAAAAAAAGCCTGTTTTCCAAACAGCTCTACCCAATTCCCCTGTTTGCCAGCAGAACTGGTTGCCATGTGGACAGCCTGAGTGTGCAGCTGTTACTTTAGATGGCTGGATGAGGAGAGCCGCACTGACAGCTTCAGCAGACTGTGCTGGAACTATTGGCACATACAGAAGCTTTGCATAATTTACTGAGTGACTCATTGTGCCCATTTTGGTGCCTCTTTTAGGATGTCTCATACCACTGTGTATATTTTATAAGCCACTTGCAACTTCTGAAAGAAACAGTCTTTGTTTAAAAAACTGCTTGAAAGTCACTTTTCAAATCTGCTTTTAGTGATCTTATTTTGCCACAGAAGGGGAGAAAAAAACTGGCCTCATTTACTGCCAGTCACATCAGCACAGAGTTAATGCTCCCAGCAAAGCGAGCTTTAATCTAATTAACTGAGAATTATTTAGGGATAGTTAACTATCCAGCACTGCAAACAGACTTTTCTAAGTCTGTTCAATAGCTTCAGTGGAAAGCTACATGGAAGAAACAGCCATACCCACCTATGCTTGCTCAAGATGAAAGGCTCCCATAGCCTTGTGTGAGCAGAAAGGAAGGGAACCAAGCCCATGGGTCTGACCAGGCTGGGGTAGTCAGAGGGCAGCCAGCTCCCTCGTGTCCTTCCAAAAAACTATGACAGGGACTCTCCAGGGATGCAAAAATGTGTCTGGAATATATGGGCCATGTTGCTTCTCCCAGCAGCAGTCAGGGTGCTCTGCCAAGAGTACTAAGGGACCTCATGGAGGAGGAGCACCAGGAAGCAGTTGGAGGCACTAACCCCTACATAGAGCTGCCCTCCCCTCACTGCACCACAGAATGTGGGGGGGTGGGGAGGGAGGGGAAGGGAAGGAATCTTTGTATTTTGGTAACTGAATTCCTGGTCTCTTCTGGGAACAAACCCAGCTTAAACCCTCTCCAAGAAAACTATAAAGTGAATAAGATCTATGTGTCTCTTTCCTGTGTTCCTGAAAGGGTGACAGTGTGATTTGTAAAATATACAAATGTATCTCAATGCAGAGGAAGGATAGTCCATTGGGAAATCTGGGTTCACTTCCCTGCTCTGCGACAGACTTCCTGTGTGACCCTGGGTCAGTCTATTAGTCCTTTCATGCCTTGGTTCCCCATCTATAAAACAGGGAAAATGGCACTGCCCTTCCCCATAGGGGTGTCATGAGGATAAATACATTACAGACTGTGAGGTGCTTAGGTATTATAGTAGTGGGACCACGTAAGTAATATAGATGGGGGCTTGTACAGGGGCTGCCATACAGATTCAAGTAGAAATGTTAATAACCAGTGTACATCTTTCTCTTCAGAGAGAAGAATAATAATGAATGCTTACCCATGGTGTCCACAATGAGATCCAGCTGTCCGTTATAGACAGTAACGTTGACATTGGCTGCCAGCAGTGCATCCACAATATCAATGACAGGCTTCATGAAGTCTTCAGCCATGTGTAAGAAGACTTCTTCTGACTGACCTATTCATATGGATCCAAACATGAAAGACAGTGCAATTGACTAAGTGTGTCATCTTTAAACTGCGGCATCAGCAGCAGGGCTTGACAAGAGCTGTGAAATACAATTTGTTGCTGCAGAAAAGCAACCACTAGAACGGTACATTCCAGACCACAGTGATCAGTCTGAGTGACTGGAGAGAAATGGAGAATGGCCAAGTTCCACATATACACAGGGGATATCAAAGCAGCACAGCACATGTTTCTAACAGTACTGCACATGCGGATTTGTCAGTTTCCATCTCCCATTACAGATCTGGAAGGGTCCTGGCAGGTATTCAGCATTGCTCTCTAATGTTTCCCTCTGGTTTGATTTACACCCTCCTTTCCCTGAACTCTCACAGCACTGGCTTTCTGGCAGAGGAGAATGGCTAGGAAATCCTTTTGGCAGACTGAGTTGCACAGATAGTTTTCAGCTGCTCAGGTATGAGGCATACTCTCCCTTCCAGGGTGTGCACCTAGTTAGACCCTAGCAGGCTAGAGAGGAAGTCACAAGGACCAGAATCATGCCTATGCCCATAGGCCTGCCCAGTTCCCTGTTGTGGGTTCTTTTTAGGAGCCTGTCCTACAGTTGGGCCCAAGCAGGATGAGAATTTTAACAAGCAAGTCAGGGAGACTTTATGTGGTAGAGCATCAGGACTGCTTTGAACAGACTACAATACTGTGTAAGTGACAAGCTGCCCATAAGAGCCATGTCAGAGGGCAGAGTACCTCCCCATCTGATAGAGTCAGGAATGATTCTCAGCTTCTTTCGGATGGGTCCATTCATCAGGTCACTTAAGCTGTCCTTATGCAGACGTTCGACATGGCGCTGATAAAGTTTAACTGAAAGGAAAGAAAAGAGTTTATTCTGCAGCACAGGGTGTTGGATTTAAAGATGATGGATAGGCACTAAGATGGTATCTGATAAACAAACACCACAAGGCAAAAACAAGTTTTATCAAGGTTCATTCAGTTCAGATCTAAGAAACTCTTTTCTACTGAAACTGCAATAGTACACAGAGAAAGAGACTTGCTGATTTTTAAGAGGTCTACAGTAGAAGATAGAATAGCCTATAGCATGGTCAAAAGATAGATGAGGAACAGAGTCATTATCTTGTTCTTTTTTCTGCCAGTGCATATTGTTCCCAACACTACATTTCTGGGGCTAAGTTTCTGCTTTAGCTAGTAAGCCTGAACATAAACTCTTCTCATCACCAGACAAGTTAGTTTTGAGCTGCAACCACTTGTTACTTTTAAAAGTAAGCAGGGCTCTTCACCTCATCCCTCCACCCCCATCTGTCTCTGGGAGCCAACAGAGACGGTAATAAAAACAATTATTTTATTTCCATGTAAATATTTAAAGGCGATGAAGAAGTGATGTCGTGAAGGCTGATGGAGGCCAGTGTCTAATCAGATCATCTTATGCAAGTGTTTGGAGGACATAATTAGTTCATAGGTTGTGAAGCTCCAGAGTAATGTATTTACTACTGCCCGTGACTAATATCCAGAGTGCACAGGGTGTATCTAGGTGGAAGTATATGCCACAAAAGAGCTGTGGTATATCCCTCAAGAGGATTCTTCAAGCCCTCCCTGTATGGAGGCCAGTAAATTCAGTACTTGAGAACACTCGGCATCTTCGCAAGATGTGGTAGCCACAGACAGTAGCCTACCACCTACAACCACAGGTCTGGGTGCTCAGCACCTCTGCATATCAGGCTCTTGGAAGCTTAACGTCATAAACATGCTCCCCTCAGCTTACTAAGATTGATATTTTCATGTTTCGAGGCTTTGAGATCTGGAGACTTCTTGGCTAGGATGTTATAGAAATTCACGTTGTCCGTGTTCTGAAAGAGTGAGAGAAGAGGATATATCAGACTGGACATTTTATTTCAATAGCTATAAGAGAAACATCTCTCTAACACATGAGGGTTGCACTCTCCCCGCAGACCAGAGAGGTCAATGTTCCCTACTTAAATGGGGCCCTATTCTGCTCCCTGTTCTGGCCCCTATTTTGAGGAAGGCCTTTTTGGAAGGGCCTTTGGTCCCTTGCTCCCCTCCTTTTTGATGATGGATTTTGGGAAAGGGCTTTTTCCAGTTCCCAAAGTTCACATACAACTGTGTTTGAGAGAGAGTGAGGGAGAGCATACACCTTGCTACTGATTTTCTTTCCTAGCCTTGAAGAGGCAGGAATCTCCTGGAATCCCACCACCCCATCCATGGCTCCAGAGACTTTCCACCAGCTGCAGCTATAGCCTCAGTGCCACCGATATCCCAGATGCTCCCTTCAGCTAGGCCTTGCTCAATATGAGGCTTCCCATTTCTCAGTTTCCTCTTATCACATCAGCCTCAGCCATCCCATGTGCTCCCTTTTGATAGTGTCAATCAATATCCGGCATCCATATTCTGGAACAACTGATGCAGCCAATTCATCATATCTAGATGAATCCAAGAACTGTGGATTCACCACATCCCCAATACAGCCAACAGACTGGACATGGACCAGAGAAGAGGTGTGTTTCCATTAAAGTTACTCAGAATTAAAAACAAGACCCAACAAATTTCCCATAATTAAATTTTAAATATTTAGATGTTCTGATGTAGAAGTCAGAAATCATTCCATTGCAACAACCGAAGAGGAGCAGCTCTGCCATCCCTGTTACATACACATTGCAGCTGGGAGGAATGGTTACATGGGCTTGGAGAGAAAGGCAAAAAGATAGCCAAAGTATCGTGCTAGAGCATGAAACGAGGAAGTGAAACCAGCCATGCACAGAACACTAACAACTGCAAGACAGCCAGAAACGAGAAGCAGTTTTTAGCTTAGTCTTTGAGTTTTAGTACAGCATTAGGTGACTTTTTTTTTTTTAAAGTCACATAAGTGAACCATATTACTGTAAAACACCTACTTTGGCCCAACCAAGCAGGTTTTTAAAGTTAAGCTTGAGTAATACCACTGAAGTCAATGGGCTTATTAATGTGCTCTAATTTAAATAATCTGTTTAAGTGCTTTACTCAATCAAAACCTTAGTGTTGTACTGCTTTGCACACATCTGGGCCTCATTCTCCATTGCCAACCACCTTGGGTAGTCATTTACACCAGTGCAAAGAGAGCATCAAATGCTTTCAAGTCAGCATGGTAGCACACGGAGTGCACTGGTGTGAACAACTATACAAGGAGCGGGGTAATAGAGAATCTGGCCTATCTGTACGTTAATAGCAGAGCATTACCTGAATTTGTTCATTTCCATAAGCCATTAGCATAAGTTACTTACTAATCTTGATGCCAGACAGCATTTTCTTACCTGTTCAACTACTTCCTCGGTTTGACTCCAGAGCTCAGTGGCCAGTGTGTATTGCCCTTTATTCACTGCATTCATGACCTTTTTGGCAGCAGCAGTCACCTCCACTAGACCTTGATCATCAAGGAGAGACTGGAATGCAAACAGGGAGAGACCAACCAATTGCTCATGGAAAGAATTTGATTTGAGGTTATAAGTCAATGTCATGCCCTGTTAATTACCAGTATAATTACCAGTATACTGGTTGAAAGCTAACCTAGAAATGGAAGTCCCCTCTTGGATTTAAATTGTATAGTGTAAGGTCTTGAATGAAGCCTTAAAAACCAGAACAATTATTGCAAATAGCAGAGATGGAGTAAATACTTACAGTGCTGTAAAGGTACGGCCCCCAGGAAAGCACAGAATCTAGAGAAACAAAATAGGTTTCAAGCATTTAATAATTTCTCCAACAAAATTTTCCCTCTAAAATAGCAGGAATAATAGTGATGGCAGCATAGAGAGGCAAAGAGAAATTACTCAATAAGGAGGCATTGTCAGATCAAATTTAGTACAAAATTTAGGCATTGAAGCGGTTTACAAAATCTAAACCCACCACCATGACATTAGCTCTCCACATGTTAGCCAATGGAAGCCGTTTAAAGCAACCAATAGACATTTCTCCTGCAGCATTTGCAACTCAAACATTGCAGCACAGCGCTAGTGCATGAGAACACGTAGACAGATTTGTGTAGTCAGTCAATGTTCACCTGTTTGCAAACAGTGCAAGAGGACAAAAAAATATAAATAAGTCAGATTTTTGAGGAGAAGTTATAAGCTAGGGTAGGGGAAGATTGTTTAAGGTAAGCCTATAGCACCCTACTCTTCTAACTTCCCGCATCTAAGTCCAGATCCTCCAATGGGGCTTGCCCATGTAGATCTCACTGCAGGATCAGTACGCTAAGAAATGCTTTGATGTGGTCCTTCATCTCCACCTCTTTCTCCCCAAGCAAACAGTCATCCCAGCTTTGTTGACTATCACACTGCTGTGGCTGGTGGCTTCTAATGTTAGTGGTAAATTTAGAGACGGTTGGTAAAACGCAAACAGTAGTTTAAAAGCCAGATGTGGTGGAAATTTAGAAACACTTAGACCTCCCGATGTAAAGCTCCCTACCTACTGTAAAGGCTAGTAGTAAAACAAGCATTTTCCTACCTGCCATTTTTTAAGTGTGCTTGGATAACATAAGGCCAAACTATTCAAGAGTGGACACTTTTGATCTGCTGTTCAGAGATGCAGGGTTCAGGTGGAGTCATGGGTTCTCAGTATTTCTGAGAAATCATGCCTCAAGCAGTCTCACATTTGAGTTTCACAGTTTCTGGATGCCCAAAGTCAATGGCCCCCAAATCAAGGAGCATGTCAAATCAGCTGCAGTCTTGTGAATCCTTCAGTGGCTAAGCCTTAACTGAAGCATTTTTTTACTGAAACACTTCAGACCTTTTAGTGACTTTTAGGGACACTCCCCTGCCACCCATCTAAAGGAACATGAGTTTGTTACGAGCTTTGTCCTGAGGCCATTTTGAATTTCTGACACCTCTAGACTGGGGCTGGTTTAATTACAGCTCCTTGAAACATCAATGTACATTTACCCTGATTAGATTTCCCGCATTCACTGGAGATCTGCTCCATTTAAAGTCGGTACAGACAGTATTCAAGACAGATGTGGGCTTTTTGGGGAGAGGGAGAAGTTCACAAAAATCCTATAAACATACCTAGAGGAGAAATCCATGAATCTCCGAGAGCAGCCCCAACAAAATTGCACTCTATGCTCCCATCGTGAATAGCCTTTAAAAATAATGTAAAGAGAGCTTTTAACGCACATTTAGGTAAACAAGGATCTTCTACCTAGTTCTTCTCCTTAACCAGCAAATGGTAGAAACAGGCTTCACAATGCAAGATAAGCAGAAATGCCTTTGTGTTACAGGAAACAGCCCTTTCACTTTAACTAGCATCAAGACACAATGACAAATGAAATCTGATGAGAGTCCATTTATGTCCCAAATGACTATCAATTCATCATTGTCACTTGTCTTGGTAAGAGGAGGCTCTGTAAGAGTCGCTGAATTCATTCTTGAATTTCATGGCCTGACAGGATTACCATAGGATAAGACAACAGCACCAGAGGAGGCTCAGGTGCAGAAGGAAGATAGGAAGGGAGTACATGGTTTGCATGTACACTGTATCTATAAAAGCCAGGTATGGAAAAGCTCAAAGTTTTATGAAATTTCTAATTCAGTGTGAGCCTTTGAGAATAAGCTGCTTCTTTCAGTGATCTCGAGTCCTCAAGAGCCTTGTCACTTGTCAGAGACAAATGGTGTATTCAGGGCTTTGTTGCATCATCCGAGTCAAGCAACAGATTCTGGGCTAGAGAATTTATGAGGCAGATTTTCAAAGGCACAAATGAGAATTGGGTGCCCAACTCCTACTGACTTCCAGTGGGAGTTGAGCACCTAACTACTCTGTGTGCCTTTGAAAATCAACCCCAACAAGGCTGCCTGTGGTCTATTTAACCCTGAGACCTGGGGCACAATGTAGTCATTTTCTAGTTATCCACTTCTTAGCTTGGCTAAGATCTTTCTCTTCTACTGTGAAGAAATTTTACTCTAAAAAATGAAAAAGCTTCTACTCAAAAACAAAAATCAACACACCATTAGACCTTTCTTTAAGACATGAGAAATACACATGCCCCCAAGGAAGACGCTGTTATTCACTCACATAGGGAAGGAACTGCTTTACCTTGTACAGCTCTAAAGCGATACCAGCTGCCATCTTTCCTCCATAAGATTCTGAGAAGATGTAGAATGGAATAGTCTGGAAAAGGAAACCATACAATAAGGCTATTAGACTCCCAGCACAATATACATTTTGCCCACCCTCCGCCACCCACATAAAATCCAAACTGCACCTGCTCATCCCTCAAACACTCGATATTTTGTTTGTTCATTCTGAGTTGCACCTAGAGAGGCTACGATCCTACAATGCTGTATGCACAGAGCTTCTTTGTCTTCAGTGGGGCTCACTACAGGCACAAGAATCCACCGGCCTGAATGGAGGATTGGGGCAAGGACAGAAGCACAAATAAATGCAGCTGCAATAGATGTCAATTAGACATCCAATTTCACCTTTAAGTCAGCGGGAGAAAAAAAGGACATTAGTTGTGCCTGCAGGTTTAAAACAAACAATAGGAAGTACTTCTTCACCCAATGCACAGTCAACCTGTAGAACTCGTTGCCAGGGGATGTTGTGAAGGCCAAAACTAACTGGGTTAAAAAAAAATTTAGATAAGTTCATGGAGGATAGGTCCATCAATTGTCATTAACTAAGGTGGTCAGGGATACAACCCCTGCTCTAGATGTCCCTAGCATCTCACTGCCAGAAGCTAGTAGTGGACGACAAAGGATATATCACTCGATGATTGCCCTGTTCTTTTCATTCACTCTGAAGCACCTGGCATTGGCCTCTATTGGAAGACGGGATACTGGGCTAGATGTACCATTGGTCTGAGACAGTATGGCTGTTCTAATGTGCAGTAGCTAGTGGCGTATGCTACTTTCTGGAGAGGCTGTTTTCTTCCTCTGTCTAGCTGTTTACTAATCCTCTCTGATGCCTTGGTTAAAACCACATTTTTCTTTAATGCTATTAAACAAAATTAGAGTTCCTTACCTGGAATTCTTTCATCAACTTGAAGAATTCTTTAAGAAGAACCAGCATATCGGAAGATACAGTGGAGAGATCTTTTGCAAATGCATTACTATCATTTGAGTAACTGAATCCAGTGCCAACAGGATTATCGACAAACAGTACACTGGCTGCCTGCAGCTATACAACCAGGAGAAAGTAGATTTGTATGAAGTCTCCATTCAATTACCAATACGTGCAGATTTCCCCTTTCCCCAGTTTCAGATGTGTATTACAGACAAATTCACCGAACCATGTTTCCTCCACCAAATCAAATGGGTAAGCCTATGCCTAAATGAGCTGCTCTTAGCAGCTGTTTCCCCTACTACCGCATTTTAGGGATAAAGTATTCAAAGATAAGCAAGTTATTGCAAACATGTGGAGGAGGATGGTTCGATACCACTTTAAATGTGTTTGTTGGATTAAAAGTAGAACTACAGAAAAATTTTATCTTGGGACATGCTGAATTTAAGATGGACACTGTACTGCTTGGGGCATTTTTGTCCTGGTCAATTACCTGACTAAGAAAGCAAGGATCTCATCTATAAGTCAATGAATACAAGCTGAGATTACCAATCATAAGCTTTCTACTATACCCAGGTTGTATTTCTTGGTTTCAGTTCTGCATCCAAGGGACCAATTTCTTCAAAGTTCCCAAATCCACAGCCTGAAGCTCCTGGACCTCCCTATGGGGGAAAAACAAAACAAGAAAGCTGATTAGAATCTGGGGAATCAAGTCAAACCAATAGAGTTAGATCGCTGGAGTTACACAGCAATAGTTTGGGTGCTGCATGCTAAAATGCAAAGGGAGCTCCTGTCTTCCTTCATTAGATATATATATGCCCTGTTTGTGGAGAGAGGAAATTAAAAGACTCAATCATTAATCTGTGAAAGCATTTGATTATCTTTAGGCTAGGCAGATACCATGCTGAAGCTTTTCTTCCCATCCAGAGCTGAGCACACTTCAGTGCAGTGGGTTATGGAAGAGTCAGCTACTGAACTGGTGCATGCATAAGAGTCATTTGTCCCCAGGTGCACAGCATGTGCACAACCCATTGCAGAATTAATCTAGAACGTGAAAGACTGAGTCAACTGGTGGATTATATTCACCATTAGCTCCTGTAATATAGTGTCTAGGATTTGTGTGTGTGTGTGTGTGTGTGTGTGTGTATATAATACACACACACACCATTGTCTTGAACTTCTCTGATTGGATAGAACTGGTCTCCACTCTAAAATAAAAAGTCCCAATCTTTTCCCTCTCTCCATACAGAAATCTCTCTAGGCCTCTTATCATTTTCACCAATTGTCTCTGACTTCAGACAGTTGGATCTGCTCTTTAGTTATGCGTTCACAGGGTGCCTAGCACAAAGGGATTGAGGCCACTAAGTGCAACCACAATCCAAAGAATAATGAACTGTCTTGATTTCTGCTACATGCTTCTTGATATAGGATGATCAGAATTAAACACATATTCCAGGTGAGGTGTCCCATTAATTTAGATAATTGCTTGATAACATATTCAGTATTCTTTTCTAACCTGAAAACCTAGTTCAGACAGGACTCAGAGAATAAGTCAAAAGAAAAGGAGTACTTGTGGCACCTTAGAGACTAACCAATTTATTTGAGCATGAGCTTTCGTGAGCTACAGCTCACTTCATCAGATGCATACCGTGGAAACTGCAGCAGACTTTATATATACACAGAGAATATGAAACAATACCTCCTCCCACCCCACTGTCCTGCTGGTAATAGCTTATCTAAAGTGATCATCAGGTGGGCCATTTCCAGCACAAATCCAGGTTTTCTCACCCTCCACCCCCCCCACACAAATGAATTTGTGTGTGGGGGGGTGGAGGGTGAGAAAACCTGGATTTGTGCTGGAAATGGCCCACCTGTTGATCACTTTAGATAAGCTATTACCAGCAGGACAGTGGGGTGGGAGGAGGTATTGTTTCATATTCTCTGTGTATATATAAAGTCTGCTGCAGTTTCCACGGTATGCATCTGATGAAGTGAGCTGTAGCTCACGAAAGCTCATGCTCAAATAAATTGGTTAGTCTCTAAGGTGCCACAAGTACTCCTTTTCTTTTTGCGAATACAGACTAACACGGCTGTTCCTCTGAAACCAGAGAATAAGTCATAGCTCAAAATCTTATTTCTGTGTAGCTAGAATATCATGGCAGATCAGTATGCTGAATGGTACAGAAATCAAGATTCCTTTTAAAACGGCTTTCACAATATCTTACCTGAAGCCACATAATGAGAGGTAATTCCGTGAAATTTTTGGCAGAGTTGTTTGCATAGTAGAGCCACCAGAACATGCTTGCATTGCTTCTGACTGTTACATACCCCCATGCTTCTTTCTGTTCTTTTGATTGCTTTATAACTGCACCTAAAGAAAAGGGGTATCCGATTCAGTTGAGTAGAGTGGGCGTTTGACCAGTCCAAAAATAATTGGTCAACGACAGGTCAAGTATTGTCAAATCGTCAAATATTTTACAGAACTAATTTATTATAACAGTAACAACAGTAATACAAAAGAAAAAGACTTTATGGTCTGCAGTAGGCTAGGCCTTAGATAAATACTTATGTCTAACTACAAAAAGTAAGCTCTTAACTCAGTTATTTTAACTCAGACAAATATGAAACACAATGAAATGAAGATCTAAAAAATGAAAGAATGGCACCATGATGCAATCACAAAGGTAGGTCACTGCCTATATCAGAGCATTCTTGTTAGGATAACTGACGGTGATCAAATAATAGCTGACCAGCTTGCCAAACCTAAATTAGCATGTGAAACATTTGACCTTGAAACATTTGACCAACAGAGACTTGGCCGAGACCCATTAGTTTTAATTTTGGGTGTGGTAATTACAAACACTCTCATTCAAAAATATTTACTACTGAACAAAACACCTGAATTCTGACTCCACACACACTTCCACCCAAATCCTGCAAATATTTAAGTACTTGTATAACTTTGACTTCATCAGGTCTACCCACAGGAATTAACGTTATGCATGTACTTAAGCGTTAGCAGGATTGGGGCCTTCCATTATCTTTACCACCGTTGCAGCTGTCCAAATGCTGGAATAAATTTTCTAGAACACACATGCCTTTAAGTACTTGCAAAGAGCAGGGCTGAAATACTGGTGCCATTGAAGACAATGTCAAGTCTTCCATTGACTGTAATGGGGCCAAGATTTCAGCCTCAGTTTGGTCCCAGTCTTACAAGCACGATCAAATCATGTTATTATAGTATCCAAATATTGTTAAGTTTAGGGCCCTAAGAAAAGTCATCATTAGGGCCTGATCCAAAGCCCAGTGAAGGCTGCTGAAGACTCATATTAACTTCAGTGGGCGTAATCTACTATGGTGTATGATGCAGATGCGTTGTAGGGAGCAGATCTTTAAAGCTTAAACCCCTCCCTAGTCTTCTTTATCACAAAATAGTCACTAGAACAATATGGACTGTCCAGTAACTGAGAAGCAGGTTGGTCAGTAAAGATGCCCTAGTGCATAGTACAGGAATGATTCCATCTATTTTGTCAGAAATTTGGGTTAAGAACTGCTCCACATCTGTGCAACAGCAAGTTAAAGTGCTTGCTTATTCTGAATGGGCGCCGTTTCACTTGGATTTCAGGAGCAGCAGCATGAATGGCCTTGAACGAGCCTACAATCTGCTAGCAGCATTATCAGAATGTTTTGAAAACACTACAAGTAGAGGAAGGGTTACCATGTAGAATGATATTATAAACAGAATTGGGTTAGCCATGTTCTCTTTAGCTCTGAAGTGACTCTTTGATATTTTTCTTGATACTTTGCAGCATCAAGAATCCACATTCATTCTTACTGCCAAGACGGACTTCAGCTCATCAGTTCACATCGTGTCATGGTTTCAAAAATAAGGATAGCACCCTCGACCGGTCCTCAGCATTAGACTGTGTCATTAGTTGACAAGCTATTTGGGACTATTAACATCACCTAAAAATGCTATCTGCTTTGAAGTGCAACAATGCGTTTGCCTTATACTCAAGAAAAAGTCTCTGCTGCCCAATCAAGCAATGACCTCCGAGAGAGAGTTTGGTATCAAGCTCTAAAGACCTAGGGCCCTGATACTACAATTGGATCCAAAACAGCAGACCATGTGCCTATGGGGAGGCCCACTGAAGTGGATGCAAGGATCTGCATAGGATCCAGGTCCAATTGCAGGATAGGGACCTTAATTTTCAGGCAGCTTCACTTCAGGGAATACTCCATTACCCAGTATCAAAGAGCTTGGATCACAGAAGCTGAAGTTGGAAGCCAAAAGGCCAGGCCACAAGAATCCTGTGGTAGGAAGGAAAGTCAGCCTCAAGTAAACTAAAATGTTTGCAATTAAACCACATAAATTTCCCAGTAGAAGTGTGCTTCTAACTTTAAATCAGTTATTAGGAGTTAACTGGGCAGTTGCTTACAATGGTCAACATCGGTGTGTCTTGAAGTTATTTTTCTAAACTCAGGAAAAATCCTGAAGCTGGGCTTGAAAGCAGTTTAACAGCTGAAGTGCAGAGGGGCAGCCTAATTTTTACAAGTCCTTGTCTTGTTTATAACCCCGTAAATGTAGCATTATACAATTGCTTGCAGTAAATCAGAGAGATGCAATTTGAACAAGGAATATTGTTTTTTCAGCTTATTAACTATTTGTTAGTCTCTACGGTGCCACAAGTACTCCTTTTCTTTTTTCCTTTTTGTGTTTTCAATTTATTTTGTTATTGTAAGAACCCTAGCGGTCCAGCGAGATCATCAATTGTATGACCCCTCATCTAAAACCTAGGCTAATAGATCATGTGCATAGACAATTATCTACATAAGACAAACAATGTCTCCCCACCTATATCTTATCAATAGCCCTGACAGTAAGCTCCAAAACGTCTCAGTTACATTATTCTTAGTTTTATCTGAGAAAAGTTTTTAAAGTATTTATCTGAGAATAAACAGCAGAGACTTATCTTCACTTGTCCTGGGAGACCAGGGATGGCGGGGAGGGTGAGAGAATCAGCAGAGTTTAGAGCATTAGATTCCATCTAAATCCTGTTCTATGTAACAACCTGGCATCTTTAACCCACCCCACACTAGGCTGATGCTTTTCAGCTAGGGGCAGTGGACCCTTTTCTCCAGGAAAAAGGTCAGCCACATAATAAACACTGTCACTATAGCTTAAGGGTGCACAGCACAGAGTTCTAAATTAAAGAGAGGCACATCATGTTCAAATTAAAGCACCACCCCCAACCGAAATTTTTTTGACACACCTGATTTTCAAACTTGATCCCCAAACCTACAATCCTGAGGTTGTGCAGACTGACCCATGCAGAGTTCTATTAAAGTCCATGGGGCTCCATGTGGGGCAAAGGGCCATCCACATGTTCCTTATTGAAGGATCAGGGCTTCGGACAGCAGTTCTTATGCATACCACATAAATAAAAGACTGCCTGTCTATCACTTCAGTAATGCAAGGCTACTTTTATGAGAGTAAAAAGAAAGAGCTACTCCTACAGGTGGGTGGGGTGCAGAATACTCCTGCAGCAGATGTATATATACGTTCTAGGACACTGGATCAGATCCCTGACTCACACAAATACTTGCCATTGATTTCAGTTGTGGGTACTTACATGTGGTGAAGTTACATATATTCTTAGGGCCTGACCCTGAACACGCTTGGTAACTTTTTCCATTGCGAAAGACTAAGTGAACAGCCAGAGCGTTCCAAGAAAGGGATTACATAATTAACGTTGCCGGCTAGGCAAAGCTTAAAACAGTGTGAGCCTGGAACAGACCCCCTTAAAAAAGGCTCAGACTTTGAAAGCGCAGTACAAAACTCTCAGCACATCTGGATTTAGATGCTTCTGCCAGGGCCTAGCACAAAAAATATCTGGGGGGTGGGTATGTAGGGTAAAAGGAGGCATCATTCATTCCTTAGTGTTCACCTAACAACAATAAATGCCTGAAAGTTCAACAAGCCATAAAACAGTCGGTTTAGAGCAAGTTTAGGAGAAAGGTGCTTGCCAGTAATGTCCATCACCCCTAGCTTCAATAACTCCTCATGGACACTCAGCCCCCTACCAAACATACCTGAGCCCAACGTCAGCAGGAAAAGCAGCGGGATAACATGTTGGCTAAGCAGCAGCTCCATCTCTGCAGCAACTGGGGAGTTTCCTGACTGAAAATCATATGACTCGGGTCTCCAGTCAGCTGCGTAGTGAAAAGGGAAGTGCTGGCTCTCTGGTTATAAAGGGAGCCGGTTACTGCCCCAGGGCGCCCTCTCTCCTTCCCTGCATGGTAAATACAACAGATATCTGTGCTGCAGTCAAGATGCCAGTTACACTTAACATGGTTCTATCTGCGCGGCTAGATTTAGCTGCCTTGCCAACCTGGCTGATTTCCCCATGTTATGCTACAGAATTTATTGGGCTTGTCTACTTGAGAACTACTGGTTTTTCTGATGCTGGACACTAAATCCAGCCTGTGAGATGAGGAAAGGAATTGTGTATAAAATCACCGAGTAATTTGTGTGTGCTAAAAGGATTTACAATCATTCTATTTCCACAACTTTTCTAGTGATTTAGGTTTTCCAAATTCATTCTTCCTGGAGACATAATCCTAAGGAAATATTTCTCTCTCTCTCTCTCTCTCTCTCTCTCTCTTTCAATGCCCATATATCTCAGATTCTCATTTCATGCTATTCAGATTTGACACTTTCTAGAAGAACTACTTGCTCTTCTCTTGCAGACCCAAACCAAAAGCATTTATGTACAAGAGTAATTTTTCTCATGTGAGCAATCCCACTGAAGTTAATGAGGCTCCACATATACATAGGGCTCTACTGTGTAAATCGGACTGCAGTATCATGGATTTAAGATGTTAATATCAGTTCTCCTAAGAACATAGGAGCAGAATTGTTTTACATGATTAACTTTACATGGGATGTGTTGGGGGGATAAAGGTGTGGGGGACAGAGAGTTTAAGTGATAATTAAGGCTTTGGTCCTGCATCTGGCTCCACCCAGCTCTATTTTAATACCCATGCATAGCCAGCTGCAGCAGCAGGGTCTAAAACAGACACTCCTCTGTGCCAAGGTGGTAATATTTTTATTGGACCAACTTCTGTTGATGAGAGAGACAAGCTTTCGAGGCACACAGAGCTCGTCTTCAGATGGCTCCTCAGTGCCCAAATTCTCATGAATGTCACTATGAAAAAGAGGAAGTAGGGAACAATATTGGAAAGGTGGGCCCTGATCCTGTGCTGAGCTCCGTAGTCGTCAAAATAAATACTACGGTAAAACCAAAGTCGATAAAACTCACAATAGTTACTGAAGATCAAGATGAACACACTTGTGATCCAGTGAGTGACAATCCAGTCATTCCCTGCGGCAGCGTGCACTGTTCTCGGGCTGCAGTTCGCCGCTGCTGCCGACAGGTGGCGTCTGAGTGATGCCTCTCTTGTCCCGCGTGGGGCACCGTAGCACCCCCTTCCCTTCTCCGGCCTCCGTGTCCAAGATGGCGGTGGCCGGTGGAGGGGGCCCCGTGCGGCTCCGGCTGCTCTTCGACTACCCACCGCCGGGAAGCCCGGGATGTTCGCTGTGCTGGCTGCTGCTGGAGCCCAGCCAAGTGCGCCTGGTCACCGACCTCATCAGCCTTATCCGGGAAAAGTTCGGCTTCAGCCGCCGGGCTCAGCTCAGCCTCTTCCTGGAGGGGGCGCTGCTGCCGCCGACCGAGAGCGCGCGCCTGGTGCGGGACAACGACTCCCTCAGGTATCGGGGACGGGAGCGCGCGCCTCAGGTAGCGGGGGCGGGAAGGGGGCGCGAGACTCCCTCAGGCGGCGGCGGCGGCGGGGGGGGCGACTCCCTCAGGTAGCGGCGGCGGCGGGGGGGGGGGCGCGACTCCCTCAGGCAGCAGCAGCAGCAGCAGCAGCGGCGGCGGGGGGGGCGCGAGACTCCCTCAGGCGGCGGGGGCGCGACTCCCTCAGGTAGCGGGGGCGGGGAGGGCGCGAGACTCCCTCAGGCGGCGGCGGGGGGGCGACTCCCTCAGGCGGCGGGGGAAGGGAAGGGCAGCGAATCTTGGTGGGGGCACCTCTGGCCAGGGTTCAGTTGCCCCCGTGGGAGATAGACGCTCCTGACGTTTCTGCCTAGGATCCCTTGGCCCAAGGTGGTGCTTTCGTCTGGGACTGAAAAATGGAGTCATAAGAGAGGGTTTTTTTTATTAATTATTATTATTATTAGGAAACTCGGCCATTCCCCACGTGGCTCGAGGAGCGTGGGCCTCGAGGCTCAAATCTCCGCTTTCCAGCGAGGCCGGCCAGGAGCCGTCTCTCTGCACCTCCTCCGTTCCCTGCAGTGTTTCTTTCCTGTAGGGTTGGCAGTTTTGCTTGGATGTATTCCTGGAGATTTCATCACATGACATAATCTTTAATTAAAGATTAATCTTTAATGCTCAGCGATTCCAGGCCAATCCTGGAGGGTTCGCAACTCTACTTTCATGGCTGCCCCACTCCGCTCTTGCTGAGTGGTGGGAAAACCTGTTTCTGAAAATAGTTAGCTAACACGATTTGGAACACCCTCTTCCCCTTGTGCAGATGCCTTTTAATACCTTTAAAATCATGTCAATAGGTCATATTGTAGCCTAGGTTCAACTCTCTTTGAAAAGCATCTTTATTGTTGCCTGGACATACCCTTAAAATCTTGAGATTTTGAAGGCAGGCCTGCAATGTCCCACAAAGCCTGTGTGGTTAGATGTTGACAGATATTTGGCTGCGTGTGTGTGTGAGTTCCCTCTGTGTGCTGCCCCAGCCCTGTGCAGACAGCTGGCACGACAAACTTTGTGCGAACCGCCCAATGCCCACAAGATTCGTTAAGGGACAAAGGCACCCAGCCAGGTTTATTGTTGTCAAAGCACGGTACTAGTATCCCGCAGACTCTACCGGAACACTAAATACATGTATGCCTGTAACAGTGGACCAGCTCAGTGAATGGTGGGACTTTCCGTTCCTTTCTAGGCTAGACAAAGATACTTCCTCTGAGTTACATCTTTATATTCTGATACAAACAAGTTAGTACTGCCCATTTGACTTAGTTAGTTATGGCTCCCTGACGTGGGTAGTTATCACACATCACCTTGTACACATTGGTTGGATCAAAACGTTTTTATTACGTACTCTCTTCCTGACCTTATCTTTTAGGAGGGGTCAGTGTGTTCCTGTTATCCTTGGGGAATGTTTTTGTAGCATTCCTGATATCAGGATGTTCTGGTACCACTGATATTGGGATGTGTTTGCGTGAGTACTTTGTGACTAGCACTTCTTAGGAATGTGTATTTCTGCAATATCAGCCCTGTTTTTGTCAGATTTTGTGAGCAGGTTTTGTCTCATAGCAGGTCTTTGATACAAGGGCTTATGTCTCAGGGCTCTCTTCCTACTACAGCCTGTGCCTCAGACCAAACACCTAAAGTGTGTTTGTGTGGCTAGAGGAAATCTGGGGTGCAAGACAAGGCTTCTTAGGTACTGGAGGAAAGCATGTTCCCTGCAGACTTCCCACTGAGTTCTACTCCATGGCATCTGCACTGGCATGTGGTCCCCTCAAGCAACAGGGACATGCTGCAGTGTGTGCACACTGTCTGTGCCCTTCCCCCCCACCAGTGAGCATAGGGGGATTTTAGGCTGTTCGATGGCAGCTAGTTTAGTCCCTGGTGGCATAATTTGTTGGGAGATTTATAGGTGCATCTCCTCATCTACTAAGGTAATATTCCTTAGCTGCTAAGTGAATAGCTGTGACATCCTCATTTCTAAAAGACAATAATCTAATAACTATTTCAAACTCAATATGTAGGAAGGAATATTAATTTGCTAGTTATACTGAATGCTGGTTTCTCTGTCTTTTTCAGAGTTAAATTGGAAGAGGTAGTTGCAGATATTTGTGATGAGATGGGTAACGGTATCACTTATTCATCAAGAAAAGAGAGAAAAAGGCACAGGCAAAAGTTGGAAGAGGAGGGGGAGTCTAAAAGTGAAGATGACAGACACAGAAGGAAAAAGAAGAAGAAGAAACAGAACTCTGAACATCTTTCTTATAAGAAAGAGGACTCTGTAAATGTTCAAGACTCTTGGAAAAAGTCCAAGAAAAGAAAAAGAAAAGAAGAGGTGAATGGAAGAAATGGTATCACAGGAGGCAAGGAGGACAGTGGTCTTGATGAGTCCAAAAAGCTTAAAAAAAAGTTGGAGGGGGAGAAAGAGCTGGAGCAAGAAAGAAAGGATGCTAAGCAGAGAAAGATAAGGGCAGTTAGAGGAAAGACTGTCTTAGAAAAGGCCAACAACAGTTTCCTTCTGAGTCCTAGTAAAAGTAGCACAGTAAAAAACATTGCAGCCCAGTCCAGCAAAAAAAGAGGGGGAATTTTAGATTGTGATTCCTCCAGCACATCATCTGACAGTGTAATGGATATGAAACAAAATAAATCCTCACATAAACCTGTGGCAGCAACCGTACACAGAGACAAATCCCAACTTGTTGCAAATTCTGCTATAAAAACTGTTACTGCTAGTAAAGTTACTGCCAAGTCTAAAGATGAAAATTCCCCTAAGACTGCAATTAGTAAAAAAGCTAAACCCCAGTCCTCGAGTTCAGATTCTGACTCTAGTATGGAAGAGGAGGAGCAAAGCAGTAACTCAAAGAGAAAATTGCTGCCTAAAAATCCACCAATTGTGAACATTATGCCAAAGTCCCCCAAGGCAAAGACATCCTCTTCAAAGTCTGATAGTTCAGATTCAGAGACATTTGTTATTAAAAAGCCCATAGCAAATGTTGGCTTCAATAAATCCGTAGTAAGAAATGGTGATAAACAGTTGCCAACTAGCAGTCAAGGACCAGCTGTAAATCCTAGCAGTTTTGGAAGGGGACTTGGAAGAGGAGAGGATAACTTCTTCTGGAGAGGAAATAGGGGCCGTGGGTGTCGTGGGATGATCCGGGGCCGGGGCCGGGGCCGGGGTCGAAGCCGAGGAGAAAGCAATAGCTTCTTCTTCAACTACGGTCGTGAAAGCCAGAAAGAGCAGCAGTTAAATGAAGCAGCAACAAACACTTCAGTTGTTATCCAGGTGGGTGACTATTTATGTCCTAATAACACATTTCTTTAAAGATTTTTTTTAAATTTATAGTTTTCTTACTAAAATTTTAGTAATTGAATATACAAAAACACAGTAATACCACTAGCTCTTATGTCATGCATCTCAACGCACTTAACAAAGAAGGTCGGTATTATTATGCCCATTTTACAGATAGGAAATTGAAGCACAGAGAAGAGAGGTGATTTGCCCAAGGTCACCCAACAGGCCAGTGCCAGGACTGGGAATAGAACTCAGGTCTTGTGAGGTCCATCTGAGTGCTCCACCCACCAGGGAACACTGCCTCTCACATCAAATGAGCATAAATGGTAAAAACAAAACAAAAAAAAATAAGAATAAGACCATTGTAAAGAATACAATTGTACTATTCATACAGGTAAGGCCAGCTAACTCACATCCTGAACAAGTGTTTGTAAAATACTGTTGTTTTACATTATACACATAGCTTGTGCTCTACCTTTTGGGTTGGATGCTGGTTTGTGTGATGGATTTTCTCAGAGTTTTTTCATACAGCATTAATATTGCTTTTGTTAATTAAGTAACTGAATCAATGGGCTTAATGTTTATTTCACAGAATCCAGTGGAAGTTCCAAAGAGGGAATATAGTGTACTACCTCTATTAGCTGCCCCTCCACAAGTAGGGGAAAAAATTGCCTTTAAGGTAAGGAAATCCTAAAATATATAGTGTTAGTCATATGGCTCAGATCTCTTTCAGATGTACTAGTATAATACATTTTGCAGGATATAACACAGCTACTTTAGCTGTGACATCCAAAAATTTTGCAGTGTTCAAACTTGCATTATTTAGTGACTTTTGCTCTAGAAGTATCAGACAATATGTTTGCATTTATCCTGATATGCAGTTAACCTTGGTTCCCCTAGCTTGTAAGTTAGATGAGGAAAAATGGGTCCTAATAGGATTGACATCACAACCTTTCCAGATGAACTATAAAGCTAGGTCTTCAACTATTAGCATAAGAACTGGGTATCCAAAGAACCCTTTTTCACCTTTGTCAGTGAATGACATTTTCGTCTAAATCTTTTTATAAGAAATCTGAAACTCTGACTGGTTCAAAGCCCTCTAGGCCTTCTGGTATGTCTTGTATTTGCAAGTAGCTCTAAAATCATTCATTCATCTCTCTAACCAAGTATTTTCTTGAATAAAAGAACCTGCTATAGTTTTGATTGTGTGTATATTTTCAAATTGTCTTACTCTAAAGACACAACTTGAAGGCAATCAGTTGATGCCTCTATTTTAGAAAGCTTTGGAACTGATGCATTTAAGTTTATTTTGTTTTTACTTAATAAAATGACAACATAAGCAAAGAAATGTCATATCTCCATCTCCCCCTCAATTTCAGTAGGAATTCCTAGACAAATCTGTATAATGGATCCTTCCCTCGGACCACTTGAGTCAAGCCTCAGTTAATCAAGCTGACTTGGAACCTTCCCAGAATGCCTCTCTTTTCCCTGGAAAAGCTGTTGTGATACAAACAACTCCTTAAAGACCACCCCAGAGAGAAGTGCTTCACACACACATAAACGAAGTCACTATGAAAATCCTCTTAAGTTACTGTTTCTCTCTGTATGATGTTTCTGTGAGATCATCACAAACCTTGCTATAAAAATGCTACTTCATTTCCCAAATCAAAAATAACTAAAGCAATCACTGGTGCTGCGGAAGCTGGAGTCACAGTGATCTCTTCTTGAAGCCCAAGCTGAATGGAAAGCCACTGGAGCAATCAGTTATGAAATACTAGCTGGGGCAAGCATTAGGGTCTAGGAGCAGAATGCATAGCTCTTATGCACTTCACTTCAGTGATAGGGCCCAGGCTGGATAGTAAGTGGCGTCAGCAAGGGCCAGAAGCAGGAGATATAATTTTTCATGTCTTTTAATGATTTATATTTTTCTTTTAACAGCTTTTGGAATTAACTGACAATTACACTCCTGAAGTATCTGACTACAAGGTATTTTTTCCAAAAATGCATGTATAATACTATAGTGGGTAAGACAAGATTTTGGGGGAGTCTTAGATATTTTATAATTCTGTGCATTGTATATTTCCCCCCCACTTCTCCTGTTACCATGCAGACTATTTCCAATATAAATAAAAAATAATTACAAAATACAAAACTATTCAAAGTATTAGTGTTGTAATTAGAAAAACACATGCAAACAATTCTGCTGATTTAAGAGCAAACAATTTAAAATGTGAGGAAATATTCCAAGCTTCTGGATGCAAAAGAACATTGAAAGACACGGCACATTTGTTTGAAGTTGTTAAGACATTTCATGGAATTATTAAAAATAAACCTTTGCAGCAGTTTCAAAGAAAACTTGGTTTATAGCTGACTGATTACTACATTAATCCGCAGTGACTGTGGCAATACAAGATTTGGGGTTTATTGGTATTACTAATTTCAGCTCTTTTAAAACTTTTTAAAGTTAATTGTTTAATACTTGAACAGATTTTTCAGAACTGGCCAAAAGACTTCTTCAAACAGAAATATGTGCTCTGGCTGTGTTCAAGCATATCCTTGTAATGCAATATGAAATACAGTGCTTGTCAAATTTGCTATGCTTCACCATAGGACCATTTTTGTTGTTTTTTGAAGGAGGGAAAAATAATCAGTTGGAATGCTGATAACAAACAGCTAGAGCTTGAGATTCTTTCCTCTTCGGCAGGCAAGTATATGTAACTCCAGAAGGCAGTATGTAAATATCTAAAGTCATTTCTGCTGCAGTGGTAAACATCTGTAAGACGATATATTACAATTTTTCAGATACATTTCTTCAGCATTACCTCAAACTTCATAAAATTTCCCACAGATTAAAATATGTTAAATACAATAAATCCATGGTACTTGCTTGCTGTCTTGAAGTTGGTTGTACATATTGCCAAGCAGGTTTGGATACTCGAATGACTTGTCAGGTGTGGCATCATGCATACAAAGTTCACTTTGAGTTGTACTAGAAACTGAACAATGTCCCATTGGAATGGCACTGTATCATCTGAAAGATTAAAATGTTAAATGAAAATAAATGGAATAGACATATGCTTGTGAATGGAAGAAATTTTAGGGCCAAGTCCTTTGAAGTCAATAGGTTTGCCATTGACTTTACTTTGTAAGGACTTAGTCCTACACCAAATAATGGAGTGCACCTCAAATAATTGATTGAAATTCTGAATGCAAGTATAGTGGTTGCCATTTAACAACCAGCATTTATCAACAGCTGCCACACATCTGAGTTTGACATAGTTTTTCCTTATACTTAAATCAGGAGAGATTTGTGACTGAGTTGGCAAATGTTGACTTTTTACTGGATTTTACTGTGTGGTCTTAACTAGATACCTGTATTGTAATTTGGAAGGGGTTGAACTAGGTCACCTATCTCTGATACATATATACCAGTTATATGCAGTGTAGAATTAAACAGTGACAAATGGGTCCCTACCGCAAACAAATTAGGTTAATGAGTTGATACTGTATAGTGTGATACAGTGTAGTATAAACACAGAGTAGTGTATGGTCATTACTGCTCAACTGCTTCATTGAACCCCTGGGGAGTGAATGATTGTATCAATGTTTGTTGTAATGTGTATTGCTGATTAAATAAATGAACTTGACTAGTTTTTAAATATTATACAAATAATTACTTTTACATTTATATAAAACTAACAGGAAATCATGTTTTTTTCTTATTTAAGTGGTGAAAGAGCCAGGAAAGTTTGATCTGGTGTATGAGTCTGCAGATGGAGCTGAAGTGATAGAATATGCTGTTTCTCAGGATACAAAGGTGTGTTAATATGCTTTAAAGTGCTTGGCCTTGTGCTATGCACAGTTGAAATATTATCAGTTGTATGTGACACTTCATTGCCGGTAAAGAACTTACTTGTTTTAGTGAGATTTCTTATTGTCAATGCGTCTCAATGAAAATGAGTGAAAACAAAAAAGAAATAATTGCTTCTTTATAGTGATTGGTGTATATTTATAGCAATCATTACTTCAACATTATACCTTATTTAGTAGCTACACAGGTGTATAGATGTATATACACAATTCACTGAACAAAATTTTTTGAAGACTTTTTTTCTTAATGTAACAGAATTCAATATTATGTCTAGCATATTTCAGTTTTTACAAGTTTGTCTATTCATCTGGTATTTTACTCTCCCTACATGTGTGGATCTTTGCTGATGTCAGTGGAATTCTGTGTGTATTGGGAAAGCAGAAAAGCAGAGTAGGGATTCACCATACGGATCTCTGTACGATACAGTAGTTCTTGTTTAGTAATGTTCTTGTATAGATGAGCAGCTGATATGTATCTTCTTAGCACAAATATAGACAATAAAAAATTCTCATCTGTTTCTCTCCATGCTAAATATTTTACATGTTTGTTTCAGATAACTGAAAGCTGGGATGCACTGATTGAACCAAGACTGATTGTTGAACCTTCTCCTACTAATGAATCGACCACCGAGAACGTAAAACTCTAAGATGTGAACTCATTTTCCATATGTGTATATAGTTGTATGGACACACTGTTTTGTGAAGTACTTTCTTTTGGTTTTGAAGACAGCAAATGCACTGGATGTTTTTTAATAAATAATTTAAAAATGAAACTGTGTATAAGGAACTATAAATAAGTTTTTCAAAGGCAATTTTGGTGTATTTAATTGATATAGAAAAGTACATTTGCTTCTCTTTTTAAAATTGTTTTTAATAAAACAGCAGTTTTTCTGCCAAACAGCCATGAGTTACCTATTTAGGAATTGCTTGCTCATGGATGTGAAATACAGGAATTCTTTTAAAAACATTAGCTCCAGTTAAGTTTATTCTCTGTAAGGCTATAGCAATATAACAACAATACAAAGATAACTTACTGTAAGGAGAACTTAAAACAACAACGTTTATAATTCATCACAAGTTCGATAGCTAACAACACACATACTCCACTTCTCAGTGTGCTATCTTCCTCCACTGCTGCAAGGCTTGGCATAAATGCTGTTTCTTGCAGTTCCATAGCACATTGCATCTGAACATCTCAAAGGGCTTCATACCCCTGAGAGGTAGGTAGGTATCCTCCCCTTGCAGATGGCAAAATTGAAAACCATATGTAAAGCAAGTGGCAGAACAAGGACTAGAACACTGGAGTCCAACACTTCTAGGCAGTTCCTATGTGTATTAAATTAATCTGTATGCACTTCTTTAAAAAACTGTTCTGATGACCTTTGTGTTGATCAGTTTCACTGTCCTGTGCCAAGTACCCTTTCTTTCCTCCTTAAATCCCACCTCGTTCAGTATCTTCTAGTAATACTTGGTTGTTGCTTTTTTCAGTATTATTGATATTGTGGTAGCACCTAGGAGGGCTGATTGTACATTGCTTAGCACAATGGCACATAGACACAAAGATGATCCTTGTCTCAAAGACCTCATAATCTTAAGTATAAGACATAAGAAAACAGCTAGATACAACAGACTCCTGAAATATTGTCTGTGTCATAGGCTTCTTATCTAGATTTGTACTTTATTTGGGTTAGGGAACTTGTCTTATCTATATTATAACATTGTGTAAATTTACAATATTCTTTAAGGGTTTTTTTTTTTTACTGTGTAAATACAGGACCTACAAAAATATGTTAACATTCTACATGATCAGTTCAAATATTTTTGGTTATTTTTCATTTGGCATTGTTTTGTGTTGCAATATTAACTTTTTTTAAATTTAGAAAATGGGATAATGAATAAATGAAAAACTATATTTAGTTGAGAACTGAAACCATAAATAAAAAATACTAGTAAGATTTTTTTAGCCAAATAAGTTTTATCCCCAAAAGTTTGTGTTTTTAGGTAACTACTGATTTGTTTTTCATTTCTGCGAAAGAATTGCAAACAATTTATTTAAATGGAAACATTTTGCAATATCTTATAGCAGAAATGTCATCTGCTAACAGAGTAGTCCTGACATTTAATATGTATTTTGTGCAACAGACCCAAGATCCATATTCCCCATTCTACAGCTGAATGTGACACACAATGTATCATGAATAAAAATAGAAGTATAAGTAAGTACGTAGACAGAAGGTTTTTGAAGATACACCTTTACTAATTGTATTTGGCCTCTGGGTGGCAGTATTGCAGAATATTTCATTACTATAAGAGTCTTGTTTTTATAGTCCACCGAATCCCTCAACAAGCACAAATCAAGTCAGTTGGTATGAAACAATGTTGTTTGAATAGACTAAATTTCAATTAAGTGAATACAGAGTTTGTACAAAGTCCTATTATAGTTTTATTTTGACAGCTACTGAGGAAACATGTAATGTACCTAGATATTAAACACCTTGGATTATTATAGTTTTTAAGATTTCATTTTTTTTGCATCTGCAATTGCCTTGCATCTTGTATATCTCTAAAACTGACCAATGTAAATCAAAATATTCCAGCTTTACAAAATTCTGCCCACTTGGGAGTAGTATTTTGTTGACTAGCAAGTCAGATATCTGCCCTCTCCCCCGCCATTCAAAATCACATCAAAAGATGGTGACCAGATGGTGCGCCTGGGCTGATATTTTCAAAACCGTTTTTAAAGGTTGGCATGTAGTCAGTTACTAATTAATGTCACTTTTACATTCTTGCATGCACTGGTACAATACTACATTGTTTTTGATTGTAGACTATGGGGAAGTGGCGAAGTCTTATTTTGTATAATGCACAGAGTTTAGTAGAAGATTCCATTCTAAAACTTAATTTTTGGGACTAACAGTTTCCTCACACAACTTCAGAGTGGGGTAAGCTTAGAACAAAAGTATGGAGGAGTCTCAACTCCAGGCTGGATTAGCTGAAGTGAGAGAGAATTGATGGATGAATGCATATTTTTGAAAAGTTTGGAAAACAGTTTTTATGGTTTCCAAAAGCATTGCCAATTGAATAATTAAAATTCTTTTTGAAATTATTTTAATGGGATGTTGAAAAGACATAATTTGATGAAGTAACTTCTCATGCTAAACACTGAAATGGTTGGACTATACCCTTTTGGAGGGGAAACATAAGATAACCTTGAATAAAACAGACGTAATGGGATTTAAAGTGAAACTAAAGATTCTTAATTAATTTGACTGCCTCAAGACCACTCCTTGAGTGGTGGACCTGTAAGAAACCTCGCTAATTTAATTCTTGAATGACTTCTTTTAAATAACTGAATACTTGTTTCCCTTTCATAGGACTTAGTTAAGATCACTTATGTCTGCCCATATATAGGTTATCTATGATAAACCAAATAGGACTCTGACTCAAACAAAATCCCTCTGCCCAGCTGTAAACTGTCTTAGTCATCTAATATCTACTAAGGTTCAATTCATTAATGATTTGGAGGAATAATCTATTTTGGTCACAATTTACCTGGTGAAGAATGTTCCTACCAGAGGCAGACTCACTCTTAAAAGTGTAATAATCTGTGTTAAACTCTCCACAAGTGAGATATAACAGAAGAGATAGTAACTGAAATAGTCATTGCTTCCTTTTCTTTCTTTCTTTGTTTCATCAGTGATGAGTATTTTGCTTATCTTTAGACTCCAGTGTCCCCTAAGACATTAAAAAAATCGAGACGTGGAGGTCTCATCCTTAAATTGGTATCGACAGAAATAATTAAGATGATATTCCTTTGAACAATAAAATTTTAGCAATTGGGAGGAGTAAAATTACTCTCAACACTTTGACACTCTTTTCTTGTCTACACTATTTTAAGGTTCGGACGCCTAATCCACTTCTCAGGAGATGTACATGCATATAAGCTGTACTCCAGCTATTGGTGCTAATATTGGATCTGCAAATTCTTTAGGAAAGTGGCATGTTTCTTTGTTCTTGCCAGAAGCCTGTATGTTCTATTACATTCATAATACTGTTAGAGTGCTGGCAACAAGCCAAAGGGTTACAGGCATTGAATTCTCTTCAACAGTGTTTGTTTTTTTGTTTTTTTTTTAAATCTCTATCCACTTTCCATTTCTCAACCATTTTGTGTTCAGCTGCTAAACTAAAATGTAAAAATATCTTAATTTTTCTGGGCAACTGTATTAAGGCCCTGTTCATGCTGCTGCATCTACATGAGCAAGGCTGTGTGCCCATGCAGAACCCCAATGAGAAGCCAATGAGATTCGGTGCAAGGTCAGCGCCCATATTACTAAGCAAGAAAATGAAGTCCACTAAATAATTCCTCATTTCCTGATAGTTCATGCAAGATCAATCGTGCTGGTGCAATTCTAGTTGTGGAGGTAAAATCCATATAAATAGCCCTAAGCTCGCAGTGATAATGTTTATGTGATTCAGTCTTCAAAAACACTTAAGAGATTTTATTGTAAGGATTCATTGTTACAAATTAGCCACTTTTTCTTAGGCTTTATGAGATTTCTTTTCCTCTCTTGCAGGTCCCTGACCAGCTACAGATGTAAACACCAGTGTCCCCTGCTAATGTATTTTTTAATCATATGTAAATTGGAAAATCAGCAGCTCTCAATGCAGGTTCACTTTAGACCTCTGTCTTAAATAGAATTTAAGAAAAAGCATCTATATGAATTACAGTGCTAACCACTGGGATGTATTTGAAATGCTAGGCATGGATTACTGGCTGTGCACTTTCCCAGCATAATTTACAGCAGCTTAGGGCTACACTAATTTCATCCTGGCTATTAACTGCAGTGGGGGAATCACCGAGGTCCATGAAAGCCCAGTACCTTGACAGCCAGGAGAGGGGATGGTAGCATGGAATCCATTGTGGTAATTCTGTGTCTCTTGTACCAGTCCTCTGTGCTAGATTGATCCTCCTGTGGTTGGCTCCACCATCTTTCAGGCCTCTGTGCATCAGTGCAGTAATGCAAAGCAGCTCTAGTGCATCTGAGAAACAGGGCTTCTGACTTTCACAGCTTACAGCTAGCCCTGTAGGGACAGCTGTCATATCTGGGAATTGAACCTGGGTTTCCTGTGCGGTAGTGCTGGCTGGTTTAGGTACTGGGCAGGGTTAGTCAAAAGTTATGAGCTGTTGAAAAGTATTGGAAAGCTATTTCTCTCTTTGTTTTCTATATAATTGGTTTAATAACAGTTGGTTTGGGGAAAATATGCTCCTGATAGATTTATATTGAAACAGCTTCTATATGCATACCTTGGTATCCCTGGTCCTTTACAAATACAGCATAAACAATAGCTCATTTCTTAATCACAGGAGTGGGCCATAGCATGGAAAAATGCACTGTAACTTTGTCAGTGACTCAACCTGCATGCATTGTTTGTTACTCACTGTTTACACATTCAGATAAAGCTCAATAATACACAGCTGCAGCAGCTGTTATCAGTGTACACAGAGAATGTGAGTGTAGGCTGATCTGAATGATGTGATAGGGCGGACCAAGCAGGACAGTCATTGAAGCCAAACACCAGTAGAGTCAGAAGTCCAATTTGATTTGCATAAGCACCACAAAATTATCCAGATCTTTTTGGTTTAGAAATCTGATGGGACAGTTTAGGAGATAAAACTCCAGAACACCAGGGTTTCAGTCGAGTCAGACATCAAAGTGGCCTCTGATGAGTTTTCATGATCTCCACAAACCAGAAATCCAGAAAGCACAAAAATATAGTAAAAAGAAAAGGAGTACTTGTGGCACCTTAGCGACTCACATTTATTTGAGCATAAGCTTTTGTGAGCTACAGCTCACTGCATCCGCTGAAGTGAGCTGTAGCTCACGAAAGCTTATGCTCAAATAAATTTGTTAGTCTCTAAGGTGCCACAAGTACTCTTTTTCTTTTTGCGGATACAGACTAACACAGCTGCTACTCTCAAACCAAAAATATAGTGCTTGACTCAAGGAGTAGGGGAAGTTCTTCATCTATTCTTAGACTATGCTAGTCAGTTTGCTCATTTCTCACATGAAGAGCTATTAGGAATTTATAAGTGGCACCCTTCCTTTTGAGTCAGCACTGAACCAGTCCCAGCATGGAGCTAGAGCAGTGGTTCCCAAACTTGTTCCGCCGCTTGTGTAGGGAAAGCCCTTGGTGGACCGGGCCAGTTTGTTTACTTGCTGTGTCCGCAGGTTCGGCCTATCGCGGCTCCCAGTGGCCGTGGTTCGCTGCTCCAGGCCAATGGGAGCCGCTGGAAGCAGCGTGGGCTGAGGGACGTACTGGCCACTGCTTCCAGCAGCTCCCATTGGCCTGGAGTAGCGAGCTGCGATCCGCCGAACCTCCGGACGCGGCAGGTAAACAAACCAGCCTGGCCCGGCAGGGGCTTTCCCTGCGCAAGTGGCGGAACAAGTTTGGGAACCCCTGAGCTAGAGGATTATATGAGGGGAGGGGAGATTTCTAAAGTTTTATAATGGAGGACCTGACCATGGTGGTTAAAGATCCCATGCCACCTTTTGCAAATATAGGTATTGTTACTCTCTTTCAAATTCTAACCTTGGTAATAACACTGCCTCATGCGCTTTTGACTGCATAGATGCAGTATTGCCAAGTCGTGACATTTTATCACAAGGATCACAATATTTGGCATTTTTTTTTAAGCCCTAGACTCTGCAGTCAAGTGAATACACCAGAATCTAAGCGTTTTTTAAAAAGTAAGTTTCTAGTCCGCATGGTTATGGATATAGTTTTGAAAATGGGACCGTAAAGATGCAAATGTCAGAAGGCAAATAAAAATAGTCCAAATGTGTTATTTTTTTTAAATCTCACAATCTGTAAATCAATCTCGTGATTTCTGAGGGCTGACTTATGATTTCTGAATGCTTGGGGTTGGCAATGCTGTGCATGATTCTAATCCTAAATTGTTGTGCAGTATTCCTTTTCTCTGTCGTACAGCTGCTGTTTCCCACTGCAGAGCTGACTCCTACATACTCAGAACAGTATTGTAAGCCCTAGTTAAGGAATGTTTATAAAATGCTTGGAGATTCTTGAATGGAAGTGCAAAGTATTATTACTATTTCGTTACTATTTCTGTTTTATTTTATTACACAGACAATTATGCAGGTGTAGAAAATGGACAGCATCCAAATATAATCAGAAAAAAATGAAAGTGAACTTCATTATTGGCCATTTATTTGTACTGTGCTGTTCATCCTAATCAAACTTATTTTTTCCACCTATGAAATGGTTTAGCATAATAAAAGAATAAGAATAAATACTGAAATGAGATTTAAAAAAATCACAGCATTGCAGCAAGCAGATAAATGATTCAACAACTGTGAATTTCAAGCAACATAGTCATGAGTAAGGCTGTGTGTCTGTCACGGAAGTCACGGATCCTGTGACTTTCCGTGACCTCTGTGACTTCTGCAGCAGCCCTACTGGTTCAGGGGCTGCCTGAGCCGCGCAGCCCCTGGGCCAGCAGCAGCAGTTTGGGTGCGGGAAGGGGCTCAGGGCTGGGACGGGGGTTGGGTTATGGGGAAGGGGGAGGTTATCTGGGGGGGCGAGTCCCTGCCTCCTACTGGCATGTCCCAGCAGCTCCTAGGTGGAAGGGCCAGGGGGGCTCTGCGTGCTGCCTGTGCCCACAGGTGCTGCCCCTGCAGCTCCCATTGGCAGTGGTTCCCGGCCAATGGGAGCTGCGCCTGCAGAGCTAGCGCTTGTGGTGGGAGCAGCGCACGGAGCCCCCCTGGCTGCCCCTCTCCCTAGGAGCCACAGGGACATGCCGGTCAGAGCCAGGTAGGGAGCCTGCTAGCCCTGCCAATCTGACCCCCTCCCCAGCACCAGCAGAGGTCCCAGGCCACACACTGCCGCTTGCCTCCCCACAGTACCAGCAGGGGCTACAGGCCACCTCCCAGCACCCACAGTGCCCCTGGCCCAGGTTTTAGTTAGGGGTATATAGTACAGTAAAAGTCATGGACAGGTCACAGGCTGTGAATTTTTGTTTACTGCCCATGACCTGTTCATGACTTTTATTAAAAATACCCATGACTAAAATGTAGCCTTAGTCATGAGCTATTTAAGGGGCCAATCCTGCAGTCAGATCCATGGGGTGGACCGTTGAACCTTTATGGAGTCTCAGTGGCTTCATTTGATTGCAGCATTGTGGACTCGAATATTAGTGGCCAACTAGGGTTATTTTGGCAGGATACTAGTAATACTATGCTGGTCTAGACAGTAAATCTGAGCCTTACTGTGGGTCTGGTTAATGTGAGTGTAGCGTGACTTTTAGGTCATATATGGCAATAGCATGGGATATAAAAATACATATTTGCCTTTCTCGTCTGTATTTTGAATCAACATAACCTTGTTTTATTTAGTAACTGAGCTACTGGACTGTCTTTAAAGACATCCGGGGTAGCAACAGGAAATACTGATTTTTTCAAAAATTGCATAAATGCATTGACCATTTTGACCTGGGGGTGAAAGGACTATTTAAAAATAAAACAAATGTAAGATATATATCGAACGAGTACTTCACAATAAAACGTGTGAAAAAAATCATGTTGCATTTTTTTTTTTAATATTGCAAATTCCTGTTGCTTTTGTAGATCTTCCTGGCGATTTGCCGTCTTTTTAAAGGGGCTGCCAAGCTCATTCTCAACGGTGCACGAGTGGCTCTGCATGTTGTGTGACGGGGCGCGGACAGGCAAACGCCTTGCAACTTTATATGGCCTTTTCCTGCTCTGCAGGTCTTGCACTCCGGAGCAGTTTTGTTTGAGTGTCACGCCGCCCAAGCTCAAAAGGGGCGAGAGTGCAGCGGAGAGGAAGGGCAATACATGGCAGGAAACCTCTTCCCGGGGGCACTTGTATCTGAACTAAGCCCCGGCGGCTCCCTGCCCCCGAGAGCTGTGGCCGGGGGTGGCATCGGTTTGCTTGGGAAAATTGCCGCCTGGGGGTGGGGGAGGGATCTGCTCGAGAGCCTGGCTCTGCGCTGAACTTTCCCCCTCCACGCGATTTCCAGGAACCGCCACCCCGCTGCTCTCCGAGAGTTTCACTTTCCCGCCCCAGGCCCGCCTCTCCCGCTGCCTGCGGAGCGGGTGCCCTGGGTGACTGAGCATGCTCGGTGCACCCCAAAGCGCACAGCCCTGGCCGGAGCAGTTTCCGACCCTCCACCGGCCATGGCGGACCTAGTGCGGGCGCCGTCCGTGCCCTCCCTGGCCGGGCTGGAAGAGGAGCTCACCTGCTCCATCTGCCTGAGCCTCTTCGAGAGCCCGGTCACCACGCCCTGCGGCCACAACTTCTGCGGGCCCTGCCTGGACGTCACCTGGAGCGGCCTCCTGGCGGGCTTCAGCTGCCCGCAGTGCCGGGCCAGCTTCCCGCGCCGGCCGGAGCTGCAGAAAAACACGGTGCTGTGCCGGGTGGTGGAGCAGTTCCAGAGCGCCCAGCCCGCGGGCCCGGCCGAGGAGAAGAAGGGCTGGGACGGGAGCCGCTCCGAGGTGGCCTGCGACAGCTGCCTGGAGGCCGCGGCGGCCAAGACCTGCCTCACCTGCATGGCCTCCTTCTGCCTGGAGCACCTGCGGCCGCACCAGGAGAGCCCGGCCTTCCGCGACCACCCGCTGTGCCCGCCCCTGCGCGACCTGCAGCGGAGGAAGTGCCAGGAGCACAACAAGCTGCTGGAGTTCTTCTGCCGGGAGCACGCCAGCTGCATCTGCTGCGTCTGCCTGGTCAGCCACCGGACCTGCCTCACCGGCCCGGTGCCGCAGGCCAAGGCGGAGAAGGAGGTGAGGAGGGCGAGGGGCCCCTGCCGGGGTGCGCGGACCGGCGCTGGCCCGGGCACTAGGCTGGGGTGGCGCCGCTGTCATCGGACCTCTTCCCGCCCCCTGGCCGTCCACAGCTATGGCCGCCAACCTTCCGGCCGCCGGGATCGCTTTTTGAATGGGAGGGTCCGCCCCGGCCCTTCCCCGAGGCCCCCGCTTCCTCCATCCCCAGCCTCTCCTTTGCTCGCTCACTGTCACCGGGCAGGGGCTCTCAGTGTGGGAGGGGGCGCTGGGCTGAGCCTGGGGCAGGAGGGGTGCCAGCTCTGGGAGGGAGTTTGGGTGCAGGAGAGGGCTCCGGGCTGGGGCAGAGTGTTGGGGGGCAGCAGGGGGCGTGGGGGGGCAGAGTGTTGGGGGGCAGCAGGGGGCGTGGGGTGCTGGCTCTGAGAGGAGGGTCCGGGCTGGGGCAGAGTGTTGGGGGGCAGCAGGGGGCGTGGGGTGCTGGCTCTGAGAGGAGGGTCCGGGCTGGGGCAGAGTGTTGGGGGGCAGCAGGGGGTGCTGGCTCTGAGAGGAGGGTCCGGGCTGGGGCAGAGTGTTGGGGGGCAGCAGGGGGTGCTGGCTCTGAGAGGAGGGTCCGGGCTGGGGCAGAGTGTTGGGGGACAGCAGGGGGCGTGGGGTGCTGGCTCTGAGAGGAGGGTCCGGGCTGGGGCAGAGTGTTGGGGGGCAGCAGGGGGCGTGGGGTGCTGGCTCCGGGAGGGGGTTGGGGGTGCAGGTTCCCACCGGGCAGCACTTACCTTGGGTGGCTCCCAGTCGGCGGCACAGCAAGGCTAAGGCAGGCTCCCTGCCTGCTCCGCGGGGCCCCATGCTGCACCCAGAAGGAGCCAACATGCCCTGGGGGGTGGGGCGGGCATGAGACTCTGCCTGCTGCCCCTCTCTGCAAGTACTGCCCCTGCAGCTCTCATTGGCCAAAGCTCCCCATTCCTGGCCAATGGGAGGGGGGCGGTGCTTGCGGGCAGGAGCAGCGTGCGGAGGGGAGACCCCTGCCCCCAGGGCTGCGGAGCGGCATGGGGCCGGGGCAGGCAGGGAGCCACGCTGCACTGCTGGAGATCCTCTAGGATCAACCAGGAGATCCTCTAGGATTGACTGGTTGGTGACCACTGGTCTACAGTGTGTCTCAACCTGTTTGATAGCAGGGACCGGTTTGCTGTCTTCCTAAACTGTGTTAGGGAGATCTCAGGGACTGAGGCCAGTCCACGGTCCGGTCATTGAGAAACATAGTCTTAGAACAGCAGTTCTCAGCCAGGGGTCTGGGGCCCCCTGGGGGACCACGAGCAGGGTTCGGGGTCGGGGAGGGCGCTGCCAAGCAGGGCAGGCATTAGACTCGCTGGGGCCCAGGGCAGAAAGTCGAAGCCCCGCCGTGTGGGGCAGAAGCCCGGGGCCCCTGAGTCCCACCACCGGGAGCTGAAGTTGAAGCCTGAACAACTTAGTGGTGTGGGAGCCCGGGCACTTGCCCTGCTTGCTACCCCCTGATGCTGGCCCTGGCTTTTATATGCAGGAAAGCCGTTGTTTTGGCACAGGAGGGCCATGGAATTTTCATAGCATGGGGCGGGCTCAGAAAGAAAAAGGATGAGACCCCCTGTCTTAGAAGATGCCCCTTGCACCCTTCTCAAGATCCTGGACGGCTGCCCCTACTACTGCTGAGGCGGCCTTAGGAGCAGCAGTCTGGGGTGGTAGTTAGGGAATTGCGGGCCCCAAAAGTGCCATCAGGACCATAGACCAGGTTAGTTTATAACAAAAAGACAGGCTCTGAAGGTCAGTTCCACTGCCTGTGAAATCTTTTTCTCTTCCTCTTTTAAGAGAACATTTTATGACATACCACGATACAGACCAGATTTTGGAGCCACTTGGGCACAAAAGGGAGTTTTCTGTGCATGAATCAGCTGGATAGTAATCTAGGCGTGGACTATTAAGGCCTTTTTTTTTTTTTTAAACTGTTCTGGGGGACATAGTGCTGCTTTAGAACTTGGCACAGGATGCCCCAGTCTGATATTCTCCGGTGCCAAAGATGCCCACGGTGGGCAGTCTGACCTCAGGCTTATAGGGAGTTATGTTAATATTTTTTAGCCAAGACTAGTGACTCTTTTTGAGTTGTAATAAGGGCTTTTTTTTGGAGAGGGAAAAGGCAGGAGGAAGCCAGATGTGAGCTGTGTGCAATGAGGTGGTGGTCTCAGGCTCATTCCTTGGTTGCCCATCTTATCACCCGCAGACGTAGCATGAATTAGTACTGGCGTTGGACTGGCTGGGGGACAGGCCAAAGGAGTGAATAGGTAAGGGAAGTGGTTGCAATGGGGAAATGTTCTTTAATGGCTAAAGCAGACCTCCGTCTCCAGAGCAGCTAGGTCTGTCCTTGCTGCTGCTGTTGCATATACTTGTTGGGTAGCCACTCTGACTCTTTCCTGGGGGGAAATATCTTTCACAGTGACTGCCCTCTTTGTAATTTTCTTTAAACTGCTTTTCAGAGGAAAGAGGGGAAAGATAAACAAAAGATTTATAGCTGACGGTGTGGAAAGAAGTCAATATCAGAGGAGCCATGTACCTCAAACTATCACAGCTATTGCACATCCAGAAAGCCAGTTCACCTACTCTTTAAAATCCCTGGGGTGAAATCCTGGGCCCAATAAGCTCTCTCAGACTTTAGTCATGGACATCAAAGGGGTCAGCATTTTACCCTAGGATTGGGCCCATTGTAGTAAGCACCACGCACAGTTGTAAATGTGTTTGCAGGATTGGAAACTTAGCCCTGATGCCCATTGAAACCAATGGAAGGGTTTCCCAAGTATTTCAATGGACACTGGCCTTAGGCCCCTGATCCTGCAGTCCTACACAGCTAAAGCCCCACCAATGTCAGCGTGAGATTTGCTGGCGTAGGATTGAATGCTTGAGCCTTACAGTGGCTTTCAGGTTCATGTTTGCTTGTTTTGGGGGAGCTATTGCAGACCTTGCCAACATCCATGGTGGCTTAGCCTTTGTCACATGGGGACGCAGCGGAGTAGTGAAGTTCCATTGTTTTTATCACCATTGTACTGTGTGTACTAAGGCTGCCTACAATGATCCAATTGCAGATCCACAAACTCTTGCATCATGCAGAGATGCCTGTGGGGCTTCAGTGTGGCTCTGAGTGGGCCTGCACAGATAGGATGGGGGAGGGGTGTCTGTGGACTCCGTTCTGACCACAGGTGCACACCTGCAGCTTTTGAACCCGTTGACAACAGTCCAGTGAATTATGAAGAACTAGTGCCAGTGGTGAGCTCTTAATTCTTCAGATTTACAGCCATTAGAGCTAGTCAGATCTAGATAGAGGGCCTGAGCAAGTAAGGAGCTGAGCACCTTCCGCTCCCTGTGACTTAAAAGGGAGTGGGTGCTCCGAGGTTCACAGAAATGGGTCCTAAATATTCTTCAAGTGGCGGAATCTGTGTGTAGTAGACCAGGAAAGTAGCCTTCGCAAGGTGGTTTTAAGAGGGATGAAAGTGTGAGGAGTTGAGGAATCACATAGCTTATTAAGGGCCCAGTCTTACAAGCCTTTGTGCTTAAGACGTCCATTGATTTCCATGTGAGATGTTCAAGCTCTGCAATTTAGGTTCTAGCCATAAACATGTTTATGCACAAACACCTCTGTGACTCCCAGGCATAGCTAGTGTGATGTTGAGGCCCAGTGGGCCACTGGAGTGGAAGTCAGCACAACCTGGGTTCTATTCTTGGCTCTGCCACTGGCCTGCTGAGTGACCTTGGGCACGTCGCTTCACCTTTGTTGCTCAAATTTACTCTCTGTAAAATGAGGAGAACGACACTTGCCTCCTTTTGCTTCAGCCTTTTAAGAACTTCAGCTGAAAAGTCTTCTGCACAGGCTGGGTGGTGGTGGTCGAAGAAACATGCTCTGGCTGGGAAATCTGATGGTGAAAACAAATGTGCTTCCCCAGGTAGCTCAATTTGAACCGTTAGTGAGACGTATTGAATTCATATAACAAACCTTTCTCATCCTGCCCAAACTGTATTGCTGTGTGTGTGTACAAAGTAGAACCTAAACACGGTTGGGCAGGGCTTCTTAGCAACACACTGGAGAGAAACTGAGCCAAGATAATAGAACATTGGGTAGGCCAATCTGAAGGCCTATTTTTTGGATCTGGGGTACCTATTTAGGGTGGAGTTAGGTTAAAATTATGTTAAGGTTCATTCTTAAACCCACAAGAGCCAGGAAGGCTGCTGTGATAAGAGTGCTCTGACAGAGGTGCTGTGATAGGAGGACTGCCTTGGTAGACTCATGTCATTGTTACAGGACTGTGTGTGCGTCACAACTCGGAAAAGATGGTGCTGCATCAGTGGTGCTTGCTCACCGTCCCAACTGTGTACAGAGATTGTTTTTATTTGTTTGTACAGTTAAGGAACAATGGATTTAAAAAAAAAATCCAGTGTTGGTGATAAAGGTTGATTAAAACTAACCTTTTAATTTGCTTTTCACTATTTATATGGTGCATATTGGGAAGAGGTGCAGTATCCACGCTTTTAATTTGGGGTCTGATCTGTTTTGTTGCAGTCACAGCTAAAGAACAGACTGACGGAGCTGTATAGTCAGAGTGAAAAAGCTTCTCTGGCACTGGATGAAGTGAGGGTGCTGCAAAGACAAACCAGTGTAAGTGGATAGCCCTTGTTTAAAAATGGCTCTTGTTCTGCTATTGAGGTTATGCTAGCCACTGGGATCCTGGCTTCTTGTATTTGGCTCCTGATAAGGTGCTGTAATACTCAGATAAGAATGACTTTTAAGCGAACACCCTGTGACGTACCAGGGTACAATCCAGAGTAATGAGCAGCTGTGTCACCCCTGCCCTGCAACCTTGGGTGCCTTATAATACCTTCCTGAAGGAGCTCCCACCTGGGATACAGGAACACCTCACTTAATGTTGTAGTTATGTTCCTGAAAAATGCGACTTTAAGTGAAACGATGTTAAGCGAATCCAATTTCCACATAAGACTTAATGTAAATGTGGGGGTTAGGTTCCAGGGAATTTTTTTTCACCAGACAAAAGACTATATTATATATATATCTATATACACACACCATATAAGTTTTAAACAAATGATTTAATACTGGTACAGAGCGATGATGATTGTGAAGCTTGGTTGAGGTGGAGGAGTCAGAGGGTGGGATATTTCCCAGGGAATGCCTTCCTGCTAAATGATGAACTAGCAATTGGCTGAGCCCCCAAGGGTGAACTCTCACTCTCAACAAGGCAGCAGGAAAGGAGGGAGGGCAGACAGAGACAGAGGCACACCCTGTTTGTGTTTGAGAGAGAGATGCGCATTTCCCCTTTAAGTATGAAGAGTGGGGTCAGAAGTACACTGCCTTGTTAATTAGATCAGCAAGCTGAGACCAGACTGCAGCTGCTGCTTAAGGCAGCAGCTCCCTCCCTCCATGTGTTCCCTCAGTTCTATGGGAGATGGGGTAAGCGGGGTGCAGGAGCAGGGGGACACCCTGACATTAGCCCCCCTCTTCATCCCTTCCCCCTCCCCCCCCCACAGCAAGCAGGAGTCTCAGGAAGCAGCTCCAAGGCAGAGGGCAGGAGCAGCACATGGCAGTGGGGGGAGGGACAGCTGAACTGCCAGCAGTTGATAGCCTGCTGGGTGGCTGCTGCACAGGGAACTTAGGGGGAGCTGACAGGGGGGCTGCCGGTCCACCCTGGTTCCAACCACCCACCAGCTCGCTGCAACGGACTGCTCTTCCTGCAAGCAGTGGACAAATCAGGTGGCTGCCAGATGAGCATGTTCCCTAATTGATCAGCAATGTAACAAGGTTAACCAGGCCGACTTTAAGTGAGGAGTTCCTGTGCTCACAAACAGCCTTCCAGCATGCAAGCCACACCCTGAATGTCTGTGCAACTGCAGCCTGGCAGCCTCGTTTGGGTTACACGCTGGCTGGCTCTCACCAGCCTTATAGTGCAGGGTGACCACCTTTCCCCCCACCCCGAGATGTATGTTCCGTGCTGCCCAGCCCTCTCCTTGACAATACAACTTATATAAAGTCTCCTTGTCTGTAATAGAAATAATGTGCACACAGTTGACACCCCAAATGGAGTTTCCCACACACTTCCATTTAAACACACTGGATTAGATAAAACAAGTTTATTAATTATAAAGAGAGATTTCAAATGAGTACAAGTAATGAGGCATAGAAGTCAGAAACGGTTACAAGAAAAATAAAGATAAACTGCAACTGGTGCCTAATTTAACAAACTTTGTTAAATTCAAAGTGAAGTTTTCTCACGACATGCTTTCAGGAGTCCATCGGCTACTTACTTCATTGTTCACGTGCATTGAATGGATGTAGGGGAGGGGTTGGGGTGTTTGTTCCTCCTTTTTATAGCCTCAGTCAGGAGACACAGTCTATGTGGAAGAATATTCCCTGCTGGGTTTTTTCCACCTGTTGAACTTCCTTTGTCTCCCCTTCCTGCTTCATAACTCCGGTTACTGCTTAAATGCAAATTAAGCAGAACGCACATTACTTTTTTTAGGACAGACCTGTTTGCCAAATTTTGCATGGTAGGGCTGTGGTTTGGAATGTGTATTAATAACATCATACAGGGAAGTATTATAACTTCGCATACAGTGTTGCCACACACATTTTATCAGGACAATGTTGACAAGCAAATTTGAGTTTTTTCAAGTGGTTCCTTACAAGACAAAAATAATTACAATGGTGTGGACATGGACATTCTGTCACATATAGGGTGACCAGACAGCAAGTGTGAAAAATCGGGACAGGAGGTGGGGGGTACTAGGCGCCTATATAAGAAAAAGCCCCAAATATCGACTGTCCCTATAAAATAGGGACATCTGGTCACCCTAGTCACATACCCATATAAGTAGTATTTTGACAGGAAGTGTACAGAAGCCATTGTAATCATCTGACTAAGAATGGCCTATGTTTACATGGTAATCCCCGTTGGTACTAACAATGGAGTTAGAACCCATTGAAAAGCATGAGCCTGTACAGCTTGAGCTAAAGGAATAAGAACCTGGTCCAAACCCACTGAAGTCAGTGGGAGTCTGCTCCCTAAAGAGGGAGGATAATCCAGTGATTAGGGTGCTAGCCTGGGATTTGGAAGACACGGGTTCAGTTCCATGCTCCACCTCCAGACTTTTCTCTGTGATGTTTGGCATGTCAGTCAGGGCTTGTCTACGTGAGGACACTCAGGAAAAGTAATCCAGATTAACTAAAGGTGTGAATTAAAAGTGGATTAGTTAAACTGCATTAAGCCCGTGCATGGACATGCTTCAGAACTGAAAGGAGCCTTAATTTGGTTTACCTTAGATTGCTACAGATGCTAGCTAAGGGATCAGATGCGTTGTCCTTCTTTATTGCAGACTAGTCACTAGAAGGGGACAAAGAACCACATTCAGCCCATAATGAATCCCTCTTGGGGAAAGTGAGGGTAACCAGCTGGCACTCTTTGGGGTGAGAGCACGCTTTGTGCAATCTCACTGCCAAACTGACTGGAGACTGTTTAAACTCCTCCACCTTTCTCTCCCCCCTACCAGTAAGCAGGCGTGTGCATGGCACTGCCCTCTGAACGTGGCGCTTCCGTGAGCTGTGCTGACTCAAATTGGAGGATTGGGCCAAAAGAAATCTGATGAGGTTCAATAAGGATAAGTGCAGGGTCCTGCACTTAGGATGGAAGAATCCAATGCACCGCTACAGACTAGGGACCGAATGGCTAGGCAGCAGTTCTGCGGAAAAGGACCTAGGGGTGACAGTGGACGAGAAGCTGGATATGAGTCAGCAGTGTGCCCTTGTTGCCAAGAAGGCCAATGGCATTTTGGGATGTATAAGTAGGGGCATAGCGAGCAGATCGAGGGACGTGATCGTTCCCCTCTATTCGACATTGGTGAGGCCTCATCTGGAGTACTGTGTCCAGTTTTGGGCCCCACACTTCAGGAAGGATGTGGATAAATTGGAGAGAGTCCAGCGAAGGGCAACAAAAATGATTAGGGGTCTGGAACACATGAGTTATGAGGAGAGGCTGAGGGAGCTGGGATTGTTTAGCCTGCAGAAGAGAAGAATGAGGGGGGATTTGATAGCTGCTTTCAACTACCTGAAAGGGGGTTCCAAAGAGGATGGCTCTAGACTGTTCTCAATGGTAGCAGATGACAGAACGAGGAGTAATGGTCTCAAGTTGCAGTGGGGGAGGTTTAGATTGGATATTAGGAAAAACTTTTTCACTAAGAGGGTGGTGAAACACTGGAATGCGTTACCTAGGGAGGTGGTAGAATCTCCTTCCTTAGAGGTTTTTAAGGTCAGGCTTGACAAAGCCCTGGCTGGGATGATTTAACTGGGAATTGGTCCTGCTTCGAGCAGGGGGTTGGACTAGATGACCTTCTGGGGTCCCTTCCAACCCTGATATTCTATGATTCTATGATTCTATGACTGCCTGATATTGTCATCTCTGCTGTACAAAGGAGCAGGGGCTTCTTGAGAGTGTGCGTGCCCATGTAACCTCATGGGAGCGGCATAACTGAAAATGGTCACCTGGAGGCTCCTGCTGCTGACTCCGATGTCATGAGGAGCTGAATTTCTGTGGCCTTCTGATGCTAGGGATGAGCTTCACCCAGCTGGCATAAGGGGAGAGGAAGTGTAACCTGTTCTAACTCCATATGGACCTTTGTCGCCCTCTAATAGCTGGACCACATACTGAGATCTGAGTCTGCTACTGTCTCCAAGCTAATGCATCTGGTCTCTTAGCTCGTGCTGTTAAATCCAGAGGTCCCAAACTCAATCCATGCTGATGACCAATGGGCTATTACATGCAAATACCCTGATGGGTCAGAGACATCACACTCAGCTCCTCCCTTCCGAATAATAACTTTGCACCCCCATTGGGCCAGTCTGTCTTGGGGAATCTGGAAGTGCTTTGCAGATGTTAGTTAATGATGCCTCACAAAACCCCCGTGAGACGAGAGTTGTTATAATCCTTATCAAAATGGGTGGGCTAAAGCACAGAGGTGTTTTGACTTCCCCAAGGAGGCAGACCTTGAAGTCTTGATTTGCAATTCTCCTTTTAACCACAAGATGGCACAATCTGCCTTGTTTCTTGCCTAACACTGAGTGATTTTTGGGGCGAGGGTGGGGATGGGCTCTGTTTCTGCTCCCTTTGAAGTGAATAGGAGATTTGCCATTGATGTGGGGGGAAGGATAAGGCCCTTTGAGGGGCTGCTGTGGGGAAATGGAATGAAGGCAGAGATATTTCACTCAAGGCTTTACCCCACAAGTAGCCACTTTGAAACCAATGTTAATATGTTGGTGATTTAGGAGACAGCTGCCCGAAAGATGGATTTGCTCAGAAGTGAGTTCTTGGAAATTAAAGCTTTAATAGAAGAAGAAGAAAACCAGGCAATGAAGAAGGTTGAAGAAGAGGAAAAGCGAGTCTGTGATAAGTTTGATTATGTCCATAACGTCCTGGGAAAGAAGAAAAATGAAATTCAGGTCATCAGGGACCAGATTGAAATGACACTGACTGAAGATGATGACATTACATTTTTAAAGGTGAGTGCTGATGTTTGACTTTATGTTTGAGCTCAGAAAGAGACTTCTGCAGGAGCCCTGCTCTGACTTTTTATCAATCTGTTGTCTGTACATAAAAAGAGATTTTTCTATAAAGATTATATTAATAATTTGTGATGTGACTTGGCTTTATAAAAGGCATAGAAATGTGTCCACTGAGTTAACTGTCCTGTGAGTATTCTAGGCAGTGATATTATTTGCCTATTGAATCACTGGTTAGGATTGTTATTCCTGTTGTTGTCTGCATAATCATTTTCTCCCTTTTTATAGGCAAATTATCCTCCAGTTTATCTTTCTTTTCTCCCAGCCTTTAGCCACAGTTGCCCCCTCCTGGTTGGGTCAGTTAACCAGAGAAGTAGTTGTGGTGTAAGTGAAGTTCACTGCTATGACAGTATCTACAGTAGCTTTTCCTCTGTTTTCAGATATCATATGAGAAAATAATCCATGTAGGGTACTTTTTATTGAATTTTGCCATGACTGATTAGTGTTCGAATATAATCTCCCTTCCCCCCAATAAATCAACACACATAAGAAGAAATAATGCAGAAGTAAAATAATTTAAACCAGTTATGACATTCCAGACTCAAATTTTTCTATGCAGTGACTTATCCCTGACTTCATGAGCTCTTCCATATCTTATTACAGAAAGCAGCGAAATTGCGACAGACTTCAACCAAAGATGTTTTCATCCCCAGAATCGATCTGGACCAAAACTTGATACACACCATTTATCAAGGTGCCTTTTCCCTTAAAGAAATAGTGAAACGAACGGTGAATCAACCTCAGGAGAAGAAAATGGAAGGTATGATCATTTCAGAGAGAATTACCACTGTGGGTCCTTGTTTTATTGTTTAGAGATCAAATAGTATAACCCCTTAAATTTAAAATATTCAGAAGCAGACTTTTCTGGCTTGTCACAATTTTGTATATGGATGTTTTAAAACTGTTGGTCAATTGAGCTGTTTTGTAAAGTAATGAAACCCTCCCTCTCAAAATAGAAATACTACAAGTTAAATACTCAGGGTGGTTAGGAAAGAGAACTGATTTAGGTGTGTTTTTGTTTAAAGCTTGTCAACAGGACTAAACAGTGGTACGCTTTATTTACATTTGGATAAACTTATAAGTGTCTTGATACTTTCCCACTGATTTTTGCTTTGACAGAACTCTCATAAAAAGCTATATTCTCATCAAGAAGTAGACTGTGATAAATAAAGAAATTAGTCTTGTATCTTGGCTTATGAGGAGAAATTCACCAAGAGAATTAAAAATATGGGAAGAAATGGAATGACACTTTTTTCCTGTATATCTATAGGCGGGTTTATCTGTGTTCCTAGCACATTGGGCTTTCCCTCATCTGTTCAGCTATTGCAGCCTTGGCATAGAACGTTGTTTACCTTCCATACTCCTCTGCGTGTGTAGAGTTCTGTTGTAGAGAGCAGAAAGTTGGTCGTTTGATAGGTGATCTTTGGCTGGGGAAGTAGGGCTGGGTTGAAATCATGGAGCTAAGAGTAAAATGGTGAATGTGAAATATATGTTAGTGAATTTTATAGCACTGATCGAAGGCTGGGTTATCCCCATTAAGCTTTCTTGTTTATTGGCTCCATGTCTGCAAGTCAGACCTGCTGGATGGGACAGATATCCCTCTTATCAAATCAAAAGTGTTAAGCTGTACTTTTTGTCTGAAATTAAGTACATTCTTGAAGTGTGACAGGGTGTCAGGTTTTATACCCTCTTTGTAGACGTGCAGAGTTATTCTGCTGACTCACCTTGGTAGCCAGCCTGGGCATGGCTCTTCAACTTCAAGTTCAGTCATATAAAAGTGACTGTCACTCAGAAGAAAAAGAAAAAAAATCTAGAGGGAGTAAGTGTTTGTGGGATCAAACTTTTGTTAGTAAGTACAGTCTAGCTGCATGGGTCAGCTATATACCTAAGGATAAAGGCAAATCTCAGAATGGGGGTGATTTTTGAACTATAGCCCACTGTAGGAAACTGGTGGACTTCTCTATAACTAAAAATCCATCTAGTTTAAGTGGTCTGAACCTCTAAAATAAGATGCTTAAACTGGGTTTAAGTGCCTGTTTTAGGGGTTTGTGCCATTTCAAAAAAAAAGTAGACGTTTTTTAAAATCCAGGTAGTTTAAACTGATGCACTTCTCCAATGTAGGCAAGGCCTATGCACTGTGCTGGAAAGTGAAGGGTGATCTGGCTTGTTTACAAAGTGTCTGAAGAGGCCACGCTATCTTCATCACGTCTAGAGCCAGGTCTTTTGTTGCTGCACACAACCTAGTGGGATTGTAAGGGTTGCTAATAAAGATCAATATGTATCTGAAACAGTTGTACTTACCGATACAAATATCCGTAACAGCAGGTGGACAGTCCAGACTAAGTGTGGAGGAGAAGGGTAAGTTCACCACGCCCTGTCCTCCTTTCTCCCCTGCTTCTATCTTTTTCACTCCTTCCCTGGCTGTTTTTAAATGTGTTTTTATTAAACAGTTACAAAGTACTGGTACTGATCACTGTACCTGACTCTCAGGCAAGACCAAGCTTTTTTTGTTGTACCTTGTATCAGATGTAGGAAGACGACAACATTGTAATGAGCTTATCTTTATAAACTTGTGCATTGTGGTTCATCAGTATTACAGTAGACTGGGAGCTGCATTGTGCTCGGTGCTGTGCATGCAATGAGAGAGTCCTTGCTGCAAACAGCTTATATTGTAATAGAGAAAGGGGAAAAAGCTAGAGACTCTATGAAGTTGACTAGTGCCTTTCCTGTTGCCAGGTTCTGAGACCTTACAGGGATGTCTGGCAGCATAAAGCTCTAAGAAAGATAGAAACCACTATTACCCTATTTTTACAGATGCAGAAAGATGAAGTGTTTGTGGAGTCGGGATCTTAACTTAGCCCCATTAAGCTGAGCAGGAGTCTTTACAGGAGCGAGGCTTTAATTGAACTCCCAGCTCTGCCACAAACGTGGGCAGAGATCTCCTGAGTACCAGCCAGATATCTTAACCCCAAGACTATCCTTCCTCTCGTTGTAGCTTGTTACAGCAATACAGCTGTAAAATATGGTGTGTGTGATTTCATTGCAGCAAATCCACAGTGGAAACCTAAGGCTTTTCAAATAAACACTTCAAATAAACTCTCGGCATCTGGAAGAAAAGCTGTGGGATCACGTAAGTTAACAATGTGGCCATCAAAACCTAAATGCTGCTCATACAATTTTCCCTCGAGCAGTCAATGCAACAGTATCCTCTAGAGCAAATAGATGATTACTAAGGGGCACCGTCAACTTGAAAACCACATCTCTGTCTGAAAACATTTTTTGAATAGCAAGCTTCGCCAAGAAGACTAGAACTGACAGCTCAGAGAAATTATTCCCCCAGCCCTCAGTTTGGTTAGATTGTACACCCCAGTGATGTCAGCTGTACGGTGCATGTGGCCGATGGTTGCATGTCTTGTCTCTTGCGCTTGTGTGGTGGCATCCCTCCCAACAGGGCAGTGCCCAGCACTGGGAAGTTCACGCCCCTCCTCTTTCTTAGGCGCCGCCAGAGGGCGTGTACCTGTAACGGCTGCCGCAAAAGGCAGGCAAGCGCACTGAAAGGCGGACCCAAGCAGGGTTGGTTTGTTGCTCCTGCACCCACCCAAAAGGCTCCCTCCTTCCATTGATGCTGGTTTATAATCCAGGGCCCTGGTCCTGTGAGGTGCAGAGTTCTTTCTGCAAGGTGCAAACCCAGTGGGAGCTGAGAACATCTGGTTGAGTGCCTAGTGAGGGCTAACCAAGCAAATTGCACATGGTGTGGTGGCCTACTGGTCTGTAGCTCAGGTTCTGCTATGTGTGTCCATGCAGGTGGAAAGGCTAAGCAAACCTCTCCTTGGCCTTTGGGCTCTCTGCCTGCTAGTCCAGCTATTCCACAGTAACGGTGCAAGGAACCGAAGTCTCGATTAAGCTGCCCATAAATGTCTGTTCCTCCACTGTTGTTGCATGTGATGCGTCCTGCTTTATAAGCTTGCTCATGTTCTCTCTTCTCCCTTCACAAGAAGCTCCAAAAATAGGTAAAGCCCCTCAGAAGCCTCAGTCGGAGTCGAGTGAGGATGCAGACACGAGTAAGTGATGGATTGTTCATTGTTCTTGTTGATCTTGCTCATGTTTATGCTCCTGGGGCCCAATCCTGCCAGGTGCTGAAGCCAAGGAGGGGAGGGAAGGCAGATGAGATTATCTATGGGTCCCAATGCAAGGTACCAAGAAAGTGCCCTAGGTAAGCACTTTTGAACTGATGCTTCTTACCTTGACGTTTTTCAGTCTGATTTGGCAAGGTCTCCTCCATTCCATTGGCTTAAAAAAACAATCACCTCATGAAGAAATGACCTACGTATAATATAGAGCTATTAATCTGTAGCTAGAGCTCTTGAAGAAGGCAAAACAAACATATAGCAACTAGCTATCTTGGATGTAGACACAAGCAGTGTTGCACGGGTCTTACATTAGCTGTGCAGTAGTGGTTTAAAAACCACTGGCTTGACCCTGAAGTGCTTGACACTTAGATCATCCATTGGTTTCAACGGGAGCTCTGTGCCTAGAGCACCTGCAGAATCAGGCCCTATATTGTCAGAGTTAAACTGACTGGTAGTGTATGTGTCAGCCTGTTGGAGAAGTAAGCAACACAGTACACTCTGTGGGTGTGTATGTGTAGTAATTAATTTTCAGCCTGAAAAAGTCTGCACTGGTCTGCAATGTGCCAGCACTTCAGCTGCTGTTAACTGCAGGAATTCCACAGGCTTCAGCAGAGCTATACCAGCTGCAGCGTTGTTCTTATGTGTCAGTGGATGTCGTTTTTAAATGTTAATACATCTGGCCTTACACTGAGTAACAGAGACCTTTTATTTTTTCAGGGGATAAAAAAAAACCTGCCAAATCTGGTAAGTGCAGAACTTCAAGAGACTTTTACTCCAAAAAAGCAAAGCAAAACATAGTACTTAAAATGCAAAGTGGAGGATGGCTGACTTCAGTGTGCTGGAGGCAAGTGGAAATGAGCGCTTAGCTTGCGAAGGCTCCTCATGTCTCTTCAGGACAGAGGTGTCTGGCTGTGTCAATTTAACTCACAAAATTGTGTGTGAGAATGGTCCTCTGTGGGCAGTCAGTGGGAACTGGACCCCAGACTCCTCTCACCGAAAGCCTGGTCTCTAGTGCTTGAGCCCAAGGACGAAGTCCTCTAGCTGGTCTCTGTAGAAAAGTCATTAACCTCTTCTGTGGACGAGCCACTAGGGAGGATCCAAGACCCCCACTGTGGTAATGTGAACTGCATGTGGAAGATACATAATTGTCAAGTTTGGGTTAATAGAGGCTCTGGAATGGAAGTGCAGGGGTGACACAGGGCAGCCTTGGGCTGCATTTGGCTAAGCTGTGAGGAAATTACTCCCGGGGGAATTCTGTGCCAAAAAATTTAAAATTCTGCCCGTTATATTGTAAAATTCTGCATATTTTATTTGTCAAATAAACACAATATAATCAACCCCCCACAGTTCAGTCCTCCCTCAGTTCAGTCCTCCAGCCATCATCACCACCCCATCAGTTCAGTCCCGCTAACCCCATTGACCCCCTGCTCTCAGTTCATCCTCCCAGTCCTCACCCCATCTGCTCAGAACCTACCATCAATACAGACCCTCACCCCATCAGCCCCCACCCTCCTCACTTCAGCCCCTAGCCTCACCTCTGCTCCTTAGAGTTCTTCACTCTCCCCAGGCCTGAGGAGCCCCCAGCGAGAGCCCCAGCCATACCTGGGGCTGACAGTGGGAGCATTTTGGTAGAAATCATAAATTCTGTGTGGGGAAAAAGAAAAAATTCTGCAGGGAACATTAGTTCTGTGCAAATTCTGCAGAGTGCAGTGGTGCAGAATTCCAGCAGGAGTAGGAAATGCACACAGTGCCTGAGAACAGCTGCATCAAAGACCATGGAAAAACTCCCCCAGATGTACGCCTGTATTTCCTGCAAGGGGAAAGGTGTCCTCCATCCTGATTTCTCTCATGGGTGTCGAGGGTGCTGAGGGCTTTGCGGGAGGTGCTGTCCACCCGCAAGATTGGGCCCATGATGACTAGCTCAGTCAGGTTGCAAGTCCCCCTCTCACGCATGACTTGCTGAACGCTTCGAGGAAAAAGTAGCTAAAATTATAAGATGGGGAACTGGGTGACCCAGGGGACTTGGCAATAAGATGTGAAGCCGCTTAACCTCTGTCACAGTTTCAAATCCGGCCAAGGTCAGTCGTGGCCTGTGTTTAGTGAGCAGTCCACACCCAGAACCTTTATCACAGCAGCCACCAGGGGCTGGCTCTACAGAGACACACGAGAATGTAAACTCAACCTGCAGTTTGCCTTTCCCCCCTGAGCTGGACCCTGCAGAAAAGGGTAATGACTGTTAGTGGGTCAGGGCAGGGGCTGCCTGGCTGGCATGTTCCATATTGTACCTGTTCTGTGGCGAACAGAACTCACTCTAGTAATACGCTCTTTAATACAACCACTGGGATTTCTCCAGGCTGTCCCACGTGCAGAGGGGTTCTGGTTTTCTGTTAATCTGAGATTCATAGATTTAGCTTTAGGACAATATTGGATTACATTTAAAGAAACGGTATGAACTCTGCGTGTTCCCCAATGACAAATTAAGTGACATGCTATTATTGTCTCTCTCTTGCATAAATTCAGCACCAAACACTGCGAATCCAGGTGCAACATCTCTTGAAAGCTTTTTAACAAAATCGAGAGAGGAGCTTCTGGAGTGTAAGTAACCTGACGTGTTACATTTTAAAAATGACTGATTCTTCTTATGATCATGTTAGACTTCACTGGTATTATGTGAGTCACTTCTTTCTGGATCTTCATGTAGCTATGGCTTTATTAATGTACTGAAATTGCTGGTTAACTGATATATATGAGGGGAGTTACTAGAAAAAGGGTAAGGCTGTTAACTACTAAAATACTGGACCTGTTGCCAGAGTAGGTCAAATTCACTGCTAGCATAGGTGTGACACTAAGTTTAATTGAGGTCCACCCACGTATGGCCCTGCTGGTTTGGGATCACTGTTCCAAATGAGTTTGTTGGGACATGGTATAAAAATTCAGCCCCGCAGGTGGGGTTCATTGAAAGTTAATGGTGTTTAGGCGCCGAAGGCATTTTTAAAAATTAGTGTTAGGTTCCTAAAAGAAGGGAGACTTCAGAGTGGAAGATAGTAATTGCAATGGTGAATCGGACCCATGGCCCATCTAGTTCAGTATCTTGTCTGCGGCAGTGGCCAGCACCAGATGCTTCAGAAGAAAGCCCACGGTGGGTAGATATGGGATCATTCCCCCACCCCAGGAAGGTCTCATCCCGACCCCTAAGAGTTGTGGATTGCTTTCGAGACCCAGAGTGTGAGGCTCTCTCCCTTCCAGTACTCTCTGCTAGCGCTAATGGTTAGGACTCTGGTGATCTCCCTACAGCTACGCCGTGTTGGCGGCATTCTGGAATGCTGCTTGTTGCCTCGCTTGCCCTCTGGCACTCCACTTGTGCTTATGGCCTGGGGTTCTCATGCCAGTTGAAGCCGGGCATGTTGCAGAGCTCTGTCTTGGTAGGGGTGGTCACCTCCAAGCAGGGGTGTAGGTTGATGATGCCATATGCCTTTCAGTGCCACATCGATAACCCCTGCGCTGCCAGAGTACCAGGGCTGTGCTGTCAGTTCCCTTGGGATACAGCGGGAAGGGATCCTTTCACTCTCCTCCGCCACCCTGAAATCACCCATGCCACAGAGCAGCAGTCGACCCACTCCACAACCACGGCCGTTGTCTCAGGGCTACAGGCGCCACCACGGGTCCTGGCCTGGGCGCCCAGTCTGCTGGAGGAATGACTGTTGGTGCTGCGTAGTGATGGATCAGCAGGCGCTGCCTTCACCCCGTCCCCATGTACTGATCCAGGTGGCAGGCATCTTGCTGACTGCAGGCATCTTGCTCAACACCCACACTTCCCTCTTTCTGTGCACCAGTTCTGCTGGATCAGAGCCAAAGAGTAGTGGATGCAGGGTTAATTCCCTGGAGGCCGCACTTCTTATGGTGATTGGTGGGGTGTGGGGTGTAACCCGGTCAAAATGACCTTGAGGATATATGGTTTGGTGGGATGGGTTGTGTTTTTAATCTGTCCTTATTAGTTAATACATCGCTAGCTCATTCACTTTATGTGTGGCAGTGATCGGACTGTGTGTAACACTATGTCTGAGTTAGGGGATCATGTGGCCAGAGAGCACTGAGGTAAACATATGTGTGTGTGTGCGAATCTCAAACTGCTACCTTTCCTCTCCTTCCCAGCCTGGCCGCACTGCAGTGGCCATACCTGTCTCCCCACCCGGAGGGGAAAGTGTGTTGCATGGCACTAGCTGCCGCGCTGAAAAGGGGAAGCTAGTGGAGAGTAAGCAGTGGGACCAGTAACTGTTCCATCCCTTCGCTCCCCCGCTCTTTGTACATACACACACACGAACATGCCTGTCCGTGCACCCCCACCTTGCCTTAGTACTTATAATGTATCGATGGGTTTTTCCATAGATGCTGCTAAAATCACGCTGGATTTCAACACCGCTCATAACAAAGTGCTGTTATCAGACAGAAACACCAAGATGTCGGTCTCTGAAATACCCCAGAAGTATAACCCCCACCCTCAGCGCTTCACCTACTGTTCCCAAGTGCTGGGCTTCCAGTGCTTCAAGAGGGGCATCCACTACTGGGAAGTGGAACTGCAACGGAATAACTTCTGCGGCATCGGCATCTGCTACGGGAGCATGGAGAGGGAAGGGGCGGACAGCCGCCTGGGGAGGAACAGCAACTCCTGGTGCATTGAGTGGTTTAATTCAAAAATTTCAGCCTGGCATAACGATCTCGAGAAATGTCTGCCCAACACCAAGGCCACCAAGATTGGTGTGCTGCTCAATTATGAGGGAGGCTTCGTTATTTTCCTGGGTGTTGGCGAGAAACATAACCTGATCTACAAATTTAGAGCGCAGTTCACTGAAGCGCTCTATCCTGCTTTCTGGGTGTTTTCCAGTGGCACTATCCTTTCGCTGTGCCAGCTGAAATAATAGGCTGTCACACCTGAATCTGTTTGCTCAGGGTATTTACATCTGCTCGCTCCCTCTCTGTCTTTCAGGGATTCACTATGGTAGTTCTAGCTTGCTCATTTAATTCAAAGCACATACGTTCTTGCTTTTAGCTTGCTGGATGGCTTTTTCTGGTGGCTTTCTGCTTATCCAAAACCACTAGACTGCAGTCCTGCAAGTACTGGGAAGTTACTGGTTAGAAAAGCAAGATCTACAGAGTGGATTTAGTGCTCTGGTTTGACATGTGTGAAGAAAGGTGGCTTTTACTGCACATGAATGTAAAGGAGAGCGAGAACTTTTCTCCATCTCAAAGAAGATTTTACCTGTGAATATTTCCAGTTTTATAACTTACAAAAATAAGGTCCCAAGGGGCAGAACAGGAATTCTATTTTTAAACCTCCTAAATTGTAATAAATAAGGCACCTAGTTTTTATAGCAATATTAAAGAAGAGGGACGCAACAGCTCCATTGTTCCTTTTTCTACAGAGAGAGACCCAGATTTTTGCCACACAATGCATCAAATGAGTCTTGGGTCTATCCGCACCAATTTCACTCTGTTTGGGCAGGAGGTTTAACTGGCTGTAATATGCAGTTTGGGGGCTGGTGCATCCCATTCTTCCCATCTGAATTCCTAAATCCATCGGTGGAGCACTGATGACCGTGAAAACTCTCGGAGGTTTTCCCTGCAATCACTAGATAGCAAAGGTGGTTCAAGCAAAAGTCTTTAAAAGAACCCGATTTCTTCTTTTAAAAGAGAAATGATGACTATGAGACGAAATCAAATGATTTTCATGGCTAAACACAAGGGTCAGATCCAATTACCACCGATGTCAGTGGGAGTTTGATTCTGTCCCAAATGTAGGAATTTTTTTTTTTTTCTGAAAAAGCCCAGCAGCGTCCTCTACCTCTCTTGCTCTATCCCGTCACTAGTTTTAGAGGTTGATTTTTGCTGTCTGATTTCCTGTTGCTCAGGCAGTCGTCTATAGGCAAGAGACCGGCCTTGCACAGGTATCGGGGGGCCTTTTGAAATGGTTAAACCTATGGAAGATACTTCCTACACGTGGTTTGTCTAACACCATTGCAGATGGGTGTGGGTTGAATTAAATAAATACACGTCTTTAGCGCCGAATGGTAAAAGCCAACATGGGGTAGCATGTTGGAATAGAAGACCAGAAACTTTTAAAGGAAAGTAGCAAGTGACCGTGATATAACCAAGAACCATGTATCGAAGCCAAGTGTCTTCAGAAAGAAGCCCTGCAGAAATTCCTCTGTAGTAGCTAGGGTTAAGAAGTTACTGATTTATCACTTGTGTATCTGAATTGTCTTGAAGAAAGCTTTGATGGGATGGAACAACTCAAATTCTGAACATTTGCGGGGTATTAAAGATCGGAAAGGTGAGCAGCACCACAAATTGCTCCTGCCGTAGAGATCAAGGTGCTTTTCAATGCCACCATTGAAGAAAAAAAAAAAAAATAAAAAAATCCCTGTTTGAAATGAACAGAATTTAAAAAAACACATCTAGTTTTTTAGGTAATCTAAAGGGTCTGTTTGCTATGCCTTTTGGAATGAAGCATCCAGTCTCACATAATGTATCAGGGTGCTTTACTTCTTCACATTATGAATCTCTACAATACCTCCTTACATTTTGAGGAGGTTGTGGGAAGAAGTGGAGAAAAATATCTTGGGCTTGCCTAATAGTATTAATGTTCTGCTCATTCACCACAGGGTCAGAGAAGTTTCTCTTTCGAAGTATGGCATTCCCTGAGTACCAAGTCTTTGTGCCATTTGGCCATGATACTGAGATCATTACAGTGGCTTCCAAAAGTCTGAAAACTGCCTTAGGGCAAAATTGAAGCATCGTTCTGAGCGATGTGTCCCCTTTGGCATTGAATCTGCATGTGAGCTGGCGAATCTTCTAAACTAGCAACATGTTGGAAAGGATGATAGAAGGAGAATATGTTTCTGGGAATGCATTTTTTTATTCTCCTGATGCATTGTTTTTACTTTATGTGCTGTGACATGGGTTTACTTTGGAACCTGTATAGCAATTGCTCCTTCCAGGCATTGTCTGCGGTATAGGAGACCTTTGCTGTAGTTCATAACTATAAAACCCTCTGAAACTGGAGAAACAACTAGGGGACGCAGCTAAAGGTTGGAGATCTGAATGTCTTGTGCTGATAAGTAGGAGTCATTGAGAGGCTTTCCTTGCTAGATCTCGGTCCTCAGACCAGTCCATAAAGAACTGGGAAGATGCTGAAATTGACCATGTTTATTGACATGTAAAGCTCTTCATAATGGAACTTTGTATGCCCTGTGAAATATAATGCAAAGCCACTGCAGACACTGTAGCATTAGAGAGGAGACAGTATTCACAAGAGTTTTGGTGGCAGAATTTTACAAGGGCTGAAGTTTCTGAAGTGCTTTAGCAAAGCAAAGTATTGCAGCATTCCAGCCTGGATGTTTAACATCAACGTCAACTGTCTAGTCGTTCAGAGACACCAGATGTCAAAAATATAATAATATTCCTTTGGTCAAAAAGGGATTTAGTTAAGGAACTAGTATGACCTCAGCGCTGGATCACAGTGGGGTTATTTGGAGTAGCTGTAGTATTGAAATATAGAATGGGCCAGTTCATCTTTCCAAAACCAGTTCAGCAGGAAAGCAATCTGGAATGCAGGACAAAAACACTTAAAATAGCTTAGAGAGCAGGAGCTGATGCTGAGCTGATCAGAGACAGGAACTCACTGACTGTGTAGAACTCCTCACAGGAAGGATCATAGACAACATGAGCGTGAACAACGAGGAAGAAACCAGTGCAGTGCTGGACAAAGTTGGAAACCAAGTAATTGACAGGACAAAGAGCTTTATGATGTTATCCAGTGTGACTGCCAAGAAGAAAAAGATGCTTTGATGGGACAAAAGACCCTTGATGTATGGCCCATCAAGAACACACACGGGGGGGACTCATTGGAAAGTGGGTCTCACTGCTTTCCATGTGCTGGGTTCCCCCACCTTCCGACTAAGGTGATCTCAGTCTTGTTGAAATATTCAGGAGCTCTGGGGTCTTATTCCCCATAATGAATCCTGCTTATTGCTCAGGAGAGCTTTGGATTTTTCCTCCATAAGAAATGGGCAGTTGACACTTCCTTAAAGAGTCCTACCTTGTATTCATTGTAGGTGCTCATTGGTCTCTTTCCCTCCCTAAAGAGTCCTCCTTTCTATAGAGGAATTCTAGGATTTTTATGGGATCTGGGATCTTTTCCTTGTGTGAAGTCCTGCAGAGATTTCAGGTGCTCTGGACTTTTATCCACATAAGTGTTTCTAGTTTTTACTCATCGTCTGGGAGGTGCATGCTCTCCAATAAAGAGTCTTAACTAGTATTCAGGCATTTTGGATTCCCTTTCACATAAGGAAGCCTACCAAGTTTTCTGATGTGCTGGAATGTTGTTCCCCACTGAAGAGTTTAAAATACTCCCGGTGGACAGACCCTCTAAGGATCTCTGCTTTTGGATGCATGAGTATTCTCTAGGCCTGTCTGCCCATCCTGCAATGCACCAGAGCAGTAAAGGGCCACTTTGGAGTAATCTTGGGAAAGGTTGTGCTTTGTGGTAGCAACTTGCGTATTCCTGTGCTGCCCATGGCTGTCAGCAGTGGGAGTCCAATTCTTGTAGTCCGTGCTCTTTGACACAGATCCACAAAATGAAGACCATAGTTTGGGGATTGTTGCACTACTGTATGATATGGAATATGTGTCATGGATTAGCGGGGGTGGACAAACAGTTGTATTGGTAACTTTTATTTTCAGGCTAGCTGCAAGACACGTGGTTGAGATGTCTATACTATTCTTATAAAATCAAATGAGAAACACTTAACAGTTTCTTGCAAATACAGCCAATTAAGTTATAGTGTTTAGTGCTTAGCTTGATACACTTGCACTACATTAGATGGAATATCTGTTGTAAAACAGTTGATGGTAGACGTAGCATAATAAATTTGATCAATTGTTTTCAATGCAATCTCAAGATGATGCAGCTAAAACCTCATAGGTAGAGTTTTTTTCCTCTTCCAATAATGGTATAAAAATAGTATCTTTTTCATCAGTTTTAATACTGACAATAGATATAGTCATCCAGTGGATTAGTTCTGTCCATAAGAAAAGTCCTTTTAAACTTAATTTTCTAGGAATTCACTCTGGAAGAAAGGTGACCCAAAAAGCCAGGAGCATTTTGGGGAGTGGCAAGTGTGCAAAAATGTAACGAGTGGAAGGACACAAATATTCAAAATGCTTGAATCACTAGATCATTCTTTCTGTAATTTCTCTGCATGTGAAATTGGTTAACAAAAAATCTTGTTGCTAAGAAAAATAACAATTATAACAAGTTTTACTGAATGCATCTTTGATTAAAATTGTCTACAGTAACTAGGATAGTCCTGAGAGCCAGTTGATACTTATTGTGCTCTCGCTTTTAACGCTTCTATGTAGTGATGCATCAATAACACCTACAGTCTGTCTCATCAAGGAAGCCTGTAGCCATGTATTTGGGAGGTCTATCGTGTTGTTGGGACTAATGATGTAAAAGTTGCATGGTGTGACGAATCTAATATCTGTTATGATCTTTTATTGATTCTGCAGCTGAGTGAAAGTTTTGTGAATTCAATAAAGTTTGATTGTCATGAAATGACATATTTAGTGATTTAAACTGAAGAGGCCTTGCTCCCTATAAATGTGGACTATATAATCCACAAATAAACAGTACTTGGGGTGTCTTATAACTGATTAAGTGATTGGAGTGTTGTGGGGAAGGGAGGGACAAACCATGTTGTACAATTTTTATATAGAGCCTTTCTAAAAAGTATCCAAGCACTTCACGAACTATACAGAGAGCATTCTTCGTCTGCCACTGAAATGCACCCAGCTCTGGGCTGGGACACTAACTGCTAAACAACTGCACAACATTATGGTTGAGGGAGAGAGGTGTAGAACATTATTGCACCCAGCGGAAGCTGCAGACAGAATTCAGTATAAGCAAAAAACTGGAGGAAAAGGGAGTGACTACTGCGACTTGCCTCTGGTATAAAAATGCACCAGGGAGTCTCTTTGCATACGTATTGTCTAAAAGATTGCAGCCTGTAACTAGCAATAGTTATTTAATACTTCTTTCATAATAAAGCCCAGCGACCCGGATTGGGCTGGAGGACCTTATTTGCTAGGTAAGCACTCGCCATGCAAAAGTCGATATAAGTGACTGAGGAGCACCCAGACAAAAACTAAGTGAATGTGATCCTTGGTGACTACTGAGAACGCCACCTGCTGTGATGGGTATTCTTAAGTGACATGGATCTCTGTCCCTGGCTTGCTTTTTCCTTTCCAGCGTCTCTGTGGGGGAAAAGATCGGGGGAGAGAGAGATCTATTTCTCCTCAACACCACCTCGCCTAAAAAGAAGACAATGGAGAAGTGAGTCAATGTCTAGTTTAAAAACTATTCCCCTGGGTTTTCCTGTTCACCAAAAAAAAGGAATATTCTCTTCTGATACAGCTTTTATCACCGGAGTAGCTTGAGAGCACATTGAGAAACGCCTAACCTCTTTCGTGCTTGTGTGTGTGTGTGGTGGGGGTTCTCCCAGGGGAAGAACTGAGTGTGCAGTGGAGAGTTTGGTTTTTGCCTTAAGGTCTACATGGTGGGTGTGCTCTCGCTCTCAGCTCAAAGAAGGGCGTCTCACACTTGAAGGTGGTGAGGTTTGTGGTAGCCCTTGATTCCTGAGGGGAGTTTGTTCCACACAAGCGGCTTTACAGTTGCTTTGTCTTTTCAAAACAATGTATGTAAAAGAAATCAGACTGGTGTACATGAGAGCCCAGCCTGAGCCACTGTGCTACCTTAAGCAAGACACCTTTCTCTTCTGGCTGGTAGTAAGATGCCTAGGCGCTCCAATGTCCAAGTGCACAGCTCTGTCCTCAATGCGATGGGTCAGCCAAGACTTCATTGCTTGGGTATTCATTTGTAACTTCTGTTCTGGGCAGTATGTTGACCTTATTTTATGAAGGTTCCTGGGAAAAGGGGCTCTAGAATGCTCTCCTCATTTTTGCATGCAGTTTCCATGTGGTTATATGCATGACTAAAAGGCCAGGATTTGGCCAATGCTTCAAAAGGGAGACAAATACATATTTGAACCTTCCTGAATAAGGTCTTGCAACATTGGGCCTATAGGGCATAGAAGAAAATGAAGAGTATTGTGAAGTGATCATTATCCATGTGCACGTAATTTTGGGGGGTGGGAGGAGACATAGCTAATATTAAATTCTAGGGTATGATTTGGAGCTCACTAATGCTGGTTTCACTCTGATTTCAATAAAGTTAATCCAGATTTACACTAATGCAAATGAGGACAAATCAGATCGCAAACAATAGCCTGTGGACATGTGTATGGAAACACTTATCAAACCGTCAGTTTCCAAATGTTTGTTTCCCTCATAAGAAATAATTTTAGCCTTTCTACAACGTGCAGCGTTTACTTCTTCCTCTCACCGTCCCCCACCCCCCACCTTCAATTGAGTGGCTGCAACTTCTCAAATAATCAATATGTCCGTTAAAAACATGTCCTGGTGTGGCCATTGTACCCCTCCTATTCAAAGGCCATGTCATTTAGACTTTCATGGGCAGCTATTTTGTCCCATTAAAAAGTTCAAGACAGCAATTTGTGAATCCTGCTCAGCCAAGGAGAACTGTGGAAAAAAGGAGTTACTTTAAAAGTCAATTAATTGTGGTCTCTCGGAGCCCTCTTCATTCATGTTTTTTTCAAGCCTTGTCACTGGCTCACATCTGTCAGCCCTGTGTTTCCCAGGCTGCTATCGGATGCTGTTACATTGTAAATAATGGGTTTATTCAGGCCCTTTATTGGACTTTGTGTGGTAGACACATTTGTATATCATTTTACGGTGTAACAATTCCATTTACATAAAATATAGGCAATTATGGGAGTGAGGCCAAAGCATTGCAGGGGGAGGAGCCACCATTAAAATAATAAAAGCTAATTGAAAAGAGGCAGATAATTTAGGTGAAAATGCCAACGTGAGCGATTCTTGATCCCAAAATGATTCAACAGAATTTTAGGCAACAGACTCGGTTGGTGGTGTGTGCGTGCATTAAACGCTTAAAATTTTCCCATTCATTGAAAGTTTGTATTTTTCAATGCGTTATTGTTACATACTTCTCATTTCAAAAATCAAATGGCTTTAATGAAGGGAGAGAGAGAGAATCCACAAAGTGCAGCCACTTTTCAGCATTTGGATGTAACTAGCTTGGAGGTATTACTTTTCCTGGACTTAACTCTGCAAACCTGGACTTGTCCTTGTGATTGCAGCGGGACTACTTGCATAAAGCCCTGTATCTGGAAGGTAAAAACAGAAAACTTTTGCTAGATTATCCTGACAGCACTGAATAGACCGAAAAGGACTGGAAGAGGTTGCAGATTTTTGGGTGGCATGGTACAATTCCTGCAAAATATCCTTCCTCCTTCCTATAACCTGTAATGGGATGATGTGCTGATAACATAGCATAGGTATTCCTACAGGATAAAACTGATTCCATCTTAAAGTCTTGTTCCTAACCCTTTGTAGGGTGCATTAATCTGAAGTATGTGGTGGCTCTTTTTTTTTTTTTTTTTAAAACAGAGGCACAGAATTAGTAAATCTCTTTTATCTACTTTGATACCAAGGTCGTCACTATAGTATTTTAAGTGCATTTTTCCCTAAAAAGTTTTGAATGGTCTGAGTCAGCTCCCTTGTACTCAGTGGAAGTTTTGACACTGACTTCAGTGGAATGAGAATTGGGGAAGAGGGAAAAATAAACATACTTATTAAACCATCATTGTCTTCTGAGTTTGAATGTGCCAAGTCTCAGCTCAGAATGAACTTGTATGAGCAGGTTTTAAAACCCAGCATGTAAGAGTTCCGAATGAAAATGCCGAGAGCGTGTTAATGAGAAGTAATTATTCTAGTAGAAGCAGCTTAGCTCTTCTAACCCTCTCACCCTGAATTTGCCAAATTCTGCAAGATTTGTAGCCTTGTCACATTTAGCCCTGTTCAGCTGCAGCACTTGAAAATGCTACACTGAGGTAGGTAAAAGTATTAATCTCCTGACTATAGGTAGGGAAAGTGAGGCGCAGAGAAGTTAAGGGCCAGATTTTAAAGGGACCTACCTCCCACTGATTAACTTGAGTCACAGGCACAGCTAAGAATAAAATTCAGGTCTCCAAACTCTTGGCCCTGGGCACTGTCCATTGGACCATGCTGCCTTTTCACTGGCGGCATTAAACTACCAGAAAATGATAGCTACTAACTGGGCATCTCTTGAAGTATCAGGGTGTTACAGTGACTATGCAAATAGTGCTGTTATCCTTTCCCTCTAGCTGAGAGAAACACTGACAACCTTGAGCTATGGTCTAAAAAGTACCAGAGCCGCTTAAGTGGTTTGATTTAAAAGAAAAATTTAGCAGTCTAGAAAGTGGGACTTAGTTAAACCTATGAGGAAATGAGTCAACCTGTATTCATGTAACTGATCACAATCCCCTGAAACTGAAACGTTAAAAATTGACTGTGTTTTGAAGCCGTACGTGAAAAGGTCCGACTGGCATTAGAAAAAGATCCATTGCTCTCTGAAGGGGCCAAATTTCACCCTGGTGTAAGCAGGCACAAATCCAGTGAGGTCAACAAGCTAATCTTGGCCCTGCAGTCTATTCATGAGCTTGTTACTGGATGGTGTTGGTCCAGTCATTCAAAAACTCATTACAGATTCTCAAGGCTGTTTTTGTCTCTTTAATGAATCAAAGGAAATGTTCTGTCCCTCTTTTGATTCTGAATCTACAGAGCAGGCTCAAGTCCTGGAAAGAACAAATGTTTAGCTGCATAAAGAACACTGCTGCTTTATGAAATGTTACAAATCAGACAGTTTATAGGCCAGCGTCACTCCTTTCTTAGAAGAGTTTAAAAGACTGATATGCAATTGTGGGGAGGAACATGCAGAACACACTTTCTGTGAGTAAACAAAATCCACTGGTTTAAATTTAGGAACAGTAAAGAAAAAGTCTTGCTTTGTTTTCACCAGCAGTGATGAGAAGAATGTTTTACACTTGTATTGGATCTGCACTAGGCCCAAATTTGCTAATGCGACTGATAATTTTGGGTGTCTCTGTTTTTGGATATCTCACTGTGCCTGGAGATGCCTTAAGTCCTCTGAAAATCAGGCCCTTAAATGTGTGGTAAGGTGGGTGCACAAAATCATGAATCACTCTTGAAGCCATAGGCCCGACTGACTGGTTTACCCTTTCCCTGTGTGAACGTTACCCACACAACGGGGTGCATCAGGGTAGCCTGAAAACTGTAAACTGATTTTTTCTTTCCGTGGGGGAGAATTTGCTGTCTGAAAATGGGAGGAGCTGCTCTCGGTGGAGAGCTTAGTCTCTGAATTTGGGGAAAGCTCTACTTGCAGGCAGTGGGTCTAATTCACCTGGCTAGAGAGGGGAGGGTAAAATACTACCCACATGGATTCCGTGGTATATCCTGAGGGCCTGATGGGAAACAGGCAGCCACTGAGCATTCATGTGCCATGATCTTCCTGTCCTGGAGTGGATGAGGAAAAGGGCCACCTCTGTGGCCCCAGCCAACTATCTGGCGTATCCCCCATGCCCTGGTAGCACTTGCTGCCTTTTGTTTGCCCCTTTTTTACTGCTACGATTAATTCTAAGGGCCCAGTTCTTCAAGATGCTGTGTGCATCACCCACCCATATAAATCAATGGGGTGTGCATCGCCTCACAGAATGGGGCCCTTTCAGTGGAAGAACACGAGCTCAAAGTAGGAGACACAAAGCTACCACTGCCCTTCCGTTGGGGAGATCTTATGTGGGGTCAGATGCTTGGCTGCTTGGGCCTCGGACCTTTATGAACATTCTAGACTTTGAAACAAACTTGTACATGCTCTGTTTATAGGTGTGGGGGAGCTTTTTTTTTTTTTTTTTTTAAAGCTGCTGCATGTTTTCCTTTATGGAAAAGTCCTGTAGAATGTAATCAAAAATACCTTTCTGAGAGGCTTATTTTTTTAATCACCTTGGAGACTTGCAAGGAGCATGATGCCCTTTCTGTGCCATTTTAGAGGCTGGATCAACACGCTCCCAGAAAGGATACAGGTGGCTTTAGAATAATTTCTGTAGGATCTTATTGCTTATTTCCCTATTAGGACTTTTCAGCAAGGGTTTCAGTATACCTGCTATTTGGGGAATTTGCAGAGGAATAGATTTTACATGGATGGCCTTTCCATTGCCAGCTTCTTACAGCTGACCTTACATCTATGTATTAAGCATGACTTCTGGCCAGCTCTTCACCTATGATGTTATATAGCTCCCTGGTTCTTGACCTACCTTGCTTTCTTTCATTTTTCATTGCTTGTCTGTGTCAAGTGCTTTATGGCTTTGACACACAATTAGTCTCTGCCTCATCTTTTCCAAATAGAGCAAACAAACACATTGTGGGTGAACTGGGTCACATTAAGTGACTCACATAATGAAGTTGTGGGCATTACAAACTGCTTGCATAATTTGTTTTGTCTAAGTCTGTATAACCTCTTACTGTCAGGATGACGATAAGGGGCACATGAATGTGTTTACTGGCTCCTATTATGCATGGGGTAATCCAGCTAATGCTGGGAAGTCTTCCCGTTACCTTTTAGTCTAGTATAGCTTCAGAACACACACTATGATTTGGTATGACCCTTCAGAAACTGGGTCAGGTAGGAAATTAGGGAAAGAAATCGTCTCTGCCATGCTCTGAAATGAATCAGTGCTCAGGAAACCTCGTGGGCTGCCATTCTAGCTTTCCCAAATTGACTCCTTAGAAACAAGATGCCAAAATCCAAATGTCCTGACCTGATCGCAACCACTTGACTTATTTACTTGACCAATGACTGTCTACCTTGTCTTGAATGTACATGGTCTGACTTCATATTGTAGCAGGTTTTTTTTAACTGGCCCTTTTATCCAAAGTGAAATATTAGGGATTTTGCCCATCTGTTAAACATGAGGCCCTATCAAAAGCTGATCTTGCTGTTGAAATGCTTGGCCCTGGTGTAAGCACATTAGGGAATTGATTTCAAGCTTACTACACCAGGACTATTCTGGGTGCTAGCTGAGGCATCACTCATTACAACGGCTACAGGATCACTTAGCAACTATATGGGCAGTTAACACTTCTAGCTGCAAAAAGAACAGGAGTACTTGTGGCACCTTAGAGACGAACCAATTTATTTGAGCATCAGCTTTCATGAGCATCCGATGAAGTGAGCTGTAGCCCACAAAAGCTGATGCTCAAATAAATTGGTTCGTCTCTAAGGTGCCACAAGTACTCCTGTTCCTTTTGGGGTACAGACTAACCTGGCTGCTACTCTGAAACTTCTAGCTGCAAGGCTCCCTCTTTCCTAAGTTCTTTACCTCAGAGAATCTCTGGTTTAGCACCTGGCTTGAATTGTTACTAGAGCTGGGCCGAACACGGCAAAGTTTATAAAAAAAATTTCAAAATAACTTGCATTCTGCATGTTTAGTTTCTGGTGTGAAATTTGTCCGTGTTTGTATCTGCTCCTTTTTCTTCCCCCTTTTTGCCCCAGAAAAAGAGGGGGTGAGGGGAAGGGAAAACCTGCCCTCATTTTTTTTCATGTTTAATTTTTGTGGGGGAAGGAGGGGAAGATCTATACATTTTTATATAAAAACGCTGGGAACATTTTCAATTTCCCAAAAAAGACCTTTTTTTCTTTCTTTCTTTTTCTTTCTTTTTTTTTTTCCAAACAACAAAAATAAATTTGAAAAATGTCAACCAACTCTACCTGTTACTTTGGATAGTCGTGACCTTAGATCTCTCTTAATGCAGTGCAATGGGTGTAGAGTGTAGCACGGCTGGAATAGGAACACAGGCAACATGCACGATCTCTCATGTGTTGTTCATTATTCTGTCAGCCTGTGGGTGGTTCGGGTTACTAAATTCAAGAGTGGTGAGGCCCTGCAAAACTATATATTATATTATCTGATATGCAGGCCTTTATATGTACATACCTTGTACCCAGATTAATTTCATAGTGGATCATTAAAAACACCTAACACTCCGTAAAACACCATGTAGCTACAAGTTCTTCTGAAAGACTAAGTTACTAAAGTAATGTTGATCTATCCTCAAGCTTTTGAAAACAAAATATTTTATTTTCCAGGTAATGGTGCTGAGATACAGCTAAGGGCTTTTGTACTCATAGGCAAAACAAATACACAATCATGTATAAGATCAGCATGTACAATTTTGTTCCCAAATATACAAAACAGTCAAATACAGTACATAGGTGATCAGCAAACACAATGTTTGAAAGTGCAAAGTACAGCTGGGAAATGTGGACTGCACTTTAAAAAACCAACCAAATAACACTATCCCTTTAGACAAGCCCACTCTTACAAATGATATTCAGGGGGCACGGACTTTCAGAAGAGCAAGTGAGTGCCGACTCTGGGATGCCCGCAACTGTCTCTGAAACTTAAGTTCCTCAAAACTTCTCTTCGTTTTAGCTGCGCAAAGTTCACAGTGCAAACGTTAACAGCATTGTTCATTTACTTAATCACAATATTGAACAAACAGGAAGATTAGATTCAATAACAGGACATCCGTTGCACCTCTTTCAATACAGCACAACCTTCGGTTCTGTCTCAACTGGAACACTTTCTACACATCGACTGCTACTTACAGTGAGTTGTGATTAAAATGCATGGTGGGGGGGGGGGGCTAACCATGCAAGACTCGCCTTGAAATAAACAGTTTTTACCTGCTGTACCTTTCTTATAGGGCTTGGCTGAACTGGGACAATTCATCATGTTAGTAACTCATGTTAACCAAGGTGATGATCATCACCACAACAGCCCTTATCTACACCAAGGTCCTTCAGCTGCTATAAACTGGTGCAGTCCTGGGAGCTATACAGGTTTACAGCAGCTGAGCTTATGCCCCAGAGCCTTAGTTTGCATGTGTTCTACTGAACTGTAACTTCCCAAGAGAGAAACAGCAGGAAACTGACAAACCCACTGATAGGCTGTGGGCTTAGTAGTTCAACTCAAACTCTCAATGTCATTGAGTCTGCATTCTCCTTACTGTATGTGGGCGGGAGGGAATCTACCGAGTGAAAACGGAAGCACAGAGTTAAAAAAGTAAGAGTGGGGGGAGAATAGGGGAGAAAAAAGCTAATGAAAAATACAAAACAGATAGGACACCCACTTAGGGCATCCTAGATTTTGTGAGGCATCTCCTACCTCTAACACTCAGCACAGGCTACTCTTCAGCTAGGGGGGAAAAGCAGCCCCTTAAAAAATCAGAAGGTCCCCTGGAGGCAGGAGAGGCACCTGTATTTGAATTATAAGCAAAGCACTTCATGAATTTCAACCATTTTGCAGCCTCACTGTCCTGGTTTGAGAGGTTCATAGAGTCATAAACTCCAAGAGGCTCTCCCAGCCCTAGCTCTAGTGAAATCTGTCTTCAGCCTTTGCTGCACCTCATGAACAGCACCCAAACACGGGGCTGCAATCCTTTAGTCAGCGCTCTTGTAACATGCATTTCAGCTAAACTGAAACTCACATGGGTTTGTTCCCCTGTCTCTGGCTGTTTGGTAAATAGAATTGAAGTCCTTAAATCTAGGGGCACAGCCCAGCCAAGCTTCTCCAAAATGTTCATTGCCAGTGAACAGGAAATCTCCAGCACCTTTCTTTACCTTGCACTGCAGCAGGGTTTTTATGGGGCCCCTCCATTCACCAGTTGCTTCGTCCTGTCGGAAAATTTTGTTTTTCTGCCTGTAGACTTTCTGGACGCTGACTTCAACCTGGGACATGTGATTTTCAGGGTCATGGGAAACATTTTGGATCGATCCTCTCACGACTAGATGTGAAGATGACATGAATAGTGAGTTGGTTATGGCACAGCTGTTTCTGATAAAGAGTTCAGCTACTATAATATTTTCAGTGCATTTTTCCCTAGAAAGACTAATTTTCTGATATTACTTAGCACCTTTTATACCGATGGTTCCACATCACTGTACAATTAATTACCTGTTTGAGAACTTGCTGACATGCAGCCACTTCTGGGGTACAACACAGCAGCTGTGTGCACCAACATACAAGGACAGGCTAGTTCAAGGGTTCCCTAAATGTTTTCAGTCTCTGTTCCCAGCGAGTGACCCTGTCATGGACCATCACTTCAAGTCCCCACTATGCCTTTGTACACCAGTTGAAGCACTGTTGGAAGTAGTAGTGTGGACAGGACTCAGAACAGGGCTCTGTCTACACTCCCATTTCTCATGTTGCTGCCAGTGGTAGAGGTGCACTGATAGGTACCAGTGCAAATGCAGCTGAAGTGTTTCCCTCAGAGCCCCAGATGAAGACCCCTGATGCTCCATGGATCATAAATCGAGAGCCATTTGTTAGGTCATTGATTTATCTTTTGGATTTCCAGTACAAAGCATTTTGATTCTACAGTACTGTATTATTTCAGGTTTCTTCAGAGAACACCATGACTGGTAAAGCATAGAAGATCAGAAAAAAATTGGAAACTAAAGCTAGCTATTTCATTCCTACAGTGCAAGTATGGCCAGATATTAGACTGCAATCAAAAATTCACCCCAATCATAATTTGATCAGTAGCCTTGTTTTGACAAAGTTTTGATTTGTCGTCATCAGACTCAATCTGCAGCCATGTTCTGCCTCCATAAGGACTACAGGGCACTCAATTTTTAAAAAAATGTATTGCCCAATATGAAATCTTCTTGTATAAAAAATAAATTAAAAACTAGTGAACAAGACAGACATTTTAAGGCCAGATCTTCCGGTGGTATAAAGCGACACAGCCCCCGTGAAGTCAATGCAGCTATGCCATTTGAGGATCTGGCCTAATGTAAACTAGACCTGGAAGTCAAAATAAAATAGAGGGAACTGTTATTACGCAGCGCTCTGAATGTGTAATGATTTGTGTTCTGTTGGACGCTATTGGTGAATTCCAGGGGGCCCTTCTGTGGATGCAGGGTCCATGCTCGTGTAGGACTGGGACCCTGGGTCTGGTCTACTCTAGAAAAGTGTACCAGAAAACCTCACCCTTTTGTTTCAGCACAGCCTAGTGTGCATACACACCTAATTTTGTCTCCTACTGACAAAACCCTCCATTTTCCCCAGCGTACGTATTCAGTCCCTTTTTTCGGAGCAACAGAAACCTTTATGCCTCATTTAAATCATGCCATTTGCAAACAACCCACTCCACCTGTAAAAACTAGCAAAGCTGGTTTGAGAAATAAAAATAGAATAAAGGCCTAAATAAGTTTAATCATTTGTGTCTCCAGCACAGAGAATGTCATCCATTTCACAGCTGCAAAACTTATGCCTGTTATTTGCCGATGTGAAATCTTCCTCTCCGTTCCCCACTTCCCCCCAAAAATCAATGGGAACTGACTTTTCATATTACATTTCTTCAAGAACAAATTCCATTTGAATCCAAAATACAGGGAATGCGCAAAGAGCGACCCTCAACCATTCTGCCAACAGCCCCTGAGCAAATGAGAGGTTACCCATTTAGCTGGAACTTTGCAAAATATCCATCAGCTCTTTCCTTTGGGGATAATGGTCTCATTAGTGTAAGAGGCACAAAGAGCTTATTTCTGAAAAGTCCAGGAACTTCCTTAGCTAATTTAATTTTCAAGGGATGCAAGGGCTGAGCACAACAGATGTCTCCGCTCTGCTCTTCATCTCCTTTGTGTGAGCATCTTTAATCAGATGCAGTCAAGTCTATTGACAAGCTATAATGCACTTGTTCCTGTTCCTCAAAGTCGCTCCTGCACGGCTCATGGCCTAGTGACTGAAGACCTCTGCCTTAAGACAAACCATAAAGCCCCCATTCACTCATGGTGTCATTTACACTTTCATTAGCAGCTATTTTCTCTAATCAAAAAAGTTGATGATAGCGATTTGTGAGCGTAGGGCAAGGAAGTCAGGTCATAAATAGAGTCCGTTCAAAGGGCTATTTCTTCTGGTCTGATGGTGCTATAAGTATAAATACCCCCCATTGTGCACCCTGGGCCTCCACATCTGTCAGTCTCTGGGGCTGCAGGCTGCGCAGGAGAGCTGTTTGCATGGGAACTGATAACTTCATCAAGTAGAAACAATGGGGGAGATTGCATCAATTAGTTCAAATGAGGAAGAAAGATGATTGGCACAGGAATACACTTTCATGGTAAGACCTGGGCTGCATTCAGTTTTGTTCTGATATGCCAATATAGTTCTCCCAGGACAACCCCTAGAATGGATGTAGTTATACAGCTACAAAGACGTCTTATATCACTAGAGCTTATAAGTAGGCTTGAAAGGAGTCAATTTTTATCAGTAAGTGTTGGTAAATGTTGATTTCACCATACACACACACACACAAACTGACACAATATTTCCATCCAGGATCATCAAAATTTACAGTTAGGCAAAGTAAAAAAAGCACGGCTTGAGAATTTATTGAAGTTTGATGTAAGGCTATTTCCTTTGGATATTTTAATATGCAACACAGACAATTTGTGTTTTAATGGCCAGAAACCTTTGACGTTTGAATCTCAATGTCTACTGTCATTAAATAGATTTCATTACATAAGTTCCCACAACTGTGAAAGTTTAAATTGATAAAAATAAAGATAATTAAAATCTGTAATTTTGCACAACTGAACATTTAAATGGATACAAACTGAAAAAAGCTTAAATATAAACACTGATATTATCTGTTGGAATTATGAAAAAAATAAAAATTGAATTCTGCCAATCCTAGCTATGAGCATATTTAACTGTGTCCACATTAGGGAGGTTGTACGGCTTTAACTAGACGAGTATAATTACAATGGTATAATTTGTGTGTGTAAAGGAAAAATCAGTGCAATAAAACAAAAAAAGACATGTTGCAGAGCAAGAGACAATACTGAGAAGTAACAGATCAGTAGAGATTTTGCAAGATGAAGTAAAGGAGATAAAGCCTTTGCTACAGCATCATGTTAAGGGTTTCCCCTATTTATTACTTTATAGCATATTAATGCATTTGTTTTCTCAAACGGGATGTGCTAGGTTGGGGCTGAAAGATGGTGTCATTAATGAAGGGTAAATCTTCTCATGCAACTAAGTTTATGTCACAAACAATGGACTCCATCAGTAACCAGAGCAGGGGAGAGAGAGAGAGAGAGAGAGTGTGTGTGTGTGTGTGTACTTGTGCTAAGTATAGTAAACCACTGAGCGCACGATATGAAAGAAAAAAGAGTTGAATGAAAGGGAATGTACAAAGGACAACTATAAATGTATCTGTGACCTTGTCATGTGCAAGAACTGGCATTATGTAGCAGGAACTATTTCTGATTTGGCTTCAGTTTCAAGGTTGCACCCACTGAGTTTATCAAGGATAAAGGATCTCCTTGAGGCATAGCAGCATCAATGGTTTTCAAAAATATCTCTTTTTTTTAATTTGATCAAGGGCAGTGGAAATTAGGGTTTTGCCATTGACTTCCACAGGTGCAGGATCAGGTCCATTAACATTGTTTGCATCTGATGTTCTACAATATCTGTGTGAGGTTGCATCTATAACCAGACTCACTTTGGGAAAGTTTGATGAGGGGGTAGAACGTACAGCCAGGGCTTTAATTCTCATAGAGTATTTCCTGGAGCCACCAACATGCTGTAAAAACTCCACGGGGGTTGAAAATATTTACCAGAGCTCCGCTCCGGACAACTCCGGCTGAATTTAAGCCCTGGGTACAGCCCCACAGTGAAACACATGGCGAGGAACAGTTCCCACAAGGATTGCTCTACCATCATTACAGCAGTTTTAAGTTGTGATCAGTTTGGAAAAAGCCAGCCTGCATAAATTGGGATTTTACAAAATTCTTCATATCTGTGCAATTAGATGGAAGGTAAGTAAAGAATATTTCTGCTGTACATGTGTGTGCATGTGCAAAACTATCAGAAAGTGAAAGACAAGGGGACTGTGACAAAATGATTCCAGCAAAACACTTCATGCCGAAGAGGGAGTGTGTATAGTGTATGTGGAAAGAAAAAAAAATTACTTTGCCTTCCCACCTGCCTAGATTCACTGTGTTTGATCTGCAGCTCTGATTTATCCCATCTTTTTACGTTTCATTCTTTGACACAAGCGAGTGGCGTTCTCAGATTGAAGAGCAAGACGATCACGGTATTTAAAGAAGAGGCAATAAAACGAAATAATCAATGCATAATTAGAGGCAGAATATTTTCCTGTAAGTCTGCTTACCAAAATCACTGCTGCAAATGGCCATCAGAAGCTCCATGTTGTCACAAGGACGGCACATCGCTAAAGAACAAAAGAATCAGTTACTGATCAGTACAATAATGATTGCTAACAGACTGGTGAAGTGTGTGAGGAGAGTAGCCTGAGTCATTGATTTCAATGGGCTTTGGATCAAGAAAAGGAGTACTTGTGGCACCTTAGAGACTAACCAATTTGTGAGCTGTAGCTCACGAAAGCTCATGCTCAAATAAATTGGTTAGTCTCTAAGGTGCCACAAGTACTCCTTTTCTTTTTGCGAATACAGACTAACACGGCTGTTACTCTGAAATCTGTTTCCTGCTTTTGGAGCTCTGAACAGGGTAGCTCGAGAGACTCCGTGCTGTAAACATCTCCCATGATCAATGTGATGTGTTAACAAGGGGAGCAGGGAGAAGGGCAGGTGTTTGGGTTCACAGATAAGCGATTATCCCTCTCCTGCAAAGAGGAACCCCATTCATGAAATTGGCTCCCTGTTGATGGAGTCCTGCACCAGTATGGGACCTCTACAGAAGTGGATCAAGCACTGCAGGGGGTGACCTGAGTAGATCCATTTGCAGGCTCGGGGCCTATGGGCGATCTCAGCCTTACCTTCCACAAGGGCCATTTTCTGGAAGTCAGGGCCCGCCGCACTCTGGTTGCTCAGCAGCTCGTACTGGAAGCTGGCCATCCTGCGGCTGATATCCCTCTGCGGGCTAGCCTGCAGGAAAAGGGCGACCCGCTGTGGCGTGTGGGCACTGAAACAGGACACGTGGCGCAGCCGCGCCTCCTCGGCTTCGCTCACCACCAGGTGCAGCTGCCCGGCGCGCTCCACGTAGATGCTGGCACCCTGGAAGTCACTCGCTGGCTTGATGCAGACCGTGGTGTGTCTGGTGCTCGACAAGTTGGGCTCCAGGACAACACGCAGGGCTCGGGCTGGATACAGCCATTCCAGGGAGCCCTCGGTGCAGCGTAGGTGGACCTGCTCCACGGTGCGGGAACGGGGTTCCCAACTTAAACCACTGCCAAGGCAAGGCCAAAAATACATCATTAATAATGAACAACACCTAGGCAGCACAAGCTAGTGGGAGTCAGCAGAGTGAGGTCACTCCCTAACCCGCCACTAACCTGCTTCGTGATCTGGGGTAACCCATGTTACTGCTCTGTGCCTCTGTTTCCCTTTCCACCCTTTGTCTTGCAGCTCAAGATTGCCAGCGCTTCCAGACAGGGACCGTCTCTTTTTATGTGTGCAGTGCCTAGAACAACAAGGCCCCCAGCTCAGCTGGGCTTCAGAATACACATAATAAATAACAAGCCCCTTGTTTTGTACATGAAACAGGGAAAGAAATGAGCCTCAGGAGTCAGAGCCAGCCTGGATGATTTGTAAGTCTCGTCTATCTCCTGGCCACTGCTGGATTGCTCCCTACAAGCCTATTTTCACCCCGTTTTCAAGCAGAGACAGCAGTGTGCATCAAAAGTCTTTTACAGCAACAACTGGATGTAGACTTATGGTCTCCATTATTAATGATTATTACTACTACATATAATTAGTTCTCTAGTGGCAGCTACTAAAGGAGAGCCGCTTCTGTGGCAAGTTGCATGGTAACAGATGTAAGGGAACCTTTTCAAACGTGCTTCAGAGTACGTCTCCACAGCCTGTGGCCGGGAGGCTCCCAGCCCGGGGCTGGCAGAGTGGAATGGGGCTCTAAGAATAGCTGTGCAGACAGCACTTTGACACCCGCCTCTTGTCCCAGGCTTCAGAGCCCACACTGCATCTTCGACGCTAAGCCTATGTCCCATTTTTAGAAGTAGGGTAGAGTTTTTAAGAGTGCTCGGCGCTGACCTAGCCCTGTTCCCCATTCCAAACCAGGGCAAACTTCCCATTGCCTTCAGTGGGAGCAATGCTTAGCCCTTTTGGAAAATCCTACCCCTCGGAGCAAGTCCTAATGCCTTTCCATGAGAATTAGGTGCCCAAATGCCTAAGTCACTTTTGAAAATGCCCAAGTCAGGTGGACTTTGAAAATGTTACCAGTAGCAACTATTGAAGAGTTTCAGAGTAGCAGCCGTGTTAGTCTTTATCCACAAAAAGAAAAGGAGTACTTGTGGCACCTTAGAGACTAACCAATTTATTTGAGCATAAGCTTTCGTGAGCTACAGTTCACTTCACCGGATGCATTCAGTGGTATTTTCCACTGAATGTATCCGATGAAGTGAGCTGTAGCTCACGAAAGCTTATACTGAAGAGTCATTTCTCAACAACGAGCTGTAGGCTGGCCCTGATTTGGATCTTCTTCACACCAGCTTTACCTCAGTGCACTTAGGGGGGAGGGAGAGCTCAGTGGTTTGAGCATTGGTCTGCTACACCAAGGGTTGTGAGCTCAATCCTTGAGGGGGCCATTTAGGGATCTGGGACAAAGCCGGTTGGACTAGATGATCTCTTGGGGTCCCTTCCAACCCTGATGTTCTATGAATTTCATTAATTTGGAGTTACTTTTGATAACACACGGCGCTTCGAGCTGAATCAGGCCTAGTCTCTTTATTACCACAGCTGGCTAAAAAGTTCAATTTCGTAATTTTTGTGAAAAACTGCAACCCTGTTTTCCTTCAAAATTATGACAAAAATAGCGTTGAAAATTTCCCACCAGTTCTGTAACGTCCTGTCATTTGACATGGAAGACACACTGATTTGTTAGGAGAAAAATCTTTCAACACAAATTGACACCCCATGAAGTGAGCTGTAGCTCAGGAAAGCTCATGCTCAAATAAATTGGTTCGTCTCTAAGGTGCCACAAGTCCTCCTTTTCTTTTTGACACCCCATGGTAAACCAGACTGACTTTTGGGGCTCCTGGAAGCCAGTCTGATGCATATTTCTGCTGTCAGGGTTCAGGCGTCCATTAGAGAAGCGAAACAGAGGGCAGGCCTGTTCTCGCTGTCTAATTAGTGCCCGCCTTGCTGTTCGAGCCCTGGCCTGCTTTGGCCTGCTCCCGCGCTGGGTGCAAAAAGCTTGAAACGCGGGACCGGGCGCCTGGCGCGCCGGGCTCCTGACTCGCTGGGTGGCCGCAGACACCTCACGCTGCGGCTCCGTGCCTCGGTTTCCCCCATCGTCACGCACAGACCTCGCAGGCGACGCGCCAGCAGTGGGCATAAGACAGCCGGGGCTACGCAGCACCTCGCCAGCCCGGGCGGCGTCCCCCTGAGGAGCCCGGCCAACGCTGCGCTTCCGAGCCCCTAACCCAGGCGGGTCCCTCTTCCAGCCGAGGAGCGGGTGGAAAAAATGTCTAGCAAATGGGGGGGATTTGCCAGACAATCCCTCCCCCGGCTCTGGGGGCTCCCCACCGCCTGGGGCCCGGGCTCTGCACACCCCTGGCCGGCTCTTACCTCCCCTTCCAGCTGCAGCGGTCGGCGGCGCAGGGCTCCAGCCCGCTCCCCGCCAGCAGCAGCAGCAGCAGCCGCCCGAGGGACATTGGGGGGGGGACGCCGCCGAGCCCGGCCCCAGAGCCCCGCACGCGCTGGCTGCAGCCCCCGGGACAGAGCACGGGCGCGCGGCGCTGCTGCCTGGCCTGGGGCTGCCGCGTTATAAAGCTGGGCAGCGGGGAGGGGGCGGGGGGTCTTTGCTGGGACACCTCCCCCCCCCCCCCAGTGGCTCTTTGGCTTTGGGATGGCGGCAATCAGTCCTGGCTCGGGGCAGCAGAACTGATTGCAATAGCAAATGACCACCCCCCCCCCCCCCGCTGGATGTGTGTGTGGGGGGGCAGGGCCAGCTGTGGAGGGTGCATGGGGGGGGGGCTCCTGCCGCCTGGTCAGGTTCACCGCGCCCCCCTCCCCGCCTTGCCGTCTCACCCCCCCCACCCGGGGGGGGGGCAGGGAAGGCAGCAGCGCTCGCTAGGCGCCCCCGTCCAGCCTCCTCCAGGGGCTGCTGCGAGCTGTCGAAACGGGGCTGCCCGCCCAGCAGCGGGACATGCAGCCCGTCTCCCCCCCAGGCCCGGACCGCTCCAAGGGGCAGCCGGCGAGGTGAGTTCAGCCCGCGGCGTTGGGATAAAGCTGCTTCCACCCGCTGGAGTCCAACCCCATCCCTCCCCTGGGGCCCGGTCGCGCCGCTGCGCATTCCCGAGCACGACCGCAGCCGTGTAGACACACGGTCCGCACCCGGTTTCCGAGCAGGGCGAGTTCTCTAGCCGCTGCCGCACGCGGGCTTCAAGCTTTGCTCACAGCACTAACGGCTGAGCGTCGTTTTCAGGAAAGCAGATTTAGGAACCAAGGGGCAGAGCCTCAGCTGGTGTAAATCAGCCTGGCCCGCAGAGCACGGTGGAGTGACTCCGGCCCTGAGCTAGACTGCAGCGGTTTTCGGCAGGGAGTTGTGTTGCCCAGTGGGAAATAAAGATAATTGCGCAACCGGGAGCTCTACGCCCCTCTAGATATCACAGGAAGTATATTTACTTAGCCCTTTCTGCCTCTCATTATAGCTAACCAGGGAGACAATCCCCCCTTGGTCTTAAAAATATTTTAAAGTGATTAATAACCCTTTCTCACTGCAATTTAAGACCAAACAACACAATCATGTCAACATCATCCAAGCGACCATTGAATGATTGATGGAATTCAACAGCTTTAACTTTTGTTTTCAGGGGTCCATGCACAGGAAAGCATGAGGGCCCTGCGATTATCCCGCTAAACGCTGGGCTGTGCCTGCCAATAATTAGATTTCTATATGCATTGCCCTTTCCAAATTTTCCATGCGCCACACGGGGAGCGGCTCTTTTGCAGCTTTAGGAGACTGGCGCTCTTTTCTGCAGCTCTTAAGCATGGAATTGGGATTTTGCACTAGGGTGAGGACAATGTGCCTGAAGGCTGCTGGGTGGCACATGCTAAGATGTGCATGGTATTGTTTCCTCCTCTCAATGAGACAGAGCCCATGGTCACCAAGCCTTCCAGGCCATCTGTTACCTTGTTGCTAACAGAGTATTTTCTACAGCTGCATGCAGAGATTTGGGACTTTTGCACTTCCACCACAAGCTTTTCCTTCCACATGGGGAAATGTAATCATTGCAAAAAAGGCTTCCAGAAATCAAGGGCAGCACAGTGTTTAGGTCAAAACTTTTAAAAGTGAAAGTCTAAAGGTAGGCTCCTAAATCCCTCTTTAGACCCCTAAGTAAGAGATCGGATTGTATTGAGCATTTCACTATTGTGATCATTTATTTAGAAGCCTAACTTTATGCACTCATTTGAAATCCTTGGGCTTTGCTTTCATCTTCATGAGGTTCTGAACTCATAATATTCTCCACCTAGAGAAAGCTTTCAGCCAAAATGTATGTGACAGTGGATCTAAAAGACCTGGATATTGTAGATCTATAGTTGACTTCAGTACATTGTGTGAAAATATTACTAAAAGTATGAGGCAAAGAAAAATTGGCATCTTTGAATAAGATCTTGTGTGAATAGTGTCAAGCTTCTGTGGAACGACTGTCTCAGGCATCTAAGGAAAGAGCCGCTGAATATATATATGACTTGAGCCCATCCTGAGTAAAAAGCAACATGCAAATAGTCTTTAAAAAGGCCCGATTGTAACACAGTATAGGAGTTAAGATACTGGAGCTCCCTGCCTTTGTGCTAGTCAGTCAGGGTGGGGATGTGGAAAAGAGAGGACTTGGGAGGAAACTGACATGATGATGAAGTGGCCCCCTAGGAGGATTTATTCAGTCCAAAGGCCTCCACACCCAAAGCAGCCCATCTGCTGCCGTCAGGAGAAAGCATTGAGTCACTTGATCTCTGAACCTCTTCCAGAAGCGGTGGGTCTGCTGTCCCTTTCCACTAAGAGCTCTGTGCCTATTTTATTGACTTGTCCTCAAGATTTTTTTCTTTCATCACCTTCATATGAACACGGGTCATGACAAAACATTGTCTGAGGCTGGTAGGTGGATTTACAAATCCTTGGCCCCCAGAGACCAGGAATCATTAGCACTTAAGGGGCTGATCAAAAACAAATCAAGACTTTCCCTCCTGCTAAAGTCATTAGTAAATGCACACCAGGAAAACATTTTAAGTTGCTCCTCCTTCATTTTCATTTTACAGAAAATCACTCTTTGAAAGGCAATCCCCATATTTAAAGACTGTGTAACATTAACAGAAATCTCCAATTGTGATGTTCACTTTCTCCCATATCTCCTTGAAAACTGACATCCCTTTGCAAGCATCAAATTGTATAGATATTTGAGAGTACTTTCATAGTACTAGGACTGGTGGCCCATCCGTGGAGCTTAGAATGTTGTTGTCTTCTCTCTAGTTTTGGTCAAAATAAAAATAAAGAAAGTACACTCAGAAGAGCTTCCTGGGAAAATCAAGGGGCCAGATCCTCCTATGCAGTTACGCTAGCTGAGGACCTTGCCTGAAGTTTCCTGTTTGGAAACCCGGGAGTACAGCTGGTTAGTTATTAAACTTATTGTTGCCCCCGCTGCAGATGAAATTCAGAATTTTAACCCAGGTAAACAGCAGGTAAGAAATTAAGGATGACATGGATTTCCATGTTTTGTATTAAAATATATTAAAAAATGTGTAATTTAGATCCCCTGAAATATTCTGTGAATGACTTGGGAATCTTAAAACAATTTAAAAAAAAAAAAAAAAGCTTGGCAGTTTATCTTTATTACCATTCAAACCCTGGAGTAGTCTCAAGAAAAACACCCGTTAAAAGGCCACACAAATCTAGTGTTACCTCTATGTGAAATACCAGAGACAATGACCCCTTAAAATGCAGTAAAAAGAGTTTTATCCCTTTCGAAAACACTACAGGGCCCCTCTCTTTAAATTGCCACACAAAACAAGTGTCTCTTCTACCTGCCGTCACTGAAGAAACCACATAAAACTACCATCAGCTCTTTAGAAAACGCAAAGCATTAAACGCCGGGCTTAATTTGTGCCAGAAATTGCCAGGGCTGAGCCCCGGCACCTCTGGGCTTGGCAGTTCACAGCCCTGGCACCTCTGGGGTTGCCGCTTGAAAGGAACATAAAAAAATTGCTTGAGGCCCTGCACCTCTTTCATTACATATTAAACATTATGCCCCTTAAAAACAGTATAGTTTTTAATAAAAAAACCCCCTTCCTAGAAGTTAATCTTCTTAAAATCAATCAAGACCACCCTCAACAATTACCAAAAGTGGCAATTTGGGCTAGGGGTTGAAACAAGAAATCCTGGGCCTGCGATCTATTCCGACTGCCACGGACTCACTATGTGGCTTTGGTCATGTAACTAATCTCATTGTGCCTCAGTTTCCCCATCTGTGAAAACATGGTTTGAGAGACTACAGTCTCCCACTTGTCCTCAAGAAGGCAATGGCAAAACTTTCATTCTACTTCAATGGAAACAGGCTCTTCGGTGAGCCAAGCTCACCCTCAGGGTAAATTCCAGGGCTGTGTAAATTATGGTCCTGCTTTTTCAGTAAAAATTATAGACTTCAACAGTGTTACACCAGTGACTGACATGGCCCAGTATTTATTGAAGTGCTCGCAGATCATGTGATGAAAGGTCAAGTGAAAAACATAGTAACAACGATGGGCCAAATTCAGTGCCGTGGCTGAGCTGTACTCTGCAAAGATAAAGGGGATGGGGCGGTGGAGAGAGAGAGAGGGGGCAAAGGTGGCCTTAAGCCCACCCTGCTCCAACCACACCCCCAGACCAAAGGCAGTACAGAGAGGGTATAGGGAGCTGGATCTACTACGGCAGCTTTATACCACCTGAGTTTTCCCCTAGGCAGAGGGAACTCTTGAGGCTAGAACTGGCGGGTTTATAGCTGCTGTGTAGGTGTTAAATCTATCAATTAACTAGTGGGGGGGGGCTGGCTTGGAGTGTCAAGAACAAGCTGGAATTCTTAAGCCTTACAAGATACATGAGGTTATGCCTTCTTCACTTCAGAAGAATATGGACACCCACAGGAAAACATGGCAAATGCTTTCATCACAGCAGCTTTAGGAATTATCATCACAGCTGGCAATTTCACTAAGGAAAATAACCAGCAACATCTTTTAGAAATGTTAATTACATAAGGAATAAAATAGGGTATTTTTGTTAAAAAGAATTGGGAGAGGAAGGGTAAATCATAAGGAAAGTTTTTATTTAAGTATCATCACCTGTTATAACAGATACATTACGATACCAAGAAGTCTTAAAATCCTTCTATGATCATAGCTCCTTACTGATTATCTACAGTCTTGAATTTTAAGGGTGACCCATCTTTTCTCTTTTGTGTGCGTGCTCCTTAGGTCAGGGACCTCATGTTTGTGTTGTGTAAAAAACAGTGTATACTTAGTGTTCACCAAATAACATATTTGTCTTACTTCAGAGTACAAAAAAGTACACACAAAGTTACCGGTAGGTGTCAAATATTCTCACTAATTTATTACAGATTTTGAAAGCTGATGTTCAGATTTGTGAATGGACATGGAACAAACAAAATGGATTCAAATGTTTTAATCCACACACATTTTCTTCAGTCTAGTTCATATAGAGAAATACAATACAGATCAACAAGACAACAGAAAGATGCTTTAGGAAATTCAGCAACAGAATCAGTGGTATGAAAATAGTTTTTATTTATTTACAAACATCTAAGAGGAATATGAAGCAGACATCCTTTCAAAAGGATTCCTTTCTGCACATCTTCTCTTCTAAGTCATAAAAATGAGCAGGACACAAATTAACGGATTAAATCTGAGTAACTCCACTGAAATCAAAGGAGTTCTGCTGACTTCCCTGGGAGTTACTCTGCATTTACAATTGTTTACGAACAGCTCGCTCAAATATTTTTTTACTTCTCAACAAAATACACAACACCTGCATGCAATGATTAACTAAACTGGTCAGTGCACTGTCAAAGCGACCAAACACATACTCCTCAGGCAAGCAAAACTCCCATTCAAGTCAATGGGCATATTGTCGCTTAAGGAGAATATGATCAAGCCCAAAGAGTAAATAAACATAAAGCAAAAAGTTTGACCACAAAAAGTTTCCAAAGTCACATTACTGCTTGTGTACAGGAAGGTACAGAAGATTGTTTAAAAACAAAAAAACTGTTCCCTACTTTTATGACTAGAGTTTTGTATAACACTTTCCCCCTACAGCTTATTCATTCTTTTTGAAAGCAGAAGAGCAGCTAATTCTACCTGGGGGGCTACATGCATCTCTTGATGCCAAGGAAAATGTAAGTGTATCTTCTGCCTTTTAAAAAGATACTTTGGAAATGCAGTATCATGCTGGTTGGTCATTCTTTTACAAAGAAGACCTCAAGCACTTTGCAGCTGTGAATACACAATGTGTCATTTTCTTTTTTTGGGTGGGGAAGGGAATATGGGGAGGTGGTGGTGGAAAAATGGGCATTTGTTAATTTCTGGGCACTTCACTGAATGATAGCCACATCTTATGGAACATTAGGCACCAATTTATGTTTCTGAATAAATTGATGGATTCCTGCATTACCGTTTGGTGGCAAAACCACTGACCAACCACCCATCATTTTTTCTGGATAAAAAGAACACTAAATATTACAAATTCAGCATTTTGATCCAGTGCTTAGATTTGTAAAAAACTCTTGGTTTCTTATTTAGTGCAATTTCAGAATCTGCGTATGCACATTGAATACAAACATATTACAATATCAGACTACTTCTATCCTAAAGAATAGGCTTTTGTAAACCTTTGATGTGCTGGTAATTTCTCACAAATATTATTTAAGTGACTCTGACTAACTCACAGTTACAGCTCTTGAAATTCACATTTTTACAATATTCATAGTATGGTTTTTGAATCATTATTTCTATTATACATATTGAAGGTATATGCTACAAAAATAAAAAATCATTCTGTTTTACTATAAAAAAAACTATAAAGATTAGATGGCTAGAGTTCTAAGAGCTACATGAGTTAGTAGTAGACATATGGCTAATGAGGAATGTAAACTTTGAAGATACAGACTGAAATCCTAACAACAGTAGTTTCCATTTCCTCTTTAAAGAGAAGCCAATACAATAATCAGGGTTACATTTGATGGATGCAAACATTTTAAATTAACAACTCTGAACCTGGAAATGTAAAGACCGTTGCAGATGATGTGGGCACAGAAGACAGGGAAATGTTAAAGAGAAACAAAGGATAGTTTAAAACTATGAAAGTAATTCAGACTTCCAAAACATTACAGCTGGTGTAAGTCAGCCTAGCACCACTTGGTTCAATGGCACACTGCTGATTTACTCCAGCTGAAGATCTATCCCAAAGGACCCCAATCCTGGGCTCAGTGAATATTCAGCACTCAGTGAAGCAAATAGGAATTTTGAGCAGGCAGTGCTTGCAGGAATGGGCCTTAAACATACGGAATGTGTAAGTACTGTTCACACAAAACAAGCGGTGTTTTGTTACCCTACACTGTGCTCAATAAGCAGCTACAGTTCCTAAGAACAAGATCAGAGCATATTTTTTTAAAGTGGATAGTTCACATTCAGTAGGATCAACCAGGGTACTAAAATGTTGCAGTAATCTCTTTTTAAATCTAAAAATATTCTAGATTATTTCTAGTTGACAGTTTAAAAAAAAAGAAGAAATTTGCAGTCATACTATGTAATGAAATAGGAAACAAAGAGCATACATACAAGGAATTTCAAAAATGTGTTACTCTTATATCTGAACTAAGGAACAGTGGTATGTTTTCAACATTCGGGTATTCTTTAAGAAGTCAACATGTATTACATTAACATTTTTAATGCAATTGAAAGCTACGGAACAATACTTAGATAATATTTTTTCCAGCTAAAGACAGTAAGTTGCACTTTGTAAGGAGGCTATTTTGGATCGCAACTAAGCCTGCTTACCCCAGTGAAGAACACTGCAAGCACAGTGCTGAGTGTAATTGCTAGACATACATGCTAAAAATTAATCAAATTCATAAATCTTTGTAGGTTTTGGCGCAAAGACCACAAAACCCAATGGAAATAATCAGCATTGTCTCCTCAGTGAATATTATCTTCTAGAAAAAAGTGCATTGGACTGCTAGGGAGGACCTAAATTTTACACCTATTAAAACATACCATGACTAACATCGCATTAAAAAAATAAAAATAAAGCGCAGGATACAAGTCTATACACACAAGGAAAAATACCTGACTGAAATGCAATCTAAATATGAGCACAGAACTGTGCACTGACCTCAGAATGGCTCCGACTTACAAGGATACCAAAAACTTAAAAACGAGTCAATTACAAAAAGTGAATTAGAAGGAAGTTTCTAGTATTACAACTGCCTGAGTGCCCCAGTCAATTTTATAGTTTTATAAGCACGTTTTGCTATTACAAATATTTTTCTTTCCTTTGTTGCTAGTTAGTTAACATAATACTGACAATTGTGACTGTATGGTTAGTGGAGACCAGACAAATCTTATTCATCATCATCAAGCCAAATAACTGGGATTAGATTTTGCTTGGACCAGGAGTTAATCTTGATCGGTTAACATGGAGCCGAATAAGATTTGCCCTGTCTATGACTGCTAAGTCATGGCTGTCTTCATCCTGTTATCAAAATCAGATTCTCTTGATTGCATTTATATTGTAGAATTCTAGAATGTAAAAAGGCCCAAACAGGGAAAAATAAGTAAGGACCTGTTTTCAAAGGTGTTAGCACCCACCACTCCAGCTGAAGTGAATGCAATCCAGAACAATTAGCAGATTACAAAAATGTTCAGAACACACGTGTGATTTAAAGTTAGGTGTGTCCATTTAAAAGGGGAGTCTCATCAATGCATTGGAAAGGAGAATCTGAACCATGCTATTTACCCGTTGTGATGGTTTTTGGCGCTATGCTGGAGTATGCTGTAAACACATGACCACCAGTACGCATCGGGTTATAACTATATCTTAGCCAATAAGTGGCACAATTTCTTATAAAAAAGATAAACGTGAATGGCAACTACTGTCAGACCTCAACTATTTTATTTCAAGGGGAAAAATAGAAAAGGTGTAGGGCCCACCTCATGGATTGGGAACATTGCTTTTAAAACCACAAACAAGTTGCAGAAGATTCAAGAATACAGAACTTTTACTCTGACCTGTGAACTACTATAAGAAAAATAGATATATTATATACAAATTGTGAAAGTTAATAAGTAAGGGGGTTGTGAGGGGAGAAAAAAGATCACTCCATATCTAGGCTGTGTGCGCAAGTTTAAGCCCGCCAAAAACATTTTAACCTGTAGGTTATAAACCCAGGAAAAGGATTTATAACAGAAGCACTGACCGATCTTTAGGTACACTAGCATATGCTGCAATAAAATCTCAATATAGCCTAGAATTACAGCTTTGTGAATGAATATTCTGAATGCTTGCTAAATTAATATCTCAATATTTCTACAGCTGTACATTTTATTCAAATTAATATGCTTATGAAAAGCCTCTAAGAAATTAAATGTATTCATAATTTATGTCATCCGTAAATGCTGTGTTGCTTTTCTTAGAGTAGGGCATGAATTTCAATAGCAGAGCACCCTCTTCTGAATAACTAATATATTGCAATATTTTTATGTTTCCAATTGTCAAAGCCTATTTTTAATTAAAAAATAGGATAATCAATAGACAAAACTGTATCAGGTGCTTCATGTTTTCTCACATCTGTTTTTTTTAAAAATGTGAATTTCATCAGATTCACAACCATGATAAATATACAATAGCACATGAGCAACTACCATTAAAACTGAAAAGTGTCTTTATTTAATTTATATGCAGATTAGACGTGGGGGGCAAATGATAATGACTTATAACTTCTGCAGTCAGACTAAAGTGGTTGCACAGGGAGAAATTCACAGTCATGAATCTGACTCTAAATTTATGATGAACTGAAAAGTTTTGATTAAAATAAAACAGTTGAGCAAGAGAAGTTTAAAACAAAACCCCAAAAACCCCACAGGGTGGTAAGTTGGGAATTGGAAGATTCCTGTGATCACTTGACATATTTAAACTCTAGCCTTAACATTTATGTTTTTAAAAAGTCCTCTGACCTGTAGACAACTAGAGACAATTGCAGGAAAAGTGGGTATGGCATATCTGACTTTGAGATAAAAATTTATAGCAAGTGCAATCTTCTCCAATCCTCAAATAGAGTTTTCTGAAAGGCTTTCCAAGCATACACTATCTAAATTTGTTACCCATCAACTATTCAGTCACTTCTAATTGCTCATACGTGCAGCATAATTCTCCTCCCATCAGCATGCAAAGAGCAATGATTTGGCTGAGACAATTAGGGCCATCCTCAGAAAGCAGCTCTCCAAAATTACTAAGTAGGTATTAGATGAAGTGTTACCTTCACTGCCCATTCTCCTCCTGTACTACAAAGCTATTCATGGATTTGTACTGCCCAGAGAGTATTTCACCCAATTGGCATCAGATCCTGAGAAGTGCTCAGTGAGTTGCAGTCAGTGGAAGGATCCAGCTTGTCTGCATACAGTACCTGCTGGCCAATACCCCATTGTCTGAAGTGCTGTACCTACGTTTCCTTCCTCCAACCAAGAACAAAACAAATTGGGAGACAACTTACTCTCACCAACTGTGCTGTCATTTACAGCAGTGTTTCTCAATGACTGGTCCTTGGACTGGTGCAGGTCCCTGAGATCTCCCTGACACAATTTAGGAAGGCAGCAAGCTAGTCCCTGGTGTCAAAGAGGTTGAGAAACACTGATCTAGAGACAGGATGGATTTTCAATCTACCCTCTCTCCAGGACCAGGAAAAAAGCATTCCAAATACATACCCAGTTTTTACAGAGCTTTATAACTTGCCTGTAAACATTAGTACACAAGGATAAGAACATAATACTTAAATAAATATTTTTAAAAATAAGTGTGAATAAGTTATTCAAATATAAATAAATAAAATAGAGGCGTACCATTTTAAAATGATTTTTAAGCTAGTATAACCTAAAGTCAATTTTAACTAGAGAAGATTTGGATAGTGGATCTATCTATAACATGGTATATCTACTTTAGGAATTTTTAATTTACTTTTTATGTGGACCTTTGTGACTCAAAATCGCTGTGTATTTACATGATAAATTACAAATTCAAAGAAGGTCTATAAGGCTACCAAGTATGAAATTTACATTTGTTGTCAACATTTACAATTCATTACATTCTAATCACATATATAATGAACACCTTGCAAATCTGTCTAAATATGAATTTACTAATGTCAGTAGTATTTAGAATCTAGCATGTAAACTTTTAAAAAGGGACACTGTCAAGTTAAAACATATTTTTATCTTGAAAGATTATTAAAAATGGAAGAGTTTCAAAAATGTAATTAACTTTTTACCATATAAACTATGTTTGCTTTTTGCATTTCACTCAGCATGGAAAATTTAAACCAGAAAGAGTCTGTTTAACTCCCTGGTCTCTCATGCATGCATATAATGCTGTTGTGTTTGATTTCCATAAACCTGTACAAAAATGCTTAAATAAATTAAAAAAAAGTTTTCATTAACATTAGGTAATCCATGGAAACTTTTTTTTAAGATTCTGTAAAACAATTCCATTTGGTTTACAAAACGTAGATATATGGCCTACCCTACTTGACAGTGTCCCTTTAAACTAGCATACAGAAAACAAAAGGAAAGTTATTTGAGGGCACTGGCTTAAAATGACAAAAGAGGTAAGAAAATTCAGTGTTTAGACCAAGACTCTTTCCTTAACTTGTCACTGGGCTTAACATATGCAGCACACATCTACTATAAGTTCAGTTACTGTTTGGAGATCACCTGCAGTACATGCGCTCAACTGGACTGATTAGTGACAGGTTTACTCCTTAGCTTCAAGCTCTTGGCTTTGTAGGTTAAATTACTCACTCATAAAATAACTAAGGAGCAAATATTGATTTCTGCTGAGGCGACCACGAAGTTTTAAACCTGAGAAGCTTCACCTAGATCAATATTTACCTGGAGAAATGTTGATGGTTACCTAAACAGGATGTTTATATCTACTGTTACATCTATTCTGAATTTTTGTATCATTGTTTGTAATAATGTTATTTTGTGGTCATAAATTTAAATGGGAGATAAAGTTCTAAATCCCGCAAACTATTATTCACCTTGCATGACCTAGTCAGGAAGCAAAATTGACATATGTTCTCCATCTGTTTTAGCAAATAATACATTTTTACTGAACCAGATCATATATGTATTTATGATCAATGGGGTGGCACAGACTGACTTGCCATGTTGCTATTTTCAGATCATCATCAGACACGATCAGTTATCTGTAACAGTTTTTAAAGTGTTGCCAGTTGTCACCAAAAGAAACAGTCTTCTTACATAGGTCTTAAAAGATGGTCATGCTACCCAAAGTCACATTTCGCTATTTCTTTTATGTGCACCTCACAATATATTGTTGAACTGAGTAAGACATACTGCTTATTTAAAAGAGAAAATAGTATTCTCAAGACATACTAAAACGACATTTAGCCTTAAGAAAAATCAGCTTAAGTTATAGTGAGATTTTCATTTTGATAGTATACACCTAAGTGTTTTGCTAAGGGTTAGTCTGGAGGATTTTCCATTAATACTTGAAAGCATGGCTTTTTTTTTTTTTTACCCCTATGCCACTCACAAGTCTACACCTTACTGCATAAAGGTATAGTTATTGAGATAGTTAAATATATATTAAATGTTCTAAGTTTTTTAACGAGACTTGATTAATATATTATGTAAAATTCTTCAGAACCTATATGTCTTCATCCGTCTGTTCCCTTGTGTGTTCCTGCTCAGACATGCTGGAAGCATCATCATCTGTTTGTTCACCCGAGTGATATAACATCAGTGCATGTGTCTTATGAGTTATGGTAACAGTGCAGGGTCCCTGTGCCCATGGCTCTCCATCCACCTGCATTGGCATCTTTGAATTCTTCAGAATCAGCTGGTATTAAATAAAAGAGCGTATATAGAATCATAACAGTTCACTCCAGCCAAAGATACTTCATTTACAACTATTGCCTATGTACTGATACAGCAAGATTTTAGCCTCCCAGTAGAGAATCTTAGTATATTGTTAGTTACGCACATGTATAAGGTGTCCATAATGGAGTTATGTGGGTGCAATTTAAGGGGCAATTAACTTTTCCAACAAAGATGAACACCAGACTCCCCGACAAACTGCCACTTTTAAAGACAAAGACGTGATCAGCAGTTGAGTGCCTAAGATGACACATTCACTGAAAAACCTGGGTAAAGGTAATCATACGTACCCTCACAGTGTGTGCCTGTCCTAGTCGAACAGGATTTGCTAATTTCACCTGAATCTGTGCACAGTGGAAAGAGCCATAAACTCCAGCAACTTCCAGCAGTCCATCATCATATCTAAATTTTAGAAAAGGAGAAATTTACTATAAAAAAAAATAGTTGGGAACACCACTGAAATAACTGTATAAAAAAACTTTACATAGTCTTTGTATTAATAGATAAAACTATAATGAAAGTGACTGTTACAGTACATAAGCTTAAAACTATCTGTTTGCCTTCTGCTGCATAACAAATTCAATGCACTCTTTAAAATCTTATGGCCCACTTCTGCAGCACCTACTCATGTGAGCAATCCCTCTGATTAACGGGACTGCTTACGTAAGCCCATTGGCCCTTACGCTGTAATAAAAAAGTATATATTATAACCATTAAGGCACTACATACCTTGCCAGTGGATAAGGCTCATCACCCATTCCTTCCCATAATCTGCAGCCACCTCCCCAGTATCCAATATTCAGGACGATGATACCTTCCAAATTCGGCAGATCGATTCTCTCACCATCCAACTCTAGCTTTACAGATACACAACAGATTGTTAGTAAGTTACTGTGGGCCAAATTCTGTACTTGGGCATGTGCCACTTCTCTTCATACATTAGGGTGGGCATCCCACTGAAGTCAATGGGACCTGGTCCCATATGATCAGCATGTGTGTTATTTATAAAATAAATATAAACATATTAGAAAACATTTTTGACTTCATAATATAGTACCGTATCCTACCACCCCCATTTCTATTATTAACTAGCACATTACAATTGCAAGGGTTTGTGACTCAGACTTGTGTAGTCCCTCTGTGCTGGAGCAAGTTTTACCTATACATTGGGATTTTAGCTACAGCAGGGGCTCGATCCAAAGTCCATAAATGTAAATGGGAATCTTCAATCGCCACAAGTTAATTTTGCTTTTATATCAAAAGGTAAGCAATATCCAGGTATGCATTAAGAGGTCTCTATGATTGTACCTAGTGGAAACTTAGACTTAGGCGTTGCTTAGACTTTTTTATTTATAAAAATTACTAGATCATTTCCATTTAAGATCCTGCTTTCTTGAGGGAGGGAGATGTATGTTCCCCCAGGGAATAAAGTGAGTTAGCGAGAGAACACAGATATCTTACCTCAACCTTTTTGTTAAGATCTTTACATTCCTGTACTAAACAATCTTTGGTTCCATAGAAAAAATAAACAGCCTACAAAAAGTTAAAGAGAAACCAGTATCAGAAACAGAGAGAAAGACGAAGATAATTTAATTATGGTTATAAGAGCTCAATCTGAAATTTTTATGTAACAGGAGATATTTGTGTATCCTCTTTGCTTTTAAGTTTTCAGGAAGAGGATGACCCAGTAATTACTATCTAGTGCAAGGAAGTTTTTCCTTTCAAAATTAAATCAGTACTGCACTTTTAAAGAGTTGGGCAGTGCCATTGCTCCAGTCCATTACGTTTCCAAATGACTGAGAAGCTCTACAGAGATAAATATACTTAAGACTGCTTTGCAGGTAATTAAGAACAAGAGTCTTTCCCTCTGCTTCCAGAAGGGGAGAGCAACCCAAACAGCTGGAACCTGGCTGGAAATGCACCAGACCCACCATAAGCTCCCCATGGAAGCTCCTCTACAAGAGCTCTAGGACTTGACCTCTTCTAAAACTGGGATGGGAAGAGGTAGCGCTAAGAAGCATGTTCCATTGCTGGTACTAGAGTCCATATTCTCGCCACTACTGTACAACCTAGGAATATGGAGTGGTAAATAAGCCAATAGCAGCATGATGGTGGGCCAGCAGAACAGCTGTGTGGAGACAACAGTCCCGCATAGTTGACCAAGATCCCTGTGCATCTCAAGACATGTACTGCTGAAAGAGAATGAACTTCCTGACCCAGGGAGATAAACCCTGAACACCCAATGGAACAATGAAGATGAAACTCCAGGAGCTAGACAAGAAGAGTTTCTCTTTCCCTATGTAGGAAAAATTTCACGTAAGGGAAAATAGGATCCTAATGGCAGTTTCCGAGGTTGGACGTGTAGTTCCACAGTTGTATTGCACAACTGCAATAAATCAGTGGCCTGAGCTGTTTCCACGGAAGTCAAAGAGAATTTGGCCATAGTACTAGAATGCATAACCATGATATTGAGGAACAACAACATGGAAATACACATTAGAACAGGGGTCAGCAACCTTTCAGAAGCGGTGTGCCAAGTCTTCGTTTACTCACTCTAATTTAAGGTTTCGCGTGCCAGTAATACATGTTAATGTTTTTAGAAGGTCTCTTTCTATAAGTCTATAATATATAAACTAAACCATTGTTGTATGTAAAGTAAATAGGGTTTTAAAAATGTTTAAGAAGCTTCATTTAAAATGAAGTTAAAATGCAGAGCCCCCCTGGACCGGTGGCCAGGACCCAGGCAGTGAGAGTGCCACTGAAAATCAGCTCGCGTGCCGCCTTCGGCATGTGGGCCATAGGTTGCCTATCCCTGCATTAGAATAAACTAGACACTAGTCAAACATGATCTTAGATTAAGAGGCAGAAAAATGTTTTGCTTGATTGCTACTCAATGTAAAAAAAATCCAAGTTTGTCTCAGACTGTTACACAAAACAGCTGATACTTAAATACTTCCATGAATTAATGGAGGCTGTTTGCAGTCATTTGGTTAAAGGGTGGCAATTCTCAGTATCTTTGGCAAGAAGTGAAAAATGCTATTTTATCAATCACACCTTATTAATAATTCTGCTGGAAAACAGAGAGGGAGTCTTCTCACGATGCGCATGGAAGTTGAGAGCCATGAGAGCATCAGGTCCTATGGAAAAATAGTTGTTCATTGTGAACACCTGTGGGACAACAGCTCTAGTTAAAATTATGGAGACATGAAAACAAAATCCTAGCAATATGCAAATTCGAAGTTATGAGTGTGTAATCTGAAGCAGCAGATAACTGGTTCTTAGCTAACATAAAATGATTAAAGGCTCTCAGTTATATAGGTGCTTTGATGAGAATTACCCAGGGGTGGGAGAAGCACCCAAGTTACAGAGCAGAATTTGGTCCTATGAAATTAAAATAGTCACCGACTCTCTGCACTTACCAATACACTGCCACCACTTACAAATTATTGTTGGATTCATGGAGTTTTGCACACACTTCTCAGCTACCCTTGGACTTCCTCAGAGATAAGGAAAGCCCTATGACCACTTTCATAGTATCCTTTGTTCTAAAATGCTTCTTTTGGCACTTTCACTGCTCACTGTGGCATTTTTAAAAATAAGTAGTGCTGTCGATGAATCGCAGTTAACTTACGTGATTAACTCAAAAATATTAATCGCGATTAATCACAGTTTTAATCGCACTGTTAAACAATAGAATACCAATTGAAATTTATTAAATATTTTTGGATGTTTTTCTCCATTTTCAAATATATTGATTTCAATGACAACACATACAACACAACACAAAGTGTACACTGCTCACTCTATATTGTTATTTTTGATTACAAACATTTGCACTGTAAAAATGATAAACAAAAGATACAGTATTTTTCAATTCACCTCAGACAAGGACTGTAGTTGAATCTCTTTATCGTGTAAGTGCAACATACAAATGTAGATTTTTTGTTGTTACATAACTGCACTCAAAAACAAAACAATGCAAAACTTGAGAGCCTACAAGTCCACTCAGTCCTACTTCTCGTGCAGCCAATCGCGAAGACAAACAAGTTTGTTTACATTTATGGGACATAATGCTGCCCACGTCTTATTTATGTGACCAGAAAATTATAACAGGCATTCGCATGGGACTTTTGTAGCCAGCATTGCAAGGTATTTACGTGCCAGATATGCTAAACATTCATATGCTCCTTCATGCTTCGGTCACCATTCCAGAGGACATGGTTCCATGCTGATGATGCTCATTAAAAAAGTAATGCAATAATTAAATTTGTGACTAAACTCTTTGGTGGAGAATTGTATGTCCCCGGCTCTGTGTTTTAACCGCATTCTGCCATATCTTTCATGTTATAGCAGTCTCGGATGATTATTCAGCACATGATGTTCTTTTTAAGAGCGCTTTTGCTGCAGATCTGACAAAACGCAAAGAAGGTACCAATATGAGATTTCTAAAGATGGCTACAGCACTCGATCCAAGGTTTAAGAATCTCAAGTGCCTTCCAAAATCTGAGAGGTAGGAGGTGTGTAGCATGCTTTCAGAAGTCTTAAAAGAGAAACACTCCAATGCGGAAACTACAGAACCCGAACCGCCAATAACGAAAATCAACCTGCTGGTGGCATCTGACTCAGATGATGAAAAAGAACATGCGTTGGTCTGCACTGCTTTGGATTGTTATCTAGCAGAACCCGTCATCAGCATGGATGCATGTCCTCTGGCATGGTGATTGAAACATGAAGGGACATATGAATCTTTAGCACATCTGACATGTAAATATCTTGCAACGCCGGCTGCAACGGTGGCATGAGAACACCTGTTCTCACTCTCAGGTGACATTCTGAACAAGAAGTGGGCAGCATTATCTCCTGCAAATGTAAACAAATGTGTTTGTCTGAGCGAATGGCTGAACAAGAAATAGGACTGAGTGGACTTGTAGGCTCTAAAGTTTTACATTGTTTTATTTTTGAATGCAGTTATTTTTTTGTACATAATTCTACATTTTTAAGTTCAACTTTCATGATAAAGAGATTGTACTACAGTACTTGTATTAGGTAAATTGAAAAACACTTTCTTTTTTTTTTACAGTGCAAATATTTGTAATAAAAAATAAATATAAAGTGAGCACTGTACACTTTGTATTCTGTGTTATAACTGAAATCAATGTATGTGAAAATGTAGAACAACATTCAAAATTATTTAAATAAATGGTATTCTATAAATGGTATTCTATTACCAACAGTGTGATTAATTACATGAATAAATTTTTTTAATCACGCAATTCATTTTTTTAATTGTTTGACAGCCCTAAAAATGAGATAAAGGTTCTTAATGCCAGGTCTGCAAGCAAAACATGTAGCGATCTAGAAAAGAAACTGTAAATCCTGCATTTCTTTCTGTGGATCCCAACATTTTCCAGCAGACGGTGCTACTTAACTACAATATGCAAATATAGATATATACAGTTAATTAAACTTTGGAATTGCATGACAGAAACTTCAACTAACCCTGTAACAAGTCAGATATCAACTCCCTCAAACACTATTCCAAGCCCCTCCGCTCCCCTGAGACTAGGGCCTGATTATTCTCCCACACTGATGAGAATCAGGGGTAACTCTACTGATGTCAGTCACAAAAGTGTAAAACTCATTGAGATTAGATCACTCTTTCAAATATGTATTCACTTTACGGGCAGGTTACTTATCTTTTCCATATACCAAATGGTTATATCTTTTTTTCTGAAACTTTCCAGAGTGGCAACACATGATTTGCAATCCTCCTCACATTTACTATTTTCTTATTCTTGTTTATTGTGAATTATAAGATTGTCATGTAGTAAGAATAGCGTTCTTAGCACTGCTGTAAACTTGCGTAACAGCTTCACTTCTGTGTTAGCCAATTAACAACGCAGTTCATTGTTTTCAATGCTCCAATACCATTATTGTTAAAGCTTCCATCTACTTTCCTACGGTACTGTGAATTGAAGAGAAAAGCCTAGTGAACAGAGCACTGGACTGGGACACAGGGAATCTGGGTTCTATTCCTGGCTCTGTCACTGGCATGTTGAGTGACTGTGGGGGAATTATTTCACCTCCCTGTGCTTCAGTTTCCCCATCTGTAAAATAGGAATAATGGTGCTGATCTCCTTTGTAAAGCTTTTTGAGATCTTCTGCGGAAAAGTGCTCTATCTGCGAGGTATTATTACTATACAACCTTCAGGCCTGGCAGTTTATTTTATTTTATTTAAAAAGCATATGCAAGTAGGAAATAAAATAATCAGTTAATACAAGCATCTGGTAAGATCCAAATTTTAGTAATTTTGAAACCATACCTTTAGTTTTCTTAAATTGTAGTATCCTTTATTTGTTACCTGAACCTTCCATCTGAAAAACAAAAGGCTATTATTTAGCCAAGTGACAGAAGATGAACTACTCTCACTGAACTCAAACTGCAATAAGAAACCAACAACTGCGATGTAAGAAATTATAATCAGAAGATGGATGTTCCTCAGAAGATTCAGAGGTTTGGTTAAATATTTAAAGGTTCAGCATTGGAGAAGCTGCATAGCAGAGGCTCCTCCATCTCTGACATCCAGTACCCCCTAGTTTCCCACTGGAGCAGTTACACCTGTGCGCACCGTGTTTGTGTTTCCCTATCAAAACTCTGCGGTCACTGGGTGTTACTGTTGATCGGTAATGCTTTCTGGAGTTTATAGACAAAATAGTAAAGGTGCTGTGGGATTCACCTTTGTACCGTGTTACTTACCGGTCTAGTTTAATTCCATCTGCCTCCATTACATTTCGTAAAATTTGTTCCACTGGGACTTCTCCAGCATAACCTGCACCCCAAGCCAACGTATTAGACAGGTCATTACCTGTTCCGAGAGGTAAGATTGCAACTTGTGGAATATACCGTTCTTGTCCCTGTGACATAGAAATGGTATATTTTAGAATCTCCTTTTCTAGAGTCTTCTCCCTCCCTATTATCCGCAGAAATTCTGAAGATAGCTGAACACCATTAACAGAAAAGCTGCTTCAATGGTTATTACAGAGTGGCACAGCATGTACTGTAAGCATGGCAAATGTCAAATCTAAGCATTTGGGATCAAGAAAATATGAAAGGTGGAATTTTTAAACTAGGCAAATACCAAATGCACAAAAATAACATATCCCCAAATGAGCAGCCCCTTTGGAAAATGTCTTGCCTTTCCCTTACTGCCTTAGCTTCCCCTCTGTAAAGCTGGTGTATCTACCTAGCTCATAGAGCTGTTGTGAGATTTAAGTTTTCAACTGTGAGAAGTAATTTGAAAAGTGGCATCGTGGTTACTGTTGTTTAATCAGGATATATATGTTTATAAGAAAAAGGATGTTTCTTCTTATTATCAGCCCTGCAACCAGGGATCTGAGAGTCAAGCTGGGCTCTTTTCTCCCTTCACTTACCACCAGTGATAAAGGTTTTACAGCCCAGCCCTCAGAGGAATACCTATGTACTACCAATGCCTGTTATGCGTTTTCAGGAGCATAAAATTTTGTCAAGAACTCTGCTAAGGAGGCATGAGAGGGCCTAGAATCCAGCTCACACCATCTTAAGTACATTAGCTCTGCAGGGCTATTAAGACATTTTTCTTCCACATATTTCATTGTTCCAGCAAATATGTCTCTCTCAAAAGCATTCATAGGTTTATGCATCATGTCCCAGTTGCAGCTTTCAGTACAGTACTGTACAAAGTATTATTAGTTAAATATAACATTCACTTTGACTCCAGAAAATTGGGAAATGGAAATTACATTTTTCTTATCCAATTTTGAGAACTTTACCACTTGTTTTCTTTTTTTCTGCAGAGAAAAGGAGGTGGGTGTGTGGATACTAGGCAGAAAGGGTGACAATCGAATTAGACATCCCAGGAGTTCTTGCTGACACCTCTTAAACTGAAAACGTGTTCTATTTAGAAACAATACTAAACACACAAAGTTTGTTCACTTCTTGTCAGTAAGTAATAGTATAATGAAAACCAAATCTTTAATAATTTATCTACTTCTGTCCCTTAATCTCTTTCTAAAGTCAGAAACTGCAATTGTGTCATTATTTTTGGTGGCTTTAGAAGTTGAATACTTTTGGTGAGAAATAAGCAGCCAGAGCAGAAGAACCTTGCTATATTAATAAGTCCATTAACAGCAAATTAAATTTCTCTTTAGATTGCAAAGGAACGCATAAAATAGGCTACACTCCGTGAGCAGAATGGCTTCTAAATTAAACGTTCAAAGTCTGTATCTCTTTATTGTATATAAGCTACTTAGCAAATACTTTTCTTAATAGGTTTACTCTGAAAGATAGGAATGACCCATATCCGGATAAGAGATTAGGGCTTAATTTTTGTAACTGTCCAAAGTGTATTTCACCACAATACATGCAAAGGTATTCAAACACCATACCTTTATCTTCATTTCATCAATTGCATCCAGAACCCAGCCCACTGTGCCATCCCCACCACAGACAAGTACCCTAGCAGAATTATAAGGCAGCAAGGTACAAAGCTGGAGTGCTTTGGCAGGTGAAATTTTGCTCAGATCAAAAACCTATGAACAAATGAAAATAAAAATGAAAATGTCTGTAAGTTAAGACACACAGTGTAGGGTTTACTTCACAGATCAAAACATCTTCACTTTTATATATCAGGATGCAAACTGATCATCATAAGTTCCAGACAACTACACTGGCAAATGGTCATACCAAAGACCAAATCCTACTCAGATTCATGTGAGTAGTTATTTCAGTGAATATTCATATTAACAAAACAAATTGGATTTTTTTTTTTAAATCCAGTAATGTCAATCCTTCACTTTTACAAGAACCAAAAGTAATGAAATAAAAACGGTTTAAAAAAAAAGACTTAAAATTCAATTTGTAAAAAAGAGTTTATTCATTGAGACTACTCTTGGCATTGATTTTTGGTTTTTTAAAACAAAGACCTTAAATTCAGACTAGCAGAAATCATTGAAGGCTCTTGCTTTGAACTTTGGAGGAAGAGAATTAAGAGGTAATCAGGAAGTCTAGGAACAGCTACCTTATGTCAGAGCATCCTGTGCCTTCTCAGCTGAGTTTAAGGGACAATGGCAACACAGAGGACAACACAGGAAAATAGCCAGATGTATTGCCATTTTCAGAAATAAAGTTAAGATTTAAAAAGCTTCAAAAGAATCAGATCAAACCCGCATAGTTTTCTCAGGACCGTTGCACCAGACAGAGTGATCAAGTTGATGACATTGCACAACGCATCATGTAGTGAAAAGAAAGAGTTATGATTTTACTTATGATTTGAAGTGTTTTTTCAATTGTTCCCAATCTTAAAAACGTCATACCTTCCTGAATGAATAGGAGACTTATGGCAAATAAAAGCAGCGAGGGGATTATTGCAAGTTCAACTTCTATAAATCTTGGTGACACCTAGCTCCTTATCAAACTCATTGTAAAAAAAACCAAAAAAACCAAAAAAACTCCTTAAGTTGCCTTTGCAGACCTGTGCTAAAATCCTGATGGTCATTTTTCTTCAAATGAGAACTGCACCAGTCTGTTTCCTTAGCTGGAGATTTGTATCAAACTGCTTAAAAAGATCCTGTAATCCATATATAAGCAAAATGCTGGTGATCTTAATTGAGTCTTTAGTTTATTACATAGTTCTGGCTTTCCTCCACAATTACCTGAACTGGGTTTAAGAGAATCTTAAACTCTCCCAACAATGTTTCGCCCATGTTGTTTCCACTACGAGTATTAGCCAGGATTATTATTGGGGTCCAGTGTTTACAATAGGAGGATGCCAACTGCAGAAAGAAAAAAATTCCATATGTACACAAATGTGACAAACCTGAAAGAAATGAGGGGCTTTGAATTCCAACGTCATTCCCCATTTACACAAAGACAGAGAAAATGAATTACTCCATAATTTTAAATAAAAAGTAGCTAATTCCCTCTTTATAGTAAGTACAGAAACAAGCAAACTTTGCAAATAAGTAATTAAGTTTTACAACTTATTTCAACCAGTAGCATTCCCAGTCAATGAAGATTTAGTTGGAAGTGCCAAAATACAGCTACTAACAGTCATTTTATTTTTGTGTTTTTTCATAGTTTCTTGTTGCCACTTTTGCTAATCATCATTTGTAACAAGAGCTTTCAAACAGTTCCTCCCTCTTCTACACCTGGATCTTGCAAAGAAATCACATCAGAATTATCTCCATAGCAGCACTGAGGTCTTAAACACAGGACTATACTCTCATGGAAGAATCAAAACATGGCTTAGGACAGATAATGCTTTTGTTCAAACACAAATTATTTCCATAATAAAGGGATATACAGAAAATTATCAGCGAAGTTGAACATTTCTACAAATAGCTTTTTATCAAATTTACACAAACATGCAAGTTCCACTCTAAATTGACTTCATGTTTTCAGTACTGCTAACCTCAAGGATTCAAATACCAGCAGACAGAACCAAAAATAAAAAAGAGAAGAAGAAAGTCTTGCTTTTTGTCTGTCTTCAGATTTTTGACCTCCCCTGTGAATACCCTAATTTGCGTGTGAGAATTACAGGTTGAAAATTCAACCTTGAATCATACACAATAATGCTGGCACCAACTCCCTTTCCCCTCACCTTTGCTGCCAGTCCTCCAGGCTCCCTACTGGCACGTTCCTGCAGCCATCCCAATTCCGCAGCATGCTCCCATAGCCTGCTCTTCCCCTCACCCCCTGCCAAACTATAGGCCCCCACTTTCCAACTTCTCCTCTAGCAGGATCCAGCGGTTGTCCCATGTCTTCAGCCTGCAGGGAGGAAGTTTGTTCTGTGCTCCTGCATCCAATTAACTTTCCTGCACTGGGGTGGGGATAGCAGGGCTAAGACTACTGAAGTTGGAGAAGGGCTGGTTCTGCTGTCCTGGAATCTGCCCTGCTCAGAGCACACAGGGTTGGCTGCCTGTGGCATAAACAGCACAGTAGCCTGTAATGGTTGAAGGGGGAAATGCAGGCACCTCAGGTAACATTTCTGAGCTGCTTGTGTTTTATCACAAGAGCCCCCTAAAATTGGTCTGAAATCATTCATAGATTTTAAGGCCAGAAGGGACCATTAGAACATCTAGTTTAATCTCCTGTATATCATAGGCCACTAAATTTCACCCAGTTAGTCCTGTAACCAGCCCAATAACTTCTGTTTGACTGACTCCTATCTTCCAGAAAGGCATCCAGTTTTGATTTGAAGACATCAAGAGATAGAGAATCCACCACTTTCCTTGGCAGTTTGCTCCAGTGGTTAAATTGCTCTCACTGTTAACAACGTGTGCCTTATTTTTACTTTGAATTTGTCTGGCACAGCTTCCAGTCACCAGTTCCTGTTTTGCCTTTCTCCAGAAGATTAAATAGCCCTTTAGTACAGGTATTTTCTCCTTGTGATGTACTTATACGCTAGTCAAGTTACTTCTTTGTCTTCTTTTTGTTACTCTGTTTAAGCTTTTTAAATCTCTCACTGTCAGGCATTTTCTTCAGCCCTGGAATCACCTTTTTTCAGCTCTATTCTGTACTTTCTCCAGTTTTCCCAACATCCTTTTTAAACCGTAAACACCAGAACTGTACATAGTGTTCTAGTATCAGCCTCACCAATGGCATATACAGAAATAAATTCACCTCATCCCTCTTTTATTCACTACTCCCCTGTTTCTACATACAAGTATCCCATTAGCCCTTTTGCCACAGCATCGCTCTGGGGAGTTCATGCTGAGCTGAGTTGCCTGCTCACTATGATCCCTAAATCATTTGAGTCGTTAATTTCCAGGGTACAGTCCCCCAATCACAAAACTGGTGGTAGTACTGTGAGTGTTGACACTCTGCATTATGCAATACGCTCTATTTTGGTACACAGAAAATATTTTTATTTGACAGCTGTACCTCTTTGAAGGGTCAGTTAGTTTTCACAATATTTAATTTTGGGGTAAAATGGAAGTTTATTCTTTAACAGGCTTATTCATAGAATTATGGAATATTAAGGTTGAAAGAGACCTCAGGATGTCATCTAGTCCAATCCCCTGCTTATTCTTTATCAGGTATCCCTTTAAAAAGATTTTATAGGATTTCTCTCCAATATCTACAGTAGTGGCTTGGAGCATGGAAACTGTTTTCTTTTAAATGGCTCTGTTGACAGATTTTGCTAAAGATTTAATGAATATTCTCTAACATATAACAGGGAATTGAAGATAAATTACTTTTGGAATTTTTGACTAAAGATGATTATGGGATTTAAACAGTTGTGGTTAAGATGTTTAAGAAAGCAAGGCACTATAGCCTCAGTGTCACCTCAGAATAATTATGTGCAAAAATCTGTTCAATCTCAACCAGGATGTTAATAAAATGACTAATATATTCAAGTCAACACACTTAGCATTTATGTATTCAAACACTGATTCAGTGTATAACCACCACCACATCATTGCACTTATTTAATATTTAGAATTATGTATTATAAAAAAACCCAATAAAGTTACCTTTCCATAATCAATTCTTTTATCCTTACGCATATGATTAATGGTGGATAAGTAATATGGTGGAATAATTAAGTTTCTGAATTCTCCAAAACGACACTTCTCGCTCTTTAAAGAATTCTGCATGCATTCATCATGTACAGTGTGCTGACACCAAACGCACCTGAAAACAGAAACAAAAAGAGTTCAAATGGTGGTTTAACTTGATTTCTAACCAATTGTTTGGATTGAAAGGTTGAGTTTACTTATATAGGGCTACGCAAAAACACTTTATAAAATTAGGTATATTAATACAGAACAAGTTATGCAATGGGATCATAAAATAATAGTGTAGAACCTTGCCTTAAATTACTTTATCAACATCACTTACACGCTCGGAAATTTGCAGGGTCTAATTCAGAAAAACTAGCTGTCCTTTTCTTAGAGAATTAACAGAAGAGAGTAAACATGGTCTAAAAATATCTTTTTATTAATCAAACTAGGGGAAACCCTAGCAGGCATCAGACTGATTATTGGGGGAAACCTGCTACAATCAAACTTCGTAACAGTTTGTCCTACAGTAGGGAAAGATACTTCAGAAAATAATGATATATAATCACATTTTTGGTTTTGAATCCCTACGGCAATATTCTGGAACAACTGAAAAAGCCATATAAAATAGATGAAGTGTTAAAAAGATCTAGAAAAATTTGTGTTTCTAAATGCATAATCCGAGTGATTGATATACAATATTTTTAATGTTGTAATGGGGCATCTAATTAAAATAATTAAGTACCAGGTGGCAATTACTTTTTATTCTTTTTGATTATTGCCCCAAGATCCTTGACATCTGTGGAACACTAGCATCAGTACAGGGAACTAAACTAAACACACACAACATAACAAGTTGAGAAAGCAAAGGACAAAGCCAAGCAAGGACGGGAACAGTGGATGACTCTATCCCCACGTATCTGATCTGGACAATGCATTAGTAAGGTCCAATTTAAACCTACTAGTGCAGGCTTTTATATGGGATACCTGGCCTTGTGTGGACCCACTGCACAAGACTGAATTTTTCCCAGTTTGAGGAAAGCAAAGACAAGAAACACAAAGAAGCTGTGGGATACTGCTGAGGATTCAAATGATAAAGGAGGACTTGAGAAAAGTTTGTATTTTAATGGGTGGTCTTGGATGGGGATGGGGGCAGAATAGAGAGATGAAAGCAGGGCTTTGGAGCTGTGCTCCGGCTCCGCTCCAGCTCCAGGCAAAAACCTGCAGCTCCACTGCTCTGGAGCTGCTCCGCGCTCCGCTCCAAAGCCCTGGATGAATGACCAGAAGATGATGGAGAAAGTTTATAATGGTGATTGTGGCGATGCAGCATGAGACTGCAGCACACTTAGCACAATTTTTTAAATCACAAACAACCATTCATTTTAAAATGTGTAGCTGGTAGAGAGCAGCGGAGCGGATAAAAAGACTCAGAAAAACTCAGAGCAGATTTGGAGGAACCATGGGACAAATGAGTTATTAGCGGGTACTCTTGGATTTTACATGCACAGTGACCCCAATTAGAACATATTGGCGCTTATTAGATCTGATCTTCAAGACAAAAAGAGTATTAGTGGGATGAAATTAAGAAAATAAAAAATTCAGACTGAATAGTAAGAAAAAGCCAGCTCCTTCTCAAAGTAGCTTGGCACACTAAAACTAGACTGGACAAAGCACTAGTAAATGTATTGTAGGGAAGAGTTCCACACTGACAGAGTTATGGACTAGCTTACCAAGTAGGTCGTTTCCACTTCTAATGTCCCTGTATGATACATTAGAAAACCAAATACTTTTCTTAAACTATGTGAAGTTAAGAAGTCATGCATTCTTGAACTCTAACACAGAGCTTTGTAGGCTATGAAACAAATATTCTCTCATAATAATATAAATAGGAGGCAAGTATATTTAAGGTTCTCAATATCACATTGCTCATAATAATAACAGTCAAGTCCAAGTAACCACATCACATGCAATTCCCTAAATAGACAAAAATGGCATAAACTGTCAGTAGATAATTTACTACCTGCCTTGAGATGAAGTAGTTTCTTCCCCCCCCCGCCATATACATATTTTCTGATCAAATAACTATACCTTCTCTTCTTCCTTTTACTGGACTTACACACATAGAGTGACAAAGGAGAGAAAACCGTGGATCGTTATCACATAGGAAAATAGATCTGGGCTTTTCTGGCATTTACTCCTCTTCCAGTAACAAAGATTTAATAAGTGGAAAGCACAACTTATACTGTCATTTCTTACTTTTTGAAACTAGTGTTTACTGTTGCTACTGCCAGCACAACCGAACAGGCAAATATAGAAAAACTGCTGACATGGTATCAATTAACTCTTCATGCCTTTCTTCTCACTGCCTAACTTCTGTATTAAAAAAAGTGAATGTAGACAGCACACTACACTGTGCACACAGTCTTGGGCTGGAATACATGAGCATTAACAGCATGGAGTGTGCAGAAAGTCAAGACGTTTATTTCCAAGGAACTGGGAATAGACTCAAATAGGCAGATATCAAAATATAACTAGAAAAGTTTCAGACCTTTGGACAACTTGACAAAATAGCATCCTGGAACAATATTTACTTCCATCTAAAAACAGAGCAGATATTTATATCGTTAACCAAGTAGGAAAAAAAACACCTAATTTTTTGGTGCACTCATTAAAAAAAATACTCCAGGTATATTTATACCAAAATGATTACTATTAAATATTACAAGACACACTACATATTCATAATTCATTACAAACAAACAAAACTGAACAAGTTCTCTGTAGAATTAAGGAAAACAAACACATTGTGCTTCAAATCCACTACTGAAAGGTCACTGTCAGCTCAAGTTTGGCCAGATATTTAGGATTTTGTAAAAATGAGCTTTTACGAAATTTAAAACCAATGGAACCATTAACATTTTTTGTAATTCCAAGAGAAACAGTTGCTATAAGCAAATAAATATTCCCTTGCACAGCTGGCAACACAAACACTGCAGAATTGAAAACCTGAAAGTGAAAGTGTAAATAGCTTCATCAATTTTCATTAACTGAAAAAAGAAATTTCAAATAGTAAAAAATAAACTGAATTTCAAAAATGCTTTTTAATTTAACAATTGAGTGTTAGTAAGATGATAATAAATTTGTAAATAATGTCAGTTTTCAAAGTTGACAGCATCCCTTTAAATCGTAAGCTCTAAGAGTTGTACAGCATTATGGAAAGCTGTAGCACAAAATCCCACAGCACATAGTTGCTCAGCTATTTAACTTATTCCTACAGGTGTCCTGATGAGAGCCAATATAGGGGGAAATATTATAATACCTATTGCCATCATGTGCAGAAGGCTAATCCTGGTCACCACATCCAAGAACCTGATTTAAGCACCTGTGGAAGCTATTTTTGGAGTCCCTCAATTAATCCAGCTCTTAATACCATGGACACTGACATTCCCGATGGGTGACCATTTCTTTTCATTGTGGGCCATGAATCCTGCCCTCAATCAAACACACTTGAGGCTCCTTACAGATGAGTTAGTTGTTTGCTCTTCTGGAGCTCTACTCGCTTACAAGGTATCATATAAAAGCTGGGTAAAAATAGGTAGCAAGTATAATCAAGGAAAGAAATAATTCCTTTGTAACATTATAGACACAATTAAACTTCCTCTACCCTAGTATGCACTTACTCTCATCTGTGTCAAATATATTTAACTGAACAATAGAGGGAAGTCAGTCATGGGTTTTTCAGCAATCAGCAGCTGCTGAAAAGATTATCTAAGAGTAGGTGTCTAGGAAAACTCAGAATACAACTGATCTGTAACAGCAGATTTAATTTACAAGTACTGAACCTCCAAACTTTCACTGTGAAGCTCGCACTGCTTCTGACAATGTGCAAGACAATTCCAATGTCCAGACATACATCTAGACAGACAGTGGAGGAACTCCAGGAATATCCATCTGCTGCTAGGGCAGGTTTTACGCTGAAAGAGTTCAGACAGTGCAGTTACTAATGAACAAATATGCCAGATCTGTACATACTTTGCTTGGGATCAACACTCTATTTTCTTTATCATACAAGCTGACTGCCAAAAGATGTTTTTGAATGCTATTGTTCACTTTGAGACTATTTGAAAGCTCCAGCTCATCTTTTTGCTAACCTCCCTTCAACAATAACTCACTATTTCCTTAATACCAATGCACTAATTATTTTTAGAAAAATAAAAACACTCTGCATACCATGGAAGACAATTAACCTCAATCTTATTTTTGTGTATTCCTCTCCTTCTCTCGTTTGCTATAATCTCTCTACATCACAGTATGTGTATGTCACCGGAATTGTAAACCCTCTGGAGTAAAATGCTGTGTCCTCATTCTCTATACAAAGTACTACGCACAGTTAATTATAGCACTATGCAGACATACTAAATAAATACATTATTTCCTGAAATCTTGGAAAAAACAATGAAACTTGAGAAACACAAAAATTCCACTGGAGGAAAGAGAGACAGGAAGAAAAGATGGGAAACAGATACAATTTATGTTGTAAACTGCAAATGAATCACGCAACAGTGCAACCAGTATTAAATAAATGATTGCCAAGACTGAACGAGAGTTTAACAGTAGAAGAATAGTAGTTTTATACATAGAAATATATTCTTTGACTATTCGTCCATGCTGCTGTACAGCTTCAGAGCCTGGCAAAAGATTCCTGAAGTGGTTCTTCTAATTAGCTTGCCTCATGAAAATTACCTGCATAAGTAAATATGAGGCGGCAGGCACCTGTCCATCCCACAGTATAATACCCTATATTTTGTTCATGATAGCCTAGCGAAAAACAAAGGCACAAAACAGAGCCTTGCAAAAAACAGCCACAAAATGGACCACAAATAGTCAATGCATAATTTACAAATGCACGTGACAAAACCTATATGCAGGCATACATAAGATGACACTGGGGTTGAAATCCTGACTCCAATAAAACCAGTGTCAGAACTCCTTTTGACTAGGGTGGGGGCCAGGAATTCACTCGAGAAACTTATCCTGTAGAATGAGGGATGTAAATATAAGAGGACAAATTCTTGTCTCAGTTACAGTGATGTAAATCCAGAGTATGTCCAGTGAAGTCAATGGAGTTACAGTGGAGTAACCGAAAACAGAACTTGGTCCACGAGGATAATATTTACAGAACATAAGAACGGCCATACTGGGTCAGACTAAAGGTTCATCCAGCCCAGTATCCTGTCTACTGACAGTGGCCAATGCCAGGTACCCCAGAGGGAGTGAACCTAACAGGTAATGATCAAGTGATCCCTCTCCTGTCATCCATCTCCACCTTCTGACAAACAGAGGCTAGGGACACCATTCCTTACCTATCCTGGCTAATAGCCATTAATGGACTTAACCTCCATTAATTTATCCAGTTCTCTTTTTCAGAACCAATTCCATGACATTCATCATGTTGACTAGTACCTTACTCTACAAGTAGTCCCACTGAAATCAATAAAAGCTAATTTCAGGGTACTGAGATAACTTATCATTACCTTATAATATAAATATCTATAATACCAAATCAAAAGTTAATAGGTGACATTTTAAGAATTCGCCATTAACTTTCACAGGGAGTTCTGCTTATTATTATTCTTTGTAGTATTGTAGCACTCGGAGACCTACTCACGGACCAGGAGTCTGTTGATCTAGGTGCTGTACAGACACAGAACAAAGAGAGTCCCTGCCCTAAGGAGCTTACAATATAGTCTTAGGAGGAATGAACACTTTTGCACTTATATTTGTTTAATTTATATTGTGTTTTGTCATAAGTCCAGGCCCCAATCCTGCAAAGATTTATGCACCTACTTAACTTCATGCACTGTGAGTAGTTCTGTTTAACTCAATGGGACTACTCACAGTGTGTAAAGTTAAACAAATTATAAATTGTTGCAGGAGCAGTGTTGTAAACTTTCTGGGACAGGGACTGTCTTACTACATGCCTGTACAACGTCTAGCAAAATGGAGCCTTAATTCTTGATTGGGGGCCTTACGTGCTACAGTAATACAAATAATAATAAAATAGATGACATAGTGAGCTATGCTTTACCCCTAACTTATGACTCCATTCTCCCATCTTTACTCATGCTGAATAGCACCTTACTTCATAAGCAGTCTCATTGATATCAGGCCCCGAGAGAAATTCTAACGGATCTTCATGCTAGACAACTTGCTTGAACTATTCTAGCATTTCATTTAGCAGTAAGATGACCAAATATTGCCATAGCAATTACAATAATGACATAATACTGTACTTCCTGCATATGCAAGCACATTCCTCCGCTGTACCTGTAGTCACAAAGCTTGGGCTGGTTGCCACACTGCTGCTTGCATACGACACAATGGCTGCACAGCGGGACGTTGCCTCGGATCCAGCGATGTGCCATAGAGGTGTGAGCTTCACCATTGCTCCTCATCATAATCTCCTTGCAGAGGAAATGCCGGTCGGCCTTCTTGAGACACCCTTCGTGGACACACAGCCCACAGCAGTTGCAAAAAGCTCCCTGGAGAATGTGCTGGGCACACACACAGCAATAGGTGGGCTGGCCAAAGAGATCTGTGTAATGCCAGTCGTGCTTGCTCTTGCGGAAGATGTCTCGCCTCAGCACCTGCCTCCGGGATCGCTGGAAACTGCACCACAAGGTGATCACTACTGGCAGGATCACTGAGCACAGAGTCCAAAAGGCCAAACTCCAGTCTGCAAACACTCCTGAGGAGGGAGGACCGCTGTTTTCCTCCCCTTCCATCCCTTATGGATTTTAGCTTTCCCTGTCTAAATGGTCAAATTAAACAAGACAAGCAGGGCTAACTTGGGGCTCACTTCCCAATTCAGGGATACTGTGGGTGGGTTTAGGAACCATCCTTTATTGTAGGTTTTAATTTTCCCCCTATTTTTATTATACTCCCTTTCTCCCTAAAGCCTGATTCACAACTGGATACCCTATATTTGTTATCATGATAATTAACCTCTGCTTTTCTTTCCACCCTGGTATTATCCTGAAACCCTCTCTTTCCCCTTGCATCTGATATACCAATTACTATCAGAACCCACCCTTCTTGTGAGACACCTGCTCTGACAAATGATCAGCCTCTCTTTTCCTGATATAAATAGCCTTGTTCTCCCAATACCTGCTTCTCCCAGCCAGGCCACAAAAGGGGGTGTGATCATTAACCTTGCCTCTTCTTAAGTCAGGCACTACCCCTTGCCCACAAACTGGTCCAGCATCTACCACACTCCACCCTTTTAAACTATTTACTCCACCCAGCCTCCGTTTCCATCAAGTCTCGCTTTAATTCCCCTTCCCATGAAAGCCCTGGTACAATACTGACCCCCCCCCCCCACTCTAACAACCCCCCAATATCACAACCTCCTTCTCTTGGGGTTTCCCTCCTCCTCCCCCCCCAGCTCTTCTCTTTCCCTCCCTTCCAATGCCGCCCTTCCCCCACTCCCTAGGATAATTACCCCTCCCCCAGGGCTGATGACCGGGAATTAGGTACCTACCTTGTTGCAACCTCCTCCCTCCCCCGCCCTGGACACTCCCCTCCCTCAAAGTAGCTTCCGCCCCACCAGCTCCCCCCGGCCCTGCTCGCGCCCCGGGGTCCCCCTGAGGGGAGGGTCTCACCCGTGGGCGGGAGGGGATGGCGGCGGAGGGAGAAGTCTCCGGCCGCGGCTCTGGCCGGCTCGCGGCACTGCGGGGGCGGGGGCGGGGGCGGGGGGGGGCGACTCGTAGCCGCAGCAGCGGGGCCGGGGGATGAGCTGGGGAAGCTGCGGAAGCGGAAGGAGCCGAGACGAGGCCCCATGCGGGGGGCGGGGGCTGCTGATGGGGGTTGCTAGGAGACGGGCTGGCAACCGGAAAAGGCCTAGAAATGGGGAGAGGGAGGGATGGAAAGAGAGAAGGAAGGAGGGAGGACAGGGGGGTGAGGGGAGGGGAGGGGAAGGGAAGAGGCAGGTGGAGGGGCAGAGGAGAGGGGAAGGGAAGAAACAGAGGCAGGTGGAGGGGCAGAGGAAGAAGAGTGCAGGAGAGAGGAGGGGGATCAGGCAGCTGGAGGGGTAGAGGGGCACAGGAGAGGGGAGGGGAAGAGGCAGATGGAGGGGCACAGGAAGAGGCAGAGGGGCCCAGCAGAGAGGAGGGGAATCAGGCAACTGGAGGGGCATAGGAAGAGGGGCCCAGCAGAGGGGAGGGGAAGCAGGCAGCTGGAGGGGCAGAGGGGCCCAGCAGAGAGGGTGGGGAAGCAGGCAGCTGGAGGGGCAGAGGGGCCCAGTAAAGAGGAGGGGAAGCAGGCAGCTGGAGGGGCAGAGGGGCACAGGAAAGAGGAGGGAAAGAGGCAGATGGAGGGGCCCAGTAAGAGGCAGAGGGGTCCAGCAGAGAGGAGGGGAATCAGGCAACTGGAGGGGCAGAGTGGCACGGGAAAGAGGAGGGGAAGCAGGCAGGGCAGCCCTGCTTGAGGACTCATAGGCAGGGCAGGGTAAAACAAAGGCCCCTCTGGTTCAGGGACTGAAAATGAATGGTCTGCAAAGTAAAGGGCCCCTCCAGCACAGAGGTGTAACCCCACTAGGAACAGCCATCCATCTAAAGATACAGTGCGCAGAGTCTGCTCTGGGCACCATGGGTGTGATTCGGCAGTCACTGTGCCGAGGGTAGCAGAGTCATCACAGATTCATATCATTTGAAGGCAGAATCCAGTCCTACGTTGCCACAGGGCTCTGTAACTTTTTGAAAACAATGCACAGGGCTTCACTCATTAATACCAGTGCCTGACCTCTAAATTCCTAAATCCTGTACTGGCTCCTTAAAGATTCTTATGCTTTCCCTTTTTAAGCTCCAGTTGGGTTTTGCAAGAGCCCATCAAAGGCTTATTTTCAGCCATTCACACAGAACTGCAGTCCAGCAACTCCAGAGCAAATTTAATGGCTAGAGTACAGTAGAAGTTCAGGACCCTGAACAAAGCAAACACAGGGTCTCTTCTGCAGGTTAAGTGGGTAGGCTTATACTGTTGTAACTTTTCTTTCTACTACCTCAAACATAAAGAATTTCTCTCTAAATTCCATTACATAGTTGTCAACAGAAAGTAAGATTTAATTCTGCACTGAGACTCCCCTCTATTTTTAGTTTCAGTTTATATTCTTGTTCTTGAGCTCGTCATTCTCCCAGTCAGTTTCCTGGCATCTGCCCTTTCTGTATTCTGAGGCTACTCACTACCACATTCGTGGTATTCTCTTTTTAGGCTAAGTTCAGGTCTGATTCAATTTTGTGAAACAAAATGGGTGTATATAAAAGCTGCAAAAATATCATGGACTCAGCCTTTGACCAAGTTGCAGCTCTATGCACATCTCCTCTGCTGAGTTTTGCTGTTAAGAGTAGAAATCACTAGCCTAAAGTATAAGGGATGCTGGGTCAAGTAGTGTTGTACTAAAATGTGCTAACCATGCCCTCTCCCACAGAACTTTGCCTTCTTTCTGCCTCCAGAAATTGGGGTTTGTGAAAGCCTGAAACAGCAGAACAAAATACTGGCACCCTACTGTTTCCCTCCCCATTTATCTTTTTGCCGCTTACACCTTTACAGAAGAGGTGGCCTGAATTTGATTTAATCTCTTATTTTCCAGAAAATGCAATCCTAATGTTTGTAGCCTTTCCAGATAGCTAGAACATAGATACATTTTCTAATCTACACTGTCCTTGTCCCTCTTTTTTCCATTTTAAACTAAATTTCTTGCAGTAAGGGATCCACCCCAACTCAGCATCTCCTTACATTGTTCCAATGTGCTTTCTTCTGATATATGTCTACATTAATAAATCCAAGTAGCCTGTTTTCCTCACTGCTACTAGACAGTGATTTTATAATTTGATGTCTACTATCAGGCCCCAATCCTTTTCTTGCTTAGTGTATTGTAGTGTATTATTTAACTCTAAACCTTTTTGCCACTCATTATCTCTGTCCTCTTTATTTCATAGTTTTTCCATGTTGCTTTGCATGATCTTGTCAGCCTATGCCCCTATTCTATCTAGATCCCTTTAAATCTGATCCTTCTCTTGGCATTGACTGGCCTTTTCAGTTTTCTGTCCTCTGCAAATTTGTACTCAGCCAAGGACTATATAAATGTATGTTCCCTCCTCCAGGTTTACAGTGTGAACAAAAGTAGACTGTGGTACTCTGCTTGCCATTCATCTTATCTGATCAGTTTCCATCTCTCACTACTTTGATTGTGATAACAAAGCCAATTTTGTATTCAGTCAAGAACACTCCTATTAATACCAAACTTACCACATTAACGTTAAACTGCCCTTATAGGCTGGGATTTTAAAACAAGCCTAAGGGAGTTAGGCTCCTAACTGCCACTGAAGTTCAATATCATCTGGCTGCCTAACTCCCCTTAGAGTCTTTTAGGTGGTACTGTGTCAAAAATTTCCCCCAAATCACATTTGTTAAACATGAATTGTCCTTTATATGAATCTGAGCTGATTTTCTTTGAACAGTCTGTACCCAAGCAAACGTGTTTTCATAAACTTTCAGCCTGAATGACTTTTATTGTAGATTAAGGAAAATGGCAATAAGAGAGAACAAAAAGGGAAGTACCCAGAAAAAGATTCTTAACAATTACATAAGTTCACACTATACAATACATAGGGTCCTACCAAATTCATGGTCCATTTTGGTCAATTTCGTGGTCATAGGATTTTAAAAATAATAAATTTCATGATTTCAGATAGTTAAATCTGAAATTTCGCAGTGCTGTAATTGTCGGGGTCCTGACCCAAACAGGAGTTGTGGCGAGTTCGCCAGGTTATTGTAGGAGGGGTTGCGGTACTGCTACCCTTACTTCTGCACTGCTGCTGCTGGTGGCGCGGCCTTCAGAGTTGGGTGGCTGGAGAGCGGTGGCTGCAGGCCGGGAACCCAGCTCTGAAGGCAGAGCAGAGCAGTGCAGAGGTAAGAATGGCATGGTCTGGTATTACCACCCTTACTTCTGCGCTCCTGCCTTCCGAGCCGGATCCTCAGTCAGCAGCTGCCCCTCTGTGGCTGCCCAGCTCTGAAGGCAGCAGCACAGAAGTAAGGGTGGCCTGGTATTGTATTGCTGGTGGGGCACTGCCTTTAGAGATAGGCGCCCAGCCCACAGCTTCCACTCTCTGGTCACCCAGCTCTGAAGGCAGCGAAGAAGTAAGGGTGGCAATACCGCAACCCCCCTGCAACTCCCTTTTTGGTGAGAACCCCCAGTTTGAGAAATGCTGGTCTCTCCCCATGAAATCTGTATAGCATAGAGTAAAAGCACACAAAAGACCAGATTTCATGGTCCGTGACGCGTTTTTCATGCCATGAATTTGGTAGGGCCCTAACAATACGTAATTCATCCATTGGAAGTTAGGCTGTAAGTCTCTCAAGTTGTGCACTGAAAAAATCAAGGTACTCAAAATGAGTGGGTACTTTTGAAAACGTTGGCCTTTTTGAGCATAGCCACACAACAGGTCTCTGAAGGAGTTGGGAGTGGAACCCAGGAATTCCTTGCTACTAGCTCTATGCTTAGTTCACTAGATTTCACTGCTTCTCTTCACGGGCTATTTTGAGTGGGGTCAGTCTTTACAGTGGCAGCTGCACCATGCTAGTCAGATTTTATAAGCTAAGACGTGTCAAGCCTGGTTGGGAGATCTCCAAGTGAAATCCAGGTGCTGCTGGAAGCAAGGTGGTGGTGATTCAGTTGGTGGTACTCTTCCCTCTGGAATGGGTGCTAATCATTGCAGTCCTACCTGAGTTCTAAACTGAGTTGTTGCTTTCTGACTACATTCCACCCACTGGAGTTTCAAAGGGAAAAGTTATTTTGAATCCTAAAAACTACTGTGTGTTGTGGGGATGGTGCAGAATGTCTGCCACCCTGCACTTCAGGGGAAGTACAAAAGTTCAGTTTTTAAAAAGGCAGAAACCTGTAAGCTAATTCTTTTAGAAATCTGATTGTTCTCTATACATCTGCCAGACATGTCCTCTTCCCATCACTTTATATTCACTAGCAAGGATATTTACAATCTTGTCCATTACTGACTTTCCCTGCAAACAGTAGAATTCAATGAATATTAATTTCCACGATTCTGTCCATTTGATAAACTCTCCATACTTTAAAAAAAGAAAAGGAGTACTTGTGGCACCTTAGAGACTAACCAATTTATCTGAGCATGAGCTTTCGTGAGCTACAGCTCACTTCATCGGATGCATACCGTGGAAACTGCAGCAGATATTATATACACACAGAGATCATGAAACAATACCTCCTCCCACCCCACTGTCCTGCTGGTAATAGCAAGACAGTGGAGTGGGAGGAGGTATTGTTTCATGATCTCTGTGTGTATGTAATATCTGCTGCAGTTTCCACGATATGCATCCGATGAAGTGAGCTGTAGCTCACGAAAGCTCATGCTCAGATAAATTGGTTAGTCTCTAAGGTGCCACAAGTACTCCTTTTCTTTTTGCGAATACAGACTAACACGGCTGTTACTCTGAAATCTCCATACTTTAGCTATGGTAGTTCGGCTTTGCAAAAGTTAAACCAATGTATTAAGATGCAACTTTGTGCTTGAATAAGGTTTCAGAGTAGAAGCCGTGTTAGTTTGTATCCTCAAAAAGAACAGGAGTACTTGTGGCACCTTAGAGACTAACAAATTTATTAGAGCATAAGCTTTCGTGGTCATATATGCAGCACCTTTTGACACATGGCTGCCTGCCAAATTAAGGCTCAGGAGTCTTGGTGGTTTTATTTTTTTAATTATTATTTCTCTTGAATCACGCTATTAAAACCATACCTTGCCATGCTGAATGTGATGCAATGTGTTTTATCTCCACAAAGTTAACATATCCAGTATAACTTTGAAACCCCCAGTGGAATAGTAAGCTTTTCTATTTTTTTTTGGGTCAGGAACAGAGAATGTTTAAGCTGACAATAGCCATATTCAAAACTTGGACCCAGATGTCTTCAAAGTCAAAATCATACTGTAGGTCAAATTAGTCAAAGCATAAACAAACATCTGTGACTGACGTAGCTGCTTCAAGTAGACTAATACCTCAGTCAGTGTTATTCATTTTGGAACAGGCTGAGAGAAAGCAGAATCAAAATGAAGAAGTTACTTGTGTTTCTCTTCATTTTGGTCATCCTGACCATTTTTACAGGTAGGAGTTCATATAAAACAAACTGGCTAATATTCATAGAGCTGGAGTGCATATGATAATAATATTAGTGTTTTAATCTTGTATTTAAATATCTTAATATTTGCTTTTTTTTTACCAGTTACAGTATAATAACATTAAATATCGTGTTATACTGCAGCCTTCCAGTAATTTTATTTTTAACAATCATAGTACTATACTAGGCATTTTTATCTCTGTATCACAACCCTGGAGTTATTTATTGATTAAAAAAAAGATGTTTTCATTTATAAATCTACATGTTTGATGTCCTTGACTATTTCACCATTAATGCAATTTCTTTGTCTTAAGACTTATTTCAACAAAAGTCAGACTAGTTAGCTTTGGTTTGAAAAATAGCCCTAAAAATAGTGCATCATAGAAATGCATTTAACAAAAAACTGTCAGCATTAATAAAAATATTAAATAGGTAGATGGTGCAGTTATATTTTTCTAATTTTGGGCAGGAACTGTAATAATATGGTGTTCTGAGTAGGTTTTGCATATTGTCAGTAGCACTAGCTTATAAAAAACACGAGTATATTATAAAAATGGTTTAAAATTCCACTCATCTCTTCTGGAATGCAATATCCCCTGGGAAGGGGCTGTAATGAAAGAACACTTTGTGTATTGACAAAAATCAGACCTGAAAACATTTCACCATGGACCCGAAAGATAAAATATTAACTTCATGTTAATTTCATACTTTATTTCTTCCTCCCTCCCCTTTTAGATACTTCACCAATTTTGACTGAAAAAGAAGCTAAACAGATTCTGAGAACCCGTCGTGAAGATAGACCAAGAAAAGCAGGTTTCCCTGATGAGCCAATGAGGGTGATTTTTAATTTTTACTTTAAAAATGAATACACTAAAACAGTTCATTGTATTTTGTGCTTAATGTTGTATTTGCATAGCTAGGATTCTACTCAATCAGTTTATCTGATTGCAAACTTCACTCTTTTAAACAATGGAATGAAATATTTTGTAAACCCCTTTGCACTCTTTAAACTACTGTTGGATAGCATTCTCTGAATTATGAATATATCTCGGGACTGCACATAAGTGTGGGACTTATTTATAATCTACGTCTGTCATCATTCTAAAGCATAGAATCAGTTATTGGCCAAAAGATAGCTTCTCGTCTGTACAAATGTTGAGTTCATCATGTTATTTCTGAAAAATTAAACTCTGCAGTACAAAAGGTCATTTGCTTTACGTTTTGCACTGAAAGTTGGCAGAGGGATGCAGGTGTCAGTGGGCAGTGTGGAGATTTAGGTAGCTCAGAACTGACTTTAAAATCCATTTAGCTGCATCCATACATTTTTTTCTACAAGCGCTAGGGATAGGGTTATACATTAGGAGAGTATACACTTCTTTAATTGTTAGAGTAAAGTAACGTTCAGTTTTTTCATATAGTATTTACTATTATTTGCTTATTAAGCACATTAAAAATACAAAGAAAAAAAAAGACAGAGAGGAGCCTTCCGTTTTACTTACTTTTGACAGGGTGTGTGATATAGCTCCAGACTTCTCAAAAGCTACTTACAGCATTTAAAAATTACTGCACATTTCTCTCCAAAGTCAATAAACGGTGTTAAAATTATACGGTTGTAAAGAGGCTAAAAGCCACAGAAGCCAGAAAGCGAACAATAGACCATGCATATACGATGAGCATAATGGGCTCAATCTGACAAGATGCTGAGTACACCTCATGTCAGCGGGAGTTGAGGGCGCTCAGCACCTTGCAGACCTGAGCCCAGTGTGTACAGAGCATGTGGTTGGGGAAGGCTGGTAGTTCCCTCTCTCCCCTGGTTAGTGCATACTAGCCAGGAATAACCCATCTGGCAGTCAGGGATAGCTGAATTTACAACTCTCCCACTTACATACTCTCCTCTTTGTCTACCACGTTGGCATCATCACATCAACCCTGACACAATGACTCTTCCAACATCAGAGGGCCCCACTGACCTGAGACAATGGGAGCCGTACCCCACATGCCAAAATGCAGCAAAAAACACTAGCCAGGGGCTCCACAGCTGACCTCAACATCCAGGATTATACTGGTTTCAAACTACGGTCAAACAGCCTCATTCAGCTGCAGGACATTAGCAGGAACCCAGGTTCCACCTAAAATGATACGTAGCCACACCATGATGGCTATTAAATAGAAGAGGGTAGGTCAGAAAAAATGGATTGGATAAATTCCTGCACAACAGCATGTTACATAAAACTTGTGATCCAGGCAGGTGAAATTCACACAGCCTTCACAGCAAGTCCCAGTAATGAGTTAAAACAATGACCGCAGTCTCTTGTCGTCACTTGCAGGGGTGGGTCTTAAGGTTATAGGAGCCACACAGCTGTGGATCTCTGTTCACTGCTGGTCTGGCCTTGCCTGCTCCCCAGTGCCACTTTCCACATCATTAGGGCTGGTTGAAATTTGTCTGTTGAAGCTTTTTCTGTTAATGAAACATTGGCTTTTAGACAAAACCATCTTGTCCACAGAAAACGGCAACTTTTCATTCACCTCCCCCCATCTTTAGTTTTTGAGGAAAAATTTAAATTTTCCAGAAGAAAAAAACCCATTTTCTCATCAGTTTTCCATACCAGCCTATGTTGAGAATGGAGATTTTCCCTTCTCTGCACATAAGAAGTGCAGAGGTTCCCTTGGGTATCTCTAGCAGCCTCTTGCACAGTCTGACCACAGAATTTAAGTGGTCCTGTGTACCAGGATGAAATTTACACTGGGATGAACACACTTGCTAAACTACCTCTGTTAATTTATTTTAAGTAAATGGTACATCGATTAAGCCAGTTCATGCTCAGTCGAGGCTGAAGAAGAGCTCTGTGTAAACCCAATAGCTCGTCTCTCTCACCGACAGAAGTTGGTCCAATAAACGCTATTAACCTCACCCACCTTGTCTCTCTACAGTCCTTTTAGTTGTGCTAAGCTTTGAAGAGCAATTAATCAACCATCCCTTTGCAGAGCATGTGTGCTAATGAGAAAATACATCCAGTTTAAATGTTCATGGACGATCAAAACTAGTGCAAATTAAATAGGAAGGATTTTACCTTTAATATAGACTCTTAGGAAAAGATCTGTACTTCGTCTGACTCCCAAAGCAGCCAGGATTCGATAACTGATTTCATTAGTGCATTTTACTTAGGGTGCTAAAGGAAAGGTTTATTGGCCATTTCCATTGTAACTACATTTCCTAAGGAGAGGCGTTTAATGTGCCTAGTTTAAATGACAGCTGACAACCTGTCAGCAGTTTTTTTTCTTTTTTTTACACGAGCCCTTTCCCCTCACCACCACCACAACTAACCAAAAAAAAAAAAAAAAAATAGCAGTTAACGACAGGTGTCTCTGTATTCCCTCCTCACCACTCCAAGAACATATGAGTTAGTATTAAAGCGAGGCAAATATTTTACTACCCTGCATGGAGCTGTTGGGACAATTGAGGAATGGGGAAACAGAGGACCTGAGGTGTTGTCTGCTACTGCGGGGAAAAAGCATTGGATTTGGTTCTCAAACTGTGGATTGGGACCCCAAAGTGAGTCGTGACCCTGTTTTAATGGAGTCACCAGGGCTGGCATTAGACTTGCTGGGGCCCGGGGCCAAAGCCCGAGCCCTACTGCCCAGGACTGAAGCCAAAGACCAAGCCCCCCAACCCAGAGTCAATGGCCAAGCCTTCAGCCCTGGCTGGCAGGGCTCAGGCTACAGGACCCCAAGCCGGGGCTGAAGCCCTTGGACTTTGGCTATGCCCCCCGCATCCCTGGGGCAGTGGGGCTCAGGCGGGCTCAGGCTTTGGTCCTCCCTCCCGGGGTCATGCATTAATTTTTGTTGTGAGAAGGGGGTCACGGTGCAATGAAGTTTAAGAATCCCTGGTTACAAAGCAGGTTCTAACGCAATGACTGTAGCCAGTGTAGACTGGCTTTAGGTGTGGAAATATCACACACTTCATTTTGTGCAAAACCTATTTTTTTCAAACACATTTTATTTAAAATTTCATAACAGAAACTAGTAGCTACACCACTGGCAAGACGCTGCTTTTGTATCTCACATCAGATTGATTGAAGACGTGGCTGTGGAGTAGTACATTCAGCTGTGAAAGTAACCCATTTCTCGGCTGCTTGCCTTTGGAGAGATCTAATGACTACTGCGGGTTTTCATTTCTGAATGCTGAAAATGCACTGGGCATAGCTTGATTTTATTTTGGGGAACTACTGAAAATGAGGGAGTCTGCTCCTGTTCCCAATAAAGTCGACTGGGAGGCTTCTAATTAACATCAGCAGGAGATGTATTGGACCCTTGGAGATCAGATACCACAGGAATGGGAGTGGTATAAATGGATTAGTTCTTTAGTGGATCAGCAGATTGAGGAAGTCCCCACTTTGGCAGAAAGTACCACAGATATCGTTGGCTAATATTTTTTTCTCAAGACAGTTGCAAGTAAATTCCAAAGGTACTTTTAAAAGCCCCCTATTTCTGAAATGGACTTTGGTAGTGCCTGTGATTATTGCCATGTGACTCATTTCCCCTCTGCCTTTACTTATTTAGGGCCTGTGCCCATTGAGGTCAATGACAAAACTCCTATTAACTTCAAGGATGCTGCACCAGACCTGAATTATTTTTTTACTTCTTTGGTCCTACTTTCTCCACTTATAATGACATTGGCTGAGTTTTCCATGCTGCATAAGGGATTTGGATACCTACTGGAGTATGAAAACCCCATAGGCAGCTTTAAAATCTCGGCCAGTATATTCTGATGGTTACCTCATCTCTCTTGCATCCTGAATCTAGTGCCCTAGGTTTAAGGTGTAATGTTCAGTTCAAGCAGAGGACTGACACCACCAGAACTGATAAGTGGCCCATATCATAATATGCTTAAAGGGACATACCAAGTACTTTGAGTCAAACAATGATTTGGAGCATATACCTCTCTAGAGAAGGCCAGCTGGCTGGCTGAGGGATCACAGTCTAAGAAGCACTATAGATCTGTGCTAATTATTGATGACATAACAGATGGTGCTTTTGTCAAATAAGGAAGTAAGCAATTCATTGCTACTGTACATTTATTTATATACATACGTTGTAAGGTCATTCAGAAAACAAATTGGGATTTCAGAGTGAATAAAGTTTATAAGCATAAAACTGAGGAAGAAACAGAATCAGATCACTCTGTGAAAGCGCCACATATAATTGACCTTGGGTGTTTTGGAGGGGAAGGGATACTGAACACATCCAAGGGACTAGTGACCACCCCAAAGAATGACATCTCATTGACCACCACAAGTGGTAGTACACTACTGAAAAGCTGGGATATATGGCAATTCTTTCTAGCCCTAATGGTTTGTGAGACCTCAAAAATCACGCAGGATGGGGAAGAAATGACACAAAAGATGGGCTGGCGTTTCTCTGTTAGCTAGGTGATCCATATCCAGATGGAGTTACAGTAGGTGATGGTAAAGAACGTGCCATGTAAAAGTTCAGCATGATATATGTTGGTATGCTGGCAGTGTTCAAACGAACGATGAAAACAGAGAGATGTGTGCAGGAAAGCTGTTTACACCCGTGAACTAGAACCCTTTTAAATGGCTGGGAGAGTGTCATACCAAACACATTCTATTTACTTACATGGAAAAAACATAGAATTTTATCTATCTCGTAAGGAAGATCAGTGAATGACTGGTACTTACCAGAATCCCCTTTAGAACTGCTCAGTGACCCAGAATCATTCCATGGTTTTAAACTAGTAGAAGTCAATTTTCAACGAAGACTGCTGTAGATGTTCCTGCAAAAATCCATGTCCACCCCCTTCGCCAGCAGAAGCTTTATTGTGTGTATTAAAAAAAATTAGTGTCCATGAAAATTTATCTCTTAGCACTAATGCAAATGTCTGCCTTAAAAACTTGGTCCATAATGTAGCAAACACCCCTACTAGCCTGACTATTGATGGAATTCAGTAACAATGGTGAGATTTGTAAGGGGTGAAATTCCACTTAATTCAATGGGTTTACACCAGAATTGAGTGAATACATAAGTTTAATGCTGTTTTCTTTCCTCTAAACAGGAACACATGGTTTACCTCCAGCGCTTGGAGCAGAGATCAGAAGAACAATTCCTTGAACACTGGTTAAATCCACACTGCTACCCGCATTGCAACAGGAATTTAGTTCATCCAGTCTAAAGGGTTTGTTTTTTCAACAGTTATTGGTATGTGTTCTGCTTTGTGAAGCATCATAGTTCCTTCAAAATAAAGGTCCGAATTCTCTGCTGATGTATACTGAAGTAAATGGAGTTATGCCAGTTCACACCTGCAGAGAATTTGGCACAGAATGTTATTTTTTTCATAGATTCTCAGGCCAGAAGGGACCACTGTGATCATCTGGTCTGACCTCCTGTATAGCACAGGCCAGAGAACTTTCCCAGAATAATGTTTAGAGCAAATCATTTAGAAAAACATCCTATCTTGATTGAAAAATTGTCAGTGATGGAGAATCCTCCACAAGCCTTGGTAAATTATTCAATGGTTAATATCCAGGGTGCAAGTTAAAGCTGAAATAATCGAGCATACACTTAAAATCTTCTGGACACCACAACTGCTCTGCTGCCTTATAGCACAGAATTGTACATACCTCAGTTCACACAAAGGCTCTGATCATACAGATCTTGGTGCAGAGAGCAGCATTCTGCAGCAAGTGTTAGTGGAGGCAAGACATGGGTGTAAATAAGGTTATTCACTAGTCATACAACTCTATGCATGTCAAGGTTCCTTCCCCACTCTGAACTCTAGGGTACAGATGTGGGGACCTGCATGAAAACCCCCTAAGCTTATTTTTACCAGCTTAGGTTAAAACTTCCCCAAGGTACAAACTACTTTACCTTTTGCCCTTGTACTTTATTGCTGCCACCACCAAGCGTCTAACAGATATAGAACCGGGAAAGAGCCCACTTGGAAACGTCTTTCCTCCCAAAATCCTCCCCAAACCCTACACCCCCTTTCCTGGGGAAGGATTGATAAAAATCCTCACCAATTTGCATAGGTGAACACAGACCCAAACCTTTGGATCTTAAGAACAATGAAAAAGCAATCAGGTTCTTAAAAGAAGAATTTTAATAAAAGAAAAAGTAAAAGAATCACCTCTGTAAAATCAGGATGGTAAATACCTTACAGGGTAATCAAATTCAAAACATAGAGAATCCCTCTAGGCAAAACCTTAAGTTACAAAAAGACACAAAAACAGGAATATCCATTCTCTGAATGCATCCGATGAAGTGAGCTGTAGCTCACGAAAGCTTCTGCTCAAATAAATTTGTTAGTCTCTAAGGTGCCACAAGTACTCCTTTTCTTTTTGCAAATACAGACTAACACGGCTGCTACTCTGAACTCTATACTGAGCTATAGTCAGTCTCATGTTCTCTTTGCACCTGCTCTCTTCCTTACAAATGCACAGGATACAAAAAGGAGAAGGGACAGGCGGACAGTAGGCATGTCTGAGGGAACAGGAGTTTATGCATGATTTGTATCATGCTAATAAAGTACTAGACTACATAATCCCCTACCACCTGGGAGTAAGGTGGTGACTGCCTAGCAGCACTCATTAATACAGCTCCCAATCTCCCTGCACTCCTTGTCCTGCTCATCTGTTTATACCTTGTGATTATTTGTACAGTACTAGGCACCTGGACTGTGGCAATATGAAACTCACAGTGGTCATCATTAAAAAGGTGGCATTTAACAACAATCACGCGGTGGTATCTGAGATTCTGCTTCATATGCCTGACCCTGCAAAGAGTTGGGCTTGTTCTGTGGCTTCTCAGCTACCGTCGTTTCATAGCAATTGTGCTCTCCCACTGACATAACGCTGTGAACATGAATGCTTATGTCGGTGGAACTTATGTTGCCCAGGGGCAGGGCCGGCTCCCGGCACCAGCGTCCCAAGCAGGTGCTTGGGGTGGCAGTCAGAAAGGGGCGGCAGTGTTTCCGCCGCGGCGGGGGGCAACTCGGCAACAGCTTCTCCGTTCCGCCGGCTGCGGTGGCAATTCACCGGCGACAGTTTTTTTCACTGCTTGGGGCGGCAAAAACGGTAGAGCCGGCCCTGCCCAGGGGGGTGGTTTATTCACACCCATGAGTGACATAAGTTATGCCAAGTATCAGAGGGGTAGCCGTGTTAGTCTGGATCTGTAAAAGCGGCAAAGAGTCCTGCGGCACCTTATAGACTAACAGACGTATTGGAGCATAAGCTTTAGTGGGTGAATACCCACTTCAGCGGATGCATGTAGTGGAAATTTCCAGAGGCAGGTATAAATATGCAAGCCAGAATCAGGCTAGGGATAACGAGGGAGGATGAGGCCCTCTTCTAGTAGTTGAGGTGTGAACACCAAGGGAGGAGAAACTGCTTTTGTAGTTGGCAAGCCAGTCACAGTCTTTGTTTAATCCTGAGCTGATGGTGTCAAATTTTCAAATGAACTGAAGCTCAGCAGTTTCTCTTTGAAGTCTGGTCCTGAAGTTTTTTTGCTGCAGGATGGCTACCTTTAAATCTGCTATTGTGTGTCCAGGGAGGTTGAAGTGTTCTCCTACAGGTTTCTCCTCCCTTGGTGTTCACACCTCAATTGCTAGAAGAGGGCCTCATCCTCCCTGATTGAACTAATCTCGTTATCCCTAGCCTGATTCTTGCTTACATATTTATACCTGCCTCTGGAAATTTCCACTACATGCATCCGACAAAGTGGGTATTCACCCACGAAAGCTTATGCTCCAATACGTCTGTTAGACTATAAGGTGCCACAGGACTCTTTGCCATAAGTTATGCCGACATAGGCTGCAGTGTAGACATAGGCTTAGGATCAGATTTTCAAAGGTATTTTGGTGCCTCAAAAAGCACCAAGTGGGATTTTCAAAAGTGCCTGACTCTTGCTGAGTTCGGTGGGAGTTAGCCACCGAACCCGTAAAATCTCACTAGGCTGCTGAACATATGCATTTGTAGGTGCCTAAATACCTTTGAAAATCTGGACCTTCAGTGGAAAAACACCAACTTACAAAAGCAGAAGATCTGGCCCTTTAAAAAAAAAACAAATAACCCCCCCCAGAAGCTTAGCTTCTGGGACATAAGATGGCAGCATCCAAAAAATGTAGCAGCTGGCCCAATTTTACTCTTGTTCCCAGTATGGGGGTATTGTGAAGATTACTGTTTGTACATCACTTAGAAGATGTGAAGCACTGTGTAAGTTCTTAATATTGTCAACATATCTTTCTGTGTTTTAACAATATTTCCCCACTCCTTTCCCAGATCTCCCCAGGTGCATTTAAGAGGAAACGGTCTATGATTATGTTAAACAGGATGAGGTTCATCCAGCATCTGCTATATACTAGCTATCGAGCTGAATGTCTTTGGAATATTGAGCATTCTTAGTATGTAGCAAGGCTTTCTTTCATAATCATACATGTTTAAAACAATTTAATTGACTCATGTAGATCACCATAAATTTTCAACCCATAGGTAAGCTAATGGTTTATATGCATGAATCTAGGGCTTCTCCCAAGATTTTAGGAATGGGGCAGAATAAATCACCAACTTGTCTTAGAACATGTTTATTTTGGGCACTATCTTAGTATATATTGAAGCAGGAGGAGGCTTTACGAGAAAGGAATGAATACGGATGGAAAATAAAAACATGATAAGGCTGCCACCCTTTGGGGTTTTGGATAATAGAATTTCTACAGGTTTAATAATATTGTAGTGAAGCATAACATTTATGCAGCATTAACCTTTTATGTTAGTTGCCTCGCAAGTTATTTCACCTATTATGCTGTAATAAAAGCTCAAATCAAATCCACTGACATTTGATTTTGTTACACTGAAATCAGACGATGTGTGTTGATAAAATCAGTCAGGTGTGGCTCAATATTTACCATATGAACTGTGCATATTATTCATTGGGGCAAAGCATGACAGAGGAAATGTATAGACTGGATATATGTCTTTGGCTGGGGACAATGCCACCATTCAGTGAAGTTTCTAAACAAAAATAATACATTTGGGGCCTCAGTTACATACATGCAGCCACATGGATTTTTCAGTAGGATTTCACAAGTGGAACTGAGGGCAGAATTTGGTAATTCAAAGAGGGAAGGAAAGGACAGATCCGTTAGATGCTTGGGAAGTTCTGACACTAAAGATACTTTAAAGTCGGTAAGGCTACTTTACTATTGCCGAACGAACAGTATGTACTGCCTTCCCTTGGGCACATGAACATATATAAGGAATATGTGAACACCTGCTATTGTGGAGCATCCTTGGGAACCAGGCTTTTAGGCGTAAGCTGGATCAACTAGGAGCTGTTTCCACCTGGAAGTGCTTCACCAGGGGCACTCATCTGTTTGTTCCCCTACAGGCATTTGTGCTGCTTTTCAGGGAGAAGCTGATTGTGAATCTGCTTGTGCTGTGCCTTTCTCCTCACGTCATACCCTCAGATCCTGAATGCTGATCATACCAATTTTATTCCCTAACGTTGAAAAAGTCAGGCAGTGTTATTGGATGGTTGGGAAATCAAATGGGAGGCTCCACTGCTGTGAGAAACCTCCTGGTGGCGTCTAGTGATCTCTCGACGAAGCAAGGAAAGGGGTCTGTAAGCCAGCATGCAGACTCAGGGTATGTCTACACTACGGAATAAGGTCGAATTTATAGAAGTCGGTTTTTTAGAAATCGTTTTTATATATTCGAGTGTGTGTGTCCCCACAGAAAATGCTCTAAGTGCATTAAGTGCATTAACTAGGCGGAGTGCTTCCACAGTACCGAGGCTAGAGTCGACTTCTGGAGCGTTGCACTGTGGGTAGCTATCCCACAGTTCCCGCAGTCTCCGCTGCCCATTGGAATTCTGGGTTGAGATCCCAATGCCTGATGGGGCTAAAACATTGTTGCGGGTGGTTCTGGGTACATATTGTCAGGCCCCCGTTCCCTCCCTCCCTCCGTGAAAGCAAGGGCAGACAATTGTTTCGCGCCTTTTTTCCTGAGTTACCTGTGCAGACGCCATAGCACGGCAAGCATGGAGCCCGCTCAGGTAACCATCACCGTATGTCTCCTGGGTGCTGGCAGACGCGGTACGGCATTGCTACACAGTAGCAGCAACCCCTTGCCTTGTGGCAGCAGACGGTGCAGTACGACTGGTAGCCGTCATCATCGTGTCCGAGGTGCTCCTGGCCACATCGGCCACGAGCGCCTGGGCAGACATGGGCGCAGGGACTAAATTTGGAGTGACTTGACCAGGTCATTCTCTTTAGTCCTGCAGTCAGTCCTATTGAACCGTCTTATGGTGAGCAGGCAGGCGATACGGATTGCTAGCAGTCCTATTGCACCATCTTCTGCCAGGCAGGCAAGAGATGAGGATGGCTAGCAGTCATATTGTACCATCTTCTGCCGGGCAGGCAAGAGACAAGGATGGCTAGCAGTCATACTGTACCATCTTCTGCCGAGCAGCCATGAGATGTGGATGGCATGCAGTCCTTCTGCACCGTCTGCTGCCAGCCAAAGATGTAAAAGATAGATGGAGTGGATCAAAACAAGAAATAGACCAGATTTGTTTTGTACTCATTTGCCTCCTCCCCCGTCTAGGGGACTCATTCCTCTAGGTCACACTGCAGTCACTCACAGGGAAGGTGCAGCGAGGTAAATCTAGCCATGTATCAATCAGAGGCCAGACTAACCCCCTTGTTCCAATAAGAACAATAACTTAGGTGCACCATTTCTTATTGGAACCCTCCGTGAAGTCCTGCCTGAAATACTCCTTGATGTAAAGCCACCCCCTTTGTTGACTTTAGCTCCTTGAAGCCAACCCTGTAAGCCATGTCGTCAGTCGCCCCTCCTTCCGTCAGAGCAACGGCAGACAATCGTTCTGCGCCTTTTTTCTGTGCGGACGCCATACCAAGGCAAGCATGGAGGCCGCTCAGCTCACTTTGGCAATTAGGAGCACATTAAACACCACACGCCTTATCCAGCAGTATATGCAGCACCAGAACCTGGCAAAACAATACCGGGCGAGGAGGCGACGTCAGCGTGGTCACGTGAGTGATCAGAACATGGACACAGATTTCTCTGAAAGCATGGGCCCTGCCAATGCATGCATCATGGTGCTAATGGGGCAGGTTCATGCTGTGTAACGCCAATTCTGGGCTCGGGAAACAAGCACAGACTGGTGGAACCGCATAGTGTTGCAGGTCTGGGATGATTCCCAGTGGCTGCAAAACTTTCGCATGCGTAAGGGCACTTTCATGGAACTTTGTGACTTGCTTTCCCCTGCCCTGAAGCGCATGAATACCTAGATGAGAGCAGCCCTCACAGTTGAGAAGCGAGTGGCGATAGCTCTGTGGAAGCTTGCAACGCCAGACAGCTACCGGTCAGTTGGGAATCAATTTGGAGTGGGCAAATCTACTGTTGGGGCTGCTGTGATGCAAGTAGCCCACACAATCAAAGATCTGCTGATATCAAGGGCAGTGACCCTGGGAAATGTGCAGGTCATAGTGGATGGCTTTGCTGCAATGGGATTCCCTAACTGTGGTGGGGCCATAGACGGAACCCATATCCCTATCTTGGCACCGGAGCACCAAGCCGCCGAGTACATAAACCACAAGGGGTACTTTTCAATAGTGCTGCAAGCTCTGGTGGATCACAAGGGACGTTTCACCAACATCAACGTGGGATGGCCGGGAAAGGTACATGACGCTCGCATCTTCAGGAACTCTGGTCTGTTTCTAAAGCTGCAGGAAGGGACTTTATTCCCAGACCAGAAAATAACTGTTGGGGATGTTGAAATGCCTATATGTATCCTTGGGGACCCAGCCTACCCCTTAATGCCATGGCTCATGAAGCCGTACACAGGCAGCCTGGACAGTAGTCAGGAGCTGTTCAACTACAGACTGAGCAAGTGCAGAATGGTGGTAGAATGTGCATTTGGACGTTTAAAAGCGCGCTGGCGCAGTTTACTGACTTGGTTAGACCTCAGCAAAACCAATATTCCCACTGTTATTACTGCTTGCTGTGCGCTCCACAATATCTGTGAGAGTAAGGGGGAGACGTTTATGGCGGGGTGGGAGGTTGAGGCAAATCACCTGGCTGCTGGTTACGCGCAGCCAGACACCAGGGGGGTTAGAAGAGCACAGGAGGGCGCGGTACGCATCAGAGAAGCTTTGAAAACCAGTTTCATGACTGGCCAGGCTACAGTGTGAAAGTTCTGTTTGTTTCTCCTTGATGAAACCCTCCGCCCCTTGGTTCACTCTACTTCCCTGTAAGCTAACCACCCTCCCCTCCTCCCTTCGATCACTGCTTGCAGGGGCAATAAAGTCATTGTTGCTTCACATTCATGCATTCTTTATTCATTCATCACACAAATAGGGGGATGACTACCAAGGTAGCTCAGGAGGGGTGGTGGAGGACGGAAGGAAAATGCCACACAGCACTTTAAAAGTTTACAACTTTAAAATTTATTGAATGCCAGCCTTCTGTTTTTTGGGCAATCCTCTGTGGCGGAATGGCTGGTTGGCCGGTGGCCCCCACACCGCGTTCTTGGGCGTCTGGGTGTGGAGGCTATGGAACTTGGGGAGGAGGGCGGTTGGTTACACAGGGGCTGTAGTGGCAGTCTGTGCTCCAGCTGCCTTTGCTGCAGCTCAAACATACACTGGAGCATACTGGTTTGGTCCTGCAGCAGCCTCAGCATTGAATCCTGCCTCCTCTCATCACACTGCCACCACATTTGAGCTTCAGCCCTGTCTTCAGCCCGCCACTTACTCTCTTCAGCCCGCCACCTCTCCTCCTGGTCATTTTGTGCTTTCCTGCACTCTGACATTATTTGCCTCCATGCATTCGTCTGTGCTCTGTCAGTGCGGGAGGACAGCATGAGCTCGGAGAACATTTCATCTCGAGTGCGTTATTTTTTCTTTCTAATCTTCACAAGCCTCTGGGAAGGAGAAGATCCTGTGATCATTGAAACACATGCAGCTGGTGGAGAAAAAAAAAGGGACAGCGGTATTTAAAAAGACACATTTTATAAAACAGTGGCTACACTCTTTCAGGATAAACCTTGCTGTTAACATTACATACATAGCACATGTGCTTTCGTTACAAGGTTGCATTTTGCCTCCCCCCACCGCATGGCTACCCCCTCAACCCTCCCCCCTCCCCATGGCTAACAGCGGGGAACATTTCTGTTTAGCCACAGGCAAACAGCCCAGCAGGAACGGGCTCCTCTGAGTGTCCCCTGAAGACAAGCACTCTATTTCAACCAGGTGACCATGAATTATATCTCACTCTCCTGAGGATAACACAGAGAGATAAAGAACGGATGTTGTTTGAACGCCAGCAAACATACACTGCAATGCTTTGTTGTACAATGATTCCCGAGTACGTGTTACTGGTCTGGAGTGGTAAAGTGTCCTACCATGGAGGACGCAATAAGGCTGCCTTCCCCAGAAACCTTTTGCAAAGGCTTTGGGAGTACATCCAGGAGAGCCGCGAATGCCAGGGCAAAGTAATCTTTTCACATGCTTGCTTTTAAACCATGTATAGTATTTTAAAAGGTACACTCACCGGAGGTCCCTTCTCCGCCTGCCGGGTCCAGGAAGCAGCCTTGGGTGGGTTCAGGGGGTACTGGCTCCAGGTCCAGGGTGAGAAACAGTTCCTGGCTGTTGGGAAAACCGGTTTCTCCGCTTGCTTGCTGTGAGCTATCTACAACCTCATCATCATCATCATCATCTTCTTAGTCCCCAAAACCTGCTTCTGTGTTGCCTCCATCTCCATTGAAGGAGTCAAACAACACGGCTGGGGTAGTGGTAGCTGAACCCCCTAAAATGGCATGCAGCTCATCATAGAAGCGGCATGTTTGGGGCTCTGACACGGAGCGGCCATTCGCCTCTCTGGTTTTCTGGTAGGCTTGCCTCAGCTCCTTAAGTTTCATGCGGCACTGCTTCGGGTCCCTGTTATGGCCTCTGTCCTTCATGCCCTGGGAGATTTTGACAAAGGTTTTGGCATTTCGAAAACTGGAACGGAGTTCTGATAGCACGGATTCCTCTCCCCATACAGCAATCAGATCCCGTACCTCCCATTTGGTCCACGCTGGAGCTCTTTTGCGATTCTGGGACTCCATCATGGTCACCTCTGCTGATGAGCTCTGCATGGTCACCTGCAGCTTGCCACGCTGGCCAAACAGGAAATGAGATTCAAAAGTTCGCGGTTCTTTTCCTGTCTACCTGGCCAGTGCATCTGAGTTGAGAGTGCTGTCCAGAGCGGTCACAATGGAGCACTCTGGGATAGCTCCCGGAGGCCAATACCGTCGAATTGTGTCCACAGTACCCCAAATTCGAGCCGGCAAGGCCGATTTAAGCGCTAATCCACTTGTCAGGGGTGGAGTAAGGAAATCGATTTTAAGAGCCCTTTAAGTTGAAATAAAGGGCTTCATCGTGTGGACGGGTGCAGGTTTACATCGATTTAACGCTGCTAAATTCGACCTAAAGTCCTAGTGTAGACCAGGGCTCACTGGCTGGAGAAGGAGAAATAAAAGTTCCGACTACTGGTCACTTCACATACCTTTCTTAGGGCTCAACTCAGACTATTGGGCAATAACCACCTGAGGCCTTTCCAGCCTCAGCCCGCTAGGAAGAGAGAGGACACAGACTAACCCTGTGGGAGCTTCCTTTGCATCAGCTTCCCCTTTCCTTTTATAGCCCTGCCCAGCCATGTGGACCCAGCAGTCCCTTACCTGCTGGCATGCTTTATACCTTGTCACAGGGTTTCTTGAAGTTACTGAAAAATAAGCTGGTGAACCCAGGACATCTGCTAAAACAACGTGAGAGATAAGAATATTACTATTCTATGTCTTACAACTACACTGTGATATGTGAGAGGCCATTTAATGAGGAGAAAATCCATTCCCCAGCAGCCAGCCTCAGTCTTTCAGGTGGGCCTTAGGCCGATATGGGAGGGAGGAATCCTTACACCTAAGGCCAGATAGTAGCACTGGAGCTGTTTGCTATTCCAGTCTCTTTGGCCATAGCACGCCATCTCTGTTGCATTCCTCTGGCTCTAAACACACATACACCCCCATACTGATTCTAAAATCTCATTGTGCGGTCTTGTCTAAAGACCTCTTGCAGGGACACGTCTTGTGCCTCTTCGTGCACCCCCTTCTCTGTCCCCCAAATTCTCACCACTTCCAACGCAAGGGAAACCTCCCAACCTAAGAAGGCACAGCTGTATTTGTCCTTTACTGCATACTTAAAGAGGTGCTTAAAACAAGAAGATAGTAATATAAGTCTCAATGGAGACCTTGTTCTATATATCATTACACAGGCCTATCATTATACTGGCTCTCATTTACACCAGTGCAAATCCACTGAAGTCATTGGAATTACCCCAAATTTACACTGGTAGAAAGAAATTGGTCTTATATGACCAGTATTATCCATCAGTATTGTGTAAATATAATCACAAATTATTATTTTATTATCATCTTATTGGTTCTCATTATATTTTATATCACCAATCAGAATGGTGTATGTGATATAATATATTATGATGTGTTAACATTTTACTCATGAAAGATAAAATAATTAACAGACCTGTTAAGCGCAGAATGTCATCATTAAAGGTCAGTAGGACATTTGAATTTGTATCATTGTACCACAGTGCTGTGGGCTGAACAGGAGCTTAATATAGATCCCTGTTTAATCAGAAGCCAATTCAGATTTCCCTGGGTTTCAGGGATCGGCTCATATAAGTAGCACAGATATAATTTAATCTTTATAAAAACAAAGCTAATTATTTAAGATGAGCTATTATCAGCAGGGGAAAAAAACTTTTGAAGTGACAATCAAGTGCTCCAATCCCTCAGATAGATATATGCCAGCATGTGCCAGCAATGCTCCTCTGCCATGTACATTGGCCAAACCAGACAGTTTCTACACAAAAGAATAAACGGACAGAAATCTGACATCAGGAATCATAACATTCAAAAACCAGTAGGAGAACACTTCAACCTCTCTAATCACTCAGTGACATACTTAAAGGTTTCAGAGTAACAGCCATGTTAGTCTGTATTCGCAAAAAGAAAAGGAGTACTTGTGGCACCTTAGAGACTAATCAATTTATTTGAGCATGAGCTTTCGTGAGCTACAGCTCACTTCATCAGATGCATACCGTGGAAACTGCAGCAGACTTTATATATACACAGAGAATATGAAACAATACTTAAAGGTGGCAATTTTGCAACAGAAAAGCTTCAAAAACAGACTCCAACAAGCTGCTGAACTTGAATTAATATGCAAACTAGATACCATTAACTAGATAACATTGAACAGAGACTGGGAATGGCTCGGTCATTACACTAATTGAATCTATTTCCCCATGTTAAGTATCCTCACAGCTTCTTGTCAACTGTCCATCTTGATTATCACTTCAAAAGTTTTTTTTCCCTGCTGATAATAGCTCCTCTTAATTAATTAGCCTCTTACAGTTGGTATGGGTACTTCCACCTTTTCATATTCTCTGTATGTATAAATATCTTCTTACTATATGTTCCATTCTATGCATCCGATAAAGTGGGCTGTAGCCCACGAAAGCTTATGCTCAAATAAATTTGTTAGTCTCTAAGGTGCCACAAGTACTCCTGTTCTTTTCATTAACTTCGGTCACACTGAGGATGAGACAACAGGATAAAGATGAGTCTCTAAGGTGCCACAAGTACTCCTTTTCTTTTTGCGAATACAGACTAACATGGCTGTTACTCTGAAACCTGTCAACCCACACTGACACCGAAATGCAAACCAAACCCTATGTAACCTTCCTGGAGTTCCAAAGTTCCAAATACTTTATTAAACCAAACTCCCTGTCACATGCATCTGCAATTCTTGGTCCTGACTGGGACTGGACACTGAACTGAAAGATATGGGGTGCTCTTCTGGAGGTGTTCCTGGCCTAATGAGAGGTACAGAGTACCAGAAACCTTACAGGAAATCTGGGCAGGTAGAATAAGGGGAGAGAAAACAGAAGGAAGAAGAGAGAATTAACTATGATGGCCTAAAGGGATAGAGTGAGGAATCCAGACTGGGCCACAGCAGTATCTTTAGATACTTTGATCATTTGTGTAAGACACTTAAATGCCATGAAGATGAACTCAGTCAAGGAACCTAGATGATAGATAATCACTTCTCAAGATTTCCAACCTACTTCTGCAGATTTAAGAAGCTAGGTCCCCAGCTGGTGTAAATTGGTGTAGCTCCACTGAAGTCAGTGGACCCAGCTGAGGATCTGGCCTAAGAACCGAACATACCCCAATCATATCTGACTTCTGACCCTTCGGAAGCTTGCTCAGCAGTAGCAGAGATCATGGCTAACAAAGGAAGGGAGGGCATGTGTGAGGCATAGCTGCAGACTGCTGGCTGCTATGAAGACACCAACACAGAGGGGTGCAAAAAGCTATCTAAATGATTTTTAAGAAGCCATGATGTGCTCGACAAAGAACAGGATCCCCCCTCCATGGAACTTACAGACATAACGGGGTATAATACAGTTAAACACAGTTAAACGTTCTATGAACAAGGGCTATGAAGGTGAACTCAGAGTAGCTGTGTCAACACTGAAGATGGAAAGTTCAGCAGAATAGATGGTTTCCAGAAGCTCTTACAGGAGAGGCTTGGAAAGACTTGGGAAAAGCTTTCATCTAGGCAAGAAATGAACACGATGTTTTTGTTTGGTTTTATGGTTGTTTAACCTGTTTTATATTCAATATTCCTGATCCCATTCTGCCTTCTCTGACTTGAAACTGGAATAAGGCTTGGTGCAGAGGATATTCAGACCTGTGAGTAAACTAACTGACCACTAGATGTCAATGTTTCTGCATACAAATTGAAGCATATACTTGATTTTGAAAGGGCAGTCTTGCTTGATACATTTTTTTTTCGTATTCATGTGCGCCCTTTTCCTAAAGGGTTCAGATACTGAAATAAAAAGTCACTTTTCTTTTTAAGCAACCCAAGCCTAGAGAGAGTGGTTAAACATTTCCCCCCTTTGGATCCAAGATTCCTGTGAATATGGGCTTAATTGTGGGTCTATCTCTGGTCACATCTTGGTGCCAGTGGCAATGCCATAAAAAAAAGTTTGAATGGTTCCTTTTCTATTTTTCACACGGGAACTGTAGCAGCTCATGGTTATTTACTGTTACCTTTTACTTTGCATTTTGACACTAGATTCCAGAGATGCCATTTTGTGCTCCTGTTAAAATCTTCGCCACCAGAATGGATTCACATTGTGCCATCTTCAGTACTTCATTATTAACTATAAGTTGCAGAATAACACAGAATGTAGATAGTGTTTTGCATGTTCAAAGTGTGGTTTGAACATTATATGATTACTATTTATTATAACAGTTGTATTTTGATAGCATTTGGAGGCCCCAGTCAAAGATCAGGGTCCCAGGTGCTTTACACACATATATCAAAACGACTGACTGTGCCCCAAAGAGTTTCCAGTCAAAGTCACATTACCCCTGTGAAATAGGTAGGGACATATTACTAACTTCCATTTACACATGAAGAAACTAGGAAAAAGAAAGATCACGTCTGGAATTTTCAAAGGAGCCAACTCCCTTAGGAAATCCAAGCTGAAATGACTTGCCCAAAAGTCAGATAAAGTGTCTGTGGAGAAGCTATAGGATTAGAACTAAGGAATTCCTTGCTTTTAGCCCCATGCCCATCTCACTGGACAACATACCCTTTGCTAGTCAAGATCTCAGCAGCTGCTGAATTTATGTGCTTTACTGGCAACAACAATCATATTGACCTGATAGAAGAACTCTGAAGCTGGGCACGTGCCTCCCAGCCAAGGCAGACAGACTCACAGTAGCTCTCCTTGAGCTAACAGGCTAAAGATAGCAATGTGGATGTTTCAGAGTAACAGCCGTGTTAGTCTGTATTCGCAAAAAGAAAAGGAGTACTTGTGGCACCTCAGAGACTAACCAATTTATTTGAGCATAAGCTTTCGTGAGCTACAGCTCACTTCATCCGATGAAGTGAGCTGTAGCTCACGAAAGCTTATGCTCAAATAAATTGGTTAGTCTCTGAGGTGCCACAAGTACTCCTTTTCTTAATGTGGATGTTGTGGCCCAGGCAGCAGCTCCGATGAGCCACCTGAGCTCAGACCTGTGGAGTCAGGAAGCTAGCCCAGGCTGCAGTGTCCACCCTGCCATTTTTAGCGCGTTCATTTGAGCAGAGCTAGCGCGAGTCTGTCTACCCAAGACGTAGCTTCATTAAATTAAGGTCTAATCCAGCAAGCCCTCTTTTTTATTGGTTTAAGTAGGAGTTGCATGTATTAAAGTCTTGTAGGTCTGGGCTCTGTACAAACTCTGCACTGTTATATAGCAATAATTTTCCAGACAGCGAAGTCCAGCCACTTCTGGGTTGAATTGAGCAATTGCTTAACACGGCACAGCAATACTTCACAGTGGTTTAGGACAGGAAGTAAAGAATAACTGTGGTGATGTGAATTACTATGGAGATGATTTAGGACTTGTCAACACGGCACTGTAGTCCGGACTATGGGGATGTGAACTCTAGAGCATGCTAATATGTTGTATTCTAACTGCTTCAAGTAGACCCTGCTGGTGCAAACTCACAGGTTCCTAATTCGCGTTGATGTAGACCTGTTTCAACAGGACTGTGTTGGTATACATGTTGGCATACTAGGTAGCTTTTAGTTCACACCTGCAAGGCCAACATGGGGCAATTAGAGCACTATAATTCACACCCCCGTAGTCCAGACCGTGGCGTCGGGTACACAAGTCCTGAGAAAGCACTAGACCACCGATTCTCAAACTTGCCCTTCCGTGACCCCATATTACAAGGGAAAAAGTTTCAGGACCTTTGTTCATTATTTTTGGCACCTCCTCCATTTAGCCATAAAAAATGAGGGTGGTCATGATCCTACCAGACCTGGTCATGACCCTAAGGTTGAGAACCCCATGCGCTAGGGCACACCTATGTGTTATGATCTAATAGGTCTCTTTGGACTAGTGCTCGACAAACACTTTATAACCAAAAAATTATTCAATGAATGTGGATTTTTTAGTTTGTTTGTAGATGGGTGGTGAGCAGATTGGGATTTCCTCAAATCCTTTGGCTACTTGAAATTATTCTCCTTTCGTGAGTATTTGCACTAGGAATACTTACTTGCTAGAGGCAGAATTTTCAAGAGTCCAAGTCTCATTGAAAGCCCGTTAGTCAGTTAGTTGCTTAGGTTCATTTAAAATCCCATCCCAGAACATCTGTGAAAAGCAAACACAAAAGAGGCGTGAACACAGCCAAAGCAAATGCATTTAAAAATTTGGACCAGTGTTCATGAAAAGCAGTTTTTCAGAATTTGCAGCTCTAGTTTGCACAGTCTGCAATGGTTCAATGCCTGTGGAGTAGAGATTATTTTGAATGCAGAGTTCTGCTGTTCTCTGATAATTTATGTAAGTAATAATAACATCAATTGGTATTTAGGTTGGTGGAATGTAATTACATGAGTGGGAACCTAGCTAAGATATTGTGGGAGGGGGACCCTTGTCCTTTAATGACCAAAAGGGGTCAGGAGCGGATTTTGGTTTTAAGCCTCATCCTAAAGAAGCATCCACAAATTTGGAAGGTTAGCTGCACTCTTAAGGTGTAGAAAAAGGGCTAGAAAATTTGTGAGAACAGCATGTCTTGAGTTGTCAGATACATGGTTAGAAATGGTGAGAGCTCTGCAGAGATTTTAGTCCTTTTTCAGGTCCAGGAGGTGAAGATGTAAAAAAATGAAAAGACAACCAAGTAACCAAAATGACAAAAAGTTAATTAAACTTTGAATTAAGGTAAATTATCTTATTTTATCAAATGGGATTGCCTGTCCCTAATCTTGATCCAGCATCAAGCCAAGAGTATACAGGTTCTAGGGACGGGCCAAGCCTCAAACTCGTCTGAGCTGCCCGGGGTTTTAGATCAGTCTATTATAGAAAGGGGGCACTAGCAACAGTCAGGTTCAATCTTTTCCAACTTTGGGGGTGGTAGGATCCAAGGCTTCACTGGTGCCTATCTCCTTCAGCACACGTGGAACAGGATATCCCACATTATCTCTGTCAAAGCCCAATGGGATGACTTCAGGACAGAGGTCTAGACACAGGATAGAGATAATCAGGATAGATCGTTGCCTGGGTTTGTATTTTGCAGAATAAAGAGCATTTCTTGCACAGTTACATAGCATGTGCCGCACCCCCCAAACCATAGCAGTGCTCCGATTGCTTCATTGGAGTGACTCTGAGATGCACTTGTAAAAATTAGATCAGAACAAGGTCTACAGCTTGTCTGGCCAATCAGATGCGTAGCACCGGTGCTATACAAACACCATACCTGGCCCTGAGGCAGCTGGAGTGTTTAATCAGGTGAAATGCAGTATGATACAAAGATCACAGAAGTAGAGCCCAGGACTATATTCTACTATATAAGCTCATAATCCTGGAAACATGCATGTGAGTAGTCCCATAATCAGTAGGACTACTCAGGTAAGTAATACTCACATACTTGAGTTTTTGCAGGATCAGGGCTTGTGTTGGTCATTACAATTATTCAGCCTATTGCTTGAGGCTGTATTGCCCAGTAGTTAAATCAGAGGATTGTATTCACTTCCGGTGTGACAGCAGCCCTCTTGGCCAACTTTAGAGACAGAACCAAGGGCCCCAGAAACTGAAAATGCGAAGATCTACAATTTGAGCTAAAGAGCCCAACGCTGTAATGAACACACATCCTCTGTGCATCAGCTACAGAGGGGGATGTCTAATATAGACTGACCAGCAGGTTATGCCGGTTTTGCCACTGATTGGCTGTGTGACCATGGGGAAGTCACTTAAACTCTCTAGCCCAGATCCACAAAGGTATTTAGCATCCTAACTTCAACTGATTTCACAGGACGTTAGAAGCCTAAATACCTTTGTGGATCTGGGCCTCCATTTCTGTCTTTAAAATGCTTCTCTGCCTCATAAGGGTGTCAGATTTAATTTATTATTATTCATATGTTTAAATGGAACACACTATATACGCGTATAGTTTTATAATTTGTTATTATTGTTGCTAATGAGAACCAAAGCAAGGTGGAAAGTAAATCATTGTGTATGAGCCATTGGAATGGAAAATGTTGTTAATGATGTAAATTTATAATAACATAGTGTCTGCTTGGGCTTTTGTTCTCTGGGGACAGAACACATTGTGCCTTCCCACCCCCCATCCCAAGAATCTAGCAGCAAACAGCACCTAACCAGATATTAAAAATCCCTGCAGGTAAGAGGACAAAGGGCTGGCATTCGGCAGTGGTACCAGAAATGTGACGGGTATGTTTAATATTCGGGGCCAGATATTCAGTTGGTGTAAACGGACTGCAGTGGATCTTCACCTATTTACACCAACTGAGGACCTGGCCTGGAGAAACGGTTTGCACCATTTGTTACTACACTATGCCATCAGTTTTTGCAGCATGATCCCATGCTCCTAACTGTACTACACAACACACACACATACACAGAGGCACATGGATACTCACAAAAATCAGACCTGAAGTTTGCTAACTTCCTGTAGAAAAAGCGGAATGTTAAAATACAAGGCCTCGTTATCCTACAAGATTTGCAGTTACTTAACCCACTTTGGCGAATCTGCCAAAAACAAACTAAAAAAATGGTGTTTTATCACAATCTAATCCATGGTAATTGTGTGAATATGGCAACTGTGCAGCTGTTTTTATATTAACATGTCTGCCTCGGTGATATTTGTAATGCTCTGTGTTGGGTGGGGAATGTCCTGCGGACGTGAACCTTCTCCAGATGACAACACCCCTGGGGAGCTGGGCAGATCCATAGGGAAGGGCACTGGAAAGAAGGAATCCTCACCTCCGGGCTATAGAGCAATAGCAGAACTGTCCCCTGGAGGCAACTGCTGCCCAACCTGTGAAGTAGCCTCCATGGCCTGTTAAATGTTCCCACCACTGTGCAGCATATGACAGGAGGTTCTGTATAGCAGCAGATCCATTGGCCCTACTTCAGCTGTGTCCCACCCCCACCTGCCCCTTGTACACTGGCACTCAGGGATTACCGACTGAGCTCTTTTCAGTGCGGGGAGTGCACCATCAACAGAAAACACCCCAAATTCCACCCCTCCCTGCTTCTGCTGCCACGAGACCCTTTGCTGGCACGTTGGGAATCTGCCCTTCACAGTATTGTAAGGAGGGGAAGGATATAACAAGATCTAGCGTAGCCCTAAGCAAAATTACATACACCTGAGGGCCAAATTCAGGACTCAGTGACACTGAGGTAAAGCCAGAGTAACACTAGTGATTTCAGTGAAATTACTTCAGCCTTACACCAGCATAGCTGAGAGTAGGTATTAAAACAGAGAATCTTGTAACAGCAGTTAGGCATCTTGCACAACGCTGAGTAACCCTCTGTGTACTTCTTTATGGGAGAAAGAAGCTTGGTTTGGGAACGGCAGTGCTTCTGGCATAGGGATATGGTTTCTAAGCCTGTGAGTAGCTGGGAGAGCACATGGGAAGTCTTTTTTTTTTCTGGCAGAGGATCTGATCAAGGGTCTGGAAAAAAAACTACCAGTCAGTAAAACAGAAAGACTAACACTGAGAGCAGCAGCAAAAAAGGTTTCGTTCTCAATTTATAGGTGCCGTGGCACACACACAAACAGCATGGAGCTCTGGTTATCTGTAGGGAATGGAACACTCTATCAAAACAGGGTCAGTCTGTTTCTGTAGTCATGGAAGAATACTATGTGATAAATTTATAGGTCCAATGGAAGACCCTTTAATTTACTGGGAAATGACAAGGCGTCTGTGGCCAACTTGTGTAAAATTTACTCCTTTATACCTGAGTTACATGCCATTGAATATTTACTCTGAGTCTGAGAATATATTTACCATTCATGCAGCATCACAACCGATCAAAGAACCCTACTCAGAGTAGGATATGTTGGGTGCCTCACTCTTCTAAACATGAAACTGCACTGACTTTAAAAAAAAATCCTTTAAAATGTTATGTTCGCAAAGCAAAAAGTTCCTGGAAGCATACTGCCATGTAGTTAGGGTTAAATAAGGACAGATTTCTACACAGAAAACAAACTATGGGTATCAGATGACACTCTCCTTTGTCCATATATGGACCGGCCACATGGTCAAGAACCAGACTTACAGAGAATTGTTCATAGAAATCTATTCTATGCTAAACTATAATACTGTGCTCGTCTCTACAGTACTATCATATATTTGCTATTCTACATCATACACACTATTTTGTGCTGTAACGCTAGTGTTTTTATGAAGCATCTGTCAAATGCATTGAGGCACAGTAGAGGAAAAACCTTGAACAGCACAGCAACAGAACATCACTGATTTCAAAGTAACTAGATCAATGCTTCATGCCTGATCTGGAATTTAGAAACAGAATTGCTTAGGGCCCAATCCTACACGATCTTAAGCACATGAGTAATTCCACCCGTGTGGTAGCCCCCCGGGAATTCAATGGGCCTGCTCAGGACCTAGTGGAGGACCGGGCCCTAAGATGAATCCACAAATGGAAGCCATCACTTGATTGTGTTCTGGAAAGAAGCAACAAAATGGTAGCTAATGAAAATATCACACCCCACCGCAGCATTCTGCATTCTGAGCAGATCTGGGGTTCCACAGGCACAACCCAACTTCACACAGTGCAAGTCAGGTTGCACATACACAAAGCTGGCTTACAGCTTCCCTAATTCTATTGCTACCCGGTCCCTCTGCAACATGTTAGAGCAACTGACTGCTTGCAAAAAGAACAGAAGTACTTGTGGCACCTTAGAGACTAACAAATTTATTAGAGCATAAGCTTTTGTGGGCTACAGCCCACTTCATCGGATGCATTGAATGGAACATATAGTAAGAAGATATATATATATATATACACATACAGAGAAAGTCGAAGTTGCCATACAAACTGTAGGAGGCTAATTAATTAAGATGAGCTATTATCAACAGGAGAAAAAAACTTTTGTAGCGATAATCAAGATGGCCCATTTAGACAGTTGACAAGAAGGTGTGAGGATACTTAACATGTGGAAATAGATTCGATATGTGTAATGACCCAGCCACTCCCAGTCTCTATTCAAACCCAACTTAATGGTATCTAGTTTGCATATTAATTCAATCTCAGCAGTTTCTTGTTGGAGTCTGACAGGTTTCAGAGTAACAGCCGTGTTAGTCTGTATTCGCAAAAAGAAAAGGAGTACTAAGTGAGCTGTAGCTCACGAAAGCTCATGCTCAAATAAATTGATTAGTCTCTAAGGTGCCACAAGTACTCCTTTTCTTGTTGGAGTCTGTTTTTGAAGCTTTCCTGTTGCAGAATTACCACCCTTAAGTCTTTAACTGAGTGGCCAGAGAGGTTGAAGTGTTCTCCTACCAGTTTTTGAATGTTATGATTCCTGATGTCAGATTTGTGTCCATTTATTCTTTTGCGTAGAGACTGTCTGGTTTGGCCAATGTACATGGCAGAGGGGCATTGCTGGCACATGATGGCATATATCACATTGGTAGATGTGCAGGTGAACGAGCCCCTGATGGCGTGGATGATGTGATTACGTCCTATGATGGTGTCACTTGAATCAACATGTGGACAGAGTTGGCATCGGGCTTTGTTGCGAGGATAGGTTCCTTGGTTAGTGTTTTTGTTGTGTTGTGTGTGGTTGCTGGAGAGTATTTGCTTCAGGTTGGGGGGCTGTCTGTAAGCGAGGACTGGTCTGTTTCCCAAGATCTGTGAGAGTGAGGGATCATTTTTCAGGATAGGCTGTAGATCTTTGATGATGCGCTGGAGAGGTTTTAGTTGGGGGCTGAAGGTGATGGCTAGTGGCGTTCTGTTATTTTCTTTGTTGGGCCTGTCCTGTAGTAGGTGACTTCTGGGTATGCTTCTGGCTCTGTCAATCTGTTTTTTCACTTCAGCAGGTGGGTATTGTAGTTTTAAGAATGCTTGATAGAGATCTTGTAGGTGTTTGTCTCTGTCTGAGGGATTGGAGCAAATGTGGCTGTATCTTAGAGCTTGGCTGTAGACAATGGATCGTGTGGTGTGTCCTGGATGGAAGCTGGAGGCATGTAGATAAGTATAGCGGACAGTAGGTTGCCGGTATAGGGTGGTGTTTATGTGACCATTGCTTATTAGCACAGTAGTGTCCAGGAAATGGACCGCTTGTGTGGATTGGTCTAGGCTGAGGTTGATGGTGGGATGGAAATTGTTGAAATCATGGTGGAGTTCCTCAAGGGCTTCTTTTCCATGGGTCCAGATGATGAAGATCTCATCAATGTAGCACAAGTACAGTAGGGGCGTTAGAACAACGCTTCCTTAGCTCTCGTCCCCTAAGTCAGCCATAAAAATGTTGGCACACTGTGGGGCCATGTGGGTACCCATAGCAGTGCCGCTGATTTGAAGGTATACATTGTCCCCAAATGTGAAGTAGTTATGGGTGAGGACAAAGTCACAAAGTTCAGCCACCAGGTTTGCCGTGACATTATCAGGGATACTGTTCCTGAGAGCTTGTAGTCCATCTTCATGTGGAATGTTGGTGTAGAGGGCTTTGATGTCCACAGTGGCCAGGATGGTGTTTTCTGGAAGGTCACCGATGGATTGTAGTTTCCTCAGGAAGTCAGTGGTGTCCTGAATACAGCTAGGAGTGCTGGTAGCGTAGGGCCTGAGGAGAGAGTCCACATAGCCAGACAATCCCACTGTCAGGGTGCCAATGCCTGAGATGATGGGGCATCGAGGATTTCCAGGTTTATGGATCTTGGGTAGCAGATAGAATACCCCTGGTCGGGGCTCTTAGCATGTGTCTGCACAGATCTGTTCCTCTGCTTTTTCAGGGAGTTTCTTGAGCAGATGGTGCAGTTTCTTTTGGTAATCCTCAGTGGGATCAGAGGATAATGGCCTGTAGAATGTGGAGTTAGAGAGCCGCCTGGCAGCCTCTTGTTCATATTCCAACTTATTCATGATGACGACAGCACCTCCTTTGTCAGCCTTTTTGATTATGATGTCAGAGTTGTTCCTGAGGCTGTTGATGGTGTTGTGTTCAGCACGGCTGAGGTTATGGGGCAAGTGACGCTGCTTTTCCACAATTTCAGCCTGTGCACGTTGATGGAAGGAATCTGTGTAGAAGTCCAGTCTGTTGTTTCGACCTTCAGGAGGAGTCCACCCAGAATCCTTCTTTTTGTAGTTCTAGCAGTGGCTCCTCAGGAAAATCTGCCACCCTAGGCAAAACTTCAGCATGCCGCCTCCCTCCAAGGGTGCCAGAAGGACTGCAAAAGTGTGTGTGTGTTGCAGGGGGGGAATTTGAGGGGTGCTGCAACCTTGTGTGCCAGGTTGCAACGTCACCCAGAAATCTACTGCCTCAGGAATCAGCCACCCTAGGCAGCTGCCTAGTTTGCCTATAGCTAGTGTGGCCGCTGGTTGCTAGTAACCCTCAAGGAACAGAAAACACAGTGGGGGATCAGGAGCTGCGTCCTCCCTTTTTAGCTAAACTCTCAACACTCAGGAGGAAAGAGCCTCTAGGCAGCTATGCACCACCAGAGGCTTACCCATGCTAGGGTGATCCTTCTGGAGCTGCTTACACTGGCTCGGGCCGGATTGTGCTGGCAGTGTAGTAGACAGCGGCTGCACTGCATCAGAGAATCTGGCCAACTGTATTATGTGATTGAGGGAGGCATGATCTAGTGGCCTAAGCACAGGACTCAGAGTGAGGGCCTCCAGCATCCCAGCTCAGACTCTGCCTCTCCCTGTGCCCCCGGGCAAGTCCATCAACCTCTCTGCTTCACTTCCCCCATCTTTCAATGTTGATAATAATCTTCACTTGCCTGCTTCACATGAGTGCTTTGGTTAAAGTTAATAAAGCCCTTAGGCAATGTTCATCTTTGTCATTTTATAGCTCAAAGTGGAGAGGAGGGAGACTTTTGGGGCTCATGCACTAAGCTGAGGTTTAGGAATTCTGGGCTCCACTCCCACCTCTGCCACAGACTTCCTGTGTGACCCAGGACAAGTCACTTAACCTCTCTCTGCCCCAGTTCCCCATGTGTGAAATGAAGATAATAATCCTTCCTTGTTTACTTGGACTTGGGCCAGGGACTCTCTCTTACTGTACAGTGCCCAACACAATGGAGCCTTGATCTCCAATAAAGTCCCATGTACAACCATAACAAAAATCAAAATAACCCAGCCAAATGGACTGTTGGAAAAAGCAGGAACCTCCTTTTCTTGTTAGTACAGAAGTTGCCAACTGGTTGAAAAAGGGTATTAAAACTACTGTCTGGTCTGGATTAAAGCATAGGTACTATCCAACCCCAGCTCTTGGAGTCACGTGATGAGATCAGAATCTCAGCTCTCATTAAAAAAAATGTCTTGTCCTAGTGGATGCAAATAAAAGCTTGAAAATGTGATTTGAGTACAATGGATGTCTGCCTGAATCTGCAGGCAGCCTGAAACAATAGCTCCAAAAGGTGTAAACTGTCCCATTCATCTTAACTCCGAAACCTGCCACCGCTCCAAGAAGGGGTGGAGACATGGGACAGCATGGGAGGAGTGCTTAGTGCCATAGCTTGCCATAATGCAGACCTGTTGACCATAAATTTGCATTGGCCTTACAATTTCCACAATCAAAACTCTGGGCTTACACCCAGCAATGCCACATGAAAGCAAAATACATAAAGCCCAATAGATTTTTTTTAACTGCTCCAAGTTACGGAACACAAGTCAATATTTTAACATGGACTGGATCTGAATTGAAGATGGAGCAGTCCAGCTGCAGAAATGGAGCTTTTCAGGCATGCTTTCTCATTGGAGTAATTCATTTTTAAACCCTGACTGTTTTAGAGCCTTTCAGCAAGACAGGAAGTTTTGCTAACATCAAATCTATAGCCCTGGAGGGAATTTTGGGGGGTTAATATTTGATATTTAGGAGAAGTTCCAATCCAGGAACAAAACTTTTTTCTTTTCTTTTCTCCTCCCTATTTACCATTTGCTGCTTTAGAGCTGCCCAGGGACAGAGAGAAAAATGTCTTTTATTTATAGTACAGCTGCTGCAATGCTGGAGAAAAACATTTAAAATATTAAAACAGCTTCTGGGCTGAGAATGTTTCGTAGGCAGCCTTGGAAGGTACTGAGCTTGCTGCAAGGTGAACCGCTACAAAAAGGGAGTGGGAGGCTGAAATCCCTTCGGTGGATAAGAAGCCATTTTTTTGCGCCGAGCAAGTACTGTGTTTAAATATCTCTAGGTAGCTACAAGTAGTATTCTGTCTACTGTATCGATGACTCTTTATTTCAATCATATAAGGCAGTCGAAGTAAGTGGCAGCACTTAGCTATGCTGTTCCAGGAGCAGGTAAGAATAGGATTGTGACTTTGGGACTCACAGCCTGGTCCCTTTCCCCCCCCTTGCTCGTGGGAGAATTAGTCTGTACCAGTTCTTTCGGTGGCACAGGCCACTTTGTCCTTGGCGTCAGCTGTGGTGCACTGGGGGCTGGAGCCAACTTTCCTCCTGCTCCCTGCACTCTATCTGCTTGGGTTAGGGAGTAGCTGCTCTCCCTGCTATGTGTGTTCTGCTGATGCGGGGAGGATATCCAGGGGACTGCTTAGATCTCCTGACTGCCCTGGGTGGGCACATGGCAGGGATCACTCCGGAGGCCAATGGGAGCAGAAGCAGGCCCATCATCTTTAATTCTCAAACTTTGCTAGTAGTGAAAGGCCCAGTCATGCAAGATGAATGAAGTTCATGGCAGTTGAGGCGACAGCAAATGTGAAAAGTCAGGACAGAGGGTGGGGAGTAATAGGAAACTATATAAGAAAAAGACCCAAAAATCAAGACTGTCCCTGTAAAATCAGGACATCTGGTCACCCTATGTGCAGATGGTGCTCAGCATCTCTCAGGATTGGGCCCTAACAGAATATATTGCAGCATGGGTGCAGTTTGGGCAAGAGTGTTACTGTGAAGGGGGCTAGGGTAGCGCAAGTATCCGGTCTCTGCTGGCCACCACATTAGCGATAGGGACAAATAACCTGGCTGTGGATGTTTTTGAAATAACTTGCTTGGAGGGACAGATCCTTCCTACCCCCAGAGGTTGGTTTATACCCTGAAGCATGAGGGTTTATGTCCCCCATTAACAAATAATAAATAAATAATTTAATGTAACTGTGGATGTTCTCATTTTCCATGTAATGATCTAATACTTTTAAAAATCCTTCTCAGCTCTTGGCTTCAGTGGTGTTTCGTGGGAATGAGTTCCACCAGCTAATTCGGCATTGTGTAAAAAAAAGCATTTCCCTCCATCAGTATAAAGTGCTTTGCCGTTCAGTTGCGTTGAATATGCCTTTGTTCACTAATTAATGGGAGGGAGTGTGGTCTAGTGGACAGAACACTGGGCAGGACTCAGGAGACCTGGGTTCTGTTCCCAGCTCTGCCACAGGTTTGCGGGGTGACCTTGGGCAAGTTGCCTCACCACCCCTAGCTCAGTTTCCCCATCTGTAAAGTGAAGATATTACCTCCATTGTTATATGCTTTGAGATCTGTGGATGAAAAGTACTAAGAGCTAGGTATAAATGAATTAGTATTAATTGTAAGGATGTGTAAACAGGAGCACATAGCCTATTGTCACTATACCATTCGTTAATTTGCATATATCTATCAAATCTCCTTTTATGTGTCTCCTTGCTAAACCAAACAGGTCCCTTTTCCCCAGTCTCTCTTCGTACAGACCTCTTTCCATGCATCATTTTCGTAGCCTTCTCTCAATCCCTTTCACTTATGCTATGTCATTTTTTGAGATCAAAACTGAACAGTATACTCCAGGTGAGAACACAGAACAGATACAAACACCACGCTGAACCCCCAGCTCTCGGAGTTTTCTCTCCAGACTAAAATAATGGAAGCTGCTGCTCCCTGAGGGAATATCTGACTGAGTTTTAACAAGTGTTCAGAATCAACAATGAGGAAACAAAACTGACGCTGAAGCTCAGCCATTCTTTTGTGGAAGTTCCCATTTTACCTCTTCAGTGTGTCGCAGACACACACAAACCCTTTCTGTGGGACACTGGGAGTGCAATTGCACTGAAACGTCTGGCTAATGACCAGAATGTGAGAAACACTTTAAAGTCACGATGGGCCAAATCCTTCAGTCCTTGCTCAGTCAAAACTCCCACAGCTATTGATTTATACCATCTGAGGAACTAGGCCCCTCTATCTTATCCACTGTCTTAGTCTTTGGAGCCTTCTCCTTTTGGCCTGATTACTGTTTGTCTACAGTACAGAAGAAAAATTTATTTTAATTAGTAAAATTAATACAGATGAAACGCAATATTAGGAACCTGCAACTAGATGTGCTCTTTGGCTTTACACATGTTTAGCCTCATGTGGGCTGATGAAAGAGATGATGCTATCCAGTAACTCTCATTATCCTGTTAATATAGCTCATCTATAGCATGTGGTGACATCAGGCCTCTTTCAATGCCGGAGGCATTTTCAAGGCTTACCCAATGTTTGTTTATTACAGTATAAAACCATCCCTGCTGAGTTTTATTTAATTTTTGTTAAAAAGACACTTTCCTCTTAAATTGGGTGGGTTATTTTAAATCAAAATTAGGGGGACGCTGCTTTGAAAAGACCACAACAGGACCAATGAGATGTGGGAGATTTCCTCCATGAGAAAACTGTCCTGTTTGCATATCTGTCTGCTTCACCCTTTGGATTGAGATGCAAACTTTGCACCCAGCTCTGGGGCAGGAGTTTGAACCCCAATAAGATCAGGGTGGGGAAAGATCTGGGGTGGAGATTTTCAATGCCAGCTCCCAGTTGTTGGGCTACATCCTCCAGCTGGTAATGGAAATCTCCACCTGAGTTTGGTTTTTTTTGTTTAGTCTGTTACAGAGATGGGTCACCTGTGAGATCTGGGTCTGGGATTTAAATCTGGGAACCTATGAAGTTGCGGGATGTTTGGATCTGCAAGTTCATGTCAAACCCATCTCTTCTTATACGTAAAGTTTAAGCAAATCATTCCCTATACCACTGCTGGGCAATACTTGACTTAGGACATAGAATGAAAACTCCGATTTCCTTTGCTCACAGCATGACCAGCATGCCTGGTAACTCATGCTGAATGATATTAAAAAGGAATTTATTTATTTCAATGTACTCAGACCTCCTATTGCCATGGCAGGTGCTTATTTACAAAGCTGGAGGTTAATCCTGTGATGATTGAGGTCAGTGGTAGAGCTTCTATTTGCTCTATGCTTGAACTGATATTTTCAAAGCCACCTTAAGGATCTGGATGCCCAATTCCCATCCTTCAGTCAGGGAAAATCTCAACCTTTAGGTCCAGGAGAACCACTATCCACATTCATCCTAATGACCTGCTAGTGTCTCTGTCTCTCTCTGTTGACACAACAGAGTACACAACCCTTGGTGATACCTGATAATCATGATTCTACCTTGCAATAAAACCATGAAATTTATGATGGGACAAATAAATATGCCTTGACCTCAAGCTCACAAGACTCATGCTCTGGTGAACAGTGAAGAGGAGACAATTCTGAAGATGGAGGCCCTCAGCTAAGCAATGTATCAGCCTTGGAGTGTTTTAACTTGGAAACTGACAGCAGGACCTCCCTAGAGGATCTTAACTGTTGGGATAGTATATAAATTGGTCTCTCATATGAGCTGCTCCTAGGCTATCCCAGGCATTATAGAGTCTAACGGTACCTGGAAGTTACCCACAGCACAGGTTACCTGCTCGTAGCATCTCACCCTACTCAGGAAGCAATCAGCTGTTTGGGCAGATTTCAAATGGAGTCCCTGGTAGAGGGCATTGCTGGAACGTAGACCGGGAGTAAAAAAGTCATGGATGACCATTGCAAGGCCAGTGTTAGGGAGGAATGGCAACAGCTACCTAACAAGTGAAATGGCTCCTGAGATTACTAAAGAGTCCTAGATTATTTATACACAGTACACACCTAACTCTCAAGCATCTTCAGTTCTACTCCAAAGGGCATTCTCTGCTTTCACTGGTTGAGATGCATGGCTGCCTAAGGGCTGGTAGAGGCTATTTCCAGCATTGCAATTGCCCCCTTGTTTTCCATTGACCAGGTCTGAGGAGTGTTCAAAGACATCTAATTAACTTACTCCCCTGCTTTTAATTCGGTTCCATCAGCACAAATAGCTTTGCTGGTGAAATACAGGGCCCTCCTCTCAGGAGAGCTGGTCTAACGAGAACAGCACCTGTGGCTGTAGGCTTCCAGTAGCAGGATGCCCATCCCCACAGAATGTCATAGTTCAGCCAAGAGAGAAATGAATTGCAGCACCATAGCACATGTGGTAAATTACACATGCAGGGAAATAAACCCCTCGCACAAGAGAGATGGCTAAATACGGTTGCTTAGAATACACAGTGCCCGCAATTAAACAAAAATGAAAATATATGAAACGACAGCAAGAAACTCATTCTCCTCTAGACAATATTTGTCCACTTCTAGCCCAAGGCTTTCTCATTTTCAGCTGTCCTACCAGGGGCTGGCAGGCAGCATTGTGAATGAGGGACAGAAAGTTGGAACTGTTTACTAGATAATAGCTTTTGCACCCTTTGTTCACCTTCTTTTGTACTTGGATTTTTGTTACTTCTTATTTTTATTACAGAGGCCCCATTGTGGTAGGAGCTATGCAAACACATAACAAGAAAGCCCCTGGCCTAACGAGCTTACAGTTTGGTGCAATCTGACATTTATAATACCCATAATCATATCTATGAACTCAGCAATTACATTTATACTTCAGTGGTAACATGCACCCAAGTTGGGACAGGGATGGGTAAATTATACAGCAGATGTAGTAGATGCTAAAAATGTAGGAGATCACCAGTTACTGCAATGCTAGTGTCCAGACCCAGCTCAATTCACATGCCTTACAACTCAGTCATAATACCTAACTTATGCACACACTTCTCAAAGGCTCTTATAGACAGCTGAGCACATGCAATCACACAAATCTATCTGTCTATGGAGCTTAGTCACACTCAGCCTTTACTCTGATCTCTGAAGTTTTTAGGTTTCAGTAATGCACAATAGACTTTAACAGTATGAGTACTATACAACACCTAGCACAATAAGGTCATAGTCCATCACTATGACTCCTAGGTGCTATGGGTAATACAAATAATAAGCATATCAATTGGTAAAATATCTTAATTTGGCCAAGGCTGGAGCTAAGGTTTTGCATTTGAGTGCAACTGTAAGAGCCCCACAAATTTCTATTCCTAAGGACATGGTTTCAAAGGGATCTTAGTCAAACCTCTCAGACGGCTGGCCCAATTTTATACACCCAAACATTCAGATTTGTATTTGAAAACTATCTGGATGTGCAAATCAAAGCGCGAATTAGGCATGCGGCTTCTTGACTCGCAGGCACAAATGCATTGATTGTGCCTGAAATCGTTGGTATGATTTGAGCGCAGAAAAGTTGCATGCTCAAAGCTTGAATGTGGAAAATGGCACCTGCCGTTTTAGAGGCAACCTCAGGAAGTTTGACCCTTAGTGTAAAAATGTGCGATTCCAAAGGGAACAAAACCCTAAACCAGACAGAAGTGTCTTGGCTTCAGGCTTTATTGCAAATCCCATAACTGGAACCTCGTTCGCCAGCATTCTGGAGAACAAGGTGCTCAGTCTAAAGAAGTCCGAGATACGCAGACGCCCGTGGGGCTGAGATAGGAAGGAGTCAGGATTCGAAATATGGAAGCTTAGACTGAGTTATGAGTGAACGTGCTGGGACCAAGACAGGAATGAACTTTGGGCTGAGTTTTGAGTGCTGATTTATGGGGCTTTTTTGGGGGTGTGTGTGTGTGTGGCGGGGGGAAGAATAGAGTCTCAGCAGTTTCGGTAGAGCTTTGCTTAAGGCTTTTTAGATTCACTGGAACGATAGAGCAACTTAGGGTGACATGTGTGTGCACGCATTGGGTTGGGGGTGGCGGTGATGGATTCTGATGACAACCCCATCCAAATGTAACCACCAACTTTCCCTGAACTCTGGTGCTGAGCCTCTGCTGAGTCCTGTCCCATCCCAGTCACATGCGCCCAGAGCACAGATCTGACATGCAGAGGTTTTTTTGGTTTTTAAACCCCCAAGTGCTTAAATAAACAGAGACTTAAATTACGAAACAGTCATAATACCATCTTCTGGATAAAATCTTTCTAAATGCCTGGGTCTGTTGTGACCCTTCCATTACACAGAAATATAGCTCCCCACAGAGCTGGGCTGAAGAAAGATCTCTTGTCGCTAATAAACCTGTTCTATCTTGGGCTGCACTGACAGAACTCAGGGCTTCGGTTTAAAAATGAGAAGGCAGAGGACCAAGTTTGGGGGAGGGAGAGAGAGCTTCTTGCAAACATCCATGGGGGACCCTTTCCTCCTGTCTGTCTGTCCGTCTGTCTCCTTTTCTACTCAACAACAGGATGCACTCTTCTCCATCTCTCTCCCCCCACAGGCGGCAAACAAGCTGGGAGCCGCTCTGTCTGCCTTCAGCTTTCTCCGTTTAAAGAAACAGACACCCATTTCTCACTGAAGAACAGTTAGGTAAACAATAATATTTTTTTAACACAGAAAGTAACTCAGCATTCGCAGCATGAAGTCGATGTGTCTAGTAAACCCCAAACTAATTTTAGGCGAGCTGTAGCTAGAGGAGAGGGTTTTTTTTTTCATTTCTGTTTTTTTTTTTTTAAATAAAATCATTGACGTTTGTGAAACTTGTGGCTGTAAGCATCTGCTGATTCAAGGGCAAAAGTCAGGGCGAAAGAACACCTGATGTTGTCTTTTTCAAAGAAAATTGCCTCCTGCTTCAGGGGAAAATCTAATGGGCCTTGCTGGCATTATAGGGATGTTTTGCCATAGTGGGTTCGACCACTGGTCAGTTGTAGGGTTGCCAACTTTCTAATCGCACAAAACCGAACACCCTTGCCCCTCCCCTTCTCCAAGGCCCCGCCCCACTCACTCCATCCCCCCTCCCTCTGTCACTCGCTGTCCCCCACCCTCACTTGCTCATTTTCACCGGGCCGGGGAAGGTCCCTTTTCGACTGGGTGTTCTGGTATCCTGCTCTGAGAACGGCCAATATCTGATTCTTCGGGGATAGTGAGTGCCCCACACTGGAATGAGCCAGGCCAATTGTGTAACGATGAAATGGGGGAAATCACTTCTTAATCCGTGCAGAGCTGTAACGTCCCAGAGAGCTCAATGATTATCTATCAAAGGGTTTATTCTATGCTCCTCATCATGCTGACCGAAGGAAAATGCAGCGTTCTCAAGAAAACAAGGGCTTTCAAATGTCAGCGAAATGCTTTTACTTAACAATGAGATAATAAGATGAAGGCTTCGGTATCTGATTCGATCACCCCTTCTCCATGACTCTCCCTAGTCTACTTCCTGTGAGATAACTTTAGGGGCCACAAGATGGCGCTAACCCACAACCCCCATGAGTGACTCAGTCTAGTCACAGGCTGTGTGGAGGGAGCTCTGGAGAGAGCCCAGTTCAATTCACCCAGCTTGAGGACCATGACGGTGCTAGATCAGCACTATTGGACGAGCCACGAAGCCTCGACAGCGGGAGGATTAGTGGTTGTATAAAGGGAACTGAGGTAAAAAAACCCCTTAATGAATGCTTTTTATTCTAAACCACCTTCACAATACTCAGATCCCAGCTTTCGTGGCCCAGGCAGATTCTCCCTAGCCTGTAAGCACATTAGCAGGTGTGTATCAGGGGAGAGGGTGTCAGATTATGGCATCCTGTCTGCAGTTGTAGTAACAGCCTGACAACAGGGAATTTAAAAAAAAAAAAAAAAGAAAAGAAAAAATATTCTGAGAGTGAAATATTCTGTAAGAGCTCGTCAAGGCCACATGAAATATTCACCACGCACCCTCAAGGCACAGGAGACTTTCCTAGACTCATGTCATTTCCTAGACCTGGCAGACCCACCAGATTTGTGTAAAGGTTAGCTCAAATGTGCAAAACGTTCACATGAACCTGAGGCTGATTTATGTTGTTGCCATGAAGCCAGGCAAGAATCTCTTGGCTGGACGCAAGAGTTGCTCAGGGTGAGACTCATTTGGGACCAAATTCGGTGGTGATGCATGAGGTGGTGTAAATTACATACCCTCATCTTCATTCCCGTTCCCGCCCCCGGCCCAGCCTCCGTTGGACCTACTGACACCCATCCTACTGCTGTAGAATGAAGTCTAAACTGGAGCTGTCCCTCCACCTGGCATCTAGAGTTACTGCATTCTAGTCAGCCAGAAAGCTACTTGACCTCTGAATAGACAGGTTTCAGAGTAACAGCCGTGTTAGTCTGTATTCGCAAAGTGCCACAAGTACTCCTTTTCTTTTTGCGAATACAGATATTGTTTCATATTCTCTGTGTATATATAAAGTCTGCTGCAGTTTCCACGGTATGCATCCGATGAAGTGAGCTGTAGCTCATGAAAGCTCATGCTCAAATAAATTGGTTAGTCTCTAAGGTGCCACAAGTACTCCTTTTCTTTTTTCTGAATAGACAAGCAGGCAGAGACACAGGGAAAATGGATTAGCTCCTGAGAAGTGCTAAGAAGCAACACACCCATGGAGTTTGTCCTATACACAGTGCTTATTCCCAAAGCTGAAAGATCCCAAATGGTGGTCTATGGACCAGTTGCTCAGGTTCACAAAGAGCTGGCTGGCAAGACAATCTCTCTATATTAAGATGTGGTTCACATTATGGAAAAGTTTGAGACCTCTCAATGCACACGGCACAAATTCTACTCAGGCAGACATTTCGTCTTTCAGGGTTTAAAATGGACCCCCCAGGACTGTATGCATGTGCCAATGTGCTGTTGCAAAGAAAACCCAGTTTACTGAGTTTGTTATCATAGGGATGGCCAGCAAACAAATTTGCATACCTGGCTCTTCATCCTGAAACTCTGCTACTGATAGTTTCAAGGAGCAGTGTACCATGTTTAAAAAGAAGGTGGTATCTTTTAAGCAGGTTGGGCTTTGGGCTTGTCTCTTCAACTACATTGTCCATACTTCTTTCCTCAGCATTTTCTTTGTGCTTTGAGATAATAGAAGAGTACAGAAATGCTGCATCAAAATACAAGTTCTGGGACAGATATGAAGCGGCATATTAGATCTGGATGTGAAACAGATATATAATAGATCCATTGTGCACTAAATGTTCTTAGTCTAATCTGTCTGCGAAGAAAAGAAAAGAAAATGGGACAAAGAAAAGCAATTAACTCCTAAAAAAGTGAGAGAATCAGAGAGATCAGAGTAGGTCAGGGAAGCAGAGAAGGTGGGTTGAAAACATTTTTTTTTATGCTAAAAACATATTTAATTAATTTTTTTGCAAAAAACGTGTCATTTTTTCACCACCTCCTAAAGAAGATGCTCCTTAGCAATCCTGATTTTCTTTTGTAAGATCTTCTTTTTCCATTCTCTCATGTTGTCTCTCCTGTGCGAATAACCTTATGATGCTTGTGGCACCTTAGAGACTAACAAATTTATTTGGACATAAGCTTTCGTGGGCTAAAATCCACTTCTTCTGATTTCATAATTCATCTGATGAAGTTGGTTTTAGCCCACGAAAGCTTATGCCCAAATAAATTTGTTAGTCTAAGGTGCCACAAGTCCTCCTTGTTCTTTTTGCGGATACAGACTAAGACGGCTACCACTCTGAAACCTTATGATGCTTGTTACAGTCAAGATGACTGCTTATGGAATCAAGATACTACTTAATGTGTCTAAGGGTGAGAGGATTGGCCCCTGTGTAAGATAATATAGGTCACCCTTGGTCACATTTAGTTACTTAATTCCACAGCTAGCCCCACTGAGCTAGATTCTACCACCTCTACTAGGAGGTATGATACTACACAGCATGAATAAGTGTGACTGAATCTGACAAATTGATTTCAGGGGTGCTCTATGACTAGAATTAAAAACCCAGAATTCAATGGACATTTTTTTCAACCGGGAATTTCAGGTCAGAGGGCCAGATCCCCAGCTGTTTTAAACTGATGTAGCTCCATTGACTTCAAATGCCAATTTACATCAGCTGAAGATCTGGCCCATGGCCTGTTGGGAAGCATTTCGAGACTCTGGATGAGGGTTACTTTAGGCCTAATATTGCCCATTTAATCAGTAGGATCAATGCAGATAGATAAAGTAGAAATATTTTCAAATATCTTGTTTCAATGATTTGTGGTCTTACACAGCTTTAAAAAAAACACGTCACTTCCCCCCCCCCCCATGGCACACATCTTGGAGAATTTCCAGGGTTGATCACAACATCCCAAACCACAATGTCAAGTGGAAATAACAGCTGTGAACAAGTCCTGGTGTAGCACACCAAGATGTGGGATTTCACTCTAGGACCATAATTAACACTTGTTTTGATTTATCCATGATTTGTTCCCAGTACCAGTGAATTTGTGGCCATAGGGTACATGATATACATGGACACCAGTTATACCATAGTTCTCCTGCAAGGAAAATAAATCTACGTAGCAGTACAGGCCCAGATTCTGCTACCCTTTCTTTTACTAAGTATGATCTTCCTTGAAATGAACAGGACTACTCATAGAGTAAGGTGGTACTCAGCATTGGTAAGCATGGCAGAATCTGGCCCATGATTAACCAAAGTAGAGCTGTGTGACTTGTGGGTTTGGTTCTCATGGGTTTTGACAGGCTTCTTTTGTAGGTTTCAGCCCATGGAAGATGATGGCATCTGAAAGTGAGCACGCAAAATTAACATGGAAGTGTGCACTGTAAGCCAGGTAGTGGCAGTGAGTAACGATGTAATGCAAGATCTCTGGTGAGGTCATTGTAATGTATCTAGAGGTTCTGCCTACTCTACGAAGTGCTTCTGGCTCATGTGATTTCGAGCCCCTTTGAGGTTTGTTTAAACTCCGGGGTAAAACTCCAGTTGAAACCTGTGGGGTTCATTAAGCTGTCTGCTTTGTGCAGTGGGCTCCCAAGTGTTTGTTCAACCCATGAGAACCATCACCAGCTTGGTGATGAAACTCAAACCAACATGAAAAATTCAGACCAGAAGATTTGGGCCTGTGCTGGAGGCACCTAAAAGTTTCGCCTTCAGTTTTGGTCAACAGTTCCTGACTACTCATATAGCAGGTCACAGCGCTGCGGGAGAACAGCAGGCAGGCAGGGGCAGAGAGTGGGGGCATGTTGGCTTGGCACTCCCCACCCACAATATGCCAGCTGGCGGGGATGGAATGGGGAGTAATCTGTGCCAGAAATAGGACTGGAGCGGATTGTTTTCCCTTGGAGCAGGGGGAAACCGAGGAACCAGAATGTGACTCTATGGACCACAATCTGGTTCCTGGTCTGCTTCTGAGGCAGCACAATTCTATGCTGCCCCTTACTCAGGGCTTGTGGCAAAGCCATAGTTGATCCCAACAGGAGCAGGCCCTAAGGCAATGGCACACTGAAGTGGGGATGAATCCTTGGGCCTTGCCGCTGGACTCAAATGGCCAATGTTTACAGCATTTGGAAAAATACCTTGTTTATCTCTGGGTGACTGGCTTTTGGAAACTAGAGGTGGGCCACTCACATTGTGGTGAAGAGGGGGAAGAATGGATAAACAAACCCTTTGAATTAATTTGACGTGCTAGGAGTAGAAAGGCTGGGTGGGGGAGCACAGGAGCTACAGAAGGGAAAGTATGAGTAAGCTGGGAGAGAAAATGACACTGCCAACTGAGTGTTTACTGTGGCAGAGGTGGGTAAAGGATTCTCAGGGCAAACAGTGCCTGGAAATAGTAAGAGCTTGGTGGCTATCGAGAAGCTTGTCAGGACAGAGCAGAGAAGGTGTCTGCTCTCATGATGAAGAGCAGAAAACACCCCAGCCCGACAGTCAGCTGTAAAGCAGGGCATCGCAAGAATGAAACATCCCATTCAAGAATGTTTGACAGGATGCCGTAAGCCGCAGTTGACAGTAATTATAAAGATAGTTAAAGAAGGTTCGCAAAAAGAAAAGGAGTACTTGTGGCACCGTAGAGACTAACCAATTTATTTGAGCATAAGCTTTCGTGAGCTACAGCTCACTTCATCGGATGCATCCGATACAGACTAACACTGCTGTTACTCTGAAACTTAAAGAAGGTTGAAACCCAAGGCTGCTGTATCCAGTGAAAGGAATGAGAGGGAAACTCAAGTCAGATAAACTATCTAAGGTACTAATCAGGCCCCTATCACCATAGAATCTGGACCCCTCACCCCTTTAGCATATTTATCCTCACCGCACCCCCAAGAGGTAGGAAAATGCTAGTCTCCCTGTTTTACAGATGGGGAACTGAGGCACAGAGAGGCTGAGTGACCTGCCCAAGGTGACAAAGAAAGTCCATGTCAGAGCAGGGAATTAAACCTAGGTCTTCCAAGTCCTAGGCTAGTGCCCAGCGTGCTGGGACATCCGTCTGCACTCAGAATTGTGTCCGCATTCTTGGCACACACAGCATGTGCACCAACAGCTGTTTCCCAGGGCCAGACTGTGATTCTCTTCCATGTGGTGGTGGCCCCCTTGCACACAGGGGTGAGCACTTACTTGCACAAGCATTATCTGGGTAACTGCTCCCCAACATGTGTAAGGGGTTAACAGCATGGCCCAGACAGATCAATTTCTCTTAGGTCCAGATTCTGATACACCTACTCATTGAGTAATTTTGCTGAAATCAATGGGGCTAGAGAAGGAATAAGGTACAACTCAGCCACAGTCAAGATGGCACAAGCTGGCCCATAAGGTCTGAAATGCTGACATTTGTGAAAGTTTTTAATCTGCTTGACTTTCTGTCGGTGTTTTCAGCTGGAACAGCAGCAATGATAATGAAACCCACCTAGGGACAATATAATTCCAGTGTGAGATGGGTGTTCTGTATGTGGCCACTTTAGCAGCTCTGTCTGCTCTGAAAGCAAATTAATTTGGGGGCATACAAGAGCTGATATGTGAAGTTACAGTATAAACCCGACTGCATAAATTACAAGGACGGGAATGCGATGGATTTTTGAATAGGTTCTTTCACATGACCGTGTTCGCCTGGAATCAGAAAGCAGTCATTGCAGCAAAAAAGCTTTACAGTATCCTGAAATAAATATTCGTATTTTTCTAAGCACAGAGGAGTCAAATGAAGTGGCCAATAAAAAAGTATATTAGTCAGAGGCAGGGAGGTGGGGATGGTGGTGAAAAAGAGTTTGATACAGAATGTGCCTTACAAGAGAGCACCACTATAGTGAAGGATGTGTCAGCGTCTCCTCTCCCCCATTAGCTAGTAAGATCTACTGGTGAGATCAGAATCCTTGAAGTCGGGACAGCTGGGTTTTATCCCCAGCTCTGGCAGTACATGATGTCACAGAGATCCACATTCACTGATTTGGGGTCCCTCCATTTTTGGGTATTTGACTTGAGACATCCATCTCATTTTCAGAGGTGACGAGCAACCACAGATCCCACTAAAGTCAATGGGAGCAGCAGGTCCTTGGCATCTTGAAAGTCAAGCTCTAGACGTCTCTCCTTGGGCACTCAAAGTCAGAGACAAAGGCACTTTTAAAAATGTTTATTTTCTTTCTTTAGCTTTAAATAGTAAAATAGACACCTATACAAAGGCTCTAGGCACTCTGACACTTCATTAGTGACGCAACGACATTATCAATCTTCCCAACAGTGTCAGGAAACAAACATTTCAACAGGAACCAATAACTCAGCTCAGCCAAGCCAACATGACCAGGTGGCCAGCCATTCCACCGCCCACATCGTTCTGGGAACATGCACTGAGCCCTTTCCAAACCCCTAACAGATGGCGTCTGCAGTGTGCCCAGAAGGTCGCCAAATTCAGACTCTCTTGGACCCTGTGGGGAAGCAAGTTCCAGAGATTTTGTACAATCTACTGGGAGTGATGTCTCATTTTCACATCTGACGTGGGTGGGGCTTATTTTGTGGGTGGAACTTGGGAAAATTCCAAAACTCCACCTGCCCGAACCTCAATGCCTAGGTAGACTTGTGGAATAAGGAGCAGAGAAGATGGTCCTTATCTGGCCAAAACTGAGACTTTAAATTGTTATATTTATTGCCAAAATGTCACAGTGAAGAGTACATTAGAAATGCCTTGAAAGGTTATTAGCGAGATGAGGTGGGTGAGGTAATATCAGTTATTGAACCCTTTGACTTCTCTGTGCTTAGAAAAGGACGGCTATTTTTACTGCTAGGTTAGGTAAATTAAATAGATTAGACAGGCAACAAGACAGGTACTTGCTTTACAAGCGTCACTGAGGGCAGGTCTACACTACAGAATTCCATCGGGAAAATCCACACCCCTGAGCGATGTAGTTATACTGGCCGAAGTGCCGATGCAGACAGCGTTATGTCAGCGGGAGAGTTTCTCCCGCCCACATAGCAACCGCCTTTTGCCGAGGTGGACTGCCTTTGCCGACAGGCGGGCTCTCTCCCGGCAGCATAGAAGGTCTTCATTAAAGTGCGACAACAGCCGCACCAATGCAGCGTTTTAAGTGTAGACCTGCCTTGATCCTAATTAGCTCGCGTTGGGAAGAGAGCTCAGACAACTAGATAAAGAAGCAAGGGATAATTCTGAACTTGTATGTAAAGACTTGTGACTAATACGCTATCCTTGTTGCCATTTGTCATTATTTCCAGTTGAAATCTTGGCTTGTGATATCATGACCTATTTTGAAATCAACCGTTAAGAGAAACAGTCAAAGCTGCATGCAGTTAGGTCCTTTAGAATTAAAAAAAAACCTCTGTGGGACATTAGAGAAACATTTATTGCTTTCTACTCTGCTCTCTTTATACCCATCCATATTCATCCAGAATATGCTACTCATGCTGCTGCTCCAGCTCTAGATACTTCCAATGCCAGACATAGCATTCATCTGTTGCCAAACTCGTTCTCCATTCAGTTAAGTGTCTTTTAGGAGAGGAAGTAATTTTAATGCCTGCCAGATAGGGACAACGGCAGCTGCTCCAAGTAGAATTGTTCAGCATTTCTTTGAGTGAGATCAAGCGGGAAGTCCCCAAGCACCAGCATTTCACCGTACACTGTTTGTCCTGCTGCTGCACTCCCTTCCCTACATTGTCTCCTCGGGCTTCCCACACAAAAGTCCCTGTCCCAAACTCTTTGCCTCCCTCTCAGTGGTAGTGGCCGGCCTCAGCCTTTTCCAGCTTCATTTGAACCTGTTTAATCTAATGTATTTATTATCAGAGATGAGCCCAGACTGCTAAGTTCAGATCAGTGCCCGGATTCTGCTTCATATTACAGTTTTCCTAAACTTGATGGGCGTTTGGATCCAGGCCATTGGATCAGCCCACAGCACAGACAGCAACTAGTTACACAGTCTGATAACAGATCTGGATCAGGATTCAAACATCACCAAAATCTGTGTCCCCCCACAAGCAAAGCATCTCTCAAGCACAGGAGATTGCTGAAGGGCTGACTCAAACCTGGATTTAAACCTGTGTTTGCTCAGTATCGGGAAGCCTGACTCTTAGGGTTGCCAATTTTGGTTAGACATATTCCTGGAGGTTTCATCACATGACATAATCTTTAATGAAAGATTAATTTTTAATTCCTGGAGACTCCAGGGAAATCCTGGAGGGTTGGTAAGCCCCTACTGAGCCAGCTTTCCCTGGTTGACTTGGAAACAGCACAGGCACCAGGGTACCTATGGGTGTTTCCCAGGGAATTATGGGAATTTGACCTCTTCTCCCACAATTCCCTTTGGTATCAGCATGGACACAGGGCAAAACAGCAATGGTCATTAACACAAAACCACATGACTAGCTTAGACACTGCACAGCTGGTGCTTCCCCACTGGTTCAGCGAGCAATGGTTCAGATCTCTAAGCAGTGGGATCTTTGCCAGTTTGTCAATCAGAGACATGGGACTTAGTCATTGTGCTTGGGTGATTTAGGCATATCTACGCTACACAATAACGTTCTTGTGAAGGTAGTGGTGGGGCAACCTTTTATTTTCCCTTGCCACCTCCTTGGATTTTTGTTTTAGGATTTGTAAGAATTGATTATCTGCTGTATTAAATCAATGACGTAAGTAATTTGATGCTTTGACACGAATTCAATACCTGTGTTAATGCAGTGTCTTGTTAATTTGATTAAAAGAATACTGACTCATTTTCCTTTCTATAAGCAACTTGGGACAGAATCACAGAGCGCCTGAATAAAATAGCTGGTTCACCTCAGCGTCCACTTGTCTGTTTTTAAATTAAACGCTTTGGTTCTCACAGGACAGACATATTATAACCATGTTTGCAGTGGTGTTGTAGCTGTGTTGGTCCCAAGATATTAGAGCGACGAGGTGGGTGAGGTCATATCGTTTATTGGACCAACTTCTGTAGGTGAAAGAGACAAGCTTTTGAGCTTACAGAGAGCTCTTCTTCAGTCACTAAGTGCTGACAACGCTTCAACCCACCCCTTTGGGGAAACTGTTATCTTTAGGGGGGCCTGTTCTTCCCTTACTGTGCCCGACCCAAAGCCCAGCAAGGTCAGTTTCCATTCCTGTAGATTAGGCCCATTATGCATGTCTATGTGCCATTTGTGACATGGGAAGTCACACAAAAGCCTTTCCATGGGAGAACCCGCCCCCGCATCTCTCACAGAGCCTTGTTAATTTCAGATGCCTGTGCCCATGGCTGGGTGGATCGCCTTGTTAGGATACTTACTTAACCTTGCCAGAATGGTGAGAGGTCTTTGAACTGTGGCTGTCCTAGTTACAGTTGCATCCAGTACATTCAAACTCCTCTGTATTAAAAAAAAATTACAAGGAAAATGTGAAACTGTTGTGCAATTCAGTGTGTCCCCCACCCCATCAACAAAGTGCTTGTGCATTTTATTTGATTAAAAGGGAAACATCCAGCCTTTCCATTCTCGTTACATCAGACCACCAAAGTGATTTACATCTCTCTTTCACCCACCAAATATTTTTATGATTTTTCCACATAAACAGCCAGGGAAAATGAGAGTAACCACAATGACAGCATGGAGGCACTTCATGTCTCCATGAAAGGAGGAAAGAAAAAAATAAAACAGATCATTGGAGGAGCGATGCTATTATATGGATTGTTTTTTAAATTCCATTTTGGTATTCTGAAATGGTAAACAGAAGCAAGGATCTGATCTGACATGGAAGACCACACAGGTACCTCTGCACAGTTCTCAGTGCAGGGTGTGGTCCTAGTGTAGGAAAGCGGAGATTTTCAAAAACAACTAAGGGGTTTAGGTGCACAGATCCCGTTGATTTTCAGTGGGATTCATAGGCTAGATTCACAAAGATACTTAGGCAGTGCAGTGCTCAGTGTTCACAATACCTAATCCCTAAATGCCCTTCTGCCTAGTGCAATTCTCAGCCCTGAGTTAGGCACCCAGATCTGGGAAGAGTTATGCACCAAAGAAGAGGATTCTCAGATGTCAGAAAGCTGAGCAAGGAGCTTCCTAAACTAGTCAGGAGTGAAAGGTACTTAGGTGCCCAACACCCATTTATTGGGATCCCTAAATGTTAGAACGTCAACATGAGAGAATTTGTTTTTATAAATAAATAAGGGGCAGATTTTTAAAATGAGAGTCATTGGCTATTGGATCATCTGACCGAGTGACACGTTGGCTTCTCCACCGCTTTGGAGTCTTTTAAGGCAAGATTAGATATCTTTATAACAAAGACGCTCTTGCTCAGACAGACATAGTGGATGCAGCAATTACTCAGTGAGGTTCTTTGCCTTGTGCTATATAGGAGGTCAGACTCGATGATCATACTAGTCCCCTGTGGACTTGAAACCTATGAATCCACAAAATAGTTGCCAGTGGGTTTGCATGAGAGAGATGAGCACAGAAGTGGTTGGCCTATTCCTTTACCCATCATTTTCAGAGCACGTTGATCGTGTTTCACAAATAATAATGGTCTTAAGCTGCTGGTGGGACTGTTAGGGTACCTTGGATCCTGAGCACAAACACAATGGAGTTCAATTCCAGTGCTAATTATCACTTTTATAACAATAGTGCCCCAAAGCCCCCAAATCAGATGGAACCCCTGGGTGCAGTACAAACCCCCAGGATTAGATTGTCACAGCCCTCTGGGGAGTAAGACACCTCCCAACTTCTCTGCTGCTATTACATCCTGCTGACATGGGGATGAGCAGAGGGGTGACCTGACCAAAAGCCCCCCACTGTAAACAAGTGGGTGGGGAGGGGGCATTGAGAGGTAAGAAGAGTGGAAGGAACCCTGGCTCTGCCCCCGATTTGCTGGTCAGGCACATGTTGGGCAAAGTAAATGATTTCTTCCCCTGAGTAATGGCGGGGCGGAGGGAGAGGGGAGAGAAGAAGGGAGGAATTTAGACTCTGAATCACAATTCATTCATTGGGCTGCTCCTGGGGCCTTTTGCTCCAGGCAGGTTGCAAAGTTACAATAGATGCTGTTAGCAAGAGATAGCCCCGACTCTGAAGCGCCTACGAGCTAAATAGAAAGCACAGTATCCATTTGGCAATATGGGTAAGAATCTGCTCTCCAAAAAGCCATTCCCTCGGGATGCTGTTGTTATTTGACCTCCTACCACCCCACATCCTGATCTGTGAGCCTTAGAAATGTACATCAGAGCCCAGAGGGAACGGATTGCAGAAAGTAGCTTTTGCAAGGTTGGAAGGACTCATCTTCAAGTGACTTTCTCTGAGATCCTTTGAGGTCTGCTTCACTAGGAAAGAATTTTACACCTCTCCGAGTGCCCTTTGCCAGCAGATAAAGAAGGTTGGACCCTGTGGGAGCACTTACCACAATGTAGCCAATAAGAAGTTGACAGACTTGTCTTGGATCTAAAATTGCCCTGTAGAGTTTGCTTCATGGTTGCAAGATGCGATTTTGCTCCTCTTTTAGTGCGTGATTTGGAAAGCTCCCAATCCTGCCGATTCACATGCACTAATGATATAGATGCTTATCATCACAAGTACTAATTACATTTATACACTGCTATGGCCCAGGTTCTTGGCTCTGAGGAGTGGAAGGGTAGTGGCTAGGGAGTGATCACAGCTCCTGCAGTCTTAGCTTGGAAATGCACAGCCCTATGCCCTGGCAGACCAGGAAGCTGCTGCACCTTCTGCCAGCTGATGAATGCACACCAGCGGAGTGGAACTGAAGCACATGACACCCCAGCCATGCCCCAGTTTTAGTTGGGGCCCATAGCACTCCCGCCATGTTAATAATCAGAGGTGATTTGTTATACTACATCTACTTCACTACATCACATATCATTGAACATCCATTCTGAGAGGACTCTCTCTCCCAAGGCTCACTGTGGTATTGGGAACTGTACCTTTAAGTAGGCTAGCTTCCCAGCCCGGGAATCCAGGGGAGTGGCACGGCAGAAGCCCATGCTCTGTTATGCAGAGGCAGTTGGAACTGGTCTGGGAATAAAGAGGATCTCTGTCAAACACCGTGGACCCAGAGTGATTCCTGACCACCACACTCCTAGGCCACGGGGAGGTGTGAATCGGAGACTCCAACGGCTATTTGAGTTTTGCTCCTTTGGCTAAACTCTGTGGATTTTTTCCTGGCACCCACGCTCTGTCTCTTAATCCTCTTCATTGGCTATTTACAAATAAGTGTATCCCCATCCTTAAATACGGCAGGCAACATGCAGCCCCTCCGCCCTGCATGGCAAGGGTCCTGCCCCTCTTGTGCCAGGCTAGCACCCCACACGGCAGGGCTGGTTGCACAGCGGGCAGTTTTACCAGTGAGGGAATTTCAATCCTGCTTTATAATTTGCCACCCGAAAGTCAAACACAGGAGCTAAAGTGCTGCTGCAGTATCTTCTATAAGAAACCATGGATTTTTGCCATTAGACAGACACAGAAACTAGTAAGCTATTCCCTACATTCTTGTATCCCCAAGGGGACCCTCCGTAAGGGAAGCCATTGATGCTTGCCATCAGATAGACACACAAACTAGTAATAAAATACCCATGATTCACTGCACTTTTTATTCCTCAGGGTGCCTTCTGCAGCGGGAACTACAGATTTTTTTTTACTTCTGTTTAAATGATTTGTGAAGAAAAAAAAATATATTTTATAGTCTGCACCATTAGCCAATAGGGAAAATTTGGGGTTTTGTATTTCATTTGCTAGCCAGTTTTCTTGCAATTACTTGTCTTTAGTCTGGTTGTTCTTTACAAAGCTAAACAGTTTCCTCCCTGGTCTTCAGAGGATTTGAACTTTGGAGACATCAAAAGTTTGCTCTCAGAAGGGCCAAACACCAAAGTCCTCACTCTGTGTTCACTCAGGCAGACAGATATTGACTGCAGCTGGAGAATTTAATCTTTGGTCCTTAGTTATTGTTATTTCTATTGCAGTAGTATTGAGAGGACCTCCCCACACACAAAGGGAGGGACAGTCCCTGTCCTGGAAGGCTCACAGTCTAACTAGACAAGGCAGACAAAGGTTGGGAGGGGAAAGAGAGGCCAGAGATTTTCACAAGTTCATGCAGAAGATCAGTGGCGGAGCCAGGAAGAAAACCCAGTCTCCTGTCCAGTCCAGTGCCCTAGCTACTAGATGAGACTCTGCTCAGTACCTTTTCTGGTGCCTGAGTATGGCTTACCTCAGCATGTGTGTGGAAGGGAGGGATAGAGAACAATGGGTTCCTGACCCTTGGGCTGGGGTTGGGAATCCTTGTACACCTGGAGCAGAAGGGTTCTACTGATTCTCTAGCTTCTGCCAATGGGAAGGGATGGGGCTGGGACTCAGGCACCATGGGGATGGGAATGGTGTAAGAGGCAACACAGAGATAGAGGCCATGGAGTTCCCCCACATCCATCCAGCCAAGGGCACTGCACTCTCTGTTTGACTCTTATGGAGCAGGTCTAATGTGGCAGAGGAAATCAAAGCAATATTGCATATGGCTGTGTGTGTGTGTGTGTGTGAGAGAGAGAGAGAGAGAGAGAGATTATGGGGTGTGTGTGTGTGTGTGTGTGAGAGAGAGAGAGAGAGAGAGAGAGAGAGGTTATGGCCCTCCTTTTCAGCCATGCTTTCCACATTAGTCCACAAAGTCGCCTGTAATCTTCCCTCACCTTCCACCTCTGGACACCCAGGTTAAGCTCTGCCTGAAGCCAAGGGAGAAAGGAAGTGTGACGTCTTCTGCAGGCATCTGTCCACAGCACAAAACTAGCCCCTAATATGCCTCAATTCATCACAAGCTTGTAGTGTCTGCTTTAGAGAGGACAAAGACCGGAATAGCAGGGATGGAGTGGGTCGGGCTGGAGATGTACTGGCAGGGACATGTGGGGGAAGCTCACACAGAAACTGCCCACACTATACCTGGCTCTGGCCAGTGTTTTCATGATCGCTAGATTTGCCAATAGTTTCTAAACACACAATAAAGAGAGAGAGAAAATTAATTAACTGTGCAGCCTAAAGTTTGTTGCTACTTCACAGCTCCAGGCATAAACGCATAAAACAGGAACCGCACTCTTCTCCAGCCCAATTCACTCCCATGCTGTTGGCCCCCACCAGCAGTAAGGCTTCCAGATGGAGGAAAGCACTCAGACCTGGCTGGTCCAGCACACAAAATGGGTGGGGCCAAATCAGAAGGGGTCAGGGCCAAGCTGGCTGGGAGATATGCTGATTCAGCACATCCCCCAGGGAGCAGACTCAGAGAGAGAGCTCCTGCAGAGCCCCAGCTGAGAGATAGCCCTGCTGCTAGGGGGCGGTGGCTCAGCAGCCTGCCCTCCCCGAGGGTGAACGCCGGCAGAGTCTGCACCTGCTCACATGGCTCTTCCCCTGGCTGCAGCTGCCATCTCTACAGAGATGAGCGGCATCGCTGAAGTCAGTATCTAACAGCATCACATGTAAAGCTGGGAGCTCTCTGGTTATTTGTTCTCCCTCTCGACTGAGTACGTCATCTCTCTGACACCCTTCTATTAACTGGAGAGTGACAGACCTCCTCAGCCTGTCCCCAGATCTGATCCCCCTACACAGTAGTGCATACAGCCTTTCCAAAGCCATATAGAAAACGAGCTGCCCAGGATGATGAGATAGCCCCTGATACTGGGGTATTTTAAACCTTGGCAAAGCAGGGCATTCTCAGGGCAGCAGTCAGCATTACCATCTTCCTTCCGACTCCTCCAGACGGCTGCAGCCAGGGCACAGGTTGGATGTGCTGAGTTGGCACTTCCAGCCCTTCCCTTCCAGCTTGTGCCGGTGATGGATCTTCCAACCCCTCCCTCCTTCGGACGGATCTGATGACATCTACCTTGGGGGCAGGGCAGCCACCAGTCTTAACGTCTCGTTTCTGTTTGCCCCTCTAATTCCTCTGACTTCCTCTTGGCTTATGGGTGGAACATTCCAAGCACATTTGTCTGGCCATCCTTTAAACGTTTTAACTCCGGGGACCGTTTATTTGACTGTGTTTGTCCTGAGACTAACCTATGAATCATTCGTGTTGTCCTATCTTTTGCCTATTGTTTAGAAGGGGCTATTGTTTTTCCTCCACTATTTTTGATGACCCCTCCCCCCAGATCCTCACCTTAAATGAGTCATATGCACATGGAGAGACTATCCAGAAGGCTTGGGCCAATAAGGAGATCTGACACACAAAAGCAAAGCCCAAGAGGTGATGACTTGCATAATGGCTTTGTCGGTGGGGGCGGGCTTGGATAATGCGCTAGGGAGCAGGAAGAGCAGTAGCCCCAAATAGGTCAGACTTTGGAAGTTTCTGTGAAGAAATGTTCCCTGGCAGCGTCCGGAGACTGCAGAGATAAAGAGGAGGCCTCTCCCTTCACACCAGTGTAACTAAGTGCAGTCCATGAGTCACTCCTGATTCACATTGTTGTCTGCAAGACCAGAATCGGGCCCCACAACTGCATCCAGAGGATAACTCAATGGGTACCACAAGTATTTATCACACAGGTTAGCCATAAACTCTCATTAAATCATATGTGAGCAATGCGATGATTCTGCTCTAACCAAGGATGGGTGCATGAGCCACAATCAAAATCTGTCTCCTCTAAATGATTGTGCTCAGGTTAGCTACATACATTCATGGGGCTAAAACTAGATCACGGGATGAATGAAGGGATTCACTGTCATTTTACAAATTTTTTCATTCCAATCTCCACCACCATTCAGCCTCATCAGGAGGTGTTTCACTCTTGTGGGGCTGACAGTCCATTCTTCTGTAAGCTACATGGGGTGGCTTACAGCTCTAAGCACTGATCAAAAAAATACAAGGACTGCCAGGCACAAGAGATGCAAATTCTGCCAGGGCCAACTTGAACATTGCACGGAGGCAGATTAACTGAGCTCCATGCAGTTCAGTCTGGGTGAGTGAGTGTTTCAGATCATTTGAGATCCTGGTTTATCTGTAGGAATGTCAAAGATCCCATGGTGCTTTTCAGGGTTTGCTGGTGGCCTTGGTCACAGCTTCTGTTTTGAGTTTTGTGGCACATTTCTGCCTTTTACCCCGGAGGTGGCTGATTCCAGTGTTATCCGTGAAGTGTTTGAGGAAGGTAGGTGCTATATAAAGTTAGAGATTGGCCCAAACTGAAACCCGGATCAAAACCCCTGTAAACTTGGAGGACAAGTGATTCAGAATCCAAATCTGCATCCCCGTTTTTCCATTTGGTTCCCTGTGGGTCAAGTTCTTTGCTGCTTTAAATTGGCAGACCTCTAGTGACCTCAATGCAGTTCACTTCCTGATAAGCCTCCTTCTGGAACATGCGTTATTATTAATGATTATTTTGAGAATCAGGGGTAAGACTGATATCCTTTTAGCCATGATGCTTCTGGAACATTCCTATAAAATTTAATCAAGGTAGAACCAACCAGGAGGCCTTTATAGAAGTGATCCTAAAAATGATGGATTTTCTTTAAGAGAATGAGATCCTGCCTGTAGGTGTTTTTGAGCCATCTTATGGAATTCTAGAGAAAGGATATAGGATGGTTCTTTCTATCCAGTACTAGAGAATGAAATCTGGGTCCTCTCAAAACTTGGGCCTGCTTTGTAGAAAGGTTTGTGAACCTGCCATGATTTGGGGCTAAGCAAGAAAGCAAGCAACAAATCAGGTGACTTTCTACTGGTTTGAGTTTAGTTATGAAAGTTGCTCACATCTCTACCAAGCACCTATGAACCTTAAACCTGGGCTAGGAGTAAACTCCAGGTGGCAAAGACTCCATCCCAGCTGACGTGCGCTTAGGATCTGACAGCAGTGGTTCTGCTTTGCCAAAGGAAGAAATGACTATTGTAGTAGCACTGATATCCCTGACCAGGTCCCAATGGCAACAGAGAGCACGGCCAATGCAGACTTTGACAAACAGACCACAGAGTATCTGCAAAAGACCCATTTTTAAAGGGGTTAAATCAAAGGTGGTTCAAGTGTCTACCTGGGGTGTGTGTGTGTGGGTGTTCTGCTCACTTACTTAGCCAGAAGTGGAGCACCCTGTACATCTGTGACTCTGTTAGTGAGTTATATTAGATGGATGAGCGATGAGGCTCATTTTCTAATACAGTTTTTCCCAGAAGAGCAAAACGTCCACAACTGCGAAGCAGCCATAGGCAATCTATTATTTTTATACTACCCACGTAAGTTGCTCCTTCCATATAATGAACACACATAGCTAAACACTGCCCAAAAGAATAAATGACTAACCAGATTTTATCAGTACACAAGCTAGATTCAATGATTTATGAAGAAATCTTGGTCCCGTCTAATGGAATTTTCCCAAAATAAATTCATGTAAACAACTCACCACAAAGAGGCAGTCAGTGCTGCTTGGTATGTGTAAACAGCTTTAACAGTTGAGAATATAATCTCCTTGACTGCTCGGCAGTCTGGGGAGATTCATGCAGAGCCGCCCGTTAGCAAACCACCTCTGGCTCCAATCCTTCTGACATCAGAATGCCACCCATTTCATTAATTCTTTTTTGTAAACGTTACTATCATCTGTGAGGGGCAGCATCGGTTCGCCTCTCCAAGCCAACACACTCATTTATTCTTTACATTCCTGATCAGAATTCCAAGACGCTATTCAGGACTAGAAGAGGGAGGGAGTGAGAGAGATGAAAAAAAAACAAACCCCAACCCCTGAACAACTGTATCACAGTGTATTCAATTCCCAGTGGTGGATTATTAATACACTTCTGCATGTTCCTTGAATCAAGTTTAAAACATCTCATGGCCAGATGCTTAAAGCATTTTGAGGGGAACTTCTCTTTTCATGGCCTCAAAGTGCAAGGCGAAGTCAAGTATTTGATAGATTATCCCATTGGTGCTGGAGAGCCCTGTGAAGAGATTGCTTTGGAGAGAAATTTGCAATGTGTATAAACTAATCTGTGTGAGTGGCTCAAACTGATCTGGGATGTTTCCCAACCAACCTAAACCGCAGTTCTGTTGACTTTCCAAACCGAACCTGAACCATTTTCAAAGTTTGCACCGTTTTCGGAAATGTTTCCTCCTTGGCCATAACTCATCTTCAAAAGTAGAATGTCATGGGCAACTTCAGTTTTGTTAGGGGAAAAGCAGGCAGGTTGGCGAGGCCCCAGAGTTGCAAAGGAGAGTTAGCTTTTCCTAATAACTATCCATAATTATAGACCCATTAGCCGTTTCCTGGGGATGATAGCTACAGTACAGTGTGTTCCCCTGGACAGCCAGAGAAAAAACCCTGCCTTCTGCATGAAGCGCCAGCACCTTGTTTTTAGGTTTTGTATAACCTCAGAAATTTTTCACTTATTTCTGAATAAGCCTGATTTTGCCAGACAGCAATCAAAATCCAACATCTCTGATGACGACTATCCTTAGTATCACAGTACTTGCCCACATCCATTAGTCAGGGATCAGGGCCCCATTGGGCTAGATTCTGTATGGACAGACATCAATGTTTTCAAAAGTGACTAGTGATTTTGCATGCCTCAGTTTTTGGATGCCTAGTTTGAGGCAGCCTTAAAAATACCTAATTTTTAGAGGGTCAGAAAAATCGAGCCCCTTAATGGTGTCTCAGATTGAGCACCTGAAAATCACTGGTCACTTTTGCGTGTCTTGGTTGTGGAGAAAAGACAGTCCTTGCTCCCGAAGTCATAGCTTAGGTACAGCATGAGGCTTCCTTTCAGAGCTGTAGGATATAATTTATACTCTAACAGGATGCTGTTGTTTTAGCATTGATAGCTGGAGGTCTTAATTTAGGGCCAGAATCTGATCTCAGTGACACTGGTGTAAATCCAGAATGTTTTGAAGCTCGTGTTTTTTGGTCTTTTAAAATTTGTTCCTACTTTCATATGGATTGTGGTTTAAGTAAAAATCTGTAGGGCCAGCTGATTGAGAGAGACTCTCCAGGCACAGCTTTTGTATTTGAATGATTTCCTTGTGAAATAACAGCAGGACAGATAGAATCATTCATGTTCCAGTTTTTGAATGTATCAGATAACGGCAGAGGATGGAGGCTTCGCCAATAAGATTTCCCTCCTGTCAGAGGGCTTCAAGACAAAATTATTGATGGAAGAGTCATCTCTAAGATATCCCCAGTCCACAGCATATTATATTCCCAGCCATTTTAGCGGGCTCCAAGAGAGTTTTAAACTGGCAGGCCTAATCACCAGCTGGGGAAAAATAGTCAGCCAAGTTCGTATGCCTTCCTTCAGGGCTCTGCTTATAAGCCTCACAAAGAAAGAAAGAAACAACAGTCTGGTTAAGGATTCAGACTGGGGCCCTCTGGCCTCAGGAAGCTACTGGGCAGGGCCTTCCCCAGTAGGGTGACCAGATGTCCCAATTGTGTAGGGGCAGTCCTGATATTTGGGGCTTTGTCTTCTATTGGTGCCTATCACTCCCCAGCTCCGTCCCGATTTTTCACACTTGCTAGCTGGTCGCCCTATTCCCCAGCCCGGGGGCTGGGAGGACAGATCCACAGGGCCTACCGGCCTGTAGCCTCTTACAGGAAAGCACCCCCACTCTCTCTTTTGGATCTCTCCTCTTCCTGTTCGAGCTAGGTCCTCCTGTGTTGTCCAGCTGAGAGCATGGGGCCCAATCATGAGGTGCTGTTTAGTTGCATCAGCTGATTCCCATCTCCGGCCTGTTGGGCTTCTCCCTGGAGCAGGGTTCGCTGTTCCCTGGCTGCCCTCCTTCATGGGGGCATTAAAGAGGCATCACAGGAGTAATGCTGATTTATACCACCTGAGAACATGGCCCAGGGTATCTGCGAAATTCATCCAACTTTGAGCCTGAGTCTCCTCCCTCTTATATTAGTGGAACTCAGAAGAAACTCTAGCTGAAGTCAGTGGACTTATTCCACTAAGAATTGAAGGAGAATCAGGCCAGATTGCAATGGTGCAATGGTTTTATGCCCTCTTTGCACAAATGTAAATGAACAGACCAGGTACAAGCCAACGGAGAATTAGTTCCACTATGTCTACTGAGAGCGCATACAAATTGTGTATTCCCTGTCTGACTCTTTGGCTTAGTAATGGAGTGTCACAATAGCCATTTATTTGACCAGCCATGCCTTGAAGCATACAGTGCCTGGCACACCCAGGGGATTGGCCTGGATGGATTTACTGCATTCTATATCAGCCTGGATTAAACTACAGAAGAAGCTAATGAAGCATGAAATGTGAATGGTGTTTACCAAGCCCCTGGGATATAGAGAACTATCGCTGTGAGAACTTGGGGAACCCCCCCCCCACTGATGATAAGGAAAGCTATTCTCTTATTCTTCTTTATAAAACATTGCTCTAGATGTATGTCTAAGGGTCTGATGCTGTTGAGGGGGTCCCACATCTTTATTGTGGAATAGTTAAGGTTTGTGAATATAGCTACTTTGGCATTTGTTTGCCAATTATAATATAGTCTTGGAAGCTTGAGATTCCATACACCATGCACACAGTAGGTTACAGAGAAATCATACCAGGTCTCCCTGTTGTGTGGAAGGCTGTGGACACAAATATGGAATTTTCACAGACTCTAGTGGTTACCGATGCGGAGAGGGAGGCAGGCCTCCTGGGTTTGTTTCCTGGTTCATTCACACACTCACTTTATTAACCTAGAGAAGTGATTTTAACCTCTCTCTGCCTTATTTTGCCCATCTGTAAAATGGCTATTTTGAGGCTCAGTTACTGCTTGTGAAAACTTCAGCTGAAAAGTGACATCTCAGTGCAAAATATTATTGTCTGCTTTTGGCATTTCAGCAAGGCCCAGAGAGAGTCTGAGTCTCTGTTTGATTACCTCAGTTTTACCCCACTACAAGTCTCCCATGTAATTCTCTCTGATTTACATTGCTGTAAGTGAGATCAGAATCGAGCCCAGTATCCCTACATAGCAGTGATACCATTAGAAATTTCTTGGGGGCATGGCAGATTCCAGTCCCTGTCCTTCCTTGGCAGGAACCCAATGCCGGTCCCCACCCTTCCTTCCTCCCCCACCCCCTGGACCCTGGGCCTTCCTTGGCTGGGGAGTCTCCCCTCTCTCTCACCCACAGAGTGCATGAGCTGGTGCCTCCACTTGGACGGAGGGGCAGCCGGGCCAAATTTGAGTGCTATTGAGACCCTGTGCGGCCAGGTTCTAACCCCACTCACTGAAATTTGGCCTGGCTAGCCCGGGGTGGCCAGGTCAAATTTCAGTGGCGTTGAGACCAGGCAGCTGGAGCGATGCTCCAGGGGCGACATACGGATTTCGTACAGGATCACTGCTTAAAAGTGATTGGGCCCTATCCTACCCCAGCTCTTCAGCCTATGGAACTTTGAGCAAATACAAAAACCCGGGGGGGGGCGCGGGGGGGGGGCCCACAAGTGCTGCCACTGCTACATAGCCTAATTCTGTCGCAGAGATACCACTAGAGTAGACCAAGGACCCTCAAGGAATGTGATCCAGTTCAGTTTTCAGACTGTGTGTGTATAGCTGGAATTGCCAGAACATTTCATTAATTGAACATTCTGAAAGCACATTATCCTTCATTGGCTTGATTCTGTTCACACCTACATCCAGGGCTGAATTAAGGCAGGCTCTGCCCCCTTGCCGAAGCCCCAGCAGTCCTTAGGGTAGCAGTAGGTTTCAGGAACAAGGTGAATGGGGCAGCTCATCCCTTAAGAGCTACTGTTTCAGGCTCCTTGCACACTGAGGGAGGCATTGGGTACATTCGGTAATTCAGTTTACACTGGTCTGAAGCAGGAGTAATTTTTTTAAATTTAGTGGAGTCATTTGGTAAAGCTGGTGTGAGATCAGAATCAGGCCGTGTATGTGTTTGTGTGTATAATGCCTTCCTCAATAGGGACTTATAAACAATGGACAGGAATCTCATCAACACCCAGCTCCCTCTGGGGTGAGACATGGCCAGTGCTTCACAGCACACAGTAACACCACACATTGGTATAGGACAGAAAGTAAAGGATACTGCATCCAACTGAACTTACAAGGAGAATTTATTTATCTGGATGTAACTAATTACTCAACTGGATTTACCAAAGTGAATTGTAATTACCCATGCTGGAATTTAGCCAGGGCAAGGGGGTTAAAACATCTTGCAAAAAACCCAACAACCTAGAATGTTGAATGACCACAAATGGTCAGCACCTATGGCCCAGATTCTCTGCTGGTGTGAGCTGGTGGAGTCAATGGAGTCCTGGTGATTTACATCACTTGAGGACTCGCCCCTGCTTTTTCCATCTCATTGAAAGATGGTTATATAAGGATCCCATAACTTTGCATAATAGAAGAGAGAAATGGGATTCTCAAAAGAGCATTGGTCAGGTGCACAACTCCCATTAAGAAAAGGAGTACTTGTGGCACCTTAGAGACTAACCAATTTATTTGAGCATGAGCTTTCGTGAGCTACAGCTCACTTCATCGGATGCTGTAGCTCACGAAAGCTCATGCTCAAATAAATTTGTTAGTCTCTAAGGTGCCACAAGTACTCCTTTTCTTTTTGCGAATACAGACTAACACGGCTGTTACTCTGAAACTCCCATTAACACGTCAATTGCATTGGCTGCCTAATGCCCTTTGGCTCCTTTTAAATTTCCAATCATAAGCATTCTCTAGCTACCTATCCATGATCTTATGCTGGTACCTAGTACCTGAGTATCTCCCAAGATGAAAGCTCCCTCTCTCTAGTCCTATGAATATCTCTGTTGTACTGCTTCTTGGATCAAGCCTTTGTCTGCAGCTATTAGTGAATTCATGACTAGTAACACTTTAGGTGGTAGCCTTCTCTGAGATATCTAATTACTCCTGCTGTTTATATTTCTGTACCTAGTGGCCAGTCCTGCAGCCCTTTTCCCGTGTCAGTAGCCCTACTGAATGTGAGCCTGTACAGAATTGAGTCCTTGTATATCCTGACAGCTCTGTGCAGCTCTTTACGTGGTGTATTAGCCATATAACGTTTGACATCTTAGGTCAGCTAGATCACTTGAAATGTCTCATTGCTGATATCCGGAGTAGTCTCAGAGCTTTCTCTGACAGCTTGTAGTTAAACTGCTTGTCACAGCTGACATAATTAGAGGTTAAGAAAATTAAAAGAAATACCTTGCATCACATGCAATTTCTCCAGTTGATGCCACGTTGTATAATTGTTCCTTACATACTCAGATGAAACATGCCTCACTTGTTAAATCCCTAGGTATCAAAAGCTTTAATAGCTGGGGATCAGCAATCCCCGACCCATCACCTTCACATGTAGTGAGATCATTGCTGCTCTATGCTGCAATATCAACACAGATAGAAAGAGACAGTTGTTAAGCACTGGAATAATGAGCTACCTAAACGTGTGTGTGTGTGTGTGTGTGTGTTAATTAAGAGGCAATTGGGGCATTTTGCTTTTAATGCAGGTCTTTCTCCAGCAAGAAAGGAACAAAGAGGAAAAGGTATTTCCAAGGGAAGGGAAATTAAATCAGATCCATTCTATTGTGTTAGATAGATCGTTTGGGCCAGATCGTAGGCAAGCATAAATCAGTGCAGCTGCAGTACAGTATTGCCACCTCCAAGCATTCAAAAAGCATGAGTCAGTTCTCCCCAAATCATGAGACCAGCTTAAAAGTCATGAGATTAAATAATAATAATAATAATAATACCTATTGGATTCTTTTTGTTTGCCTTCTGATCTTTGAACCTTTTAGGTGAACCAGGGTCACATTTTAAAGCTTTTCTCCACAACTTTGAGGGCTAGATACTTACTAAAAAAAGGTGAGAGTCTTGCATAGTCACATGACTCCATGACCTGGGGCTTTAAGCAAGATTCCAAATATCTAGAGACTCACGATAAAATTGTGGGAGTTGGCAATAATGTATTGACTTCAGTGGGCCTACACTGATTTCACCAGCTGGCTCTGGCCTTTGGTTAGTTTCCTAGTTTCTTGGCAACAATAAGGTCCCTTCTGCTCTGTACCGCTAGAACTCTGATAGGCCAGATTTCACTCTCAGCTCCGCTAGGATCAGTGGTGTGATTCTGGATTCACACTGGTACAATTCAGAGCAAAGCCTGGCCCAATGGAGTTAAACTGGTGTAAAACTGGTGTAAGCAAGATCAGAATCGGATCCCGCATTGCCAAATAGGATGACAAAGTGAAGAGCCCTAGGGAAAACATACCAAGGATACATTTATCTGGCCACTAGGTGACACTGTTGCCCCAAATTTGGGTCCTATTTGCTAACCTTTTGTGATACAGCATTAAATCAGATTAAAGACAACAAACCAACCATCCCTTTAAAAATGTAAAAATAAATGATCAGCAGAGAAATACCACTGTGAGGTAGCATCACTTTTTCGCCTTCAAACAACACCCCATTTTCTCCTCTCTCCTCCCCTCCTCTTCCCCTTGGAATCAGGATTTCTAAGCTCAGTTTGGAACCAAAGTTCAGATTTTTTGGCAGGACGAAAGGATTCAAGAGAGAGCTAAATTAAACCTTTTCCAAACTTCCACGGCTGGACTGGTGGCAGACAAGAGGCACATTACACTGCCGTGTGGGAGAGCTGAGCTCAGAGGCAGATGGTGGAGGCAAAGGTGATGATTTCAGTCTTTGCAGAGGTGCCAACCAGTCTGCACTAGCCAGTTCACAGGATGGCACCACTAAGGTCAGCTCCACCGTTCCCACAAGAGTCAAAATCCGTTCCAAAGAGTCCCCCCCACCGATGGAAAAACATTATTTTGGATTCTAAACATGACACGAGAGCAGTTGAGTAAAGCTCTGGGCTTGAGGGGATGGGTTACAGACCCTTCACACAGCTACAGTGAGCAAAGTAAGGGAATTCCTATAAGGCTTTGGTACCCATCTGAGCTGAGGGATAACCAGCCGGGTCAAAGGGGAGTGCCAGACAGTGAACTATGTCAGAACCCTGCAGAACGAAGTGCCCCTCATCATCTACTCTCTTTCCCTCTTGTCCTTGCATGTTTTATTTGTTTCTCCTTTTCCTTTTATTCTTTTAGGGCCCTATGCAAAGCCCATTGAAGTCTATGGAAAGCTATCTACTGGCTTCAATGGACTTTGGATCAGGCCTGGTCATTATCCCCTCCTCATTTAGAAGGAAACATTAGTGATTTATTTCATGAGCAGGGACAGGAGGCAGCTCCTATAGGATGGGGGAGGAGAAGGAGTTGGTGACAAAGCTCTGTTTCTAGTGCTGTCCCAAACCATTTCAGGGAAAACCTGGAAACCTCAGTATTTGCAGATTTCACTTTTTGTTGCACTATCAAATACTGAATTTGGGGGTTGAGGGAGGCTCTAAAATAGGACCTTTCTCTAGAGAGAGAAATGGGCTCCTTTCAATCAAAAACTTCCCTATAAATTTTCAAAATTTTCAAAATTTCTGAACTGTAAAATTTAACTTGGATGAGATTGGGTTTCACCTCAGACGCTGTGCATGGGCCAAGTCCATTGACTTCAGTGGAGCTGGGGCCGCTGACACCAGATGAGGAGCTGGTCTGCGGTCTATCAATATTTCAAAGGTTTCAGCGTGAAAAGTCTATTTGGTGAAATGTCTCCTCCTTCCTGGGCAAGGGGCCGGGGGACATTTGCAGACACAATACAATTGTGGAGAGCTCCCTGTAAAATGGTGTGTCCATTACACCTCCCCCCTTCCCCCAATATCCCATGGCCATATCAGTTCCCCTTAGCTCCTGACCTCTCTGAGCACTGCATGCTCTAAGTACTGCAAATAGAGCTTTACAAGAGGAAGCAAAAGGAGAAGGGAGAGAGGGCTGGGTCGAGAGAGGCAAAGAGCCGTGGCGTGGCGTGGGTCTCAAAGTTGGCTGACACTGAACTGAGAGTCTTTTCCTTGATGTTCAGTAGTTTTTGGCTATAATGAGAATGTGTCTGCAATTCCCCTGTGCGATGGGGGAAGCTTTTAGGGTGTGTCTACACTGCAGTTAGATCGCCATGGCTGGCCCGTGCCAGGTGACTTGGGCTTGCGGGGCTAAGGGGCTCTTTGATTGTGGTGTAGAAGTTCAGGCTCATGCTGCAGCCTGAGCTCTGGGACCCTCCGACCTCGCAGAGTCCTAGAGCACAGGCTCCCTCCCAAGCCCGAACATCTACACCCCAATTAAACAGCCCCTTAGCCCAAGCCCCTAGAACCTGAGTCAGCTGGCCCATGCCATGTGGGTTTTTAATTGCAGTGTAGACATGCCCTTAGAGGACACCTCCTGCCCAGTTCAGGAAAGCTAGCTGTGTTATGTGCTGCTGAGAGAAGTTGTAAGGAGACTCCTTTCCCTCACCATAGCCAGGCCTGATCCAAAACCTACTAAAGTCAATGGAAAGATGCTCATTGACTTAAATAGGCTTTGGCTCAGCACTCCTGAATACTCACACACCTCTGTAGGGCAGGATTTCTACCTCAGCTCAACAAAGCACTAGGGAGCAGGCCTAACTCCTCTGCCCACTGGCACATTATGGCCCCAAGCATACATAGTCAGCAGCATGCCCATCTCCTCTGGGATGCTCTGAGTGTCCTGCCCTGCACCAGCAGGATTACTGTTGGGCTATACATGCTTCCCTGCTGCCATTCCTCTGTGGTTCCTACCACGATGCATGGTTGTCTCCTCTAGAGCTGTTTGAACCAGGCCAGTTTGGGATCCTGGGGATGGCTGCAAACCCTTTCCCTAGTTTTGGACCCACAGCGCTTTACTTTGACTTTGGGGTTGGAATGAACTCCAGCACTGCCCCAGGAGCTCAGCTGAAACTGGCAGGGGTTGCTTGGTCTCAAGAAGGAACCAACGCAATCCTAGCAAAATCCTCATGGTTTGTTCCCAGAACCGCCAATCAGAGCTAGCATCACTAGAAACTCAGCTTGGGGTCTCAGCAAGCCTGACCTAATTTCAGGTTTGTAACAAAATCAGGCAAACAGGCTTGGTCCTGGGTCTCCATATGGGGGTTTTGCACAGCTCTGACCTGAACTGGGCTGGAAGTTGTGCACAATTCTTGGTACTTCCCAATTCCTGCTGGATCCGAGATGCCATGAGAAAAGAGTTTTTGGGGCAGGGCTTGTAGTCACAGGCCCAGCAAAGCAAAACAAAAATCTCTTGGGTGGGTCTTAGCTGCTGATGGGGGATGAAGAGGTGCAATAACTGCATTTGGGTGAACTGCCTAATGTGCTCTTATAAATGAACGAAAGTCTGTCACCGGGCAATAACCGAGCCAGCCCCCGGTAGACCACTTTACACCCAGCTTATAGGATTTCACTGCTTTCCCTGCTGGTCCTGACCAAATTCCGGAAGTGCAAAGACAAGCCAGAAAATTAAAAGCATGATCCAAAGGCCACTAAAATCAACGGGAGTCTTTCCATTGACTCCTAGAGGCTTTGGGCTGGGCCCTAAATGAATAAAAATGGAACCAAACTCTTCTAAACTTCAGTAACGATTGCAGATGGGTCACTTCCTATTTTATCCAAACTCATTCACCCCGCTGGAATTATTACTTAAGTCTTATTTTAAACAGAAGTGAGCCCAAACCCAAACCCCACGGCTGAAACCTCTAAATGTTAGGAAATTCAAACTCTAAACCAAGATCTGAATCCCTAATCATTAGAATGGGTCCAAGCAAAAAACCCAGACCGCAAATCCTACGAACACTGGGATGTTCAAAATCCAGATGCACATGATGTGCCTTAAGCCCATCTCAAATATTACATTGCACTTTAAAATCCAGATGTTCGAATTTACTCCATCAGTGAGTTTTAAGCAGCCAATAGAACCTCTTGTTATGGAAGGTATCTATAAGGAGTTTACCTCTTATATTGGGCAAAGCATAGTACAATCCCTTAAGGAGATAAGAATCTAATTATATTCATTTTAAATGACATTTTAGAAGCCTCAGTGCTTTTCATATTACATCTCAGATCTTAAACCTGGCATCTGTTTCTCCTTTTACTTAAGGAACTGAGAGACTATTTACATATTCTTAGGGCAATATCTCCAATTAAATCTTTTCAGAACTGCAATCCAAACATTTAGTATTAAGTTTCTTGGCAGACAACTATCTTTTTCTTTAAGAGATTTATTTATTCAGTTGGATATATTTTTTTTCCATCCTTCGCCTGGGCATCTCGAGTCTCCAACCTCACCGTCCTATAATTAGAAAAACGACCCTACTAAGACATTTGCTCCAAAATGTCCTCTTCCTGATTCATTTATTCAGCCACTCTTTTATTGATGTGGCTTCCTCCGACATTCGCCTCTGTAACGCAGTATGTGGTAGTGGAGCGGAACCCGTTTAATCAGGAGCAGTAATTCACACGATCATCACTCAGGACCGACATCAAAAAAGAACAATGAAGAATCAGATGGCGAATGTAAGTAATAGGAGTCTGTACTTACTATTCAAATTGGAGAACACGCAGGCCTGCCGGTGATTCATAGAAAGCTGTGACGAAACGTTCCATTTAGGAAACAATTCTGACAGGGATTTATAAAAAAAGCCCAAGGGAGTTTTCCTACAAACTGAGAGCTGGGTGCCTAATTCCCATAGTCTGCTTGGAAAAATCTCAGACTCTATCTCAATTTCAGACTATACAATCGGTTTATTCATTTAGATTCAAAATAATACAGATGTCTATCCAAGGCTGTCCGCTCCCTAACATAATTAATCATACAGTAAATACAATTATATTAAGCCTCAACAGTATTAAAATCATCAGTGCTACAGGAACTTGGCTAGTCTACCCCCTTCATCATCCAGGAAGCATACCCGCAGCTTTCTCCAGAGACCTATCAAACAGATATCTTTTGCAGCGTGCCTGGAAAGTCACCAAATTTGGACCAACAGGAGCAAGTTTCAGAGTCAGAGAGAACACGCTGGCTGCTGCCCCGTGTGAATAATGCAATATGGTGGGGTCTGCCCCCTCTGTACTTGTATTATTGTTGACATTAGCATCACCACAGGCTCAGCAGATCAAACCCTGCTTTCAGTTACCACTGTGTGACTCTCTCCCTGACCTCTGTGAAGTTATTCTGTATTTGCACAAGTGTAAAGGAGATCCGAATCAAACCCACTGGAATCCGTGGAGTTGCTCTTGATTTAGAATTAAGTAAACGGAAGCAGAATTTGGCCCATTGTATCTAAATTGTATTAATTTCTCCCTTGAAGCCACAGGGTTAAATCCAGACACACTGTAAGCAGGTGCAGCGGCCAGTGAGATCAATAGATTTGCAATCGCTCACGCCAAGGATCTTCTTGGCCCAGAATGCTTGCATCGTGACAAGACAATCATTGCAACGACAACCAACTGTGATATCCCATTAGGGGCCTGATTCTGATCTCACCTATGCTGGTGTAAATCAGGCATAACTTCACTGACGCCAATGAGCCAAACCATCCCCTTCCCATCGCTAAACTCATGGGAAAAGGCTCAAGGAAATCCACTCTTCCACATCCGCTGTGGGTGTAGGTTTATCCCTTCCCCAAGGGACAAGCTGCTAGAGCCACCCCAAACCTGATGGATCCCAAATAGCCACGAGACCATCTGCACGGAAGCCTGTTTCTCCCATTGGTCCCTGGCTCCCAGGCAGCATGGGTCCAGCAGCTTCACCCGAGCTGCAGCTTCTCCCAGCACGGATGGGTGGGGGTTGGTGGATAAGATAATATTGCCCCAGAGCTCCTGGACTTTTTCTAGGTATTCCCTGTGGAGGACAGGGGTGGGATAGGTATTCACCTCCATCCCCAGCTACTTTCTGCTGGTGTGGACCCTAGATCCTCAGAGAAACCTCCACAGGTCTGGATGAGTGAGGAGTGGAAGTGGCTGAACCCCTGTTCTGCATGGGAGTGGGGTGGTCTATGTACGGAGGTCTCCTCTGTATATGGATTTGGGGGGCAATCCAGGCTGGTGGAATCACACTGCCATGAAGGCACTGTTCACAAGATCAGATTGAGGCCCTGAGAACAGAACCCTGTGTTCTTTTATTTGATCACTGGTTTTCAAGTGGGCTTTGTTCTGCAGAAGGTTCTTGGTCATTTTTGTTTTTAAAAGTCCACAGTGGGACCAGCAAGCATTACAGCAACAGAGGTCCTGGAGCCCCTTCATCATGAATTATAAATAGTGGGCTTGATTCTTTTCTCACACCAGTGTCAATGAGGAGGCATGCCACTGAAGTCAATCAGACCAAATCAGGCCTGGTAAATTATACCCCAGTGGAAGGAGGCGGCTGTAATTCCTTCCCAGGGGTGCGGGGTGCATTTTGAGACATTGATAACCCGTGCAGCACCACTCTTGTGGTTCATGATGTCATTGGAATGACTCACTGGAATTCCAGCCATATGTCGAGCTGGGTGTATATTATTCTATATAAATTAAATCTTTTGAAATAGGAGCTTATTGTTTTTAATAACTTAGGCTATATAATTCCGCTCTCATGTTAGTGCTTCAATAAACATTTCACATGTTAAAATTTACTCCTGATCCATCCTCGCCGGCTTTTGGCTCAGAGCTGATAAATTGGAATAATCCTTTTTGTTTTAAGTTCCACAGACATTGTACTGTTCACATGATGTCATAGCTGTGTATGTTCCTTCATTAACTACTGGTGAGTCCTTATTACCGTGGCTAATAGAAAGAGGATTATCTCTTTATTAAATCAAAGGCCTGGCATTTTGTTGGTGTTGTTCTGCCTTCTTGGCTTTTAACTCTTTAAATTCTGGAAATCGGGATTTTCACAGTGGGTCAGATTGCAGTGACAGCCCTGTAGCTCCCCCCATCAGCTTGTAACAAAGTGGTTATGGCTCTATCTTAAGATTTGGGAGACCTGGGTACAATTCCTTCCTCTGACACAGACCTCCAATGGGACCTCGAGCAAGTTACTTTGTCCCTCTGTGACTCAGTTCCCGATCCGTAAAACGGGGATAATCCCAACCCCACAGGGGTGTTGTGAGGATGAACACATTACAAGATTGCGAGGGGCTCAATTACTATGGTAATGGGGGTCAGATAAGTACCGGAGATAGTTTGGCCCGTTTAGTACAAGTGTGATAAACCGACATGGGAGTTTGCAGTTGTCAGCATTGCTACTCAGGTACCATGGTAATAGCGACCTGAGAAAGATAGAGGAAATGCACAGGCCACAAGGGAATATATTTAGCATGAAAGGTATCCCACACTAATGAGTATTTCTTATACCATAGGAATTCCATGTGTAGAATGTCTGGCTCCGCCAGGGGCTGCAGGGAAGTGGTTGGCTAGACAGAGCTAACAAATAGAGATCAACTGGCCAAACAAATGCAGGAACATCCCTGGATCTTCCTCTGTCACCAGACTAGGAAATCAATTGCCACATACACAACGTTCAAAGGACATACCCAAGTGCTAGCATTAGAATAGTCCACTGTCGTCTTCCCCAAAGTATGTATTTTGCTGCAGACTCATGGTGTTGAGATTGCCCTAGATTCTGTGTCATACAAAAGATACCGTAGTGAAGAACCTGCCTTAAATGCCTGTATAGATAGGTAGAGAAACCTTCCACCTGTCCCACCAAACTCCCTACTGTCCACACATGCTCAAACACAATATACATGTTAATGTGTGTCAGTAGTTTTTCATTCTCCTCCAGTTGCATATTTTAGCCCAGCCTCTGCAGATTTGTATGAGAAAAGTGAACAAGATGTGGCCTTACACCATTAAAACCTGGGGGGATGTAACAGTCGATTATGTGTGTGTGACCATTTTTTTGGCCTGTGTATTGGACAAAGGTGATTTTTCTTAAGAATAGATGGATGTTTGGGTACCTATGAATTGTATTGCATTGACACTGCATCGCAGACGAACTCCAGGCATAAGTTAAGGGGGGTGCCAGAATTTGTGATCTCAAATTGTGCTATTTATGTTCATCGGCATTTTGAGGAATAATATAATAATATTTAATATTTAATAATATAATAATATTTAATATAAAGTGTGACCAAACCCATGATATGAACAAAAACTTCATGTTCACACCATTACAGAAGAATATTTTCATAAAGAAATCCCTAAACCTTTGGGATCTTTATAGTATCCTCACAATCTCCATGAGTATATGGTAAGAAAGGCATTAATGAAGCCTGTCATCAATCCTGGCTTTCACTGTTTTAAAGAAAAAAGATGCATAGTCTGTCATTACCTCAGAGAAAAGTCCAACTGCATCTGTGGGTAGAATGCACACGATTGAAAGACATCTTGCTGACAAATTTCTTTCCCTTATCTGCACTGTCACACATTATCAGCTGGTGGATTATAATAAAGAACACAAGGCTGAAACACAATTATCCCTAGACATATTTGAGGAATCACAAGTCTGCTAATGTTACTCACAAGCCAAGTTACCCATTTGTGAACACGTCAGCACTCCAGACAAAGGCTTAACTGATAGTTTTTTACCTAAAGCTTTAGGTTTCATTATCTTAGCTCCAGAGATAATTTTCAGCTCCTTGTAGCTTAAACCTGGAAGCCAAGATATCAAGGAAACTAAAGAATTATCTGCATAACAAGTGACACTGGTAAAGCACCAGGATTAAATCTGAGTGGGACCAATGTCTGACAGACCTTCACAAGGAACAACCTCAGTGAAAATTGGTTCTTGCACGTACATTGCTGTGTCGAAAGGAGCCATTAAAATATTGTAGCAGTGGTGTTGAGATGCAGGCCCAAGCCTTTGACATCAAGGGTATGTAGTCACAGACTTAATAGACTCTAGTGGATGGGGTCTATTCCTACCTCTGCTACAGACTCTGTGTGTGATTTATTGAGCACACTTATCTGCAATACATCTCAGTTCATCCAAGTGTAAAATAGATACTTACTTCACAACAGGTTTGTGATTAATGTCTGTGAAGACCCTTGAGAGCACTGTGGGAAAAGTGCTGTCAAAAATTTAATTTAGGAGCCAAAGGAGAGTCTTGTGGTTAGGAGACTGAATTGGGACCCAGGAGATTGGGTTTCAGTCCCCACTTTGCTACAGACTTCCTGGGGTAAATTACTTAAGGAAACCTGGGGCTTGTCAACACAGGAGAATTGACCAGCAGAACTATACTGGTATGATTATATTCCTATACCTCCCTGTGTGAACGCTCTTATTTCAGAGTCACTTTCTTTTTCTGGTTTAGCTTCTACCGCTTTCAAAGCACCTTAAGCTAAACCAGAAAAGGGCACTTTTTTTCTGGAGTAAGAGTGTCTACATGAGGAGTTATGTGTATAACAATCACGGTATAATTACACTGGTATAATTCTGCTGGTCAGTGTCACCATATAGAGAAAGCCCTTGGGTTGTTAACTTTTTGGGACTGGGACTATCTTTTTGCACAGTGCCTTATGAAATGGTGTCCTGCTCCATGACTGGGGGTCATAGGCTCAACTGCAACACAAAGAATAAATAATTCTATTCTATACAGGGTTTTATGCCCCTACTCATCACCATAGTATCTGAACACCATCCAGTAGCGCATTACGTGGTGTGACTACTGTCTGTCACGTGTTGTTTGTTCTCTCCTCCTGTCCCCAGGGGGAGAAGCGTGTGCAGTGGGGTGTCTTGTTTTGGTAGGGGTTTTTTTTGGTTTTGAGATACACATGCTGGGGAAGGCAAGGCCAAAAATATGCACCTTACACTGGGAACAGAAGGTGGTGAGGTTTGAGGTGGTCCTTGGTTCCTGAGGGAGTTCATTCCACAGTCTCAGACCAGAGCCTAAGAAAGTTTTGTCTTCCACCCAGACTAGCTGTTTTCTTATTGTAGAGTCCCATTATGGCAGAGAAGTAAAGTTACTGACCATGGTCTTTATCCCAGCTCTTTTAGATACCCTGCACCCAGGCCACGGAGCCCTTGACGATAAGGACTGAGACCTTGAACTTGAATTGATAGGCTATGGGAAGCTAGTGTATAGAGCAGAGGACAGGTCTGATGTTCGCATGGTAGCCGGAGCTGCTGAGGAGACACGCTACAGAGAGATTAACAACAATAACAATCTCTCTTGGCCTCAGCTTCCCATCTTAAAATGGGGATACTATAATATATCCTACATCTATCATTTCTAGTTAGATTGGGACTCATTAGGTCTATGTACAGCCCCAATTACAGCATGACCCTAAGTTTGGTTGGAACATCTAAGTGCTACTGTAAAGATAATTTTTCAAAACAGATGTTAATTTTCATTAATAGATGCATTTCATTGCACTGAGGCTTCTTCACACAGTTAACAAGCAGGGTTACATAAATAAATCATTAGGTGCTATTTTACAACTCTTTATTTTAGAGCTCTTTGTGTGTGTTTTTAAAGTAGGTGTCACAGCCAAGACACATCTAAAAACTCTCCACTAGGGGGGGAAGAAGAGCAATTATGATTGGCTAAACGTATAAAACATGACAAAATCAAAACCACAGTCAAGAGAGTAACATACAATTCTAAATGGAACTTGAAAACTCGAGAAGTAATTTAAGGGAACCACATTAAATACTAAAATGTTTAATGGAACCCATGTGTCTCAGACAGAGAAAGGGAGTGAGAGAAATGTAACAGAGGAAATCAAGGAGACAATATGTCTGTGCGACTTGTTCTAATTAGGGGCACAGTGCTGGTGAGGATCATTCATTATAATTTAGTTAAATCTTTAGTATGGCAAAGGCACCTCCGTATAGCCGTATAAAACAAAAGACCCCCAGTCGTAAACTAAGTTAAGGCCCATAGAACAGAAGTTAATTTCAGTCATTTGTGACTGCTAAAGGCAGCACATCACATGAATACCAGCACTTCTTTATTACCGCAGAGTCGAGCTCCAGCTAGCAGATGTCTGCAAATTTGGTGTGTGTGTGTGTGTGTGTGTGTGTTGGGAGAGGGAGTGCAGGGGGTAGTGGCCCATTGTCTCCAACTTGTCTGTCACTTAACTCAGTAGATCTGTCTGTTTCTTTTAGCAGGGGTGGGAAAGGAGTTCAAAGAAAGAATCAAAAAAATCCGTACATCAGAGCATTGGAATATCTGAACTGCACCCAAGTATCACCAGCCACTTCTCCGTCTCTGCTTTGAAACAAGAGAACAAATGATGATTTGCAGCCGTTTGGGATGATTTACACTCTCGCAGCATGTGCAACACTTACTGCAGTGTAATTTTAAAACATATCAAGCATCAGAAGGCTGAACTGGGGTCAGGTTCAGGTTTGTGACACTTGGAGCTTGTATAGTTGTGTAGGGTCGGATACTGGGCCAAATTCTGCTGTTATACCAGTGTAAATCCAGAGACGCTCTGGGCCTGATTCTGAACCCGTTTACACTGGTGCATTTAAATAGGGACTAGATCCTCAGATGGTGTAAATCTGCACTGGCTCCAATGGAGCTAAACTAATTTACTCCAGTTGAGAATCTGGCCCAGGGGAATTACTCTACCATAAATCCAGCATGAGATCAGAAGTATTTTAGTCTGGATAAGTGCTGGTGGAACCAAGAGCATAATTTGACCCTCAGAATTTTTAACATTGTTCAAAATGTTAAGTCAAATATTCATTTGAGTAAAAAGAAAAGGAGTACTTGTGGCACCTTAGAGACTAACCAATTTATTTGAGCATAAGCTTTCGTGAGCTCACGAAAGCTCATGCTCAAATAAATTGGTTAGTCTCTAAGGTGGCACAAGTACTCCTTTTCTTTTTGCGAATACAGACTAACATGGCTGCTACTCTGAAACCTGTCATTATTCATTTGAGTGTAACTATAGTATCACTCAACCAGCCACAAAAGAATTACACCAGGGATGAATTTGGTCCTGTATATTTAATGGAAGTACCTTGCCTCACCCCAGTAAGGAGATTTAATCAGCAACAAACATTTGAGTTTGCTGTTGGATGTTGTCTTCTTACTCCTCAGCTTTCTAGTACATTTTGTTTTTGGAGCTTATTTAAACAAGCAGTTTATGGTTTGATCAAGTCCTTAACAGGAAACCTAACTGGTTTATAAAATATTGAGTGCTCTCATTACCACTGACCTAAAAACCTCTGGAGTGACAATCTTCATTTCTATTATACCTGCTGTTACGGTGGTGGGAGTGTTTTCTAGTGGTTAACACAGATGACAGGGAGTCAGGACTCCTGAGTTCTAAGTCTCAGCTCCATCACTGACTTGCTGCATGGGCTCGAGCAAATCATTTGAGCTGTGTTTTAGTTTACCTATAGAGTGTAGGACAATTAGTGATTGCCAAAGTGCTTTCAGCTGCTGCAGGATATAATGATTAGTGTTAAAACGTATGATAGGAACGCCTGGCTCTTTTCTTGAGATATTAGGGAAATACAGTAACAAAGTAATACCATAAAATAGCCATAATAAATACAGTACCACTAATACAGTTCCCCACTGCCATGGAACTGGAGCATCCTAAACACACACTGTAATACATCTAGCTGGACCAAATTGTCTATTGATGTAAGTTAGCACGACTCCACTGACTTCAATAGAGAATGTCATTGAGACACATTGGCCGACCTTCCCTTGGTATGAATAGGTGTAGCTCCATTTAAGTAGCTGGAATATCAGCACTTTACACCAGTGCAGGATCTGACCCTTTAAACAGTACAGCACCTCCACGGGGTCAAACAACAAAACCTGTTAAAAGATCCTGAATAAAAAGGAAGCTGGCAGGGATGCGTGTGTGCAGGAAGGGTGTATGTGGGGCTGGGAGAAGTGAATTAATGTGGGATCAATAATGGTTATACTCAAAAAACCAAACAACTCGGAAAACAAAAGGTTAAGATAGCGTTCTGGATTCTCGTCCCCCTTAAGTCCCTGTAAATCTATGGCTGTGGTTATGCTGGGGTAAGTGAGAAGAGAATCAAGGCCTCTTTTTGTAGAGGTGGAGTAAGGTGGACATCAAGAGTGTGATGAGAAGGAAGCATGGGCTGCAGAGAAGAGCAGAACCAATCACTTCGGTCTTGTCCACACTAAGGTTATTTTTTACTTGTAATTGCCACCATTAGCTCCACCCTCGTGGTACTAGCAATGGGCCAAAGTACTAGTCTAGACGCGATAAATCGATCCCCGAGCACTCTCCCGTCGACTCCTGTACTCCAGCGCCATGAGAGGCGCAGACAGAATTGACGGGGGAGTGGCAGCAGTTAACTCACCGTAGTGAAGACACCACTGTGAATAGGTCTAAGTACAATGACTTCAGCCACATTATTCACGTAGCTGAAGTTGCGTAACTTAGATCGATCCCACCTCCTCCCAGTGCAGACCAGGCCTAAGCTTGCTTCTATCACTAATTTAATATGCAGCCTTTGCTAAGTCACATTTTAGCCAAATTCAGTCTCTGTGTCAGTTTTCCCAGCTGCAAAGTAGGGATAACACTCACCTACATCACTGGGGGTTGTGAGGGTTAATGTTTGTACCAGGCTTTGATAACAGATATCACCATGGGAGTGCCAAACACAATGTTATCCCCCTCCCCCATGGATACCCACTACTTTGTTTATATTGCAATAAATCAGATGCATATATTTCCTCAAGCTAGAACAAAGAATCTATGCAATTTGATTGAGACTTCTAATTTTAAATTCTTAGATTAAAAAAAACAGACCGTTTTCCAGGAATTATTACGCAACATATGCAATGCATGTAGCATTGCCTAAGCCTTATTAATCAGATGGCAGAGAAAAATTCAGAAGCCAAGCTCAGATTCATCCACAAATGTGTCCAGACCAAGATCTGTTGGCTATCTGTGCTGAAAGGCAAAGAGCGTCCAGCTGGAAAACTAAATATCACATGTTAATTAATATGATGAATCAAAGTAGTGTGAGCACAGCAAGTCATATGAGCCTGCCACCGGAAAGGCAAATAGGCAAAACCAACATGGACTCTGTGATGCTAAAGACAAGAAGAAATGCTAGGAACTAAGAGGACTCAACTGATGTGGGCATTTCTAAATGGGTTGGAAGTTGTTTGAATTAATGTGAAGAGGAAGGTTCAAAAGTTCTTCCTCACAAACAGGAGGAATTACCCTAATATTCACTAATGGTAGACCGAGACCATACATATGGGCTGTTCACTGACGTTACTGCACCATCACTCAGTAAATACACTAAGTGGTTCCAATTTTCAAAACTGAGAGACATCCAGGGCAAGGACAATGGCTTGAGAACCAAACACTGCTGGTGCATTCCAGGTTACAAGGTTCACCCCTGTGGAACCAAGAACAAAACAGAAAGCTTTCTATTTAGTAAGACAGTGTGGTCCAGTGGTTAGTACAGGGAGTGACACATTAAGGGTCCTGGAGTGCTAGTCCTAATTCTACTATGGACTCACTGTGTGACTTTAGGAAGACTAATCTACCCATCTCTTCATTTCTAGACTACCCCTGACTTTGGTATGTGGGTGCTGTGTTAGGAAACGTCCCTGCAACCCCGGGTATAACATTTAACCACCTCACAAAGATATATTTTGAGAATCAATTAACTCAGGGCCTTGAGTTCCCATAACTCACAGCCTTGAATACTTTGGGGCAAGTCCCTTAACTTCACAGCTACTTCATCCATAAAATGGAGATTACACGTACCTAGCTTACAGGAATATTGGAAGGGTTAATTCATAGAATTGTTTTGAAAATGTCCCTCCTCCCACCCCGAAAATCTTGACTTTAGTTGAAAAGCCAAAACCCCCAAAAGTTTCATCTGGAAACTAAAAGTTTTCAGCTGAAAATTTTTTGGTGAAAAATGTTAAATTTTCTATGGAAAAGAGACATTTTCGACAAAAAGTTTCATTTTGCCAAAACCCCAATTTTCTTTTGAAAAACAGTTTGCCAGATTTTTTTGATCCTTTAATTAACTAAAGGTAAGTGTCTTTGAGATGAAAAATGCTAGGTTTGCAAAATGTATTGAAGGCACATAAAGCAGCAAATATTGTTATTCCCCTTTGCACAGTGAAATCAGCAAGCACTAGTGACATATTTGGATCACCCTAATTTGTTTGAACAAGTTGGCCCAGATCCTCAGCTGGTGCCAATTAGCAATGGAGTGATGCCGATTTGCAGCAGTCAAGGGAAAATCTGGCCTTTCATTTTTCGTGAATTGGGTCCAGCCCTGTTTGATGTGATGCAAACATGCTGATTATTGATTAATCAAGTCCACTAGAGGGCATGTAAACTCTAGCATCCTCACTGGTCGTGAGTTATGGGAACCTCTGGAAGCAAGTGCTGCTTATTAGGTTTGATTTAGGTGGGAGGATAGTGTGACAAGGGATTCTTCTCTTTGGGGAAGAACATTGCAAGGAAAGTCTTTGTGGATTTGTTCGTCTCATCCTGGCAATGGTCATTATAAGATAAGGTACATCACACACATGCACAGACTACACAAGTGACCCGCTCTGCAGAGATTCACATTCTGGCAAGAATCAAGTGCCTTCTCTGTTGTTTGCCCATCCTGGTTAAGGCTGTGTGAAAATTGCGCCACTGAGCTGCTAAGCCGTCAAAATGTTTCAAAACGCTCCAAGGAGAGGGGCCAATGGAATTGCTGAAAAACCTCATTCTGTAAAGTTTTTTTTTTAAAAACTGTACATGTGTTTGTGAGCCAAGGCAGGAGCGCCAGAGAGACTGAGAGAGAAACAGCCTCCTCGAACATACATGGAGGTGTTCTTTCCTCCATTCATTAGAAGAACAGAGAAAGAAAGAAGGGCTGGGGATTATGATTACATAGTCTTAACATAGCCATCCCCCTGCCAGACATGCCCACGCTGTGAATCTGGAGTCACTCCATTGATTACTTATAGAACAGACCAAACTGAGGCATAATTAGGTCCGGATTGTGAACCCTTAGCTCACTGTGGTAAGTGGTTACTCACACACACGCATTGCCGTGGCAGCTGATGGGGAGAGTCTTTGCCTAGATGGGTGCGGACGGGACCACTGGTGTAATGAGTTGCTGTAGTTCACAATCTGGCCTTTGATTTTGAGATGCGTGGCTACTTGGGAAGAACAGGGAGAGACTTTCAGGGAGCATGGGAGAAATTACATCTTATTTAGCCTCAGGGCCTTCTGAAACTTGACACCAGCCAGGAATAGAGGGGGAAAGGCTCTAACCTCTGGAAAAGGAAAGTACATTTCGGGTCTTTGCTGTGAGTGATGGGAAAAAGCTATTTGATTACTGGCTACATTCCCCTGATTGAGGATCTATCAGATATTAAACTGATATTTGAGCTTAGCCAAAAGGCCACGCAGCAGTGATTAACTACATTTTCCCCCTGCTCGTTTTTCTCCACTGTATTTAATTAAGCTCAGCCTCATTTTACAGCTTTATTTTGTAGTTTTTCAATGCCAGTTCTTAACTTTCCATGCTGGTTGTTGTAAGTCCTCATGGCTCTAGCTGTGGGCCTGATCCTGAGCCCAACGAAGTCAACGAGAGTTTGAGCTTGGGTTGGGAAACAAGAGCTTTACACCCAGAAGCTGAACGAATGGTTTGAGTTAAACCACAGAAGTACTTCAGATCAGTCTTGATTTGATTTTGAGCCATATCCATGATCCAGCAGAGCTTCTGCATGAATTTTTACGGTGGTTGCAAACCTCTAGAGATGTATTTTGCTCCACCTGAGTATCAACAAATTTTATCTAGCTGCTGTTCCTAGGGTAGTTCAGGTATGACCCTGATTCAGTTTTGGGATAGGTCATAAAATGAGTCACATGGTATTTTACTGTTGCCTCTGATTGGCTGAATGATCTAGGCCATGTGATCAGAAGGGTCAGCATTAGCCATTTTCACTTGGCTTTGCAGTGATCGTGGCTGCATTTTAGTTACAGCCAGCTGGAAAAAATCAGCATTTGGTTCCTTCCAGCCCCAGTCTCTCTCTCTCACACAGGAAAGAGCATCTTCTATTTTTAATGCTTTTCTGGGAGCAAGACAGAAGCACCTGTTAGGAAATGAGGAAAAACAAAGTCCCTGCTGCTGCCTGTGGGCCAGCTGAGATTGGCTCCAGATGAGCGAGAAATCTCTCTACAAGCAAGAGGGAAATGGGGAGTGTAAGGATGATTGTGCAGTTGAGACACTGGACTGGAGATCTGGGTTCACTGTTTAGCTCTGCTGTGGAGTCCCTGGGTGACCTTTGGCATGCCACCAAAAGGTAATAGGGAAGATGTGCTGCAGGGGATATGTGTAGCTGGCAGAGGAATTTTTAGCTATGGCAAACCGAGCATGGGTGCCTCTGGCTTGCCTTGCTTACTGACCAGTTCCTTGACTTAGTGAGCAGTTCAAAGAAAAGGAGTACTTGTGGCACCTTAGAGACTAACCAATTAGTACTCCTTTTCTTTTTGCGAATACAGACTAACACGGCTGTTCCTCTGAAACCTGAGCAGTTCAAGCACAAGCTGCAGGAATGTATTGTGTAGGCTCACAATGGGCCAAATACATCCCTGGTGGAGCAGCACTGAAGACAACACAGCTGCGGTAGGCATTGATTTGGTCTAATGAGTCCAGCACCAGAGAAAGGGATCCAGTAAGGGGTAAATCTGCTCTAGAAGTTGGATCCTGTGACAGACATAATGGGGGACTCTGGGAGTGAATATCCCTTGACCTTTAACGCATATTTTATGCCTTCTTTTTGGAGGAGAATGAGGAGGCGTAGCCCACCAGCTAAAGCCCACAATGGGAATTCGATTCCCTGCTCTCCCACTGGCGCGATGTGTGGCAGGCCACTCAAAGGTCTTCCTTCCTCAGTTTCCCAATCTGAAAACAGTGATGATAATATTCTCCTACCTGCCAGGGATGTGACGCTGCTCGATTAGTATTTGGAAAATGCTTTGAGATCTGTGGCTAGAAATTGCTATAAATGGGCAAAATAGTATTAATAACTGATATGCAAATGGAGAATCATTTGGATAGGACAATAAGACACTAGTGGCAAAACCCCCACAAGACAACTGGAATGTGGCTGTGGTATATAAAAATGTGCCATGTGCACAAGCGCGGCTGATTCAGTCACTCTCTTCTTGCTGCTCTCAGGGCCTAGGCTAGAGCTGTGAGTACTACACCTCATTTGAATAATTCCCACATATATTCCAGATGCTGACCACATGGCTGCCTTTGTAGGGCTAAAAAAAGAGGGGGTGGGGCAGGTCTCTCCTAAATGTCCATATTTAATTTCTACGCAGATGTTTGTAGTTGCACAGAATAAATACGCATAAATCAACCCTCCCCTCGCCTCCCATCATACGTTGTGTGATTCAATACACGGAGCCTGCCCAGAATGCAGAGTGAAGACAACTCAGCCTCAGACGGATTTATATAATAAATGGCTGTGCACCCTTTCAAGGGGACAAGGAATCTTAAAATAACTCAACACTATATTACTGATCAAAAATGCATACAAGTCTGCAGCTATTCTTTTCATTGCCACCCCTTTGACACATTGGACGTGACCCATGGCCACCCTAAACAATACAATCCTTTCCTTACTGTGCTGACAACAAAGACTGGCCATCTCTGATCAGGTTGAGAAAGTAGGGTTTTTTCACCATCCCCTTCATTGTGAGTTACCCATTTCACTGTATAGTTCCATCTCTGCGTGAGTCAAACATACTTCGCATGAAAGTGGCTTTCCTCCAAAGCTGCAGTACTGCTGCACAACCAGTAGAGGGTGTGAAAGAATATGATAAAAGGAACTTGAGTGTGTTACCTCTAAAAATTTACTATTACTGTTAAATATTTATATCACGGTAACACCCAAAAGATCTGTTGACAGAAGCTATTTTGTATCCTTCTTCTACATGCTATGAGGAGATACTTACAGACGGGAATCTAAATAAGCAACACATAGAATTCAAATTAGGTTCACTCCTGGAGAATGGAATTTAAGTTTTATAGCATGACTAATACATGGTTTTCTCTTAGGCATAGACCAGACTCTTGATTTTTCCAGTATTATTAGCTGGGACTAGACAGTTTGGCCAAGGAAACCCCTCTATACTTACTAAAAGTACAAAGTGTTCTATTTAGACAAGACATTGATTTTTAAGGTCACAGCCACTCCTCCAGAAAACTCCATCATACTTGTGTCATCTACCTTGGAAAGACCAAGGTGATAATGCTGAGAGCTGAACATGTCTTTCCAAGTAGCCTTGCCTGGGCAAAACCTGAAGTGTCACTAAGCCACCCCTCTACTATCTTGCTACAGTTGGTAAATTATCTACATTAGTACCTTAACTAAATGAAAACCTCATTCATCTTATCCATGAGAGTTCATTTATTTCATATGGCATCAACCACAACTTCTCTAAAGAGATTCTAATAGGAGGAAACTGCAAAATATCAAGACCACAAATCTGTGTCATATCCTTTAAGAAATAAAGCTCACAAGTGCTGGTGATTTTTAAAGTTTCTGAATCACACCCCCAAGATCTTTCCATGAGTTACCATTGAAATGTGACACGTGGTTGGGTAGATTAACTAAAACCAAACAGAATACTTTGGTAATTAGCGAACAAGTGTATGTTGGTTTTTTTATGATAAGAAGGTTTTAAAAGGACATATTATAATTCTTGAGTCTAAGTTCATGTTTTGCAGCAAAATGGGTCAAGAAAGGATTCCCCCTACCCATGTAACGCTGCACATTTGGCTAGGTGCATCATTATCAGGGACGGGATGGGGAGACATGCTTTCCTCTGACGCTTCCAATATTGTTCTATGCTAGAGACAGGATATTGGACTTGATAGGCCAAAGTTTGATTCATTGCGGCAAATCCTGCACTGCTACCATTGGGCCAGATACCACAGCGTTAGACCTTTTAGAAACATTGATTTGATAGTGATGGATACTGTAATAGGGTGACCGTCCCTTTCAAGGATGGTAGGGATCAAGGGTCAGTCAACCCCTGATCCATGGTGCAACCCTCTAAGTTTCCTAGGACTTTCTGAATGGACCCAGGCCTATGGAAGGGCAGAGACAGGTGTTAGGAGAGAGGATGATGGTTCTGAAGGAATAGTTAATGCTTGGGGAAGAATCAGGCTACCGTTTAAGGGCCAAGGACCAGGAACTTTGTGGTACAGGATGGGGCAAGGCTCCTCTCCTCCCAGCCAACTGGGATGAGCCCTGGGAAGGAGGACAGCATATGCTGCCTTCTCTTTCATAACAAGAGAGACACATTCAGAAGAAGGACCGCTGCCTTCTGCCCTCTCCTCACCCAGGGAGCAAAAGGACTAAGAAAAGAGGGGCCAGCTAGGAGAAGCTGCATTAAAGACACTGCTGGCCTGACTCAGCAAGGCCCCAACAAGGAGGGCTGTGGGACTCCTGAGCCCGGAAGGAGAAGACCTGGACTTGCAGGGCTAAATCCGTGTTGAGTACTCTGTAAAAGAGGGAGCTTGTTCTCAGTGCTTAGGTCTGGGAGTCAATTATTGCAGAATACCCAGACAGAACTGATGGCAGGGTGCCTCCATGGCCTCCCCAGGCCATGACGGGGCGACTGGAGGTGGCAGCCATGTTCCAGCTACTAAGCCACTGGCCATGAAGCAGAGCTCCAGAGTGACTTCAATGGGGAATTCTGCTTAAAAAAAAAAAGGCGCATAGATTCTATCTTCTTGAGACTTCCCAGTTAGGTGCTGAAACCTCCTCACTAGTCTGAAATGCAGACTGGGAGGGATGAAAAAGAAAGTCAAACATCTTCCACCAAGACGTTTTGGTACTTCTATTTATCTTTACTAGGGGCTCAGTGTGTTGTCCACTTTCTGCACCCCAACCCACCTTGGGATTAGTGTTTACCTTTCCTAATACAGTACCAGTTCTGGATAAGATAACTCACGATGCATAGATCGCTTTTAGTCACATAGGGCTAGCTTGTGAATTTAGGCACAGCCTGGAGCAAAGGATAGTGTGTAAACTGCATTGCCGCAAGAGTACCTCCCAAAGCATTGTGCAACAGACCCACACCTCTGAGTCATAGTTCTTCCAGTGATTCCTCCTTGCTCCTGTGGGGTAGAAACTGATTGCTAGGCTGTACTCAACCGTGAATGACAACATCCCCTCCCCATGCTGACTAGTGACCGGGATTGCAGACAGCGTGACACCCATTCTTTACCCTACCCACCCACCTACTCTGTGGAGGAATTAAAGAGGGAGTAACCCTCTTTACTCCTTCATGCCCAGAACCGTATGTGGAAGGGGGGTGGCAGTTCTGACTAGCCCCAGTTCTGACTAGCCCCACTCATTTTAATGGGATTACTTGCGGAGTAAGGACGTTTTCAACCTGAGTAAGGGTGGCAAAACATGGCTTATAGTTTGTGATTGTGGAAAGGAATGACATTGAAGGCGCTCAGATACTATGGGGATGGGTTCCACTATAAACCCATAATATAGAACCAGTCTTAAATAACTAGCATAATAACATTAAATCTCTCTGGATTCTATGCAAAGGCGCTCTAAACTGCCACTGGACATCACAAGACTTTCCCAGTCAAAACAGGAGCCATGAAATCAACCAGGTCTTGGAGAAACGAAAGTTCTTGCTTACTAGTTAAAATCCAGAGTCGCTCAATGAAAAATAAAGCGGACAGCTTCAATGGGACTAAGATCAGAATGTGGCCTCTTCGTCTCCACTGCCTACAAGTGCCTTGGGACTCAGTTCAAGGCTTATTTATCTGGGGCTGAGAAGGAAAAGCTATCTTTCTGTGTCACTAAGGTGTCATGACACGAGCAGATGGCACAGACTCCACTTCTTTCAAAGTAATGAAGTGAGATTGTTTACGTGAATGTTTTCAAAGAGCTCAACCTACAAGGTTCTGCTCGCAGATCAGGAAATAGCAGAACATAAATCTGTCCGAATCAGCCAAGCTCACACAAAATTCAATGTTGGAACACAGTGGCACCAGCAACTCTTGTTCTTTCGGTGTAATGACTGTTGATGCTAGGATTTAGCAGGATTATGTCGATTTAGGAAAAAGAGGGGAATATTAATACACAAAATTGTTAAATGTCAAATGAAATCCCTTAATAACGTGTGTGTCTGGCTGAGCATGGGAGCGCTTCAAAAACTAGCTACAAACATTTCAGAAATCCATTTGGCAAGTTCAAACAAATAGCCACAAATCAATTATACAGACGGTATTCTTAAGGGGGTCCATTTTCAGCATAGCATGCAGAGAATTAAGCCCGCAGCTCCCATTACTGTTAATGGGATTGGCACACCTAATTCCTCATGCCCATGGCTGCACGTTTAAAGCCAACAGATAAGAGTATGTCCTCAAATTAATAGGACTTTTTAATATTTTCTTAACAAAATGACTCTACCTGCATAGGATTGTTTTTTTTCTTGAGGAATATTTCAGTCTAACAGCTTAGGGCTCCATGGACTCACCTATGCTCAGAGAGGAAAGCAGAACAGAAGAATGCAGAAATTATTTGAGAGTTATGCAGGGGCTTTAAGTGGAGAGAGGAATGGCTACTAGTCATACCTAGGGTTGGCTGGAAAAGAAGGATTCTGTTTTTCAAGAAATGTCGATTTTTTGTTTCTGTTCTGATGCAGAAGGAAACAAGACCTTTTTTTTGGTGGGGGGGAAGGGAGAGAGAGAGAGAGAATTTACAGCTGTGTGATGCAGTAGACAGGGATGTGGAGTGGGAAGCAGCAGACCTGAGTTCTAGTCCCAGCTCTGCCACTGTATGGCCTTGAGAAAGGGCTTGTCTACCTACACAGAAAGTATAGACTAACGTGAACTAAGCTAAACTGCACAAAGGCACTTTTAGTGCGGAATAAAAGTGTCCATATGAGGAATTAGTGTGTCACAGCCCTAGCTTATTCTGCACTAACTTCCCATGTAGACAAGCTCTTGGTCCCTTCTGTTTCACTTCCCCTCCTTTCTCAACCTTGTCTATTTAAATTATAATTTAAGACCGGTGCTCTCTCTTACTGTGCGTTTGCACATTGCCTTGGACAATGAGGCCCTGATCTCAGTTGGGACCTTAGATACTAAAGTAATACTATAGCTACTACTCAGTGTAACTCCACGACTTCAGTGGAGCGTCAGTGGGTGGAGAATCAGGCCTCTCTGGGTATGTCTCCACTGAATTGGGAACCTGGGCTTGTGGACTTGAGATTTCCAAGCCCATGCTTGAGCATCCGCACTGCATTGTAAAGTTGGGCTTAAAATTGCTGGACCCGGGTCTCTCAGCCATACTAGTGCATCCATACTGTACTATGCAGACTGTCTCACTCGGGGCTGTGGCTTGACCTGTGTCCAACTGCAAAATGACAGGGCTTGGACATGAGCCACAGCAGGAATTGGGCTCTGACCCCCCCATCCCCAGCAGGGTCCTGAGTGCTTGCTGACCATCAGACTGATTTGTGTGTGAATGGAAAATGGGCTTGGGCTCCAACCTGAGTCAGAGCTTTGCCTTAATGTGCAGTGTAGACACACCCTGTGAATAATTTCTTTCATAAGACGGAAATAGCTAAATTGTGACAGCATTGTTACTTTGATGGCACAAACCATTTCTCTTGAGGGTGATGTCTGACCCTCAAGTAATAAAATAAATCAATCATAAAAGACAACAGGCACCCGAGCTGGGAAGTTTGAGTTTGGATCCACATCCAAACTCGCTCAATGTCCTGGAGTGCTTGCCACTTGGGCTGTGAGTTATTCAGGTTATTCTGAATCCAGGGGTTAAGTTTAAGGCCAGAGCCTCAGCTGGTGTAGATGAGCGCAGCTCCCTTGCCTTCAGTCTGAGAATCTGGCACTTAAAATTTTCATTTAGATGTGATCTTCACTAAAATGCGGGGATGCTTGGCTATATCTCTAAAAAGAATACCTGGAGAGTGGAGATAATTAAGTCTGCAGTCCACAAAAACTGCCAACAAGATTAGCTGTTAGGTCACTTGAGTTTCAGCCAAACATTGACTATTCATTGGAAAATGCTATACACAGTTAATAAGAAGTTCAGTGCCTGTACAGGTAAATATTTGTTCTGCCAAGTCCTATGTGATGGTCACTCTATACATTTCCCTCAGGAGAGACATGTTAAAAGCTTTGGGCTAGATTCTCCTCTCACTTACTGGGACTTAAAGACTAGGTTACATCAGTGTGAGAGGAACAAGGGGCACTTTAATGATGCAGTTCTAGGCAGAATTATCCCAGTTTCCCCATATAACTCTGTATAGACAACATAAAACTCAGCAGGAAACAAAATATCTGACATGATCAGTGCAGTTTTTTATATAACAGTTTGACTGTAGCTTCAAGTGAACATAACCAAGCTATTTAATCTGCATTACATTTACTTAGTGCTACATTCTGTATTAGCAATTTCCATAATGACTCTCTTGCAGATCATGTTCTGAACACATTAAAGATAACGAAGAATAGAATAGGTTCTATCTTAATCATTCTGAGGTAGCTTCACTGAATTCCAAGCAGCTTATTATATGGGCTTCATACAATTTTATGGAACCCTAGAAAATAGAGATCCTGTCTACTCCTGGACATTAAGTGCCAGATTTTCAAAAGGGGAAGAAAATGTGTAATTGTGCACCAAATGTATACGCCCAGCTACCACAATGGTGTATGCAAAAGGATGTACCACAGATGTGCCATTTACAGTAGATACCTATCTGGGTATACTCATATGCAAAGTCAAATTTACATGTGATAATATGGATGCACATTATGCATACAGTTTCATAGACCTCTCGGGCCATGTCATGAAGAAGTGTAATCTGTGAGTATTCTCTAGTCAGTTTAACAGGTTCACATGGAGGTATATCTACACTGCAACAACACACCCACGGCTGGCTTGTGTCAGCTGATGCAGGCTCAGGCTGCAGGGCTATACAATTGTAGTGTAGATATTGGAGCCCAGGCACCAGCCTGAACTCAAATGTCTACATTGCCCCACAGCGCAAGCCTGAGTCAGCTGACAGGGTCAGACTCAGGTGTTTTATTGCAGTGTGGACATACCTGTGGTGTCTTTACAGTCAAGATGCTGCATTTGGGGTCTCTGATTCAGATTTAAGTCTTCAGCTGTATTCCACACAGCTAACCCATACCACATGCGTAGGTTTCAAGAATAGGTTATGCATGCATAAAGCACTGCTGAACTATACTGAACTATACTATGCTGAACTATACCCTATTGCTGCATCAGCACTGACATTCACAGGACACCCATAGGTTATATCTGAGATGTTCTGAGATTGATTTTATGTTGATCTTTAAAGATATGGTTGTTCTCCAAAAATTGCTCTGATAACCATATCCTACAAGACTTTATAAGACGTAAATTTCACAAGAAAATGCGTTTTATCTCCACTGACATTCATTAGACTTTCCGTTCTAGACAATAAGTAGAACTGCTCTTTGTGGGGGAAAAAACTAAACAAGTGTAATTAGACTGGTTGTTCCAGGCTTGTCCAGTTCTGCTAAAACAATTCAGTTGTTCTTCAATTTTAAATGATACCATTTATAAATAGGTGGTACCTTTTATTATGAACAAGGAGCTTTACGAAGTCTCTTTCCCTCTCCCATATAAACCAGGATGTGTTTAATGTAACATTGCCAATACCAAATGTTCAAAAATAATGAATCAGGCCTCAAAAATAATGAGATTTAAAAAACCAAACTGACCAACCAAACAATAAAAAGCTTGAGGTTTTCTTATGACTTCTGTATTTTGAGCCTTTAGGGTTCCCATTTTCAAGCTTTTCTCCACAGCCATGAAGGAAAGAAACTTTTTTTTAAATGAAAGCTGTGATGCTGATTTATTCACAGGACTCCAGGAGCTGGGTCTTTAAAAATAAACACCAAGTCTTGTGAAAATTGGCAACACTGCAAATGGAAAAAAGGAGGGGATGAAAATGCATATGTATATACCAATGACTGTCATAGTAAGAAGCATTTTTGGAAAGTAAGACCAGATCCTGCAGCAGAGAAAAGAGGAGCCTTCTGGGTACGTATGCAGTGTTTCCAGGAGCTGGTATGGGAAGGGCCAGAAAGGGTAATGTCTGGAAACTTGAGGAGTGTCACAGGGGAGCGGGATCGTGGGGACTTGGAAGGAAGCAGTATAGGCACTTACATGGGAAGGGAAGCTACAGAGGTGTGCAAGTGGAAAGCAGCAACAGCCCCCGAAAAATTACAAAGACTTACTTTCCTGTAGACAGCCTGGTCCTAGATTCCTTGGGAATCCAAAACTGTGCCTGGAGATAAGGGAAGTTTTGGCTGCACAAGGAAAACAAGGTCAGGACCAACAGGGAAGTTGGATTTATTAATGCCATTTCTAATGTGGATTCTGGTGCATTAGTGGGCATGGGGTTTTAACCTCTGGTGCTCCAAGTCCAAATCACTGTCCTGCTCTGGTGTCTCTACACCCGGTGCTTCCACTACCTCTTGACTTTAATAGTCCCCAAAGCAGGTGTGTGACTTTTTTGCATGTGAGTATCCCTTTAAAGTCAATGGGATTATTCACATGTTTAAAGTTACAAATGTGATTAAGTGCTTTGCTGGAGCGGGGCCTGTCTAACAGGGAGGCATGATCCTTGCTCGCACTGAGGCCAGCTAAAAACCTCCCACTGACTTCTCAGGGAATGAAATCGGGCTTTACCTTTTAGAACTCTTTGGGATCGTGTTCTTACTCATCTGCATAGCACCAGGCATGCCAACAATGCCCCATAAATAATACTAAGAAAATCCCATTGAGATTCCAAGGGAAAATTCTTCATGGCTTGCTTGGTGGCATGTGACCAAAAAACCCGCCACACAATGTGCCACAGTTTTTCACACGACTACCAGTCTGTGTTTCAAGGAGCTGGGGTAAAAGAGGTCAAGGCTGAGATGTACTGGCTGAGCCAGGCCAGGAAGTTTGCATAAGACTTAGCCACACTGCATCTGACTCTAGCCAGAGTTATTAATCACTCACTTTCATGAGCAGTAAATTCACTCATAAAATTTAATTAAAAAAATTCTGTAAATGCATTTTTAAAATACGGCATTAAAATATGAGTGCCCATTAAAGGAGTGACATAAACACCCAGTCAGAGCTTTACTGGGCAGGAGAGGAGGTTTTCTTGTTGTTGTTCTATATCAAGCTTAAAAATATCATGAAAAAAATAAGCACCCAGTAGTATTGTTTGAATTACACACCCTCTGAAAGAGCTCGCTGTCAGCCGTCTCAGTTTGTGAAACTGCATGTTCTATTAGACAGACTAAATACTAGGCACAACATAACTTTGTGTCACCAGAGACCTCCCATATATTTGCCTCTGGCCTAACATTCTGAGGTGAATAATGAAGCCTTTTCCCTTCTGCGTGTTAAATAATAAATAATAATAATAATAATAATCATGGCATTCTTAAGAAGAACTCAGCCCCAGATATTAAAATGTCCCCTTCACCCTTTCCAAAGCCTAGAGTAGCAGTTTATAAATATCACTGCACTGGGAAAATGAGAACATGCCAGGGACTTATTCAAATTTTACACTGAGGCCTCTTTACACAGCTCCGATGGGGTAAAGGGCCTTATTTCCACCTGCTGCCAGAGCAGGGTAAAGGGCCCTTGATGTAAATGAGAGTCAGGCTCTAAAGGTAGGAGGGGTTCTTAACATTTTGGCTCACTTGCCTTCCCCCTAAAAGAAAAAAAAAATTCAACTTTGTATTGCTTGTTTGCACTGCTCCAGACATGTGCAAAATAAACTTTTTCATAGATGATTTATATGTAGGGCAGTTAAAAACAAACGGACCTTTCTCACCCATCAAATAATCCAAGCTTGTGCTTGTCTTCCAGATTGCCCACTTCTGTGTTCTGAGGTTGCTCTTTGTTATTCAGGAATATGCTTTGATGTGTTTGCTCTTGCATTTAGAAAGAAATCTGAGGGAAATGGCAATGAGGGGGTTTTGCAAGATGTTAGGCCACTTAGCTGTTGGAGCCATTGAGAAAAACCACCACCTAGTTTTCCCTGAAAAACAATGTTACATAAGTGCTTCTGTAACTTTTTCTGTTTCATAAGTAACCTGGCAAGTCGAGTAATTCACATTCTGGGTATCATTCTAAAGAAATATTTCTAATAATCCTCTCTGTGTACAAAGCGGTATTGCCTCACCCTGGTCTGGCATTTAATCTACTAGTTACTATTTTCAGAAAGGCTATTTCCAAATCCGAATAACAACAATCTCGCCTTTATATAGCGCCTTTCATTCTGGAGGATTCCAAAGTGCTTTGCAGAATTAAAACAAAAAGAGACAAGCTGGACAGAGGGGTCATTCATCACAGAAATGCAACCAGCTCTGGAGTGGTCAGCGTTTAACAGCGATAGCAATGCTGTACAACAGCATAGGCAGAAAGTGCAGAATATCAGCCTGATTCTCCTCTCCCTTTCCCTAGTGTAATTTCACTAACTTCAGTGGAGTTATTCCAGATTTATACTGGTTTAAGTGAAAGAAAAACTAGACCCCTCCTGTCCAATTGAAACTGCAGGGCAAATTTAGGCAGGCAGAATGTAATCAACCTAGGCTCCAGCTCATCAACAAATAGCAGGTGGACACAGCTGTCTCAATGGCACTGCCCTGCCCCACCCTCCCAGATCACATGGAGGCCTCTCCAAGAGGTTCTGTCCTGCGGAAGGTGTGGAGACTAGACAGGCTATTGGGCGGATCGGAGGTGGATGCACATCATCCCCTTCTGCCCCCATAGAAATTAGACAGAAAGAACAAGGCAGCCCCAGGCTCCACACTCTTTCCAGTGGAGTCTTTCCCTACCAGGGACAGCCCTGGTCAGAGGGAGGCCCTGACAGAGAGCTGGGGCTGGTCTGCTGATGGTCCCCCTGCACAGCTGCCGGGGAAGTGGAAGGCCTGAATCTGTGAAGTTTGGGGTAGACTTCATGGCCATTCCTGTGTGGGTAACCCCCCACATGGTACCCTACAGAGAGGCACTATGTGAGGGGATTCTCCCCAGTTCTCCATCCACAAGAGGGTAAAATCCAGTCAGAGTTTGGGGAGGCTAAATACCGGTCTGATACGTTCTACTCGTTACTGGAGGGAGCCAGGCACCCCAGCTCTAGTGGCAACCACTGATAAGCAGAAGGTTAGCAGGCATTTCTCCCTCTCCGCCACTTCCAGCTTTACAAGGGGATCTTTTATGGACTTGTATTTTTCTGCTGCCACTAAGTGTCCCGGCATAACTCAGTCAGGCTGTACCAGGATTCCGAGCTAGCCATATTATAATCTCATTTAAAGATAGGAAGCAATGATCAGTGAACTCTGAATAGCCATTCTGTGTTACGATGTATAATACACTCCTGGGCTAATACAAATGCAGGGAAAAGGGTATAATCTTGGTGTCAGGGAAATGAATATATATCTCTACCAACACCCTGCAGTGTTTTTTGTCTGCACAATCCCAACCTGTGGCAACAAAACTGCATATTACCCGCTTGTACTAAGTTGTGCCTTGATTATTATTATAAAAAAGAAAGCATAACCTTGTTAACCCTCTTACCAGGCTAATACCTTATTGCAAATCCTCTTGGTGGTAATGGATTTTTCTTTTTTTATATACTTTATGCAACAGTGTATTAAAGTGGCTTTTTATAAAAATGGCACATGAGGTTAATAGAGCCACAACTAGGATTTTCTGTGCCCTAAATCTCCACAAAGACTCTTGTGTAAACACTTCTGTTCCAAAAATAAAAACAAAAAACAGAACAGGGAAATGTTGCATTATCCCTGAAAATATTAGGTTACTACTCATGGCAAACTAGGGCATACTGTTAGTAGGTGAACCTGAACTCCCTGTGAGCTGGAATCTACCTACCATTTGACAGAATTACAATACTACAGTTTATGGCCCCTGTTCAGGAAATCACTTGAGCACATGTTTAAATACATCACTATTCAAGACAATGGCTTAAGCCGGAGCTTAGAGTAAAGCACAATCTTAAGTTTCATTGACTCGGGAACCGAAGCACATACTTGAGTGCTCTCCTGAACTGGGATGACCTGTAGCAAGCCATTTGCTCACACAAATTTATACACTGAGAGACATACATCTATAAAGAAATACAGCGTTCACAGCAAATCTTTTATCTCCTAAATCTCCTAATACATGCAACTTTGACCACAGTTAAAACATGATCAATGTTAATCAGTGTGCCAGCAAATAAAAATGAGATCCTAATTGTTTTACATCACCATCTGTAATCAAAGACAGCATTTTGATAAAAACATTACTTGAAAATCAGGAAATATTTTCTATACTGGAGATAGTTAATATCTTCTCTTTCTAGAGCACTGTTCATCCTAAAGCAGTGGCTCTCAACCTTTCCAGACTACCGTATCCCTTTCAGGGGTCTGATTTGTCTTGCTACCCCAAGTTGCACCTGACTTAAAAACTACTTGCTTACAAAATCAGATCTAAAAATACAAAAAGTGTCACAGTACACTAGTACTGACAAATTGCTTCCTGGACAATAGGTTCAGTCAATGGGGTTGCTTGCATAAGGTGCCAGGATTCCTTGTCCCATTAAAGTAGCTCTGCCAGTTACTTTGATGGGAACAGAATCAGGTCCTTACTGAGATGGAAGACACAAGTACGTTATGTCTGGGGGATGTCCCTAATGACTCAGGGCGAGCCAGGGATGCCTAACTGAGCAAAACTGCCATTGAAGTCAACTGTAATTGACAAGCAATTGAATTGTCAATAAAACTATATAATCGTGGCACTAATGCTTGAAATATGGGGGAGCTTTGCTGAGGAAATACCTTCAGGCTTTGTTCTGCTAATGTTTAGTTTTTATAGATAGCAAAGATTTCATAGAGGTTAAGGCCAGAAATGATCATCAGAATCTAGTTGGACCCCCTGCATAACACATGCCAAAGAATGGAATGCAGTGATTAGAAAGTCATCCTCTATAGTTTGTAAAAACTTCCAAGATGTTTCACTATAGGCAATGTGAGGCCTCTAACTATATACCCCCAGGTTGATGTCCCCCTACAAAATATTCAGTTTATGGAAATTTGCTTGGGCAGTGTTTTCTCAGCTGTTTGTCGTAGTTGGAAAAACCTCTAATTAACGTAGCACTGTAAAGCCAGCTGCTATGAACCAGTTGATCAGATACACCTCTTAATTTCTCATCCAACTAAGTTTACACCAGATGATCATTGCTCTTGGCCTCCAGAAACTGTCTACTTTACTCAAAGATTGCATTGGAGCAGCCGTTGTTCTGTATTTTTGAGATAGTCTCTTTGGATGAACTCTCATGGGTTTGGATGATAATTTATGGGGTGGGGTGAGTTTCTACTCTGTTGCTTGTGAGTCAACTTGGAGTTATCCTATTTGTGCTGTAGTTTTAAACATATGCAGATTGATACCCTATCAAAACACTTGTAAATAAAGACCATTCTTGTATTCCTCAAGTTCAATCAAGTGTAGAAGTTTTGTGAAGAATTCAGGCTAGGATCACTGAGTTTGTTCACATTTGTCAAATGATAGGTTATCTCAGTTCAGTGCAATGAATTTAAACATGTTCAATATATTTCGACTCACGGAAGGAGTGTGATCTAGTGGTAAGAGCAGGAGACTGGATTCTATTCTTGGCTCAGCCACTGATGAACCGTGTGACCTTGGGAAAGTCATTCAATCTGTTGATGCCTCCATTGGTTTATCTGTAAAATGTGACTAAAAATACTTATCTACTTGACAATGGAACCATGGAAAATTAATTTGTAAAGTACTTGAAGATCCTCACATGACAGATGTGGTCGAAGAACAAAGATAACAAATTCACTGTGTGCGTAAGATCTCCCTACAGCCCATTTTCACATCTCTGCAACAAAATAAAAAAGGAACCCTGTGTCTCACACATTGATAATTATTTTGCCTAGTGTTGCTTTTTATTATTTGTATTCCAGTAGCATTTGGAAGCCCCACTGAAGATTAGGGGGCACCATCATGTTAGGTGCCCTACATAGTAAATTTCATATTGCTCTGAAGATTTTATAATCTAAATAGACAAAAGGTAGGATTGGACAAAAGTGATTTACCAAAACTCATGCAGAAAGTCTGTTGCAGAGTCAGGAACTGAATTTATATCTCTTGGATCCCCAAGCAGTGCCTTAACCACAAGACCATCCGACCTCCCAAACAGTAGCACATCTGAGGGCAGAGACCCAGCTGTAGCGAGACTGATTCTCATCACCCAATTGTTATTTTCAGTGAAAAAGACCATCTGGTCCTTCTCTCAGTCCACGGGAAATAGGAAATCTTTTCACAGTGCTCATGGAACTTTCCACACACTGGAGTACAATATTCAATCTAGCCAGTTTTTATTCTATAATAAAAACTTCATGCATTTTCTTAATAAGTTTAGCATTGCTCACTCATTCTTCTTGTTTTTTTCTTTTATTCCTTTTTGTCAAGAAAATGAAAAGCAAAATAAAAAAAACACATTTCCATTCAAAATGGAACATTTTAGTTAATCCCATAAAGAACTAGTATAATATATTCATCTATGAAACGTATGGGAATGGAATCAATGCTTATTATACATACCAGGTCACTTCTTTGTGGCTGGTTTAAAACTGTTATGTTAAGTATAATGTGAAATGAAAACGCTTTAGTCTAAACATGAAAAGGTGATATTGTATTATATCTCCGTGGTCCGGCATGACTTTGTTAGTATCTGATTTCAGGGCTCCATATCGAAGACCCTCTATTGTTTTCTTTCTACCTTCCCTCTCAGGCAGGACAGAGAATAGATAGCTGTTTTAATGTAGATATTAATTTCATTTGGAGTTGTGTTACTCCTTAAATATTTAAGTCTCTGTATTTTTGTGTTCTGATGAGCGGGAAAACTGAAAAATTGAATGTGAATGGGGCTTAATCATGGTAACGATGGGCGCTCTTTTCAGTCTCTCTTAATTTTCCCATCTTTATACTTTTGCTTTCAGGGCTAATTGAAAAGATGTAAGTGTTACGCAGACACAGTCACTCCTTATATAACCACAGTTGTGTTCTTCTGACTGCACTAAACATTTTGACATGCTTAAAGTTTACAATTAAGCTACTAAACTTTTCAGCAGACATTGTTTCTAAGTGGCATAGTGTTTTATAGCTATTCTGTTGGCTTAAAACAAATCACATAAATCTCACTGTGGAATATTTAGCAGGTATATTTATTAGGAGCTGGATCCAATCAGCCAGACTTGAGAACCTTGAATTGAGCAGATTCCCATTTTGTCACTGCTTTGTTGCTTTGTCTTCATGTTGTGCCTTGCTCTGCCACTGTTGAAACTTACCGATCAGGGCAAATAACTAATGCAAGCAGTGACAGTGCTCTGATGCGCTTCATGGGGCATGTAACTTAAAAACTGTGGTGTCTTGTGCACTGGTAGGTTACATTCACTGGGCCAATTTTGCTCTCAGTTGAACAGATGCAACTACGGCTGAAACAGGTGGGAATTGCACCACTGTAAGTGAAACAGCATTTGGCCCAGTACCTATGGCTGTGCATATATATATTATGAAGAGGGGGCAAGATTTCAAAACTGACCAGCACTGCGTTCCGTCAGTATTTAGGATCCCAATTTGACACACCTTAAGGAGGCCAGTTTTCAGAAACTGCTGGGGACACACCCTCTGAATATGGGGCCCCCGTCATGTGTCCCATGTTGTGAACTCAAAAACTGAGGCTCTCAAAATCAGTAGTTACTTTAAAAAATCATAGAATTACACCATTGTTCATTGCCAGGATGCTGGACATCAATTCTCAAGTCATATATAGCCTCAGACTAGTTGTATAAAGCCTCAGATGACTTTTAAAGTAATTTTAATGTATTTCTCTTTAGAACTTGGAAACCTCATCACCTCTGGACATGACATACTCTGCATTTGGACATAAATTGAGCTTAATGGAGCAGGGAAAAGGAGAGTCAATTTTCAAAAGCAAATAAAACAGCTTGTATGAAAATCAATGGCTAGTGATGGAAAAATATGCAACTGAACTGAGCCCTTAACTGGTTATTTAACTAAAACAAGGCCCTCTTAATAATAAACACTCCCATTGTCAACTGCATCACAGACGCTAATGGAAAATCTTGGCATCTTTCATTGTATGGGAATATGAGGCACAACTGGTTAGGATGCTTTCCTGCCATCCTCTTGCCAACTGTACATTCCATCTGACTGAGGATTACTGATCATTTTTGGCAACTTCGTGGCTACAGAGGACTCTTCTGTACAACTGTTTATTTATCCAAGACTCCAGGAATTTATTTTTAACAGAACTTTAAAAAAATGCTGTAAATATGAAATATGCTAATTGTACTAACAAAAGGGTTCCTAAACCAACCTTCCTTGCTTGCTCTTAAAAACACAGTGCTGGACCAAGAGTCTCAGCCAGTGTAAATCAGCATAACTACATTGACTTAGTGGACTGATGTCGATTTATACCAGCTGAAGAGTTGGCCTAGTGTATCAAAATGCTCAATTGTAGGAACTCAAACCCTGTGAAACTCAGAGCAAGAGGACTATTTAGTTATACCTATATTCATTCATTAGTAGTAGCACTGGGAAATTCCCCAGCTGAAATAGGGGCCTCATTTGATTAGGCAGCATGCACAAATATAGTAAGAGAGTCACTGTCACAAAGATCTTAAAATCTAAATAGACAAGGAAGTATTATGCCCATTTTGAAGATAGGGAACTGAGGCACAAAGTGTAAGTGACTTGTCACATGGAGTCTGTGACAAAGCCAAGAACTGAAGCCAATTCCAGTCCAGAGTATTGACCACAAAACCATCCTTCCTTCCATTCGGACGTTTCCCGGAAGCTCTCAGGACTAGAGCAAGCTGGGAGATTATGCTTTCTCCACCAAAAAATATTCAGTGAAAACTTTTCTGTTTTCAGCAGCTGAAAGCTTATTTCCCCGCATTTTAAACTGTTTTTTTTTTCCTTTCAGTTTTCGGATGCTGAAAACCAACCACTTTTTGCTTTGGGGATTTTTCAACAAAAACCTGAAAAAATTCGAAGACTTTTTTTGACAAAAATGCAATAAAAAGCAAAACAAATTAAGTTTCATTGCTGGGCAATGAAAAATTGAAAATATTTGGTTTAAAACTGAGAATTTTTTCCACAAAAATGTTTTTGTCCCCACAAAATTATTTTCCTCATTTGTCTAATGTTTTTCAGTAGCTTTTAGCTGAACACTTTTTTTGATGAAAACAAAAGCCAACTTCTTTTGAGGAAAAGTCAAAGCTTTCCTCTAAAAATCTTGAGAAAAATGAAAAAGTGATTTTTTTTTCATTAAAATCTTCACCACCCCCACCCAGCCATTTTCCAACCGGTTCTGCTATTAAGCTCTTTTATGTTACTGAAGGATAGATTGTGACCTCAGGCACAGCCCTGAGCAAGGAGCTGTACCACAGTTGCACCATTCCAGGAATACCTGGGGGAGGCGCTGTTACTCAGCTTTATCTTTCAGAGTATATTAGTTTCCTTCTTACTCTGATGAAGTGATGGTTTGTTGCTTGTCTGCACCAGCAGATCACTTCTTCCCCTGGGCTGACTCAGTAATGCTGGCCAGCAACTGAGGGCTTAGAATCACAGAATTATAGAAAAGTAGGGCTGGAAGGGACCTAGTAAGAACATAACGTAAGAACAACCATACTGACTCAGGCCAATGGTCCATCTAGCCCAGTATCCTGTCTTCCGACAGTGGCCAGTGCCAGATACCTCAGAGGGAATGAACAGAATAGGGCAATTATCCAGTGATCCATCCCCTAAAGAGGTCATCTAGTCTGTCCCTCTACTCTGAGGCTAACACTTATTCTTGCTACCCTTAAATAATATGATGGAGCTTCTTCCAAGCATTTGTATTTTTACGAGGACTAAAAATGATGATGGACCAGATTCTTGCACCTTTACTGCTGTTGAGAAGTACCTTAAGCCTGGATTAGCCCCATTGACTGGGAGTAGGAGTCGCTGAATCAGTCCCTGCGCCAGACTCACAGTCAATGTAAATTGGCATTGCTTCACCACAGGCGATGGAATTGTACCTACTGACATTAGCTGAGGATTGGACCCCACTGCATGTAATGTTATGCCACCTGATTTGGGGCCTGTCTCATCAAGTTCAAAATCAACCAGTCACCACGTTCCTAGACAGACTAGAGAAAAAGGCTATACACTGAAGGCTATTTGTGCACAATTTTCATCACATGTCTTATTTGCTTCTTTCTCTTTACTGCTTCTAGATTATTCTTGAACTGCAGAGCTGAGCTGTCTGGCTGCAGGGGAAGAGGTAAGTTTCATACTTCAAAGATAAATTGTTACTGTATTTTCTGCCCCCACTTTCCAGCCAAGAGGGGACCCTGGGAATAATTGCAACTGAGTCGCAATGCCTCCCCGGGGCTACCCCTGCAGTGGTGCACTTGTGGACTACCCCATATTCTCCTCCTCGTACAAAAAGCACAATCTAGCCCTAAGAAAGTAAATGTGACCCCATGACCTCACCGTATTTGTAGCTATGGGTCCATTTTATATCATGTGCCAAAGCGTTGCAACAGTGTGAATAAAACATATCAGAAGTGATGCAACAAGCTAGATCATATTGCAAGCATAAGCCAAGTGACATACGCTTGTCGGCTTCAGTAATTGCTCAAGTTTGTGAGATAGGACATTATTCCCTCTCCCCAATTTCCCCCTCAACATTTCTGACTCAGATGATTCAGGCGTTTCTAGCTCTTTCAGACATAAACGGGAACTTTAACTTAAAACTGTCATCGGTTCGTAAAAAAACAATGCTATGTTTTTCATTTCTGAGAAAGGGCTCACGTATGCTTACAACTATAAGTTGCGAGTGATTAAGAAACTCATATTTTCACACTCATTAAACGAAACACAGTGTGTCCACCTTTCTAAGAAAAGGCATCTTGTGTGTAATACTGTAATACATTGGGAACAGCTTCTAATTAGCTTCTAGTGCCCCTTGCCAAAATTCAGACACAAGTTTGAGTTTGTTTACACAAGAGGAAAAAAAATAAAACATTGTATAATTAGTCTGCCTAAATTCAGCAACTCCAAGGTATGTGAAACTGACAAACTTTTTAAGATTCCATTTTGGTTTATGAAATATCTCAATAGGTAACCCAGACTGCATCATAGCTATTGTAGCAATGTGCTGCTCAATGTGCTGTTTGTGTCGAGATGGAAAACTTTGACATGTCTGATTTTTATGCAGGTCAATTAACTTGTTTTTTAAAACTGTAAGGGCATGCTTTGCAAATAAGATTACTTACTATAAATTATGGGAACATAGGGCTCCATTCAGACAAAAATGTTACACGCCCCTTACACATGCATAAGTCTGCAGAATATAGTTCTGCACCCTGACAACCCATTCAGCTAGGGGTAGAAACTTATTTTGGTCTATTCCATAGGGGCTTCCTAAAATGATACAAACAAAAGGGGATAGAGACTTAATTAGAATGTCTCTCTATACCCCGCCTCCTGTTGCACCACCCAGTCAGTTCCACCAGGCCAAAACCTCTCCTTATGTGGTGAGGGAAGTATTTCTTTTTTAAGTTAAGGCAGCCCACAGCAGAATTAGCAATGATAGGTCCCCTTAACCACAGTACAGAGAGACATTTGGCCATTCCCACCTGCGAGTTCTACTCTCAACCCTCACACTTAAATGGGCTCTCTTGACTGGCTGCAATCCTGCCCATCTGTTACCATAACATTTATTATGCTTGACCACAGCTCAGATCAGACCTGTGCACCCAGGCAGAGGTGTGAAGCCGTGTCTGGAAAACATGCCATTGAGAAGCAAAACTCAAGCCGTAACCATGCAAATGAGGGTACTGGGAATATTAAAGTCAACAAGAGTCTTTTGATTGACTTCAGAGGGCCCTGGAGCAAGACTTCAGTTTGCATCCATTTCAGGATCCCAAGAAGTCAGATTGTTGTGTGCATTGGAGACCCTACAAATGTTTATTTGGAGATTTAAAATCAATGGAAAGGAAGAAATGCCCACATGCACTGGGGGCATGGAGGCAACACCAAGAAATAAATGATGCACATCGAGACGCAAAGGATGTCAGGCACAAAATCTCAGGGTTGGGTCCAAGACCCTTCCATTTTTCATGTGCAGGAGGTCCTGGCCTACACATGTAGTTCCATTGACTATGTATGTGAAGAAAGACTACTCATAAGTAAAGATTAGAGAACCAGGCCCCTTACTCCAGAGCATGAAACAACGTTCTTAGATGCCATTTCTTAGAGCCAAAGTCCAAGGCAATTTGTTGGTTCTCGCTGTTAGTTCAAGGCATAGGAGACCACAAAGAAGAGTCCTGTGGCCTCCTAACCAATTTCAGCCTGTGTAAAGAACGCACTCTCACTTGAGTTGATCTTAGGTTGTTGGTTCCAATTCAGAATCTACAAAGGCAGATTAACACAAAATAGATAGTCCATAAGGCACAGTTGTATGCATTTCCTTGGAAACAGTCCTGTGGCAGTCTATGCATCTATCTATCCAGGTTCTTCTATTGACTCCCATCACCACGGTATCTGAGCAACATTGACTCCAATGGGGGCTCAGGGCACTCAACGCCTTTCAGGGATTGCTTAGCACCCTACAGAATTAGGCTTTTAGTATGGCCCAACATCAGCATTTAGACATGGAGCAGTAACTCCAAGAGCTCTTACTCCACAGAAGCAGGAGGTCTCCAGAGCTTGGTAAGCAAGCGGACAATGCCCCTACAAGAAATGAATCAATAATTTATCTATTAAAAAAATTCTGGTCCACCGTGCTGTGCACTCTCCTTTGCTGAAAGATCCCACAATCTAATTGCTATAACTCCTGTCTGTCTCCTCTGCCCACCTCTCCCTACTGCTTTATACCCATCTGATCTAGGGATGAAATTAGATTGTAAGTGCCTTGAGGCAGATACCTTGTCTTTGGTATCTTTACAGTAAGGTGCCTAGCATCCTTTTGGATGTTCCTTTAGCACTTTGTCCAGTGGCCCCACTGATGTTTGGCTGGCTTCCTGCTTCCAACAGACTTTAAAAAATTGCTGTTAGTTTTTGTGTCTTTTGATAGTTGCTCTTCAGAATCATTTTGTTTTGTTTTTTGCCTATACTTTTACACTTGACTGGCCGGAGTTCATGTTCCTTTCTATTTTCTCAGTAGGATTTGACTTCCAATTTTTAAAAGATGTGTTTTTGTCTCTAGCCACATCTTTTACTCTGTTGTTTAGCCATGGGGGCGTTTTTTTGGTCCTCTTACTGTTTGTTTGTTGTTTAATTTGGGATATACACATAGTTTGAGCCTCTATTATGATGGTTTTAAAAAGTTTGCTTGCAGCTTGTACGAATTTCACTCTTGTGACTGTTCTTTTTAATTTCCATTGGACTAGCCTCCTCCTTTTGCTGTAGTTCCCCTTTCTGAACTTAAATGCTGCTGTGTTCGGTTTCTTTGATATTTCCCCCCTTACAAGGATGTTAAATTTAATTACATTGTGGTCATTAGTACTGAGTGGCTCAGCTAAATTCACCTCTAGGACCAGATCCTGTGCACCACTTAGGACTAAATCAAGAACTGCCTCTCCCCTTGTGGGTTGTGGACAAGCTACCCCAAGAAGCAGTCATTACTGGTCACTAGAAATTTTATTGCTGCATCTCATCCTAAGGTGATATGTTCCCAGTCAATATGGGGATAGTTGAAATCCCCCATTATTACTGGGTTTTCAGTTTTTATAGCCTCTCTAATCTCCCTGAGAATTTCACAATCACCATCACCATTCTGGTCGGAGGTTGGTAGTATATTCCTGCAGCTATACTCATATTATTCAAGCATGGAATTTCTATCCATAGAGATTCTATGGTACTGTTTGATTCATTTAAGATTTTTACTATATATGACTCAATGCTTTCTTTCATGTATAGTGCCACTTCCCGACCAGTGTGACCTACTCTGCCATTCCTATATAATTTGTACCCTGGTCTTAATGTGTCCCATTGATTATCATCGTTCCACCAAGTTTCTGTGATGCCTGTTACATCAATACCCTCATTTAATACCAGGCACTCAAATTAGCCCATCTTAGTATTTAGATTTCTTGCATTTGTATACAATTACTTACACAATTTGTCAATATTTAATTGTCCACTTTCATGTGATGTAATTGAATGGGACTCTTTTTCGTTTGACTATTTCTCTTCAGATCCTGTTTCAGTTCCTGTTTCAAATTAGCAGCATATTGTTTGAGGTTACATTAACATCTGTCACCAACTGGAAAGTGGGAGGTTAGCATCACACACTTGCACAGTGTATATCATGTCCCTTTCTAATGGTTTGTGCAACCAGAAGATAGGCGCCTACTACTGAAGTCATTTAGATTAACAAGTAGTCTGTGGTGATGAAGATTCAAAACCTGCTTATGGCCGCTGGTTGGGGTAGTCAAACTACCCAGTGAAACATTTCTGCTGTGTTCATGAACTCTACCCCTTCACACTGTAAAGCTGGCACAAAACCCTTTTCAATGGAGACTGCAATAGGCCCAATCTCGAAGTCTTAACTCAGACAGAGCTCTGATGATTACAATAAGAGCATCACATGAGCGATTCATGTAGCGTCAGACCCTATTGTATTTCTTCGGGAAAAACTGGGTAGGTTAAAAATGCCTGTTGTTTTCCAGAGGAAATGTCCAAGGCAAATTTTTATATTTTTGGTTTTTGAAAGAAAGCTGGAAAATTTCAACCACGAAAAATATTTTCAGAGAATTTTTTTTATCTGCCTTAAAATGCTATTTTTGGGTCAAAATATTTTTATTAAAATATTTGAACCAGCCCTAGAAAAATATATTGACAAAAATAGATAAAAATAATGTAACAACTGCTCACTCTTGTACCACCACTAACATCCCTTGCAACAAGGTGTTGCTGTGTAAAAGCACCCTGAAAGTGTACATGCTGCAGAAAAAGATAAAGGTACAGATGTACATTTGGCATAAATTGGTATAGCTCTATTGAAGTCAAGAAGTGTTGTATCCAACACGGGGGAATTCTATGTTAGACCCCATTTTGGCAGATAAGGAGGAACTGATCACGGGACTAAAAATTAACGGTTGCTTAGGTACGAGTAATCATGACTTGAATCATATCATCTGGGAGGAGGAATTTAATCAAAAAAATGTGAATGATAATTGGGAATTGTTTAAGAACACTTTACTAGATATCCAAAAAGGCCACAATCAAGACAGGTGTGTATATTGGTTAAAAAACTGACCTGGTTTAGAGGGGAAGTGAAGGCATATTTTTATATATTATATATATACACACACACACACACGTAACAAATAGAAGAAAGGAAAAGTTGACATTAATGAATTTAAGTCAGAAGTAAGGAATTATAGAAAATTGATAAGGGAAGCAAAGGGGCACAAGGAGAAATCTATGGCCAGCAGCATTAAGGACAATAAGGACTAGTTTGTTAAGTATATTAGAAACAAAAATAATCCTAAAAATGGTATTGGTCTATTACTAGACGGAATGGTAGAAATATCAATAATAATGAAGAAAAAGCAGAAGTGTTCAATACATATTCCTGTTCTATATTTGGGGGGGGGGAACAGATGACATAGTCATGTCATTAATGATAACACCACTTCCATTCCACTAGTATCTCTAGAGGATGTTAAGCAGCAACTACTAAAGTTAGACATTTTAAAATCAGTAGGTCCAGATAACTCTGCACCCAAGAGTTTTAAAAGAGCTGGTTGAGGAGCTCACTGTACTGTTAATGTTGATTTTCAATACATCTTGGAACACTCGGGAAGTTTCAGAAGACTGGAAGAAAGTTAATGTTGTGCCAATATTTAAAAGGGGTAAATGGTAAGTATAGGTTGACAGTCTGACATTGATCCCAGGAAAGATAACGGAGCAGCTGATATGGGATTCAATTAAGAAAGAATTAAAGGAGAGTAATATAATGAATGTCAATCAAATGGGTTTATGGAAAATAGATCCTGTCAAACTAACTTGATATCTTTTTTTATGAGTTTGCACGTTTGATTAAAAAAAGCAAGTATTGATGGAATATATTTAGACTTCTATAAGGCATTTGACTTGGTATTGCATGCCATTTTGATTAAAAACTAGACTGATATTAAATTAACATGGCACTTATTAAATGGATTAAAATTTGATAGCTGATAGGTTTCAAACTAGAATGACAAACAGGGAATCATTATTGAACAGATTCATTTCTAATGAGGTCCCCCAGGGATTGGTTCTTGTCCCTACTCTATTTAACATTTTTATCAATGACCTGGAAGAAAACAAAATAATCACTAATAAAGTTTGCAGATGACACAAAAATTGGGGGAGTGGTAAATAATGAAGATGACTGGTCACTGAGACAGAGTGACCTAAGTCACTTGGTAGGAAGGGCACAAGTAAACAATGTGTGTTTTAATATGGCTAAATGTAAACATATACATTTGGGAACAAGGAATGTGGCCATACTTACAGGTCAGATCCTCTGTCCTGAGAAACAGTGACTCTGATAAAGATTGGGGGTCACAGTGGATAATCAGCTGAACATAGCTCCCAATGTGATACCGTGGCCAAAAGGGCTAATGTGATCATTGGGTGCATAAACAGGAGTATCTTGAGTAGGAGTTCAGAGGATATCTCTGCATTTGGCACTGGTGCAACTGCCGCTGAAAAACTGTGTCCTGTTCTAGCGTTCACAATTCAAGAAAGATATTGACCAAGCAAAGAGATTCAGAGAAGAGCCATGGTTAAAGGATTAGAAACCATGCCTTACAGTGACAGATTCAAAGAGCAAAATCTATTAACAAGGAGAAGTTCAGTGGTGACTTGATCACAGTTTATAAGTCCCTACACGGGAAACAAATATTTAACAGTGGGGGTCTTCAGTCTAGCAGGACAAGGTATAAAATGATCCAGTGGCTGGGAGTTGAAGTTAGACAATTTCAGACTGGAAATATAAGGCATAAATTTTTAATGGTGAAGGTAATTAACCGCTGGAACAATTTACCAAGAGCCATGATGGATTCCCATCTCAGGCAAGTCTTAAATCAAGATTGGACATTTTTCTAGAAAGATCTGCTCTAGGAATTATTTGGGGGGAAGTTCTGTGGCCTGTATCATAGCGGAGGTAAGAGACTAGATCACAATGGTTCCGTCTGACCTTGGAATCTATGAAAAAATGTCAATGGAGTTATGGCCATTTGCACCCCCTAAGATCTGGTGTAAATCTCTAATTATGTTGATTTACTTTCTCACAGGCAAGATAAAACCTATGAGGCCTGAGAGGAAGTATGAGGTCTGCTCTTGATCTCATGACTTAAGTGATGGCAGGATTGGGGGAAGCATTTTCTAATGTTCCTAAGGGACTTAGGTTCCTAATCCCATTGGCTGTCAATGCGAAGTGGGCACCTCTCTCATTTAGGTCCTGAAAATCCTACCCTAGACTCTTAAACCAAACTTTTTAAAATTTGGGTTCCTACAGTTAGACGCCTACTCACATATTTAATCCCTGATATAAAAGTGGGCTGAGGACCCCCACCGATAACATGATCCCTTATTGGGAGTTGTGAACACTCAGTGTCTGAAATTCAGGCCACACCCCTGAACCCCTGTGGTACCTGAAAATGGAGTTAGATGCCTTATTTTAGGCACCCCAGCTTGAAAATGTTGGCCTTAAAGTCTACTGGCATCTCTCAAAAGGTAAGAGGAACCAAGTCTGGCTGCTTGGAACTTTCATTTAAGATTGTTTTAAATACATTGTGAATGATTACGGTCTGACCGTTTGACTCCATGACACTTCATTAGACTGATGCTATTTTTTGGTACCGTAGATGGAAAACTGAAATGATCTCTTTCAAATCTCTCTATCTAATTTCCCATAAGATATGAGCGAGATACCATGGCAGAGTCTGGAGTAACAAATTAGGATCACTGCTTCATTTGAAACAAAGCATAAAACCCAACCTCACGGTAATTTTTTTGCTGAAAGAACTTCAATAAGTTCTGAAGTAAGTGTTTCATTTACTGCCACATGCCACACATACATGGCATATAGTTTTATATAAACCACAACACTCAGCTGTTCTCGCTTAGGTAAAACAGCCCTCTTCTGAGCACCCAAGCTGCTTTTGCTTCCCTCTGGCTAGGTCCTGCAAGGTGCTGAGCACTGGCCTGATCAAAGCACTGCTTAGCACTGCTCATGTGCTTAAAGTTATAAGCTTCAATAGGACTATGCACATGCTTTAAGCTACGGATGTGATTTAAATGATTGGCTGGATGAGGCCAAAATGCTCAGAATGCCTTTCAACATCAAGCCCACAGGGCAGCATCAGAGAAATCTGGGCTGATGTCGAGCATCAATGCCCTCTTGTGTTTCTAGTTTTTGGTTTGTTACTTTTCCACACTCTAATACTAATGATGAGACTGCTCTGATTTGTGTGTGCATAACAAAGTCGTGATCCCACAGGCTGCTCCAGATAGATGGACTCCTTCCAGCCCTGTCAAAGGCAACGGGGCTCTGTGCAGCTACCGGGGGATGCTCATGCCAAGCAGTTTGCAGGATCCAGGCCTAAGAGCTCTGAAGGGCTTGAAAGTAATTTCTTACAGGTTGAATGTAGGGCTTCATCTTACAGACCTCAATCAGCCTAGTCTTACTCCCATGAGCTCAAATCAATGACCTAACTCTTGTGAGCAAGTATTATTCACATGAGCAAGACTTGCAGGATGTGACCTGTATCAATGGACACTCTCTCATTCAAAGGGGACACCAGCAGCTTGAAATCCAGTCCATTTTGGAAAAAGAGTTAAAAGTCCCCTTGCCAGTTCTTATGGTTTTACAGTCACATTTAAATATTTATCTCTGCCCTGTTGCTGCAAGAAAGAACCACAGAACAACGGGGACAGCTGACTATGCAGGGGAAAAATATGAAACTGACTAGACACAACGTGCTGCCAAGGGCAAAAAGAAAACAAACTGAAAAGAAATAGGGGAAAATTATTTTCTCTGTCTTTCAGTCACAGTTAATCTTATATTAGGTCCCATTGCAGACAGCCACGTGATGTTTACATTGACCTTTTCAGAAATATACAACTGATTCTTCGATGTTCTTTTTAGTCTGTAACATTTTTGGATTTCTTTACCAATTAATTCATTTACTGCTGGGAAAAAAGTGCCGGTTTACCACATAGGCTACGTCTCCATTCCAGCTGGAGATGTAACTTGTGGCTGGTACAGACAAACCCAGGCCAGCTTTAGTCTAGCTTGCTCACTAAAACCAGCAGGGATGATGTAGCTACAGCACAGGCTAGGAATGTTAGTACGTACCCAGAGGGGCCGAGTGGGCAATCCCGTGCTGCCACGTCCTCACCGTTATATTTAGCAAGCGAGCTAGAGTAAAGCTAGTGTGGGTATGTCTACGTGAACTGTGAATTACACCTCGGGCTGAAGTGTAGGCAGAGCCGTAAACTGTTCCCTATTATGTGGAGCTACAACAGAGGTGGAGGCAAGGCAAGTTTTGTCTGACCAGGGGCCTGTGGTGCATTGAAACCTGGGTTAAGATTGTGGTCACTTTAAATTTTCAGGGGTTTTCCTGGTCCAGCTTGCAGATCGGGGGCTCTGTAGGAAAGTCTGTGATCAGAGTCAGTTTACAGTCAGCCTAAAGTAAGGTAGGGGGAGTTGTGCCTCTCTATTTTAGGGAGCAGCCTGCTTTCTCTTTCTCTTGGTTGGGGTTCTTGTGGGTTATCATTCTGGATTCTAAGCTATAAAGTAGTTTTATACTCCTCCAGAAAGAGTATTTTGTCTTTTTATCTATCTTCTGTGTACACGCCATGAACACAACAGCGCCCAACCCAGTCAGACATGTACTTGTCATTGGGAACACTCACTGAAGTTCCATGCACGGATGGCTGCAGGATTGGGGCCCCTCAAGGAGCGACCTCTGAGCTAACCTCTAATCAGCACTAGCGGTTGTACTGCTTTAACAACACTGGTATAGTCAAAGTGGCACACCCCCCGGGGTCTGGATTCAGTTATATTAGTATCAAAGTGCTTGACAGCCCTCTGGAGCTTGGAATAGCTACTCCTGCGTGGGGCAACATGAGGAACCTTTGTACTAGTATACCTGCATCCACACTGGAGGTTACGCTGGTATAACTAGTATATTGTTACACTGGTATATTGCTACATGAACACCCCCCCAAACAACATATTAATACAAGGTATAACTTTCAAATGTCAACCACGGGCTTCTCTCCATGGGTTATTGGTGCGCAGTGAGCCAGGGTGTGAATTTAAAGCACACTAACTCCTACGTGGACACGCTTACTGTGGCAGGCAGGTTAGCTTAGTACACTTCCACTAGGGATTAAGTTATGCACCTGAAGGCACACACACTGCACAATAAGGGAGTCCACACATGGAGTAGACAGTGTGCACTAGCTGGTGTGCACCAGCAACTCCCCTTGTAGACAAGCCCAATGCTAATTCCTCTTCATCATCCTTTTACCCTCGGCCTTTCTGCTGAAATGGCCAACAAGGGTGTCAGTTATGGCGTTGGCTTGTGATACAGATGCCTGTCTGCGAGGACCTAGACAGAGACCAGCGTTTCCCCAAAGCAGGCATCAGATGACTGTGGCTTTCAGTTACTACCTTTGCTAGATTGAAGCTCTTTATACCATTATCAACCCCCCAAAGCTGCTCAGTCCTTGTCTGTGATCTATGGGTTTTAATGTTGTGCATTAGAAGATGTGTTCAGGTTCTGTGCAGTGGTCCTTGTGTCTGTATTCCTGCCACACCCCTCCCATGGAAGGACAGGGAGGGAAAACCTATTTTAAAAAGTCTGTTACGATCGTCTTGTGGTGCTGGTGGTTCATGGAGAGGGAAGAAGGTGGAACGAAGAACCCCTGCAGAGTCCAAGGTCTAAGGGGATGTTGATTCCCTGTGCTACAGAACCTGAAGCATCCACCTGAGGGGCTAGGTCCTCTGCACTGTTACCTGGTTTCTCCCCAAGCAGCCTGGCTCCCAAGTAAATGTGTTGTGTTGTCCTGTGCAGCCCCCTGTAGCCATGTGCTACCGCCCCTCATCCCACTCCAGCAAAGCAAGGTGCCACGCAGTGGGCAGTAATACTAGGCTGACCCATGTGGATTTCTGTCCCAGTAACTGTCTAGACTCCAGGAAAGCCTGCCACATCGAGCGGTTGCTTTCCCCACACTTCAGCACAGAAACCAGGATCCCTAACAGCAAGGTTTGGGTGCAAAAAACCATGAGAGGGGGGCTGCAAGCTGCAGATCCTGTGCCACCCACTCCATGGTTTCCAGGCCCTTAATACCCATGTCTCTTGCTCTCAACCATCCCAACCTTTGTTTTCAAGTACACATATTTATTACCTTCTCTGTAACTACTGGAGCTTCTTGTCTGGTCTCTGCGTGAAGCAGAGAATGAAAGGGTCTCTTCAAACTTGCTGTAGCTGCTCCCTTAAAGAGAGCATTGACACAAATTCTGCAGCAGTTGCGTGTACTAGCAAAACTCCCAATGGGCTTACATGCACATAAAGACTACAGGATCCTTGCGGGTACTCCAGGAAGTGTGTGGCCATTCTTCTCCCCAGTGAATGAGTTTATCGTATCTATTCCTAGCATGAATCTACCAGGTGGCAGCATTCCCCTGCCAACATACCTTTGGTTTGGCTTAGCTTGAAAGCTATGATGTTACATTTTATGATGACGTCGTAATTTTTGTTTCGACTTTCAATGAAGAGTCCTGGCAAGTCTCTGAGCTGGAATATCTTCTTTTTAAAAAGATCCAAGATCTAGCAGGCACAACCCAGATGATATTTATATAACACAACCCAAGTAACATGAACTGGTAGGATTTTATTAATAGCTGTTGATGTTACTCAATTAAGGATATTTCTCCATAAAAACTACGACGAGGAAACCCGTCACCCAATACCTTTAAAAGGGCTATTACCCTTATTTCTATGTAGGATTATTCACCTGATTTTCCATCCTCACTCGTACCTGCTGCTTGCCAGCACATCCTGAAGCAGGAGATCCATAGCTCTTAACTAGGATGGCAGTGTGAACTAGAGGATAATGAACAAAGGTGTCCAGGATTATTTAAATTCAGGTGTGAGGACACCTTATATTAACACTTTGTGCTCTGTGCTTTCCCCAGTTTTTTTTTTTCTGTACAGAGATAGTGTTTTTAGAATGGTTTAATTTTGAGTTTTCGTATCCCAAATCTTAGGGGAAATTACCTTTGGGTTTTATTTTCACCCACACAGCATTTGTTTAATTCTTGTTTTTTAAAATGGTGCTTACTACAATGTACCTTCCTTCAAAACCTGCACATTGATTCTGACAGGTAGAACAACAAAGCCTTAGTGAAAATAATGCAAGACAACAATCCTGTAGTGGCAAAAGTGATGGACGCCGTGTGCAATTCAGTAGCACCTAGAGGCCCCCAAACAAAAGCAGGCCCTCAGGTCTCCACTACAGGCATATAGTGTGAGATAGTTCTTGACCAGGAGAGTTAGTAAACTCTAGATAGACAAAGTGTGAGAGAGAGAAAGTATTTCCCATTATCCCCACTTTACAGATGAGGAATTGAGGCACAGAGAGATTAAGCCACTTGGTTTAGATTAAGAGACTGTGAGGGAGCTGGAATTTGAATTCAAATCTCTTGATATTTAATAGTCTATTGTACTTTAAGATAGTAATAATGTGAGAACAAGAAAAGTGTGTCATAACTTAAATTGCACTTTCTGCCTTCTCCTTTTCTATTCTATTTTCTGCTTATAACAGTCTCTGTGAAGTCTCTCTTGTGGTACCACATATGAAGGACACCATACAAATGAATTGATTTCAGTTGAAAGGATCCCTAATTTAAGCTTTGATTACAAAATGTTGCAAAATTGAATATCAAGAAAATATTTGCATAAAAGCATTAATCAGAAAGTTTTTTGTTTGTTTGTTTGTCCCGAAGTGCCTATAAAACAAGTATTGCAACAGCAGGGGCAGGAGAAGCAGAAAGTGAAACTGACCTGAATCCAGAATGAAACTGACTAGCCTATTTTCCCTCTGCCTGCTGACAGAAGTAAAAACCAAAGGGATTATTAACAAAGCCATAACTGATTTCTGATTAAAGGGATACTGCCAGGTTAAAAACAACACTCAGACGTGTAAATACAGACAGACAGACAGACACTTACATCCCCTCACCACTTTAACCTTTAACCAAGCAGTCAGATCGGATGCAGTGTCTAGAGATGATGGGTCTCTGTGCAGCAACTGCTCCAGTCAGAGACACGTGCATTACTTGGTGAACAGAGTAAGTAAGTAATGAATGGAACTGGAAATATTACTTCGGGAAGGTTTGCTAATCGGGGGAAGGACCTTGCATTGTACTCCAGTGACATTTTCAACCTTCGGGGAACTTTTGTTGACATTCCCCAGTCCCTGGCTGCCATCCCAGCATGAAATAGTTTCTGTTCACATAATTCTCCTGTTTACCGGTCATGAAATACCGAGCTTTTGGCTTTTTTTTTTAAAAAAAAATAATTTTTTTTGCAAGTGAAACTCGGTCTAAAAAAATATTGGCCCCAGGCAGAGCGAGTTTTGCATAAATTCATGTGTGATGAATGGCTGATTTTAATGTTATTTGGGTATTTGTCAGAACCTAACAAACATGCATGGTAATGGTGGGTCAGAAACGTAAACATCTCAATATCCCCTTTCTTCTAGAAATAAATTACATTTGTTTGCCCTGCCTGGAGTCCTAAGGTAGCCGGCATTAGGAATATTTTAAATGTGATCATCCATCCAGCATGTCTTTCAGGCGCCACGAAGATTAAATGAAAGAATCATAAGATGAAGGTCTTTAACTTTTAATCCTTTTACAATGAACCCTTAGATACTCTTGGGGGTAGGGTGCCTTCTATTTGAGTAATAATGCCTCTGTTCCTCCTCCCTAAGTTAATGAATACCCCACAAATGTACCAAGATCTGATTTTTTTTTTAAAAAAAACCCAAAACTATTGAAAGAAGGAGCAAAGAGGCTGATCATGAAATGCACCGACTGAGAGATAATATGCTCTGGGAGATGGAAAAGCTACACAATTCCAGAAATCAGGACTGGGTTCTGTCAATGAAAGAATTTGAAATAATTAGCGTGGATTCCCTGAGATTTGTCAAAAAAGGTTTTGATTCCAAGACAAATAAGGAAAACGTTTTCTGCACTGTCAGAGGAGCAGGCGGAAAGTTTGTTTTTGCAGTTGGTATCTACGAGATAGGTCTCCCAGCACGTACAAGGCAAATACTTAGTTGGGGGTAGAGCCCCAAGGAAGTTTATTGAGCAAGAAGGAACATATCTCGTCTCAAGTACCCCAGCGCGTCTTTCCTTCTTAAAAAAGAAAAGGAGGACTTGTGGCACTTTGGAGACTAACAACTTCTTTAGACATTACTGAAGATGGCCAATTCTTATCGGTAGCGAGAGAGCCCCTAACGCAAACAGAATCGCAGAGGCTGGAAGGGAGACAGGCAGATCACTTTAGAATCAAGAAGCTGGGGGGGGGGGGGGAAACGGGGCAATGTGCGGTACTGATCTGAAAACTTTCCAACACGTGCATTTTCAGGACCATTCAAATAAAACACGTCTGGAGGCTCAAGTTACAATCCAAGGCGCGCACCACGGGAAATGATCAAAGCATGTTAATGTCACAGTACCTGGGAGGTAGCTACCGGGAGAGAACACAACCGAAGAAACACCTCCTCTTGTCAGTGGGATCCCCATAGAAATGCAAAAACAAAAAGTTACCCCCGCCCCCCTCCCTCCGTACGCTAGCATCATGACTGGTATTTCCTTCAGCGGTCTGTCATGTAACATAAGCCCTCATTCATATCCCATCAGCCCAGCGTTTCTTCTGGAGCAGCAAAGATAGGGTGACGGCCAATACACGCCTTTTGGGTTAAATATGGGCAGCAAAAGTCAGCCACAAGTGAAGCCAATTTCCAAGCAATGGCCATGCCCAGGGGAGGGAAGGGGGGGGGGGAATCTTTCGATCCCCAGCTGTTGGAAATGGTCACCTGCACAGCCAGGAGGAGGCAGCCTGGGGCTCCAGCGCCCGAAGGGTTAATGCGGTTGATCGGTGGGAGCGTTTCCCCTTCGGGAAAAGGAATCCGGCGCCCAACGTGGCTGCTGGGCGCAGAACCCCCCAGCCCCCGGCCGCAGTTCCAGCCGCCTCCCACCGCAACGGCAGGTGTGAAAGACACGTGGCCCGTGGTAAATGAAATGTCAAGCGGCTAAAGCAAACGTCTGCCACGGAGCGTTTGCCCTTCTGCAGGGAGCACGCCCCGGGGTGTGGGCCGGAGGCAATGGGGGAGAGCGGACACGGTCTATAAACAAGCGGCGCTGTCGGAGTCGGGCGAGCAAGGGACCCCGGCACCCAGGCGAAGTGAGCAGCTAAATCCCACGTGCAAAGTCAGATCCCCCAGCATCTGGGTCGGTTAGGTCTCTGATAACACACACAGTCGTGAGCAGGGACGGGGACCCCTCCCCTTACCACAGAGAACCGGCCTGCTCGGCATACACAATCCATCAACCAGCTATACCAAGAAAGAGGGAATCCAGCCTGGATTCCGCATCCAAACCAAAAACCAAACAAAATCGACCCGGCTCGTGTTTTAGTGGTTGACTTTAATTCTGCGCTGCACTTTTACTACAGGGATATAAAGAATAAATAGCAGATACTCTTCACTGACATAGGCTTAAGTCATCCACATTTGTCCTCTCTATTTACAATAACGTTTATTCATTTTTAAACTCTGAAGTCCATTAAACACACACACACACTTGCCGAAGAATGGAAAACAGCTTTAAAACGTCGTCTCATCAAAAGTTTGGTTCGTTTTTTAATCCTTTTATTTAAAAAAAAAGGGGGGGGGGCTTCGCCCAAAGCGAAGCGATCTCGCTCGGTGTCTGGCATATAAATACAAGAAATAAAAAGGTCCATTAGCAACGACCAGGCTAATAGTCTTAAAAATACAGTAGACGCGGATTATTTCACGTATAATACTGACCTTTTAATAGTAAATTAAAACGGTGCCATATATACACACACATATACATTCTCCTACACGTTACAGTGCATTACAGCGTTAACCAGAAAGCAATTGTCTTTTTTAACGGAGGGATGGGGCAGCCAAGTCCACCCTGGGCGTCCGGCTTCGGGGGGCGGGAGGGCTTAAGTTCACGTCCTAGCAGGAGCATTTGCACTCCGAAATGATGGGGTACTGAATGGGTATCCACGTGCACCTCTGCCCCCCCCGGCGCTGGCACCTCCATCTCAGGATCGTTAAATGCACCGACTTGGCAGGCTTGCAAACCATGCCTTCTGGGACCGAACAAGACCTTTTACTGTAGCAGCTGCCCACTTTGACATAGCGGGGCCAAAAGCGGCTGCCAAGATCGGTCCACGTGTATAGGACTGGGCAGAAGCTCTGGGACCAGAGCCACATCTGCAGCTTCCTGCGCAGCTTTTTGCTCAGCCTGTGCTTTTTGCCCGGCTGCAGCCCCTCGTAAAACTCCAGCCCTTTGATGTCGCTGGGCATCGCCCCCGAGGGTCTCTGCCGGAGCAGCAAGTCCAGCTCGCCCAGATCGTCCACCCCCAGCCGGTCCTCGGGCACGGAGACAGCCATAAAGTTAGGGTCGAAGTGCCCGCCCATGAGGCTCCGCAGCAAGGTCTCGTTAAGATCCTTCTCCTTGGGGTCAAAGATAGGGTCCGGGTGCTCGATTAGATCCACCAAGGGCAAGTTGTCGCTGGGCGCCGGGCGGATGTGCAGATAATGCTGGCTAGCGCCCTGCTCTATCCGGAGACCCAGCAGAACCACCCAGGCGTAAATAGTCACAAGGCACTGGGAATGATCCATCCTCGGGGAGATCGGCGAGGGAGGGGGGGCCAGGGCGGGAGGGGGGCTGGCTTCACCAGGCACCAGAGGAAGAAGGTGCAAGCAAATGCATCAGAAAAACAAAAACAAAAAAAACCGTGTACGGGGCTTTATCCAAGCAGTTTGTCTTTCGGGGGAATCCGCCCCCGCCGCCCCCAAAGGCTGCGCCCCAAGCAGCCAGGAGCAAAGCCCCCTTCCTTCTGCAACTCCTCTCTCCAGCGAATTCTCCTCCTGGAAGAGCCTTTGCGAAATTCTCCTGCTGCTTTTCCTTCCCAGGGAGGCAGAGCGCCGCTTTTCGGGGGGCAAATGCTCCTTCCCGCTGCTGCTCCCCCTTCCCAGAGCGTGCGCGCGGGAGAAGGGTTGGGGTGGTCTTCTGGTGTGTGTGCAAATTCGTCCCCCCAGTTCCTTCCCGTAGGCTCCCCGCTGCAGCTTGCAAAGCAGCCTGCTCCTCCTCAGCAGCAGCCGCCACGCTCGTTGGCACCAGTTTGTCTGCTTTGCAAGGATCCAAAGCCTTTAAATTTCCTGCACTTTCAGCTCCATCACCATGGAAACCACCGACTCTCTCTCCTAACCCACCCCACCCCCCCTTAAAAAAACCACACACAACCCCCACCCCCCAACCCCGCAAAAGTCCAGACGAGCTTTGCTCTCCCCTCGCTACACCCCACCAGCCACCCACTGGTGGGGAATGCTGCGAGCACGGTCCACCGCTGTCTCTGCCCCCCCACCCCCAGCTGCTGCTCACATGCGTCCTGCTGCGGGCGGCTTTGGAGATGCTCCTGTCCGAGGTGGGGTTGGATCTCGCCCCCTCTCCCCTCCCCGCGGCTATACAGGGTAAGCAGCGACTCCAGGCACAAGTGAGGGGTCTTTTATGGAAGCCTCCCCTGGGGCTGGGGGCTGCAGGGTGGCGAGCAGAGGAGGGACGGGGTGGGAGTGTAGACGGTGCCTTTATAGCTCGCCCTCCGGGTAAGGGCGCAGCAGCGGAGCGCTGCAGCTCCCCGGGAGTCCCTTCATGTGCACGGTGCTTCTCTCTCTCTCTCTATCCCCCCCCCCCCCCCCAAGCTACCTGGCTGCTGTGGGTTTATTTGCCCGGCTCCACACATGGGCCTGTGATGTAATTCCTATTAAGCACTCACTCATGCTGGCTTCCAGCCCGACAGGGACTCTGCAGACACCTCCTCGCCCTAAGTGCAGGAGCTAAGTCGCCTGGCTCCTGCTTGCTAATTAACCGGGAGGAGCGAGCCCTCTGCTGGTGGCAAGGAGCGCTTGTGTCTCTGGGCAGAAGGCTAGACCCACCCTGGAGAGCGTGTGTGTGTGAGAGAGAAGGGGGGCCTTGAGAGCTCTTGATAAAGCACTATCCGCCTGAGCACAAAATCACTATAGTTTTAGATCCTTATCTTTCCATTATCCCCTTCTTTGTAACCCTCCAAACGTGATCTGGCTTTAAATGAGTTCAAACCCCTTTTTGAATAAGCCTCGTTTTGCCTTTTTCTGTAAATATAAATAGGGGGAAAGAAAAAAAAAAAGGCCAGTAGAAACTAATGGGGATGAAATCCTTGGTTTCTGTGGAGGGTGCTGTTAAAACCGTTAGAGCTTAATCGAGGAGGAGATCCTCCTTTAAAAAAAACCCAGCATACAGGATTCCACACCAGAGTTATAATTCTTTATTAAAGTTATTTGGGGGATTTTTAAAATAGCTCATAGAAAGGTTAGGACTTTTCCATGGGGGGACAGACAGACGGGGACTGATAGTTATAGATCTTGTCAGTCCATTAGAAGATAGAGAAAGGCTGAATACCGATCAGTGACACATCAGGATGTTATAAAGGTGAATGGCATTGTCTTCTATTAAGATTTGGAGGAAAATTTCTAAAGCTGCCTAACTGAATTAGGAGCCAAAGTTCCATTTTCAGAAGTGGTTTAAGCACTTCGGAGCCTACATCTCTTGGCATTTTGGCTCCTGAAGTATCTAAGTCACTTCTGAAAATGGAACTTACGTACTTCGCAAAATGTTACTCTCTGACTTTAGACTCTTGTGAAAGCATGCAGTATACAAGGGACTATTATCTATATGCCAAACTGTGATTTTTTTCTAAAAAGTAACTATTTCTTTTTTTTTAAAGTGAAACAACCATTTTATAAACCCAACACCACATTCTAAGATGTGCTCACTGAATACCAGATATGCCCACATCTGGTTCTTTGAACCACTCAATTTATACACTCACACAACCAAGATGTACTTATAAGGTATTCCACCAGAACGGTTAAGAGGAATGGGGGATACAATACACCCCAAAAGTTAAAGTGTGAGGGAGATTCAGCAAAACACTTAACATTTAACTTTAGGCACCTGTTTAAATCTCACGGATTTAAGCATATGCTTAAGTGCTTTGCTCATTGAAGCCTTAATTTCATCCAACAGTTAAGATGTTGCTGACAGCCCCTCAGATTATTAAACTGAAATCGTTTTAAACATTTGAATTACTTTTCACCATTGATGCTGTTAGCTTTTTGCACCAGCTTCTGCCAACTGGTCGGCATTGCTTTTGTGTAGAGATAGGTCTGACTGAAAATGCTACAGCTGAACACCAGTGAACTTTAGGGTAAGGATGTTATCAAATCCAGATGCAGATCTGACTTGTGCTTTATTTCTAAGTTGAAATGAAAAATATGGATCAGAACAGCCTAAGTTACGTAACATGACTCCTATTACCACAGTATCTGCGTACTTCACAACACCCCCAGGAGGCAGAGAAGTACTATTATCCTCAGAGAGGAAAAAGACCAGAAAGGCTAACTGACTTGCCCAAGGTCACAAGAACTTGAACCCCATATCTCCCCAGTTCGAGGTTAGTGCACTAACCAGTGGACCATCCTTTTGGTTTTGTTTATTGAGGGGTGGGGGTTTCAAAATCCTGATATGGACATCAGCTGTGTATCTCAGTCCTATCTCTACTTTGCGCTACAGTCTGTTTCACTCTCTGGTTCTTAGAACTAGCACAATGATGCAATATTTGGGTTGCAAACCCTCCAGCAGCATCTTTAAAACCAGACAAAATAGCAGTTTTTTAATGTTGAAATGTTGTGAACACACTTCTGTTAGTATTAGCCTTTGATACAGTTCATTTGCAGCTGGCGTGGCTTCCTACTTTTAGGGTTACCAGTAACTGACAGTGAGCCTTTAGCTCTTTCAGTTTTCCTCCATCCACTTTGAGGTAGGCCCCGATCCCGCAAAGCAATTAAGCCAGTGCTTAAGTCACATGGGACTATCCATGTGCTTAAAGTTAACCATACGCTTATACGTTTTGCTGGCTGGTGTCTTAGATTGTAGGATCCTTCAGCAGGGACTTTGTTTCTGTTGTGACTGCTTGGAATATTCTGTAAAATAAACATAATTCTAATAATCAATATTAAAGAGAGGGTGAAATTCAAGCTGGAGCTAAACTGTAGAGAGGATCTTACTGTCATACGTGCTCCCACCATTGCTATTTAAGTGTGTGTCACATTTCAATTAGATAGCTTCTTTTCCTGGAAGTTTAGATCTCTTCCTTTACCCAGCCCCTGGGAAAAAAAAATATTGCTCATTGCTGGAACTTGGCATGCCAAATCTCAGCTCTCAGCAATTGCCCACATACAAAAGTTAGCTACCACTACAGCTGTGTCAATCTTTTATAAAACTCACAGTGAAACCCAGGGGGTCTGAACCTAACATGAACCCAAGACTGAATTTTGCTGAATCCCATGTGAACCGAAAGGGCCAAGATTCGCACAGTTCTAACCACTGCACACAGGCACAAGCTACTTGTAAAAGAAGTCTCATAAGGATACTGGGCCAGATCCACAGCTGGCATAAATCAACATCGACTTTGATGGAACTATGCCAGTTTACACCAACCTGAGGTTATGCCTCTGTCTCTTAAATAGAGTCCCTGACTTGTTGCAAATTAGGTCCAATCCTGCATCCTACAAATTACCCACTGTAGCAGTAGCAATTAACCCCATAGATGCTCTGAGCTGGGCAGCGCTTGCTCATCCTTCACACCCTCAATACTTTCACTTTTCATGCAATTCAGGCAGAAAGAGGCAGAAGGTATGTGTCTGGACTCACCCCCACTGAACCTGCATGCAGAAAGGCTTAGCAGAAGCTGATTGGTGAGTCTGATGTCACTTTACCCACGGACAAAGTGATTGCTTTAAGCAGTTCCCATACTTCTGATGGTGGTCCGAAGTCAAAGCTATACATTTACCTACATAAAGAGAACTATCCATCTATCTAGCTAGCTAGCTACAGAGTCAGTAACCCGGTCTAGCTGATTTAAGTTTATGGTTTTTCATATAGTTCAGTATTGTGCCTTTTTTTCCTTTTTGGTTTTAGCAAATACAATGAGTGTTGCATGTGATCCATGTAACTTTTGTATCCGTCTACCTATCCATGTCCAACACCATCCATAACTAATTGCCAGGCACACTTTTAATATATTATTTGCAATTATGCAAGCTCACATTAACTTGACATAAACAATGCTTTGTGTCAATGATCCATCAACATATACTTGAGTCAACAATTCTACATATGTATCGCCCTTGTCCGTGTGTACTCCTATATAGATCAGCTATTTCATAACTGCTAGAGCTCTTGAAGAGGCACAATTCATAGGTTTCAGAGTAACAGCCATGTTAGTCTGTATTCGCAAAAGGAAAAGGAGTACTTGTGGCACCTTAGAGACTAACCAATTTATTTGAGCATGAGCTTTCGTGAGCTCATGCTCAAATAAATTGGTTAGTCTCTAAGGTGCCACAAGTACTCCTTTTCTTTTTACAATTCATAGGAGCATTTTGTAACACTTTCAGTTCTGTGCAAAGGATTTCTATGAAGTCTCAGACATTAGGCCATACCTTCACCCATTGAAGTCAATGGCAAAACTCCCTACACGCTTATGACAAGTCTCTTCTGTTGCCTCAATCTCCGTGGAGGAAAATGTACGGGGCCATAAGTCAATATATATATTTTGTATTCATTTTTAAAATCACCAGGGTTTAAGAACAAGGAAACTAACAAAAATACAAGGCTAAAAGGGCTCTGAAGTTTTGATGAGAAAAGCGACAGAGTTACATTCCGATGATCCATATTGATTCTCTCACAGGGAGCTCAGTGTTGAGTTGACTCAGAAAAAAATGTTTGTTTTCTCACACACAAACTAATGGCAAGTGCCGTGTGCTCAACTTGGGGTCTGAAAACAAAGCCGTGTTCTGCAGTGTAGTTAAGATTCTTGACTCATAATTTAGGTCCCGATCCTGCAGCCACTCAAACACACGTTTTGTTTTACTCATGTGAGTAAAAAGTTACACATGTTATACAGTGTTTGCAGGGTTTGGGCTGTAACAGAGGGATCTGGTTTTTATGGCAAATGGGCAGACATCTGAGTTCTGGGAGGGAGCCCTGCTGAGAACAGGTTAAGGGATCAGATGATTGCCTGATGAGTATCTGATTCCTATAAAGGCAGAAAGAGTTCAGTTGAGGGAGAAGACCTACAAGCTGGCTCTTGTGGCAGGCCCTGAAGCAGGGGACTCCTAGGCAGATGACCTCTAGGGGATATGATCTAGACTGCAATGCAGGCCCAGGGTTTGAACTCAGGCTCAAGCCTATCCCTCCTTCGGTCTATATACAAATCATGCTAACCCAGGACCCCATGGGTGGAGGGTCCAAGCCTAAGTCAAGCTGGGACTGAGGGTTCAAGCCCTATTGCTTTGCAGTGTATGCAGCTCCACTGGATTCGTGCTCTGGGAATCTGCCAAAAGTATCCCACAGGCTGACTTTTGTCCTCGGGACAGTCAAGTTTGGTGGTCAGTCAAGTTTTCCCACCCTGCTCCAGAAACAAAGGGCTAGAGAGGCCACATTTTGGGAGGGTATTAGGAAGCCCGGGATGTGGGTGGTTGGATTTGGGCCCGCATAATGCAGCGTAGCCCGGGGTTCAACAGTTCCGAACCTGTCATTACAAATGAGTGTAGACACTCAAGCCCTAGGTTAACAAACCCAGGGTCTGCTAACTCAACTTCTGCTAACCCTGGGCTTGCATTATCATGTAGACATACTTAGGAGGACTGAAGAAGAGCTGCCAGCGGTTGGGAAACTCCAGCAAGGAAGCCCCTGGACAGGAATAGTTAGCTATTGGATTTATGTTGAGCTGCTTTATTTTGGGGTTTGTTGAAGATTGTTGGTGAAGCCAATACATGAAACTCGAGCAAAAGGGCCTGATCCAGACTTGGGGCATAGTGCCAATCCTCCCTGGGATGGGAAGACAGGCCAAAAGCCAATGGGGGTCCTTAGCTGGCAGTTCTGTTGGCAATGATGCATGAGGCAGAGGAGAACACAACTCCAGCCACTACAGCTTTATTGGCTCTGGAGTGCTGAGAGTAGTAAAACTGTGTTTTTTTGGTAAAAACAAAAACAAATACAACTTGCAAGACACACAGGGCGCCAATGGGAGGAGTATTAAGGTGCCATTTCTTTGTGGTCACATATCGGATCACGAAGCATTTACAACATGCACCACTCTGAATGTCTGAGGCATTGCACAGGAAATATATTACTCAAGGACCTGACTTAAACCTACAAAATCAAAGACATTCAGATTTAATGCAACACTCTGAGCCATATCTTCCCATTTGTTTTTTAAGCCACAATGCCCATTAAACCTATTTCCTTGTGCCAGTTTGGTAATATATGCAGGACTCAATCTAATGTTCACTGAAATTTATTTAAACATGGCTTCTGTTCCCTTTATGACTTGCTAATTTATTATTAAATCTATTCGCTAATTATATGGTGACTGTATGTTACTATATGTATGTAAATAGTGACAACACAATCCACAGCTCTGGGCATTGCAGGGCACCCAGTAATCCCCGAGTACTATGCTTGGCTCTCCTTCTAATGCCTTGTGTGTCTTTGAACAATTCACTTTGCCTATGTGCCTCAGTTTCCCTATTTGGAAAATGGAAATAATACCTATCGATTTCACAGAGATGTTGCAAAGTGTAATTAGATGATGCCTGTTAAGTGCTTTCAAGACAAAAAGTGTAGTAAATATTATTCCTGGGTCTTATACAGTCCAAAGGTGTAACAATTAAAATAATTGTAATTATTTATATTTTTAGGTCCAGATCTGCAGCCCATTAAAATCTCCCATTCAGATAGCCTTTGAGACCGTCACAATTATTAGTGGAGTTTATCCTCCTAATACCTAACACAATAGAGGGGAGTTATCCCTGTTTTACAGATAAGGAATTAAGGCAAAGGGTAGATTAAATGACTTTCCCAAGGTCATACAGGGAATCTGGGGTAGAGGAAGGAATTGAACCCAAACTGTGTGAGTGTCTATTCAATGTGCTATCACCAATACCATCCTTCCTAACCCTGGATTCAGTTTACAGGAAGCTCCTCCAATTTTCATGGTCAGTTCTTTAGGCTGAGCTTAACTGAAAATATTTATTTTGCACTTTGAAAGATAGTGTGACTTCCTCAAAGTGCAGGAGCCCATGTGTTTTCTAGATTCAGACAGAGTTCTAGAAGATGGTATTGTCCATGTATGGGCTAGTAGGTGATCAGCTGGTATGAAAGAAAACAATCACCAATGTCCTACTTCGGAAAGAAAACAATATTTGAGAGAGAAAAGTTCTACCTTAGAATCCCAAGAGAAGATGGATAGTTTGGGCAGAGGATATGTATCTACAGTGATAAATGGTATATAAATAATAGATTTTGTAGTTAAGCTCTGAAATGAATGTTTTATAGTTGAGTAAATCCTCAGATGACTGATGCATTAAAGCAATGAAAATACAAAACAAGGGAGAGACCGAAATCTAAAATATAAGTGACTGCTCAGGCCCCTCTAACAATTCTTAGATTTAATGGTTATAGAGGAAATCTTGCCAACACACACATGTTGCCTTGCAAAAAAACACTATAAAAGAAAAAGCTCACAGGGTCCTTAAAGGATTGTTCTACTTTTCTTATTTCATTTCACCCCTGCTTTTAAAATGCCATGCCACCCAGATTCTCTGCCCATTCTCCAGCATTCTGCCTAAGGTATAGACTTTTGTCTTCGGAGCAGGACTTGTGCATTCATCTGCTGATAAACTGTTTATCTTAGCTTTTATGAGGGCGCCTTGCTGCAAGCCAGCCAGAGACAGGATCCTGGGTGTTTGTCTTTTTTTTTTTTTAAAGGGGGAGAAGGAGGGTATTTATACCTCCCCTTGGCTCTATATATCATGGGAGGCGGACTCCACCGTCTCTGTCTCTCTCAGCAGTGTCTTCTGCAGTAAATCTGAACCTCTCAGACTGGAGTTTTCTTGGCTACAGCCCCACTTGGCCATAAGGAGAAACTAAGGAGAGTTTTCTTTTTCTATCCTCCCCCCCCCCCACACACACAAGGTCTGCAGCAGAGTAAACCAAAAGTTCTCCTATTCCCCCCACCTCCTGCTTTTCATGCCAAATATTAACATCTCAGCAATCAAGTGGAGAGAAATTAAAATGCCAGACCAAAGCTGGTTAAGTGCCTCACAGTTCGCAGACAGATTCATCATGGGAAGAGAGGCTGGTGGGGGGCCGGTGAGAGAATTGGCAAAGATGAAGCAGTAACCAGGAGGAGATTTCTTTCTCTCTTTCTTTCCTTTTTTAAGCCTAAAAATTATGACACTTATATTTACAAGCTGTGGCTCCTAACTGGGATCTGAATCTACATACAGGCAACTTAGTTTATTCACACAAACTCCCTCTAGTAGTAGCATATATGTAGTTGAAGGCTAGGAATTTATTTATTTTGCCAGCCATGTATTCAGATAGATGTTTATTGAGATAAACTAGTCTAGAGGGTCTTTAAGACTAAAGATAACAGGGCGACAGGCATTCAATAGAGCAAAGAAAATACAGCGATTTAAAACACCCTTCCAACCAAGTGCTCCGAGTGTGAGTGTGTGATTCATTGATGCCAGCTACTGAATAAACCTAATACATAACATTTCCCACCTCTGATATTTAAAAAGGCCCCTATGCCTAGTTAGCACCAATGGAGCCCTTGAAATGTTTTATTGCTGATTGTCTACTGCCACATGATGGATTGCCACTTGGCTGAAAATGACAACCCCGCTTTCTCTCAGCTACTTCATTTTCCTGGCTTCAGTGGGGGTGAAGAAAAATCCGATTACATCATAGTTAGCCTCCTGGTTTTAAACACAGGAGAAAAAAATGAAGCTTTTAAAAGCACCTTTATCAAAGCTAGCTCAGCAAACCCCTGCACTAGTCAGTTACTTCAGTGGGCTTTGCATCAGGCCCCAGGGCAAGTTTCTTGAGAAATCTGACAGATTTAGTGGAAAGAAAATGCCCTGGTCTATACTACAGAGTTAGGTTGATGCAAGGCAGCTCACGTTGACCTAACTAGTGTCTACACTAAAATTTTGCTCCTGCCAATGTAACCATCCTGCTACACCTCCACAAGAGGTGTAGAGTCAAAGTAATTAGGTCAATGCAATGTTAGTGTAGACACTTGCATTGCCTTCATCGACTATTGCTGGCTTTCAAAAGCTGCCCCACAGTGACAGTTCCATCGGTGCAAGTGCTCCTGGTGAGGACACACACCACCAAGAAGCAAAGTGTAGACGTGCACTAGCGACGTAATTACTGCGGTGCCTGTGCGTCAACATAAATTAGGTCGACTTAACTTTGTAGTGTAGACGTGGCCAAATGTTAAAACATCTCAGACTGTGGGGTCTTTACTTCTGACCTCAGAGCGAGGCAGGGCCTGATTAAAAATACTGTATGTGCATAGCTCAAAAACAACGCACAAGACCAAATCCTGCTCAGGTGCAAATCTGGAATAATTCCAATGACCTCAATGGAGCTTCCCTGGATTTACTTCGGTGTAACTAATAAGCAGAATTAGGACCAATGTATAAAAGAAAGACTGGTTTTCTGTTTGGTTCATTGAGTAAAGACAGCAGATTCGGACCCATAGAATTGGGAGAGGGGATCAATAGACTTTTCTTTTTTAAATCAGTGAATGTCTTACAGAATTTGAAAAGAAGGTGAAGTCTTAATAATTGGAAAGAGATTAACTTGCAACTTGCTTCGGGAGATTTTGTATTCATAATTTTTTCTGGTTGTTACTCTTGGCCCCTTTAGGAAATCTGATCTTTTAAAAAAATAGTGGATTAAAATGATCATGGAGCACTTTTTTTTTTTAAATAGCTGCAATCATAGAGTTAACCTTGGCTCTACTTATTATGGTCAAAGACAATAAAATCTCCCAGAATGTGAGCTATCAAAGATCCGATTGGCTTTAAAAAAACCTGTCTGTTTAAAGAGAATATTTCCCAGTAAATCTTGTATTTCAGCTCCAAGTGGAATGATTCAGGCACTTCAGACACCAGGCAGACTGAAACAGAGATGCATGGGGTTGATCTGATGGATTCAAGTATAGAAACAGACACAAAGGAGCCTGATCCAAAACCCACTAAGGGCCAGTAGAAGTCTCTCCACTGACTTCAATCAGAAATCGACGTTCTAATGGATTGGGAAACGCTACTTGAGTTTTAGTAGCTGGCTAGTTTCAAGTCTCTCTCAACTGCACGTGGAAGCAAAGGGAACCAGGCGAGGACACAGTGAAATCTGGGCTTCGCAGGCACAGGTCTGACATTTACTCTTGGTGTTTGAATGGGTTCAGGAATTAATTAGGCCATGCAAGCCAGTTGGGTTCTCTCTTCTAGCAACCAGGTTGCTTATGGAAGTCCCGCCTTCCCCTCCCCTATAATGAAGCATGACTGTAGTAAAACAAGCCTTTTGATCGTTCCTCTTCTCATCACTTTCAAGACAAACAATGTCTCAGAAGCCCCCCAGCTGCTTTTATTTTTCTTATATCTAGAGTTACGTTTTGGGCGTGTTTACCCATCTTCATTAAAAATGCTCCCCCTTTTTAATACCCTTCCTTTATTGCAGTTTACACAACACATCAATTACAAGACAGGCTCAAAAGCTTTCAGAGCCCCTCTCAAGCAAAGCAAAGCAAAGCATCACACATCCACACCCCACCAAAGCAGTAACGGAAAACACTTCCCCAGCAAAGAAAACAATCACAAGTTACAGCTTTGTTCACTGCAAAGCATCCCTTATACACGATTGTCCCTTCCATACACTCAGGCGAACAGAAAACTCTTTAAAAAACATTATTCGAGAGATTATTCTCAGTTCATCAACATTAATTATTCTTTCCCCACAACTCTACACTATAGCATAAACAGTGTTTGGGAGATCACTTGTAAGGTATCCCAGGGATATGTAATTAATAGTTTGGCCATGGCATCAGATTTGGGATAATTATGGCTTTGCTGCATTCATCCTGGCTTTAAGATGATTCGCCTTAGTATGTCTGAGGTTTAAATAATGGCATGCTTAAAATCGTGTCACTAAGATGCTATTTAGCATGCTACATTAAGTTGCACCACAGCTTAAAGTAGAACAGCTTAAAGTAGTATACAGCTAGGACTTACCCTTTCAAAGGTGGGAAATATTTGTCCCAAATGGTATGATGTTTTTGAGCTAGTTCTCTCTCTCTCTCTGTATATCTATCTACAAACAATGGCCTCCCTATTTAAGCATAATAATGATATTGTCACCAGCACAAACATTCTTCATAGGACAACCTATCCTTGGAACAAGGCACTGTGCACATTCAAAACACAATTATTGGTCAGCCACACTTGGGAAAGTGGAGAGGGCCCCCCATGCAGGATGTGAACAGCGGGGTTGAATCTCTCAAGCAAAGGGGCCACTTCACCTCGAATATGATCTGATCGCTGATTTAGAGAAGCAGATTTGAGAATATTACCCCGAAAGGGGAGGGGGCGCGGAATAATACAAGCCAAACATCAGAACAGGGGGCACAATCCTGCTTCAAGGGTCTCAGGAAAGTGATGGCTTCTTACTGTTCCCCTGAAATTCTCCCTTCTCTGGTGAAAATCCCCAAACCAAGCTCAGATCCAGGGGTCACCCCAGGAACCGGGAGCAGTCTGTTTCTCACTGCTTGGTGCCTTGCTAACAACACAGCAGGACCCAGGGCTCCCTTCACCCTGGCGAAGGGTTTGTTTGTCAATTACCCCTAAACTCCCCTGGTCCTTATCCCATTAACAGCCTCTTGGCAGACTCTGCCCGTGACTAAGCCGGGGCCGTGGTTTGTCTCAGAAGCGGGGGCAATTGGCTGCCCTACGCGAGCCAGGAGAGCGAAAGGGGTTTGGGATTGATTTGTAAATTACAGTCCGGGATTTCTTGCCTGGACCCCACTGCTATTTGCATTCACATTCCCTAGCTGAAGCTGGCGCCAGGATCCCCGGCTGGCCCCGTGTTTATGTCATTGAGACTAGGACAATATTTCAGTGTGGAGCCAGACCGCGGGGATCCACTCTATAAAACCCTCACTAAAAATAGACAATCCCCCCCCCTCCCCATCATCTCCCCCCCCCCCCCCCGGGCTTCCCAAGGGTCGCCCACACCCTGCCTTCATTCGCAGCGAAACAAGCGTGCGAAATCGGCTCCCGGGGCCGCCCCCTCCCCTCCCCGCTGCTTTCTTCTCGAGAGCAGATTTAACTCGGGATGAAAGACGTCAATTAGCCGCCCCCGGAGCTGACAGCGCCGTGAAAGCTGCAGGACAAGCAGCCCCGCAACGCCCGTCTGGCAGGAGACCCAGCCCCGCAGCCTGCGGATTTTCCACTCCGACCTGCCTGCGCCCGGCCCGCAGCGCCCCGGGCTTCCGCGTTGCTGATGAGCGGGGGGAATCCAGCCCCATCAACCTGTGCCTGGATCCTGGGGCTGAGCAAAAATACCCGCCCCCCCCCCCCCCCCCCGGGGCAGAGGGTGCTGCTGGTTTTGCAATGCGAAGGCAGCAGGGCCCAGGGCGCCAAGGCCGGTTGGATGCTTGGGGCACAGGGCTGTCCAGGAGAGGGTAACAGATACCGGAAACTAGCACAATGCGTGGGGCTTCTCAGTTCCCTCTGCAGCGTTTAACTCCTGCCCCCGAGGGACCCTCCCCCCACAGGACAAACCCGGGTCATGCCTTCACCCCCGGCCTGATAAATCTTATCTGGAGCCGGCAGATTCAGAAGGAGCGGATACATTTCCATCCCAGCGCTGTCAGTTTTAGTCAGGGAGGCCCACACCAGGGTCAATCATTTAGCCTTGGGCCTGATGGGGCAGTGAGATTCAACCAGGGACACCCCCCCCCCCAACCCCCAGTTTGGAAGGATAAATAAGCAGCTTTTCTTTTGTGCTGCAAAGGGTTTATTGATTAGTTCAGTACCCAGGTAGGGAACATACCAGACACCTCATGTAAAGATTTGCAAGCGAAGGGCCCGATCCTTCAGTCCATATACAAGCATCATTCCCAGTTGGATGGAAGAGCTTGATGCAAAGCCCACTGAGCTCAATGGACAGACCACCATTGATTTCAAGAGCTGTAGAGCTGGTCCAGAAGTTTTATAATGCAGCAGTTACAGACAAGTGGGACTCCCCACGCCTCCTGGTTTCTTTAGTTGTTGAAGATGCATCTCCATAGGTGTGCACAGATAATAGCATATCCAGAGCGGGAATGGTGCTGTTAAAGAACCAGGACTGCTGACCCAACCCCCAAGAAGGCCAAGCTGGTTAGGAAACATCTACATCCAGATATCAGTCCATGACTCTATATTTACCTGGGTCAGGTTTGGAAGCTCAGCAGAGACATACGGACCTAAACATGGTGCTTACCCGAATCTTATCCAAACCTCATGGACCTGTACCACTGGTAGAGCCAGACACTGACAATGTAGATGTCACTTTCACATGGCTGGAAGTGAAGTAGAAGGGGAGTGAAAAAACATCCAGCTTTTCAAACGCAAAGGCTGGAGTTTGGCCCACTTGTTCAAGGAGTTATTATTTAATTGGAATCAGCTCACTGTTACCGAATACAGAGAGATGGAGGTTCACCTGATTTTGATGGGAAGAAATCTTTGCTAGAGTTGCTCTGTTCCAGTATTTCAGTAGTGCCTGGAGTCCCCAGTCACCATCAGAGCCTGGGTGCGCTAGGTGCTGTACAAACACATAGTAAGAGACAGTCCTGTAAAGCTCGCAATCTAAATAGATGAGACATACAAAGGGTGGAGCAAGGAGTTACAGCATATAAGCAGAAGTCTGGGAACACAGGCATCACTGTGACTTGCCTTTGGCCACCCACTCTGTGACAGCAATAGAAATTGAACCCAGATTTCCAGAGTCCCGTTCAGTGCTGGAAGTGAAAGCCCATCCTTCTTCCCTTAGCATGCTATTTGACAGTTGGTTGGAAGTCGACTTTCGACTAGGACTAGCTTTGACAATGGCTGGGGCTCTAATTTTTGTGAAAGGAGCCAAGAGAAAACCATTAGGAACTAGGAGAACCCTGAGAGTGGCTTGTCAGAGGATTATTTCAAGACCCCTCCCTAGAATGTTCCTCAACATGTAGACAACAGCACGTAGGGCTAGCTGTGGTCTGGTGGAGGCAGCTTGATCACAGACTTTGGGAGGGGATCCAAAAGACCCCACACAACCTGGTGCACACGTCTAAGTTTTCAGAGTCCTTGGCATGCCTGCCCACTCTTGCTCAGAGATTATGTCACTGAATTCAGCTTCTCATAGCTTCTTCTGGCTAGAATTTGCTCACCTAAAGCTATTAATATTACTGTAGTGCCCAGATGAGATCAGGGTCCTGTTGTGTGAGACATTACACAAACACACAGTGAAAGGCAGTCCCTGCCCAGAGGGGTTTACAGCCTAAATAGGCAAGACTGATAAAGGGTGGGAGGGGAAAGTGAGGTATGGAAGATGAAAGGACTTCCCCAAGGTCACCCAGCAGATCAGTGGCAGAGCTGGGAATCCTGCATCTCCAGATACTTTAGCTCACACTGCCTTGTACACAGATGGAATGCTCCCTTTTCTCTTAGCTCTAGAGACCTGTCAAAACTCAAAGATGTTTGGAGAAAAAAATCCACCCCCCATGTTTCTTTTTAACATTCTTTCTGCTCTGGAAAGGTGTTGGAGGCGGTCGGCTGCAGCCCCTAGCTGAGCGGGCTGTGGCTCAGGCTTACAAGGAGTTTCCAGCAAGTTAGATGAGCGAAGTTATGTAGTGTCAGTTCTTCAAGGGATTAACCCAGCTGTGCTACTTAGATGAGTGTCTCTGAATGAAAGACCGGGCAATTCTAGGTTCAGTGTAAAGCTAGGTCTCCTGGTGTTGAAGCTTTCCCCCTTTCATTACTTTCCTCTCTGAAATGCTTTTCACCTCTCCAATTGACCTTGGAGCAATTTTCCCAGCTAATTCCATGTCAGTAGGAGTCGGGCGCCAGTTGGATTGCGGGGACTAGATCCTGGTCTCATGGAAGGCAGTGGCAAACCTCCCCACTGACCTCAATGGAATCAGGATCAGCTCCGAAAGTTAGTGAACATGACTGGAGAGAGTGAGATCAAATGTGAAATCCTTTGGAGGCAGGAATGAGGGCTGGCTGAATGTCCCTTTGCAGCTCACTGCTGGGTGGATTATCAGAACTTGGAGTGAAATCCCTGAATAGCCACACAGAGGAACCCTCACAGCATTAGATGAAGGAAATTATGAATCGACAGCAAGGTGCTGGTACCATTTTGTCTAAAAGCAGCCTCCTTAGTTTTCACCATTAATCATTGTCTCTGTTGGACTTATTGTTTTAGCTGAATAGTCCCTGGCTTTGGCGGAATGATCATAATACATAGAGAACCATCAAGACTGGAGAAGCTGAGTTCCCTTGCCTTTCATTTTTTAATTCAAAGCACCACTTCCTAAAACACCTGCCTATGGCCTGGTCCCACAGGCCTCTCTCAAACACGACTCCTAGACAGAGAGGATTTCGGGACTGGGATCCGGATGAGACTTTCAAACCCTGTTTTCAGCAAAGAGGGTGAGGGAGGAGGAGAAGAGGAAATGGAAATGTGCTGGGGAGGGGGTGTTTCCTTTCCTTTCACAACGTTCTGCATCCCAGAAACCAGAGAAATAGCCTCTGCTCATGGAATGTGCCTCTATCCTTTAGGATAGTCTTTAACTATATGACTACATGCTATGTTTTCCACAGGAACCCTGCTTCATTTAGTGCATAGGACAGACAGAGCTCTTGGAATGAACCAGGATTCCGTAGTAAAAGGTTGTTGTCCATATGATCCTGCCTCATTTGTTGCCGAAGTTGGAATGTGTGTAGCAAATGAGGCAGGGGATTGCAGGAAGAGAAAGGATGATCTCAAGATTTAGGCAGTTGAATGCCACCCTGTACAATTAGATTCTATCCCTTCCTTTGCTACCAAGTTCCTATGCAATGCCGGACTAGTCACTTAAATCAAGGTGGCCATGAATGGTGAGTTTCTCATTTTCTGGATGCCAAAGGTGAGACACCTGGGGTCAGATTTGCAACGTGCTAAGTGCTCAGAGCTGCAACCATACTCAACGGGAGATGTGCTTTGAACATATAAAGTAGTATAAAAATGACACATGTGTGGCCTCCAAATCCATACAGAGTATGACCTCGGAGCTTTAGAGCATAGACCACATCCAAGTTTTCTGCTTGGCATGCTCTGTGTAAGTGACAGCATCTCAGATCACATTCTACAAAAATACTTCAGGACCCTCCCGGAGTCTCTTCAGAAATCAGGCCCAAGATGAGCTTCACACCCCACAATGAGCCAAGTGGCAAAGAGCTGGCTTCATAATGCCCTAGATGTTATCTCTCAGTACGTTCCTCTGGCGCTTGGTGCTTCCTTTCCTGACCTCCTTGCCACAACCAGACATGTCAGTTAGGTTTATAGGCAAAGTTGCATGTCAAACCTAGAAAGTTCTTGCTGATATCCAATAGGCCCTATTAAAGGCTCCTCCTGGCTCTAGGTATAATAGTGATTTGAGTGGTATTCCTCACTTTAAGCATAGGGAATAGCTCTAAAACTGAAAGGGAACTGAGGGGAAAGCAAACATGAGAGGCAGCATGGTCCAACGAGAGAGCATTGGAATGAGCCTGCTCTGTGACCTTGGTACTTCACCTTTCTGTGCCGTTTCCCCTCCCACACTTTGTCTGTCTTGTCTCTTGAGATTGTAAGCTCTTCAGAGCAGGGGTTGTCTCTTACTAGGTGTCCGTACAGCGTTTAGGGTGGCTTCCAAACTGTCCAGGACATAATTCCCTGGCGAAAATCCACTCCAGCTCCTCCTAGTATGCACACATACTGGGAGCATTATCGGAGACCTTGTTTTCGTCCTTCGCATTTTTGGTATTCTGCTGTAGCGTTTTAATATTTTGCCCCGGCTCTGTGGAATGCATTGTCTTTTGACATCAGGTATGGCCTTATCTTTCCTTGAAGTCTAGATTGAAAACATTTATTTTTGTCCTTTTAATTAGTTTTTAATTTATTATTTTAAACCTTCGATGCTTCAGTGAGATAAAATATTATAAAAGTTTTAGCTGCTGTTGCACAGTAATATGGCAAATACCAATATGCACCTATTACATTTCTCCTGGAATCTCATCTCACTTTCACTGGTTTCACACTTGAACAATTCCATTTACTTCAGAGGATTTACTCCTGAGTATCTGAGAGAGAAATAAGATCAGAATGGCCACCTGACAACTTCTCTTAACAAGTAATACCATCCCCTAGCTCTTAGATAGTGCTTTTCTTCACTACATCTCAAAGCACTTTAGGTAAGCATCATTATCCCTATTTGACAGAAGGGGAAACTGAGGTACGGAGTAGTAAAGTGACTTGCCCAAGGTCACCTAGCAGGCCAGTGACCAAGCGGGGAATAGATTCCATGTCTCCTGAGCCTCAGTATCCTTTAACGAGGGCAGTAGGTTTTAACAGCTCAATGCTTTGAATCATTACTAAATCCAAAAGGACACTAGGCAATACAACGGTGCTGGAGGGACAGTCTTCAAACTGTTGAATGCATCACATTCTAGAGCTAAAAAAAAAAAAGTGTATATTGTATATACTGGAGAGCAGAATGCTGATTTTAATTTTCCGTAAAAAATTAAACCAATTATCTCTTGGTTACTTATTCTTTTATTACAGTGGGTCCTAAAATAGGTCCTAATCAGAAAGCATGGCCCTATTGTGTTAGGGGGTACATGCTTATGTTGTGAGGAGACAAACCGCACCCCCAAACAGCCTACAGTCATTGGCCTTGTCTACAATGCAAAGAAAAACCCATGGCACTGAGCCTCAGAGCCCAGGTCAATCGATTTGGCTTGCGGGGCTAACAGTAGCAGTGCAGGCATTTTCAGGCAGGCTGGAGCTCAGGCTCCAAATCCCAGCAAAGGGGGAAAGTCTCGGAGCCGGGCTCCAGCCTGAGCAGGAACATCTACACTGATACTTTTAGCCCTGCAGCCCGAGCCCCAGTCAATTGACCTGGGCTCTGACTTGGTGCCACGGGATTTTCTTTGCAGTGTATACATACCCACTGTGGCTTGCAAAGACGATCTGAAAGGCAAGCACATATTTTAATTTTAAAACACCACCCCCCCATTTAAAATGGTTGTGAGCCTGCAAAACTCAGAACCCTTCTCAAGTGAAATGACTGAATGTGAGAATCCAGCAAGCAGCGATATACTATGCATCATTTCAGCACATTGTTGGCAGCTGCTGTGGGACCAATCTACGAGCTGCCTTCAAAATGTTAATGGAAGGGTATTCTTTTAAATCTCTACCCAGTCTTTTCACTGCTTTCTAGCATACCCTTTTCAGAACATAAGTACATATGCTGTTCTCTCTTTTGCTTGGCACTTGGACAGCTTTTCTACTGTCACTGCCCTGTAGTCCTCAGCTGGCACAAGAATTCCAAAATAAATGAATGTGTTGTAATCAGGAGAAAAATATTCGCAAAAAGAAAAGGAGTACTTGTGGCACCTTAGAGACTAACCAATTTATTTGAGCATGAGCTTTCGTGAGCTACAGCTCACTTCATCAGATGTATACCGTGGAAACTGCAGCAGACTTTATATACACACAGAGAATATGAAACAATACCTCCTCCCACCCCACTGTCCTGCTGGTAATAGCTTATCTAAAGTGATCAACAGGTGGGCCATTTCCAGCACAAATCCAGGTTTTCTCACCCTCCACCCCCCCACACAAATTCACTCTCCTGCTGGTGCTAGCCCATCCAAAGTGACAACTCTTTACATAATCAAGTCGGGCTATTTCCTGCATAGATCCAGGTTTTCTCACATCCCCCCCACCCCCATACACACACAAACTCACTCTCCTGCTGGTAATAGCTCATCTAAACTGACCACTCTCCAAGTTTAAATCCAAGTTAAACCAGAACATCTGGGGGGGGGGGTAGGAAAAAACAAGAGATTGGTTAGTCTCTAAGGTGCCACAAGTACTCCTTTTCTTTTTGCGAATACTGACTAACACGGCTGTTCCTCTGAGAAAAATATTGTGTCCTTGTGGTGTTGATGTTGATTGCAGCTCAATTCCTCAATGGCCACCACCAGTTTAGCTGCATATTTCTGTACAAAACTACGCTCACACTGGGGACTTGGCAGGCTTCTGGCTGAATAGACACTTCAGCTACTTAAATGTTCATTGCGGCTGACAAAGTGTTGTACTTGCATTACGAGAGGACTAGTCTTAACAAACAGGACACAGTTTGCATCCCGTGGCCCATGCAGCACAAACAGGTCTGCTGGTCATAAAGCTCCTCTGAGTTTTTGTGATACTTAAGTGCTGATGATAAGAGACCAGGTTCCGGCAGAAGAGGACCTTAAAAGAGGCAGAGTGACTGAGAGATAAAGATCTCCTGCGCCCAGACATGCTTCAGAAACCACATGGGCAAAATGAACTTCACAGATAATATACAAATATGCCTACAGGTACATAAGAAAGAGCATCCTAGGAAGAGCACAAGCTGAGATTCAGCGACAAATAACCAAGCACTTGCGTATCTACTCACATAGCATATTGTTAACATGGGGGAATTTACTGCCCCAGAGAATGAAAGGGTCAGGGCGGGGTTTTCAAAAGCGCTCAGTGCTGGTTAACTCAGTCACCTTCTGCTGCATCCAATCTGGATGTGAAAAATAGATCCCCATCTGTGTTCGGTCCTATCCCACAACCAGTGCTGTTATGGGAATGTCAAATTCCAGCACTCCCCACCCTGGAGTTTTAGGTACTGTGCCTTTAAGGGCTGAGCTGCCCAGCCAGAGAGCAGAGCTCTTGCAAGCAGCATAATTTCGGAGTGACCACTGAATGCATACACTGCACCCAAGATTTAATGTTCTAGTCCAGGCCCATCTCTGGGGAAAGTGAACACTGAGTCCCAGATCTCTGTGCTGAATGCCCTACACTAATATTTCCCAAAGCGTAGGGTGTGAAGGACTGACTGCGGGGATGGAAAAGTGGGGGACACAGCCAGATCTCGCCATTGTTTTCCATATTCTCAGCTTTCATTTAAAAAATGTCACTAGGTGTTATGATTGCAAAGGAAACTTTCAAAAGGCAGTGTAACTGAGGCAGCAATATTTGCTGGAGTTTGCAAAGAGCCTGAAACAATAGCTCTGAACTGCCTGATTCATTTCAGTGGGTGCTAAGTCAAATGTCAGTTATTATACTTTACCTGTCAACACTTAACTATTTTACTGCTCATCCGAGCATATAAGCAAGGAAAGGAAATTTGTTATGAAGATCTATCTATCAGGAGGGGTACAAAGGACTAGCTGGGGGTGCAGTGAAGATGTACTACATTAAGAGGTGTAGGTCTTTAACAAAATATGGTGGGTTGAGGGGAAGATGTTAGGGTAGGTGGGATGGGTTTCATTTTCATGAAAGGAGGCTCAGCTTTAAAAAAACTGGGAATTGCTGCTCGACACAGTTTGGTTAGAGGAGGCATCCAGCAGATACTTCTGGATTTAAATTAAGGCCCAGTACTACAGGTTTAACTCAAGCAAAGCTCAATTCCCTGTACAGGGTCTGCACTATTGTTTCTCAGTTTTCCTCGAAAAAGCAGCCCTTTGGTTACCATTTGGGCTAAGGTGTACCAAATCTGTATTCATTTTCCTTCCAGTGAATTCATCTTTATCCAGCTTATTTCTGGGAAATGTGAGGCTGCCTTCCCAGGACGTAATTGCAAGTCCCAGTAGAGGAGGCTGGGGGCAGGAAGGGAAACTTGAGGTTGAGGCCACAAGATGCAGTGCTGTAGAGACTCTGGGCTATACTGGGGCAGCCTGGGGAGGCTGCAGTAATTTAAACAGCCCCCAGGGTTATCTAAGTTATACCGAGGGCCGCTCTAGCTCTAGAATGGCCAAAGGCAAGTCTACACCTATCTGTTCCTTGTTTTACCCATCTATAAAACAGGGACAACGATTCTTATCTGCTTTTGTAAAGGGCTTTGAGCTGCTGCTAAAAAGTGCTATATTACGGGTTATGATTACATTCAGCACATATGCATCAGCAATTCCAACTGAAGTCAGTGGGAGTTACGTGCACATAGGACAAGATTCTGATCTTTGGTATCCTGGTGTAAACCCCGAGCAACTACTTACAACAGCATTAATCTGGAGTACCTCCACTGATGTCAGACAGAGCTGAATCTAGCCCATAATGATACTGTGTGGCAAGGGTACCAATATAAGCCATGAAACTAAAAATATCTTAATAAATTACTCCTACCACTACTGATTAGGAGAAATAATTTTCTCTTCTTGATTGCCTTACAGAAGGAGGGCCCTCGTATTCGGTTGTGACCTGTCCTGATGAAGATTTATGCTATTTGTTTTTTTTTCTTTCCACAGGCCTTTGAAGATCTAATAGGGAAGTGATTTTTATGGCTGATTTATTAGCCCAACTGCTTCACTGGGTCTTTGCCTGCAGCAACTCCGGATAATTTCTGTGAGCTAATTGCGGCATAAATTCAAGCTTCACAAAAACGGAACTAGTCATCTAAGTCTCTCTGTAAAACTGCTCAGTTCAACCACACTTCTGTGTGTTGGAGGCAATTCTGGAAGCACAGATGCATAGATTTTAAAGCCAAAACAGAGCATTATGATCATTTAGCCTAATCTCCTGCATAAGGCAGTCCAAAAAACCTCACGCAGTAAACTCTGCATTAAGCCCATGTCTCTGTTTGAGCTATTGCTTTTTTTTTTTTAGAAAGACATCCAATTTGAAGACTTCAGGTGATGGAGAACCCATTACCTCTGTCGGTAAGTTCATTCCAAAGTTTAGTTACCCTCATGGTTAAAAATCTGGACCTGATCTCTAGTTATTGAATGTCTCTAGTTTTACCTTCCAACCACTGGATCTCATTATGCTTTTTCCTGCTAGAAAATTTATGCTAGATTAGAGCTATCTGCTGTCAGAAATCTCTTCCACGGATAGGCACTTGTAGACAGCAATTGAGTCATCTCTTAACCCTCTCTTGGGCAAGATAAATAGAATGAGTTTCTTAAAGTTTCCAGACCTTGAATCATTTTTGTAGCTCTTTCCTGACTTTCTGACTAGTCAACTTCCTTTTTGAAGTTTGGACTCCAGAACTGGACAGAGTATTTCAGTAATGGTCCCACTATTGCAACAGCAGGGAATTCTGTCCGGTTAATCTGATAGTGGATAAAGAGAACAAGTAACAAAAAGGCTGGAGATTAAAAAGAAGTGTTATCTGGCTGGGGGGAAGAGGAAGAAGAAAACCACCTAAGGAAAAAATGTAGCCACTTCAGGCAAATTTTGTAAAAAAGGGGTGCCTAAAAATAGGCTCCAACATCTGTATTTAGGAACCTAAAGAGATGGCCTAATTTTCAAAGGGGCAGAGCACTCTTCAGCTGTCATGACTCCAATGGTTGTTGCTGGGGGCTTAGCATATTTAAAAATCAGCTCACCTATTCAGGTGCCAGAGCTGAAAGGTTTTGCTTTACATCACTGGTTGAGCTGATTTTTCTATGGAACTTAATTAGCAAATATCGTGGACCAAGTCAAAAGAGAGATCCTTGTGTTTCTAGGTTCCAAAAGCAACCTCTCACTCACCAGCTGGTTCAGCGATGGTCCCAACTGGGCTGATCTCATCCATCTTAAGCCTGGTCCCAAATGAGAAACATGCAAGCCATAAACTGGGCATCATGGGCTGAATAAAGGCATTCTCTTCACAAATGGGCTAAATATGCCATTTGAAATATATATTTTAGATATAAAATAGTTGTTAAAATTGAATTGAAAGGTTATTGTAGAAGCTGGGTGGAACGTGGTGGGTAGAAAATATGCTGGAGGTAGTTTTTTCCGAGTTGCTATTTTTATTACAGCTATTGTGGGAGCCCAGCAAAATACTTTAGTGAATAAGGTCTCCATACAAATTCCAAGTATGCACTGGTGGTTATATAAGAGCTTGTTTGTTTTAGGCCTTTTATTTTATTTTCAGTGCACCTGCACTCTTGCCCAAACCTTCCCTCACATGTTTCCACTGTGGCAAATAATATGGCGACTTTGGTCTTTGAATAAACCCTACATCAGTGTCTCTCAACGTTTGCAGACTACTGTACCCCTTTCAGGAGTCTGATTTGTCTTGTGTACCCGTAAGTTTCACGTCACTTAAAAACTACCTGTTTACAAAATCAGACAAACATACAAATGTCACAGCACACTAGTACTGACAAATTGCTTCCTTTCACATTTTTGCCATTTAATTATAAAATAAACCAATTGGAATAGAAATATTGTACTTTCATTTCAGTGTATAGTATATAGAGCAGTATAGACAAGTCAGTGTCTGTATGAAATTTTAGTTTATACTGACTTTGCTAGTGCTTTATATGTAGCCTGTTGTAAAACTAGGCAACTAGCTAGAGGAGTTGATGTATCCCCTGGAAGACCTCTGTGTACCCCGAGGGGTACACACACCCCTGGTTGAGAGCCGCTGCTCTCAATTTTACTCTGCATTTTTCCATTTGCTTATGTTTTAACAAACAATGGTCCAACACAATTGGGGTAACCTCACTCTTTGGGCATGAGTCTCTCTTTGGGCAGACATCACTCTAGTTTTCAGTATCCGCTTTAAAGTCAGCCATGCAAGAAGCAGTGTTTAAACTTAAATATAAGGGAAGGAGAAAAGCTCCTCTCTGGTTTTTCATGTGTGTTAAAGTGATGTAAGGTGAAAGTCACTGGGGCCAAAATCATTCTTGGTGTCAACTCCTTTGTGGAGTTAAAGCGTCAGTGATGAGTTTGGCTTGCTTTAACTACAGCTATTTAATTTAATTAATATTTACATTCCAAAGAATCCCATTTGCAAGTGCTAAGTGATATGGCAAATATGGAACAAATTATCAGCAACAGCAGGGGTGACTTAAAATATGCATCTTGAGTTTGGAGTAACTCAGAAGCCTGCGGTGATGCAATCATTCGAACAGAGTAATCTTTGTGCGTTCACCATTGCCAAGAATGCATGTACAAACCATGTTACAGAGAGGTGTTTTATAGGGATGACACATAGGCTGCCCCCGATTGTCAATAAGCCTCATATACAGAAACCTAAACCCACTTGGTCTTGTGGGCCAGGTGTCTCCTAATGACGGCGTAAGCCAGAGGCGCTGACTTCCTGAGTCCCCTGGAGGTGCTGGACCCCCGCTCCGCCCCAGGCCCTGATCCCACACCACCCTTTCCCCCAAGTCCCCATCCCTGCCTCTTCCCACCCCATTCTGCCCCTCCCCCCACTTCTTCCTGCCCCAGCACAGCTGATCACTAGCAGGCAGGAGGCACGGGGGGGGGGGGGGGGAAGGGAGCAGGAGGAGGAGATGATCGGCAGGGTTCACCGGCAGGCAGCAGATGCTGGGGGGAGGAGCAGGCACTGATTAGTGGGACTGCTGGTGGGTGCTGAGCACCCACTATTTTGCTCCAGCCCCAGAGCACCCCCAGAGTCGGTGCCTATGGCATAAGCAGTGGGCTGCTGTGCCCATGGCACCAAATCCAAAGTGTGCTGAAGTTAGTGGATAGACTTCCATTGACTTCAATGGGCCTTGCTTGCCAAACAGCATTCAAGTCAGATGACTAGATTGTGATGAGTCAACGATGTGTGATTCAGCAAAACCGCTAATACAAGTTAACGCAGCCCTGTCAGAAACAGCTTTTTTAAATCTGGTGTTTCAAAGCTGCCCATGCCACGAGACTCCCAAGCAGAGTGAAAGCTCCCCTTTTAGGGCACACATCGCTACAATACAAACACGTCTTGCTTCCCGAGAATAATGCTAAGGACAGCCAGGGCTGCCAGCATCCTGATGGCCCCCAAAACGCTTTACAATATAATATGCAGGCCATACAGAGGGATCTCCTCGTCCCTTCCCAAAATGCAGTTATGCTGGGGGGTGAAATGTGGCAGCTGCCTGATAGCACTCAGCAACTCTTGCCCCAGGTAAGGTAGAGGACGTGAATGGGAATGCTATACATGGGAGCAATTTTAGAGAGGCAGGATGCAATTCCCCACATGGGCACTGCCATGCTTCAGGACAAGGGTAACACCCCCACACTCTTACAAAAAGTGCCAGAAGTTTCCTTAATGCCCACAATGTGCTCCCTAATATGACACCTCAAGGGTGTGTTTGAAAAGGAGAAACCAGCTGGAGGGCACACAGGGCAGTGCCAGCTTCCTCTGTTCTCCTTCCCTTACAGTACAGAAGACACTCTTACCTTGGGGTGGCTGGGGGACTCCCCTAGTGTTCTGGGTTTCCTCTGGCTCTCAGGTGGAAAGTCGCTATGCTCCTTCCAAAGGAAGCCATCTTAGAATCACATGAGGGGGCCCTAGCAATGCAGGTGCTTTATAGCCTCCCACAGCACCATGCAGTGGCATAAACACAGCGGTGCAGCTTACCAGGCACCTGAGTGAAGAGTGAAGCTGCAAAATGATTAGTATTTAGAGTGCAATGATGCCATACAAAGATGCCCATCAAGAATGGGGCCCTACTGTGCCAAGCATTGAACGCCCACACATGAAGAACGATTCTCAGCCCGGCAGCATTTATTTACAGCCTAGTATTAGATCTCTTCGGGTCTAGCGACTCTCTATAAATCTGCTTCCCTGGAAGAGTTCATCATTATGAGAGCTGTTAACATGCCAGAGGAAGGGTGGTCCAGTGGTGAGGGCTCTAGTGGAGACTTGAGTTTAATTCCCTGCTCTCCCACAAACTGCCTGTGTAACCCTGGGCAAGTCACTTAGCTTCCCAGTTCCTTATCTATAAAATTGGGATAACTGCACTTCTTTACCTGACACGTTATTGTGAGGCTAAACACAAATAAATCTTATTAAGATTGTGAAGTGCGTTGAAAAGCCCTAGACAAGAAATACGTATTATTATTTGAGCTGAGTCAATCCAGTATTTGATAATAGAGCCTTACATAAAAAGATATGATTGTTGAGACATAATGATACTTTGATGTGGGCTCGGCCCTCCATCCCATAGTGTCCCCTGTGACAGAGAGTAGACAGGACTCCTGTAACAAACACAAAGGGGCTCTTTTATTGAGGCTGCGGGGGAGCGGGAGGGAGAAGGGAGGTGGGGGAAGAACAGCTCCTTGCAGCTCTCTGGCTCTAGCCTGGACTGTGCAGTGTTACCACCAAGGGTCTGTCTAAATCCTGGCCCCAATTAAGTCATCATGGAATGAATTGCTGATCACACCGCACTTGCCCTCACTGACAGTCGGAATTAGTCCATAGTCCACGCTTTGCAAACGACATCACATTTTGAGAGGAAAAGTGGATTTGTGAGCAAGGTACTAGTCTGGGACTCAGGAGATTGACCATCTTACCTCAGACTGCCTGTGTGACCTTCGACAAGTCACTTACTCTGGGGCTTCAGTTGATCTGAAAAATGGGGAGAATGTTGCCTCTTCTGGCTGTTCAGAGGGTAAGCTGTTTGGGGCAGAGGCTGTTAAGATAGAGGAAACTGTGCAGTTAAGTGGGTTAGTTTCATATATATGAAGTCTAGGGAAAGGGTGCTGCAGAGTCCCTGGTCTGTCATACAGAGGCAGTTGGAACTGATCACTGAATAAAGAACTTCTCTTTCAAGCACTTGGGACCCAGAATGCATCTGAAGAAGTGGGTTTTTTACCTACGAAAGCTTATGCCCAAATAAATCTGTTAGTCTTCAAGGTGCCACCAGTCTCCTTGTTGTTTTTGGGTCCCAGATGATTTCTGAGCACGCCAACTGTCTTTTATTGTGTGTTTGCACAGCACCTAGCACAACAGTTCCCTAACCTTGGCCACACAACTAATTGTAGGCACTACGGTCATACAAATAGTTAATAATAATAATTGTCCTCTCAGCAATGAAAAACCTAATCGCAATAGTAGAGGCACTGTAGCAGCCTTGACAAATTCAGGACACTTACAAAACAGCCAGCAATACCGCTTGAAAATGCAGTAGTTAAAAAAAATCCATCTGTTTCAGCATCTTGCTTTGAGAATTCAGTAGTTGTAGTTCCATATTTCAGCTGTGCTACTGGTCAGCTAAGGGTGTGTCTACAGAGCAACTAGACCCGCACGGCTGGCCCGTGCCAGCCGACTCAGACTCACGGGGCTTGGGCTGTGGGGCTGTTTCATTGCTGTGTAGGCTTGGGCTGGAGCCCAGGATAACTTCTTGCATAACACAGGCCAGAGAATTTCACCCAGTAATTCTTCAGTCCAGTAGCCTGTGGCTGAACTGGACCATATCTTTTAGGAGGACATTCCACCTTGAGTCGCAAAATGAATTTTGCTCACAGGCATGGTCATGAAAAGCGAATAAAAGGGGGTGTGAGTGTGGGTAAAGGGAAATTCTATTATGAAGTGGCCAAAATGTTTAAAAATAACACCAGTCACCATTCAAGAACTCCAGTATAAATCCAGAATAACTCTATATACTGTCCTCATCACCGGGGTACCTAAATGCTTTTCAGCAGAACATGCTTGAAAACAATGAAATTAGTACAGATTAAAACCAGTGTAAATTAGAGGAGAATCTTGCTTTATAGCCTTCCCTGAATGACCAGCATTATTTTGGGAAGGTATTATTATTTCAAAGTATATTAGACTATCATGATAGGAGAAATACACTGTTTCAGTAAAAAAGAATTATACAAAAAAAACCAGGTGATTTTATTATTTAAAGGAGGTAAAAATCTTAACCCATCAACCTCAGCAGTGTCCCTTTAATATCAGATAAATATGTGCTGACATGACTATCCATGCGTGTGATTAATATAGAACGCTTGGCAGTATATACCAACGTGGGATCTAACTGTGGAATTGGGGCCTGATCTAAAGCCTGCTCAGACTCATTGACTTAAATAGGCTTTAGTTTGTGCTTCTGATGCATTAAATGTTCTTCTACAGGACAGTATCGTGCAAGGATATAATAAGCACATCTGTGACATCCGCCATTTTGGCTGGCCCGAGGGGTTGAACCAGAGATGTCTATGGGTATAGCTACACAGCCTGTAGCAGCGAGCCTCCCAGCCTGGGTCAACCACCCAGAGCCTGAGCCACAACATCTACCCAGCTATTTTCAGTGTGGTAGCACTCGCCCACGTTTGTGGTAGCTAAATTGCTCGCCTCTGAGACTGGGGTCCATAACAGACTTTCATCACACAATACTTGTTGAACAGTGGGTTATGGACTTCTTCTGCACACAGCAAGCTCAACCCAAGCATCTGAGGACACGTCTACACTGCAATAAAAAAAACCAACCCATTAGCACCAAGTCTTAGAGCCTGGGTCAATTGACTCGGACGCAGCTCACAGGGCTCAGGCTGAGGGGCTAAAAGTACCAGAGCAGACAGCTAGGGTCGGGCTGGCACCTGGGCTCTGAGACCCTCCCAGAGCCTGGGTTCCAGCCCAAGCCTGGACAGCTACACTGCAGTTTTTAGCCCCTCAGCCCAAACTCCGTGAACCTGAGCCAGCTGGCCTTTTAGTGCAGCGTAGAAGTCCCTTGAGGCCCACAGAAGTCTGAATGCAGGATAAAACCTCAGTTATGGGACCATCACCGTCTTGGATGAGACCCAGGTTTAAACCAGAGATCTTTCGACCTAGGAGCTCGAAGAACCAGGCTCTGTGAGTCAAGCACCGAGTGGACACAGGACACACACTGAAGTGTTGGTTGCACATATATACGCCTGGCCAAGGAGATGAGGGAGAGCTTAAAATGGCACAGGACTCTATGCACCTCTACAAGGCAGAGTGAAGTCAGTGGTACCCCACCTCGCCGCCCAGGACTGTTTCTAAAAGGTACCTGAAACTGCACTCTCCATGCATTTACAGTTGGTGCATCTTACACAAATCTGGAGACAAGTAGCCCAGAATGCTGCGTGCTGGAGCTGTGCCGGGGCTGAGTCCCCAGCCGTTGAAGGATCCCTGGTAAAACTCATGATGGGAGGTCAGGCTCAATGAAAGAGCCCCCAGTAGTTTCAGAAGGAACACCAGCACCTCTCCTGATGGGAGGTCACTCAATGAACACACCCCCGCTCCCCCCCCCCCCCCGCACTGGCAGCTGAATTCCAGTCTTTGGCTGAACTCCAGAAGATTAAAATAGAGTCCTTAGAATGTCACCTCTGCAGCACTGCCAGCCAGAGGCCTGACAATCCTGGGGTTGTACTCCAACATGAGTCCCTCGGGAGGCTTTGCCCGAACAGCTGAGGCACAGAGTAGGGCTAAGCAGTCAGGGTTATTGCTTGCGTGACTCAGACTCAAGGAAGAGCAGGCTCAGGATGGAGCCAGGAGAGAGAGAAGGGGCTCAGAACTAAACCACAGGCGTGTGATGGGGGCTGGAGCAAGGGTGACCCAGAAGAGTTTTTTTTGTTTTTAAACCCTTGTTTGGGGCCAGATTCAGAGCTGACCTACAGAGGTGTAACCATCAGCATCAATGTAGTCACCCCACGTAGTCCATTTGGCCCTTTGTTTGTGACCATTTGGGGAGAGAAGAGCAAGGGACACAAACAACACAAATAAAACAGCAACATTCTTCCCACTCAAACCAATCTAAAAGGAACCATGAAATGTTCCTCTCTGTCCTGCTCAAGCTGGGCTTGCTCCTCCCAGGGTGCAGATGACGTCCCCCTGCAGGACTAGTGAGCACGATGCTTTGTTATTCATGATCCAATACGGGGAAGCAAGATGAGGGGAGTGAGTGCTTTAGGGCCACAATTTTTCCACGGTATGCATCCGATGAAGTGAGCTGTAGCTCACGAAAGCTCATGCTCAAATAAATTGGTTAGTCTCTAAGGTGCCACAAGTACTCCTTTTCTTTTTGCGAATACAGACTAACACGGCTGTTCCTCTGAAACCAATTTTAAAAATGTGTGTCTAAAATTAGGCACTCAAGTGCATATGTAGTCACCTAAATAAAATGACCTGATTTACAAAGATGAGGAATGCCCCCAAACACCTTTGACTTCATGGGGAGCTGTAGAGGCTCAGCAGGGCTGGAAATCAGGCCACTTCTAGCTAGTCACCTACATACATATGGATTTAGGCACCTAATTTTAGGCACCCACATTTGAAAATTTTTGCCTCGGGGTGAGATTTTCAGATGTGCCTAAGTCACTTAAGTGCACAAGTCCCACAGACTTTCAGGCTAAAGTTCTATGCGAAGGGTTATTCCGAAGACAATCAAATATTTATTGACCGTTGGTTGAAAAGCTATAAGAAACCACCAGCATAATTAATAAAGTGTTTCTAATCTAACTGAATGTACCATCATTTAAAAAAAAATTCCAAAATAGCAATCCAGGATGCGGATGGTTTATTAATAAAGAGACACGTTTGTTTGTGTTTGAAAAAAATAACCTTTTATTTGAAGATAGAATTAAAAAATAAGGTAATAATTTGCTTGGACAGATGATAGTTTACATAGGAAAAGACAATGCAATTGGATAAGACAACAAAATGGTTATCTGTTGCTGTCAGAAGAGCAAGTCACAAACATGCCAATAAGAGTTTGTTATTTTTTTTCCAGTTGGTTCAAAAGCATTTCCGTAAAACAATGTACGACACAGAGGCAATTATAAAACAGCACTGTCCTTCCTCTTCAATAACCATGACAAACTTGCTGTAAAGTCTTATAAGAAGTGTAATGCTCACCTGGATATCTTCTTATACAAAGAAGAAATCTAAAATCCTGGTTAGCAAAAATGTACAAACAACCATACTCTAAAAATGCATGGTACATGCAAAAATGCACCAAAGTCGTTTAAACACAAGCAGACAAAATATTCCTTCTTGCTAGTGGTGGTGTTTTTCTAGTAAATCTCCTTTGTATTATTGTGACAGTAGTTTAATTACTCATTTTCGTGTAGCTTAGTACGTGTGATGAAATTGTTAATTCTCAGAAATTAAAATGTAAGGAAGGAGATATGATTGAGGATCATGTTTTACTTCACATGTTAAGAAGGTTTTTGGCCCGTTGTCTAACACCACTTTGGCTATGTTTTGTTGAAATATTTTCTAATGTATGAAAGTGCCCTAGGGTTTCCAATGGGATGTGAATGTTCTGACGCTTACAATGAGTTCACATGTCTTGGCTGAGTTAGGGGCACATGCTAAAGTGTACATTACCATATATACTTGTGCAGGAGCTAGACAGAGATGACAGATGGGCCAGTAGTTAGGGTGCTTGCCAGAGAGCTAGGTTCAATACACTGCTCTGCCACAGACTTCCTATGTGACCCTGGACAATTCACTTATTCCTCCTGTACAGTGGGGCTAATAGTACATGGAAGATTGTACGGTGCTCAGATATTATGGCATTTGGGGCCATCTGAGTACCTAAAATAAATATGCTGACCCCTCCATTGCAGAAACAATGATGACCTAAATAAGCACCAGTGTCCTATGTAGACATCAATCCCATTGTATTTCATTACTGTAAATGACAGTGTTCTCCTTTTCCTGCTTAAATGTTGCAAATTCAATCTTAATCCCCTTAAGTACTATCATATTGCTGTTACAGTGCTTTCCTGTGTCTTCTGAGGGGACATGTGAAGAGGAGAAGTGGAGTTACAACAGAAGAGTGTGCTTCTCTTTGACAGAGCAATTCCCTAGATAGGCAACGTCTGCCATCGCTCTTGACTACAACAACTGGATTATATTATACACCCACTGTGCTGGGGTCTACTATATTTTCACAACATGCTTTAAAAGCACAAATTCACACCAGAAACACACCCAGGTGCAGATTCTGTCTGCCATGTCATTGCACGTGCACACCTTCTAAAACAATAAGGCCTGCACAGCAGCCAGACTATCTGTCTGCCCTCCAGCCAGGTTCTTATATTGTCAATTGAGTGGCAGTCCTGGTGCCTGGATTTCAGCAGCCACTAGTGCATCCCTGTCCTATAAACAGAATGTATAGACTGAAACCACACTTTTCAAACCTGGGTTTTCAAAGCGTGGCTCATACACTCATATTGGGCACCTACAGTTAAGTGATCTGATTTTCAAAGTTATACCATATTTGCAATTTCCCTTGACTTCAGTGGGAGCTGTTTTTTCCCCCAGCACTCTGAAAATCAGATCACTTCTGTTTAGATGCCTGGCTATAGGGATATGAGCCAAATTGTGGCCACCCAGGTTTGAAAGTTTTGGCCTAAGAAGAAATTGCTTTCCTTATATGCCCGATGACCACTGTGCACTGATTGTATGACCCACATATATGATGACCTGATAGTGGTCACTCAGCAGATCTGTGGGATGATACTTGAAGATTATACACAAGTATAGATGGTAGTTAGGATTATACACATGTATATATGGTAACACTTTTTTTTAAAATTAGGGAAGAATAAAGGCTCTGGAAATGTGATTTAAAACAGCTTATGTGAGTTGCAAGAATGCAACAGCACTTGCCTTCTAAAACTCAAAAAGAACTAGGTTTCCATGATATCTGATCAGACAAAAATAGTATTCCATGTAAAGAACATTTTGAGGACTATGATTCACTCGAATAGATCTAATATTTCTTATCTGACCAATTATTTTTCTAAAATAGTATTTAACAAATTTGAAGTTATCAAAAATACCTGTAGTCTCGAAAATTATTTTCATTTTCTATTTTACTTAATATATATGCCTCTTCCAGTAATTATTCAAGAAGCATGAGTCAAAACACACTCATTTATTCTTGGCTCATGGCCATCCTCAACATATATTTTGATAGTTTCAAACAGTTTATAGATACATATGCATGAAAATAGTGTAGTGTAAGGTCCCTTGATCACACTTAACAGAGCATATATTGTGCATCTGTATATTTACAAAGATTTAAAGCACACAAAATTGTGCATTATACTATACCAAAGTTTAAACTTTAACATACACTCGGTTGCATATATAGCAACGGGTTACAATAAAAATCTGAACAAAGACAACCAATAAACAGCCAAATTGCTATGTACAAACAAGGCAGGAAGCAATTAAACACTGCCTTGCTCATTTCACTTAAATTACTTTTTCTCTGGGGGAAAAAAAGCAGCCTTTAATTCTTTTTCAATTAAAAAAGCTGGGACCAAATTCTTCCCAGGGGCAAGCCCATGCAACTCCCATTGCATTTAACGGAGGATGCATTTGTAAGGGAATAAAAGTTGGTCCTTTCTCTTTTTTAATGTAGTGTTTAATTATGAAATAGTTGCCTCTGTCACAATACACAGCACGGCAGCACTGAGGGCTGTATCCTTCAGCCCTTTCCTCTGGCAAAACTCCCATTGACTTCAAGAAGGATTTTGCCTGAGATAAGTGCCCTAGTTCACCTCTGACTTGTACCAGCTTTGCACAGGTATAACTCCAGTGGGTTCACGGTGAATCCTTTGTGCCAGATCCTCAGCTGGTGTATCAGCATAGCACCTTTGGAGTCAATGGAGCTATGCTCATTTATGCCATTGAGGGCCTGGCCCAGCTTCAGTGGGACTACACTTGATTTATGCTGGTATCAAAAAAAGAGGGAAATTAGGCCCAAGAAGCATATGAGTGGGCCCAAACTGATCTTTATATAAATCAAAATGCAATGCAAGACGTCTGTGCCCTTTAGCAAAAAATTTGCCACTGGGCTGCTGGTTAAATAACCTTAGTTCACAGTTTGAAGGAAGAATAGCAGTAAATTAATCACATTTTTTTATTTCTAGAGAAACTAAATATTAACTTTTGTCCCCCAGAATTAATGAATAATAAAAACATAAGGCAATGATGACAAAAGAAAACAAAACAATATCCCTCTTTCTTCCTAGCAAAATAGGAGATTTTCTGCAGTCAAGTGATAAGAAAAAACAAATAACGCTACACTGTCCTGTCATAAGATGACCAACTTGAAGGCTAAATCTTACCCCAGCTGCAGTGATGCATAAAAGCAGGGCAAAAAGGTTATAGGTGGGCTCTTCTTTCACTCAAGAAGTAGGGTGTGCTAGAAGACACAACGTAAAGGCTCATGTACATCAGTTTTGAGAGTCATGATCTGTGGGTTAGTAAGAGGCATAACTAGCTTCTGGCTACATGTCGGGCCTTATCCAAAACCCATTAAAGTCAACGGAAAGACTACCATGGTCATTGCAAGCACTAGCTGGCAGCAGGTATGGCTGCCTTTTGTTCCTGCACAGAGGCGCGGCAAAGCATGCATTAGAGCACTTTTCCTGGATCACCTCAGGGAATCTTGCTCTGACTTTTTGCAGAGGATGTCACGGGCCCGCACCCCTACTTCCCCTCTCTGAGTCAGCGAGGGCAGGATTTAGCCTTGTTAATCCTCCTCAGTGGAAGCAGAAGAGAAAAAAATATATATATACAGAGGGAGATACAGAAGTATTCTTACTACTTGTGTGCTGCTGTAGTGGAAAAAACGGAGACCAAAACTTGATGAAATCGGCGTTGTATGAAAATTCAAGGCCCTTTTCTAAAAATACTTTTTGCTGATGGCAAAGTTCAACACCTCAGAGAAACTCTGAATCAAAAACTTAGAATAAGTTTCCAGACTGTACAGCATATTTTCAAATACACTACACCCTTGTTGTTTGTAAGGCTGCATTGAAATTTTACATAACAGTCATGAGCCATGTGTTTAAACATCTTAAAAGAGTTGACCAGCAACTTAATGCATTTCTTTATAACCCACTGAACGTAAAGATGCACCATCTCTTTCCAAAACATTGCTCTTTAAATACTCCAAACATAAACGTTCGGGATAAAATATTCCATTCCCTCCTCCCCCACATCACTGGCTCTATTTTAAAATATTTACACTACAGCAATGAAGTAATAATTTATAGCTTTCTGTGCGTGCGCCCTTGCTGCATGGCAAATCCAATCGTTAATTAGTGTGTAGAGGCTAATTCAAAGAGCAAACATGCAAGCACAGGAGAGAGATACACTTAGCCATAGGTCTTTTGAGACAACTTGTCAATGCGCAGGCCACCTTCTTGCAGATGCAGTATCTTCCTAGTTATACACTTAGCTACCTAATTGCCAGCGCAAATTAGAAAGTTAGACATGCACCCATGCAGACTTGGGCCCGCAATTCATTTGTGGGTGCACCAGGTGCAGGCACACATAAGGTTTGCAAACAGGAAGGGTTACACTCAGCCCAAGTGAAAATACTCTCCTTCGTGGGCAAATCAGAATGAATGTCGGGTACCTGATTTTATAGCAGCAATCCAGTTAGCTATCTGGATGCGTGTGAATCTTGAATGCCCGTTGAAGGCCAGGTCTTCAGCTGGTGTCAGTAGGCACAGCCCTAGTGACTTTAATGGAGCTATGCTCACTTATACCAGAGGAGGATGTGACCCATGAAATTCAGCTGAATCGTAGGCATTGAACCTTGGCCTTTTATATATCTGTGCACGATTCTTAGAGGGGAAACTGAGTTCCACTGGGTGTGCTGTCGAATGGTTAGAACAAGGAACTGGGATTCATCATTAGGTTTTATTCTTGATTTTAAGGCTTTATTCTGAGCTCTATTATCATTTTGTGGCCTTGGAAAAGTCACTTAGCCTTCCTGTGCCTTGATTTACCTAACTGTAAATTGAGGTTAAGATTTACCTACTTCACAGGGGTCTCTTTTGAATCATAATCGCTTGTGAAAGGATTTGGAAGATCCTGCCATGAAAGGTGCTATAGAAGTGCAAAGTATTATGATTATAACTGTATTTTGTTCTCTAATACAGAAAGGCACATTTTCCCTACGGTTTATTGCGCTGGGCACTTATTAACATTCTTATAAGGGACTCAATGACTCACTTGATGGCCAGGGATGGTGATTAGTAGGACACGTACTCCACCCAAATGACGCCCCCAAAGTCTTCCCACTGAAAGTACTTATACCCAGTACCTATCACTCACTGCTTCGACAGTTCGGCTGGTCTGTTTCAAAATGAAGTGATGACATGTGGTTGTACTTCTGAAAGTTAAAGTATGTGTGAGAACCTCGGCGTGGAGGTAATGGGATGAAGGAACTGTGCATTGATTAATGTTATTTAAACAGTGTTACCTATAGCAACATTGGAATGAAGATGGGGGCTGAATCGTGAGCTGGATTGCAATCTTCAGGCCAAATTCTTTGCTGGTGTAAATAGGACAGGCTCCATTAAAGTTAACCCTTTCACACCAGCAGAGAAGTTGGCCCTGGGAATTTTATTAGAGGAAGGGCTGCTTCTGGAAAATCAAACAGCAGGGGTAGACCAAAAAAAAAGGGGGTGGGCAGTTTTCCATCTATGTCTGACTAGCAGGGTGTGGCCTGTTCTTTCTGATGTGGACCTTGGTACCTCCAGTCCTAAGGTTGCCATATCCTTGGAGAGCCAGAGCAAGGTGAGGTGGTTTTCGATTTAGGAAAGCAGTTCTCTAGCAAGGCCTATGTAACATCTCTTTTTACCACATCGTAGTCTGCAGAAAGCTTCGGGCCTAGTATTTCACTATTATGAAACACCTTCTGTGGCAGTAGCACTGAGAGGCCATTGGGCCAGGCACTATATTTTGCACAGTTGCATGTTTTGCCTGCAATTCAAAAGCACCAGATTGTCCTGGTCTGTCTTGATAGGGGCATTATACCAGTGACCGTGGGTCAACGTAACAAGCTGGTACTGACTTTGCTGACAGTAGACATCACCAATTTTTGGTTCTGTGGTACACTTTTTAGTTGCATCAGGATTTCCCCTCCCATGTGAGATAAAACCTACAATTCATACAATTCCAACTAAAGATTGGCACCTGGATTCTTCACCCCCTTCTCCCCACTAGAATTTTCAATGTGGGTCTGATCCAAAGTCATTGAACTCAATGGGAGTCTTCCCATCCTCATTGAGCCTGATTGAATACGTTTCCGGTGTGATGCATCAGGAGTTACATATACAATTTCCACTTCTAATAAGAGGAATTACATATTTAAACCCTTCAAAGAAACTGAGCTCCCTTATATCAGAGCAAAGACTCTTTTCTTGGCTTCCACACACCAACCGAGTATAAAATGGCAAATAACTTCAATTTTTGAATTTATGGATTGGGTGCTAAGCATTAGGGGGATTTTAATAGCACTGGGGATAGGAATGTGGTATTTTAATATGGCCCACAGATCATGGGGCAAATCCTTACCTTTATATTGAATTCAAGTCTCTTTATTGGAGGCCTTACAACTTATCCATGTGGAATTTAAAACACTGAAACGGAGAAGGCTGGGCATACATGGAATGAGGGAATTTAACCCACAGGAAGATGGCCTATAAAATTAAACTTCAAGAGCTGTGTAAGAAAAAATAGAAGTCAAATGCTTGTGCAACAGCTGGGGTGGAGGTGTCTCTCCCCTTTAATTAATTTCTCCAAGTCTTAAAGATATACGTAGTAACATGACCCAAGAGTTACACCTCTGATTAATATGGATTTAGTTTTCAAGGACATATTCTGGAGGGTGAGAGTACTGTGGTCCTTATTTCAGCTGGAAGTGACATATCAATGGTGGATTTGATGTGTCCTTAAGAAATGGGGCATTTCAAGTCAATCTTTTTTCTCCTGTTAATGATATTGATATTTACATAGTGATCAGAGATGAGGCCTGAACCAAAATCTTTGATGCAAACTGCCCCCCAATTTTTCCCTAATCTAGTTCCAACTCAGAATTACCATAATGGTCTAAATCTAAAACCACTGATCCAAACAACCCTGAAGTTTGGAGGGGGTATTTGGAAAAAAAGAAAAGGGTCTGGATCTGAATTTTATGGTTTAGATCAGGAGTCTCAAACTCAAATGACCACGAGGGCCACATGAGAACTAGTACGTTGGCCCCAGGGCTACACCACTGACCCCCGCCCTGCTGCCCCAGCCCCACCCCCATTCCAACCCCTTCCCTGAAATCCCCACCCCAACTCCGCCCCCAGGGGGTGCAGGAGGGGTGCGGCAGGGGGTTTAGGGCAGGGGGTCGGGGTGCAGGAGGGGTGTGGGGTGCAGCAGGGGGCTCAGGACAGGGGGTTTGGCTGCAGGAGAGGTTCGGGGGGCAGGTCCAGCCCGGCACGCTCCGGGGGCAGGGCAGTCTCCCTGCCTGCCTGCCCTGCCCCTGCGCCGCTCTGGGAAGCGGCTGGGACCTGGGGGGGGCACAGGGGTCTGTGTGTTGCCCTGGCCGCTCCTCCAGGTACCTCCCCAGAAGCTCCCATTGGCTGGAGTTCCCGTTCCCGGCCAATGGGAGCTTCGGGGGAGGTACCTGGAGGAGCAGCCAGGGCAACACACAGACCCCTGTGCCCCCCCCAGGTCCCAGCCGCTTCCCAGAGCGGCGCGGGGGCAGGGCAGGCAGGCAGGGAGCCTGCCCTGCCCCCGGTGCGCACCAGGCCAGAGCTGCTCTTGGTAAATGCTGGGGGGAGGTGGGGGTGCCGCGGGGAGCTGGCAGGCCGCAGAAAATAACCCCGCAGGCCGTGTGTTTGAGACCCCTGGTTTAGATCCACCTCCCATGGCAATCTGAGATTGCCTATAACAGGATGAATTTCATCCCCATGCAGAGGGCTAGAGAAACTCCTGTGGCTACCTATGATTCATTCACTAGTCAGGCCAGCTACAGCAAACCCCGCCAATACCCTCTGCTCTTGATCTAGAAGGATTCTCTCTCATCTAGGGCTGCGGAATAAGTTGGTATTTATGTTCTTTTAAATCTAAGCCTTTGAAACAAAGCCTCCTATGCTAGCAATTGTACTGGGCTATGCCAGTGTTTACAGTTGGCACTAATTTTTTGTGATAGACACACTGAAATGGCCAGAAGCTGTGGCATTTTCATTCACCAGAGCACTCAGTGCTTTACTTGTATTCCAGCCAAATCCACACAAAGTGCATGTTGGGAAGTGGAAATATTTATAGCAAAAAAAAAAAAAAAGTAATAAAAGCTTAGGACCACATTTTTAAAGTGACTTTAACCAGCTTCCCCCAAATTTTGCAGGCAAAATCATATGTGCCTGAAATTCTGCATGCCCAGACATTGGTGTGAGTAATTAAGCAAATTTCAATGCCCAACTATCTGATTTGTCACCATGCAGCATTAAGTTAGATGGTAAATGTTTATTATTTACACCTGCAAAATTGCAGATGCGAGTGATTTGGCATGCGCTTTTGGGAATACCCATTTAAGGCCAGATCCTCAGCTGGTAAAGGAAGTGGAACGAGACGCCCATTGAGGATCTGCATTTTAAAGGTCTTTTTGAAAATATGGTCCTAAATTCAGAATGCTCACAAGGCCATTTTGGGGGCGGTGCGAGGCAGTGCAATGACCCAGTGCAAACTCCTAAAGCGTGCTACTGAATACTTCAGAGATGGGAGAATTCGATTGATCATCCAAACCCATTTCCTGTCCCGTGGTATCGTGCAAATCTCCATGTTCTACGGACTGCATACTCAGGGCCCAGGGCTTGCCCTCTTCGCCTGATAACGTGGTTTTGTAGGGCTCTACGTATATCCTACGGATATTCTGCCTTGATTCATGGTACTTGCCTTTCCCATCTTCTGGGAGGCTCGAAGCATGAGGTAAGAAAGCGCTCCGAGGACAATCGACGGGAATCCTTATTTGGTGGCTGGAGGTAGGCTCCTGTGATAATTCCGTGGCTCGTGTGAGATGCTGTGTGTACACGCCTTCGGAAAGAGAGGCGGGCTGCGTCTCACTGTGCACTCGCAGCCAGCGATGGTGCCGGCTGAAGTAGTTATAGTGCTGATGTTTCCCTAGCTTTGTTTTTTTCCCCAAGAAACTCAAAGGCTGCCTGGAGCTGGAAGTCTTGTCCAGGCTTTTTGATGTGAACCCTCCCATGGTCAGACTGTTCATGTACTCCGTGCAGTATTCGGCATCGGCATCCAAGTCACTGCCCCCTTTCGGGTCTTCTTTCAAAGTCAGGTGAGGCTTCATATCATGGACCTGGAGGACATCAGGTGCACTGCCGCCCAGGCCACCCGCTGCCTGTTGGGATATGTCATGTGAGGATGAATAAACCAAATCCAGTTCTCTGGGGCTCAATGCATCACTGGAATCATAGTCGCTGTCGGTTGGAAGAAACACTTCAGAGCAGCCCTCTTCGTCCGAGCAGGGCTGGGAATCTGAAAATCGAAGACTCATTAAAACCGAATAACCACTAACATGACACACAGCCCCACTTAAAAGAACTGCTTAATACACTTAACATATTTTCTTAACTCGGGAGCAAAATGAATATCAGACACGTTTCTGGCAACCTCTGTGTATTTCCATTGTGGAATTTTCCATGGGGCCAGGTGACAGTTGCCAAGAGGAGATGGTTGTGGTGGATTGATGGGCGTGCTAGCCAGGAGATAACGTCACAGTAAGAAACAGGAAGGGAAGAAAGGACTAATGAAGTGATGGGAGGTGAGCAAAGGGGAAGAACTGGGGTTGAGATGAAATTTTAAAGTAATCTTGTTTTCTGAGTTTCCAACTGAATTTCATGGAGATTGAAATTTTGGATTTTGAGAAACTGTAACCCAAATTCTATCCGCTGTTAAGCAGTGAATTGATTTAAACCTGTGTAATCCAGAGCAGGATGTGGCCTTACCGGTCTTTAACAGGCATGGAGAAAAGATATAGAGCTGCAAGAGCAAAGTCTGCCCTTTTGAAGGAATGTTTATCCAGATCCCAAACTGACAAATTTAATCCACATGTGAATTTATTAATCAAAGTTCAGACTGGCTTCCGCACCGACGTCATTGCCATTCTTTTGTCATGGCAGCATTAGGGCCAAGTTCTGCAGGAACGTAAATAGCGGTGGACGTGACCTCATGGGTCCGATTCTCTGCTGCCCTCTATAGGGGTCGTCAGTTACACCAGAACAAAGCAAGCACAGAGTTGGTATAAAATAATGCCCACTACTCACCTTGCATTGGTGTACATGACCATATACGAGGCGCAGGGCAATAATGAATCAGGCCCACCTAGGGGACACATTATGCTCTTAGATACATGGTGTTAATGCTAAGTATCTCCACCTAATCCAAGAGGATTATTCTGCATTTGCACCATGTTATTCAAAGGAGAATTTGGCCTAGAGAGAGACCATGAAATCAAAGGAGAACATTAATAATATAATGGATTAAATCAAAGTCAGGGACACATGCTTCTATAAAGGCCACAGTTTCCACCCAAATTCTCTGGGCTTTTTTTTTTTTTTTGCTTTTACTTGAATAGGAGCAGATTTATTTGGTTTTCTTGACAGTAGGAAACTGCCATTTAGAAGTAAAAATAAATTATTATGACCAAAAAGGCTGTGGCAGTTGTTCCATGCAGCATCTGCAGCTTTTGTTTCTACCATGTCATTAACTCATTGCTTAATGACAGCTCAGCAGAACAGTGATTTATTTTTCCCCCGAAGTCCTTATTCTATTAATGAAACAGGCACTGTCATTTAATTTGCCTCCAATTTTCTTTGCTGCAATCCATTTATTTCATCGATTTAATTTTCCAGCTATTCAGAGCAGCGATAGCAGCCAATGAAGTGGGTATAGCATTTTACTAATTTGCTTAATTTTATATTCTTAAAGGGTCCATCTCAGATCACTTGGGACACCGAGCCATCTGAAAACAACAATTAAACCAAACTGGACCCAATGGCTCAGAAAGTCAGCTGCTTCGTTAATACAAAACCAGATGAGCATAGGAAAGAAATAGTGCAAAAAGAAAGAGTTGTCAAAGGATGGGAGGAAAATATGATCCGAGATGAACATGGAACAGTTGACCGCAATGTTCTGAAATGTTCTTTGATGCCTCTGTGGAGCACTAAATCCTCAGACATGATAAGAGACATCCTGGGCTCACTATTCCTCAGCCACTTATATTTCATATTTTGCAGTTCACAGGACTTAATCATCATGAATGAAATTCATGCGTATGCATACCAGCCCAGGGATAGCACACCACTTATGTCCTCAAAACAGACCTAAGAGACGCAAAGATCTTGTGCTGGCCATGTGCAGAAGGATGAATTTAATTCTGGAATACTTCGCGTTGATATTGTTGCATATATGTTGCATACGTTGTACAAACATTAATTACTCTTCACAAAAGCCCTATGGGATAGCTACTGCAGGTTAATATCTTCACTTTACAGATGGGGAAACTGAGGCAGAGAGACAAAGTGATTTGTCCACAATCACATAGCAAGTGGCAGAACAGAAACCAGAACTGCCAATGCTGCCATCCCCACAGGCTACACTACCTCCCAAGTACAGCATCAAATGCAGTATGGCCTGAATATAATGCGTATGTTGGATTTAGCACGCAGTGGTGTGGGTGGCCTGGTATGTACAGGAGGTCAGACTAGGTGATCTAGTGAGCCTTTCTGGCCTTAAACTCGATAGCTATGAATGTGGGGCTGCTCAGTGATTAGTATTGACCTGTACGCTGAGATGTGTTTTGCGTATGGGATTCCTGAACTGGAGGGTTGGTATGTTGGAAAGGAGCAGACACTTTCAGCACACTCTCTGACAATCATGCACCAGTGACTGCAAGCCATTTATGGGTCTAAATGCCACCCATACAATGGAGCAACCATTGCAAGGGCTTTCTCCTAGATGGCCTGGCTGACTGGCTGGGCAAAACCAGTCTGAGGCAAAAGGAAGGCTTCACAGCTAGGCCCTGTAACAAAAAAATTGAGCAATCGAATATAGAAACTAGGCTCAGGTGACACAGGGAAGATGGGGCTTTGAGAAAAGGGAATTTCCCAAGAAGGGGAAGATTCTGGGAGACTAATGCAGTGTGAAATTTTTCTGTATGATTTTTCCAGTCAGAACAACTTTTTGTTTTGAAATTTCCTTCAATTTTATTTACCACCCTTACCTTTTAAACATGCTCAAAACTGAAACAGAAGGTTTAGTTTGGGTCAGATAAAATGTTTTGTTTGACCTGAAACAATCTTTTAAACAAACTTTTTGGTGAGCCAAAATTTTTGAAAAGTTTTTATTTTGGGTTGACCTGAAACAATTGTTTGATTTTCATTTTTCAGAACTGCCAGCCAAACAAAACATTAGCTTTCCACACAGCTCTAAGGGAGATATACTTGCTGGAAGGCAAGGGAAGACCAAGCTGGGTCCCAAGAGCTATGGGACTTGCTAAAAGAAGGTGAGTTAGTGTACTTGGACTTTTGACAAGGTCCCTCACCAAAGGCTCTTAGGCGAAGTAAGCAGTCATGAGATAAGAGGGAAGTCCTCTCGTGGATCAGTATCTGGTTAAAAGGTAGGAAACAAAGGGTAGGAATAAATGGTTAGTTTTCAGAATGGATAGAGATAAATAGTGGTGTCCTCCAGGGGTCTCTACTGGGACCAGTATTGTTCAACATATTTATAAATGATCTGGAAAAAGGGGTAAACAGAGGTGGCAAAATTTGAAGACAAAACAAAATTACTCAAGGTAGTTAAGTCCGAAGCAGACTGTGAAGAGAGACAAAGGAATCTCAAAAAAGGGTGACTTGGTAACAAAATGGCAGATTAAATTCAATATTGATAAATGCAAAGTAATGCATGTTGGAAAACATAATCCCAACTATACATACAAAATGATGGAGTCTAAATTGGCTGTTAACACTCAAGGAAGAGATCTTGGGGTCATTGTGGATAGTTCTCTGAAAACATCCCCTCATGTGCAGCAGCAGTCAAAAAGGCTAAAAGAATGTTAGGAACCATAAGGAAAGGGTTAGATAACAAGACAGAAAATATTATAATGCTGCTCTATAAATCCATGGTACACCTCCATCTTGAATACTGCATGCAGATCTGGATGATCCATCTCAAAAAAGATATATTGGAACTAAAAAAGATACAAAGAAGTGCAACTAAAATGATTAGGGGTATGGAACAGCTTCCGAATGAGGAGAGATTAAAAAGACTAGGACTTTTCATCTTGGAAAAGAGATGATAAAGGGGGGATAAGATAGAGGTCTATAAAAGATTGACTGGTGTGGAGAAAGTGAATAAGGAAATGTTATTTGCTCCTTCACACAACACAAGAACTAGGGTCACCCAATGAAATTAATAGGCAGCAGGTTTAAAACAAATAAAGGAAGTACTTCTTCACACAACACACAGTCAACTCTTTGCCAGGAACTCTTTGCCAGGGCCCATGTTGTTAACAGGATGTGAGAACTAGATAAGTTCATGGAGGATAGGTCCACCGATGGCTATTAGCCAGGATGAACAGGGATGTAATACCATGCTCTCAGTGTCCCTAGCCTCTGTTCACCAGAAGCTGGGAGTGGGCGACAGGGGATGGATCACTCGGTGATTGCCTATTCTGTTCATTCCCTCTGAAGCACCTGGCATTGGCCACTGCTGGAAGGCAGGATACTGAGCTAGATGGACCATTGGTCTGACGCACTAAGAGTTGGGTCTTATGAGTTGGGTCTGTTTTATTCTTGTAACTCAAGAAGCATGCTAGCTTAATTTATCTTGTAATGAAGTACAGCGTTAGATGAGACTAAATTTGTGTTTTCTCTGTTTGTTGTTTTGAAACCATTTTCTCTAATGCTTTGTTCCATTTACTAATAAACATGCTTGTTTTAAGAAGGCTGTTGGTTGCTATTTCACTGGTCATGGACTCCTGAAGTGAAGAAATGCAGGTATCCAGTGGGTTTTGCATGATAATAAACAGTTGTCATAGAGAGGGTGTTGTACCCAGATCCCAGTCGAAGAGTGGGAGAGTTGTGAATTCCACCCCAAGACAGGTAAGGGCATGAGGCTTAACACCCAAGGAGACAGGTGTGGGGTGGAGCACTGATGGAGACTGGAAAGGGGCCAAAGGTGCAAGCAGGCCCATAACTGTGACACCAAATAATTTGGTTACAAGAACAGAACCAAGGGAACAGAACATTGGTAGGCTATAGGCCAGAGATTGGCAACCTTTGGCATGCAGCCCATCAGGGAAATCCTCTGGCGGGCCTGGATGGTTTGTTTACTTGCAGCGTCTGCAGGTTCGGCCGTTCGCAGTTCCCACTGGCTGTGGTTCGCCGTTCCAGGCCAATGGGGGCTGCGGGAAGTGGTGTGGGCTGAGGGATGTGCACGCATGTATTTATTGTTTTGTATTGTCTGGTTCACTTCTTGTGGGGACTGCAGAAAATGGGAGTGACAGTGATTCATTGCTCCCTGAAGCCAAAGGGAGTCCTTCTGCTTACTTCACTGGGCGTTGGGTCAGGCCCGAAGCCAAGGACTTGAATGCAGAGAAAGTGATGTCTAGGCTGCCAGTCTGGGGAAGGCATTCCATGTGTGGGGAGGGAAGGGGGGTGGTGTGAAAAAAGAGACTGAGGTGGGCAGGAAGAAGGAGAAGACTGGGTACCATTGATGGTGAGGGGAAGGGAGAACTGCAGGGAATGATACTGCGGTGACTGGGGAGACTGAGCTAATAGATGGTTTTTCCATCTGCAATTTCTATAATTCTGAGATTATACTGAGAGTGAACATTCAAGAAAAAAACACTGAAAGTAGGTATTGGAAGGCACTGTAATTTGATACCTCTTTCCCCCAATCTATGATTATCCTACCCAGCCTGTCAGCTTAAATAATAAATAATAACACTAAAAATAAAAAAATAAAACGGAATAATTGTTAAAATACCTCAACAGGCATGGAAAAAATACCACAGACTAGCTCCCGATGCAAATAGGAGATCAAAGGGCCGTCTTGATTTTCTACTCAGTTTCACCCAGGGGAAAAAAAATCCCTCTCTTACCACTCAGGGCTTTTCTCCTCTGGCTTCTGGCCTCTGGTGAGGGTGGTGGTGATGGAAGACAATCTAGATGGGAGGATGTTGAATTTATTTTCTTCTGATTCTGCTCTTCTGACAGGTCCACAAGCTTTGTTATGAGCAAGCCAGCCACCGGCTGTTTGTACCTGGCATACTGCAGTGCCTCTGTGATCCATCTCATTTCACGCCAGATCTCGTCGATTTGCTTTGGAAGAAAGGAAAAAAAAAAAAGAGAACAAACAAAAACAGTGAAAATTTTTAATCACTCAGTGCTGAAGGTATTGATTTTGGTTTTCTTTAAAAAATATACAGAAATTGCCAGTTCTTTTTACATATTTTTATTTTTTCATTTAATTTTTACAAAAAGATGTATAGAACCAGGGTATAAATCTACATAGCACCATTGACAGAGCATAGAGAGATGGGCCCAAGCAAGGGAATTCAAATCCAGACCAGCTTTGAGGGGTTTGGGTTCATGTTCAGGTTCAGGCCCATGCATAGGCTGCCTCAAGGATGACCATTCTGTTTCATGGCAACTCTCAAGGTTTTGCAAGTTTGGTTTGGTTTTGCATTGGAATGAAAACAAGACTCTGGAACATTTTTAGGAAAACAAGAATTGTGTCAAAATGTCCATCTTTGGATCAAAACCTGAGCTTTTTGATTCGGGAAGCAGGCATGTGTGAGCGTGGCCTGGTGGCTACGGCACAGACTGGGATATATGAGACCCAACTTAAGTCCCTGCTGAGCCTGATTCAGAGCAGACTTGTTCATTCCAGAGCATTCTGAATCAGATAGAGCAGGGACTTTAACATGAGTCTCCTACATCCGAGGCCAGTGTCCTAACCAGCAACCTACAGTCTCTCTCTCTCTCACCCCTTCCCCTAAATCAATATATATTGGGGGAGGGCGGAGTCAAGGCTCTGCACAATCTCCACCCGTCTGTATCGCAGGGGAGTAGTGGCTTCATGGGGATCTCCACCTACGCTGTGACCTGCAATGTGGGTAGCTCTTGCAGGGGAACAAGTTGGCACATTGGGCAAGTGACAATCCTGCCTTCTTTTCAGTGTTGTAGCTGTGTCGGTCCCAGGATATTAGAGAGACAAAGTGGGGAGGTAATACTTTTTATTGGACCAATTTCTGTTGGGGAGAGAGACCAGCTTTCAAGCTACCCAGAGCTCTGCTTCAGGTCTTGGCGATTCCCAATAAAAGGTATTACCTTACCCACCGTATCTCTCTAAGCTTGCCCTTAACATGGAAAGCCAAATTCCCTCTGGCTTTCCCCATTCTCAAGAACTCCAATAGGGCTCCACAGTATTCAAGCCAGCACAGAATCTGGCCTCTGCTGTTATCTTTATTGATATTACATTTATGCCCAGAGTCCCTAATCCATCCAGACCATGGCTCCATTGTGCTAGGCACTGTATATATATATATATATATATATATATATATATATGGAGACATGATTGCTCCCTGAGGAACATCAACAAGCAGGTGTGACAAATACTCTGCAGGGTTAGGGGGAAGGGAACCAGGAGAACAGATTTTTAAAGAACAACATGATGGTGTAGACTAGCCACCTGCGTAACTGGATGGATTTTTTTTAAAGATATAAATAAATTATAAATATTAATAACAATAATAAATCCCGATGGCCATCTGTCTAGCCATTAGCAACTGGCAGTTTCCTGTAGGTAGAGCCTACAGATGCACAGATACAAAAATTTGGATCCGTCTCTGATCCACGATAATTAACTTGTATCTGACTCACGAGCTGCACTCTACCTTTTATATGTATCCACATCTGCATCCACACCCACACAAGCACCTTATCTCACTGTTAGAGCCCTGCGTGGATACAAAAATTTGGATCTGCATCTGATCCCCGATCCGCAAAGATGGTAAACAATGCAACCGCATCTGCAGATGTGGATTTCCACAGATATAAAGTAGTTATCCGCAGATTTGCAGGGCTCTACCTGTAAGAATCACAGTGGATGTTCAGAAGAAAACTGAAGAGTAGGGCAGGATGTTGGCTTTTCAGCTCCTACTCAAGTCAATGGGAACTCCCTGGGTGCCTTCAAAGGTTAAATTTGGCCTTTTAACTCACATGATGATTACAAAAAGTTGTGACATTTCACCAAAAATCCCTGGAGATCCTGTGCTCACATGGGAATTTTTTTTGCTCCCTGTAGAACTTTTAAAGCACAGAGGGCGGAATCCAAAGCCCACGGAAGTCAAAGGAAAGAGCTCATTGACTCAGGTCTGTGATCAGTAATGTTCCTCATCAGAGCTGGCAAACAGAGTGAAGTGACAGGTTTGTAAGTTAGATTCCTCCTTTAACAAGAGTGGATCTGCTTCAGTGCTAAGCTGCCCCAGTGTAATATCGGGGATGGGGGAGAACTCTACAGAAATCAATGGAGTTCTGCTGGTGAAAATTAAAATCAAGCCTGCGGTTTCATAAACTCTTGGCGAGAATTTAGTGCACGTGAAACGTGACAGGCTGGAGAATGAAGGCCTCCTTCATCTGTTTACCACACAGGCACAACACATACGATAGCCCTTTGACCTTCTCTATCAACTGGGCCAAAGGGCCTCAAAACTGGCCTGAAGGGATCACCTGTAGGGCTAGATGAGGTGCAATTCAGTTTCCTTACCCATCAGTTGAGTTAGGTGACAAGGGGCTAATTATTGTGGTGACAATGTTAACGAAGGCCACAGCTGTAGGCTGAGAACTGGACAGAATCCACTAACATATTTCATCATGGCCACTGGTCAGATGTTAGATTTTATTTATTTTTTTAGTTTGGTTTCAATAAAAGAAAATGCCCCTCTCAAAACCTCTAGCACACTGGTTCATTACGCATAGAGGGAAAGCATCTGCACTGGATCAATACCCCGAAAGCCCCCGCCTTCTCCCTGGAAGCCTTTCTAGTTCGCATCCATTTCATTAATACTAATGGGATCTGTGCCAGAGTTCCATGCCCTGAACTCCTCTTGAGGCAATGGGAGGCGTGTGGATAAATCGATAGCAGGATGTGACTTTAAGTGTCTGCACAGAGAGGAAAACGGGCACCTGTTAAAGTGAAGAATGTCTTTTGATAGTGAAACTGAGTGGTTATTTTTAATCGATGTAAGTGCTTTGACGACGGAATGGATGCTGCTGCAGCCATTTGAAGGGATGTAGCCGTGGGTGCAAGCTCCCTGTGATGCAGGTCCCTTTCCAGAGCTTCCTGTGGGCTGCCACATCTCTTCCAGTGCAGGCTGCTTCACATAAAGCATGACTGAGTCCTAAGGGATAGCATTAAAGCTGCTTAAATGGAGATGCCTTGAAGCCAAAGTAGCTAACTTTCTGCAGTGATGGCAAGAGCAATGGGAGAGTTGGTCAGTGAAAGGGTGTGAGTGATAAAATAATATAACTTGTGCTGAATTGGGAGTCGGTGAGTGTGCATAAGAGAGTGGTACCTTCCGTGCCGGGAGTGTGGAATGGGGCTTCAGTGGGGGAATCAATTAATAGGAGGCTGCAAATGAAGATTGCATAGGGCTTTCAATTCAACGCATCCTCTCTTTTGGTTGCCCTTCTTGCTTAACCTCCAATTCTGCCCCGTTGTTGTGTAAGTGGCACACTCAGTGCCATAGCAGTGCAAATTGCACCCATCCGGCATGATTCTCCATTGCCCTGCCCCTTCTGCCATCATCTCCACCAACACAAAGTGAGGGCACAGAGGATTTTGCCGATGCTTGGCATTGGTGCAAGTGGCTGCACAAGGCACCGGGCAATGGAGAATTAGGCCCATTATGTCACTTGCATCACTTTTTATGGCACCCCAGAATTCTACTCTGAGCCCTTTGTGCCAGGCCCATTCTCTTACACCAAATCAGGATTGTTTCCCAAGTTGCAGAGAAGCAGCAAGCAGTACATACAATAAGAATCAAGGGCATATTCTGGCTCCGCTGAAGTCAATGATTGTTTTGCGACTGACTTCAATGGGACTGGGATGTTCACCCCCAGGTTAATGAGAAGTGGTTCAGAGCGTCTTCAGAAGTGGAGCTTTTCACCTATTTTACTGCAAACTGTAAAGAAATAAAGGGACTTGACAACATAATTCCATCTCATTTCAAGGTCTCAGTGTAACTCCAAGAGGTCGATGTGATTGGCCAATCAGCTAGCATGCGCCTCGCCCATTTGGCTTAGAGAAATCTAGATTTCCATTCCATAACTCATCCCCTAGCTGCATGCAGGAGAGATAATATTTTCACTAAAATGTAAAGCCAATCAGTTTTCTCCCCAATACCATTACAAGGTGTCTCCTGGGATACCTGGCCAGTCACATTTAATGAGCTAGGCTTCTTATACAGTTTAAGAGTATTTGAAGCATTACAGTATATAAATTATAACTTAATTGCAATTTCAGCTTAATTGCTGGAGAATATGCCTACACATTTCTTTTCTTACTACCATGCTGGTTTAGACTCCGAGTACCTTATCTGCTATTTTTTCTTTTTCTTTTTGGCTGCCTTCTGACTCCTTTTCAGAGCTGCATTTATATAGACTCCTTTGCTCTTTACAATGTTTGGTTTGTGTAGTAACTTCAACACTGTCTTAGATCTGGGATCACACAAATGCTCTTGTGGTTTTGTGGTTGCCACTGAAGATTGCAGTATGTGGTGGGCTGAGATATTTTCGCCAATAGGTGGAATACAGCTGGTTTTCATTTGAGAGGAAAACTGACAAGGCTAATACGTTTTCACAATAATTCAGTACAAAACATGGGGGTTTAAAGTACTCTCCTAAGTTTTCTTCAGAATATATATGTGAACTGAGACACCCTAGAGCAGCAGGGACAGTTGCTGCATCTACAGCTCTCCCTGCAATTTTATACACACACAGTGGCCTCTTTGGAGATGCTTTGGAACTTAGTTTTACTGCACATGGGGTGGCATGTCCCACTTCGCTGCCACTTGACAACTGCTTCTCCCCCTGCCGCACACAGATCCCTTCCCACTCCCATGCTCAGAAGAGCCAAATTGGTCCTAATGCTTGAGACCTGCTGGGTTTCCTGGGTGAATTTCACCCTTCATGCAAAATACATACATTCCCCCAGCAACCCAAGAAGGTTTCATGCACTAGGACCAATTTGGCTCTGCTGAGTGTGAGAGTGTGGAGGGACTTGGGGAGAAAGCAGTTTTAAAGTGGGAGCACAGTGAGATATGCCACCATGTGTGAAGTAACACTAAGCTCCAAGGCAGCTCCAAAGAGGCTACTGCAAAGGTGGATTTGACTGCACGACAAAGATCAGCACAGTCATGGTTATCTGGTCCATAATTATGTAGTTTTAAGTGGCCACCAATCTCTACAGAGGGGGTGAACAGTTGTGTCGGCCCATATTCCAACTGGAGAAGGCTTGAGTTGCAGGAGAGTAAGGGCTGTACAGCTGATTTGTGTCCTGTCCTGTAGATGGACTGCATCCATAAATGCTTTGTGGAAGAGTCATAAGTTTCAACCAGGGAGTATTAGTTACCAAAATAGTTTGCAAGAGTCACCCTGGTGTAAAGGCCCCCTAGCACACAGATAACCCGCCTCTGCCTGGTTCTTTGTGTTGTCACTGGATCACATTGTCTTCAGATCATTTTTATTGACAATGATCTATTCCTATAGCATGTGCCCTTGAAACAACTTTCATTTTTTTTCTTTGCAACCTGCCAATGAGAAAAAAATGTATGTCCTGTATAAGAGAGAAGCTATGAGCCAGACTAATGCCCTGTGCTTGGCATTGGCTTCCCTCACATGGAGGGAGTCAGTTCTATAACCAAAACTGAGACACTTCTTTACAACATTCTAGTGTAATTGTCATTTGATTTTATCCATTACAAAAATCTCTTTTATAAAAACAACCATTGGAGAAATTGTGCTCTGGGTTTGGAATTTCATAAAAAATAAAATGTTGACACCACTAGTCTTTTTACGATGTCTACAAATAATTCTACTTTTAGATTCCAAATTATAGACCTTAAAAATCTCTTTGGTCTACTCAGACACAGACTGTTACCTGTATATAGTCTAAAACTTGCTGGTGTCTTTGTTTGGCAGCAGCAACTTCCCTGTCTGAAATTGCTTCCCTTAGGGACTGCTGGGTTTTCAGAGAGTCCAGCTCTATGACAGCAGAAAGGTGGCAATACAGACTAATAAATTTCTCCTTGTAACAGCAAAAATGAACTGTGAAAATGACAGAGAAAAAAATAATTAGTATTACATTCTGCTCCTGAAATCCTTACCTTCTTGAACACAAATTTTAGTAAGACAGTTATTGAAATTCCTGATGGAACACGTTGAACCAGAAATAAATAATAAAGACCGGATTCTCCTCTCACTTGATGTCTGGGTTTCAAGGATGTTTATTCTGGTGAAACTGATTTTGAGCCCTGCCTGGCCTGCTGTTTTTGCCAGGTTGTCTACCTTTGTAGCTTTCCAGAGGTGTCACTTAATAGCGTGATATCATCAGGAAAGTCTAGGTCTTCCAGGCATTTGCCATGTACCCAGGCTATACCATTGTCTGTTTGGCTAACACGCTTCATTATCCAGCCTACGGCTATGCCAAACAACAGTGGAGATAAAATGCAGCCCTATTTTACACTAGTGTCCACAAAGAACTGCTCAATAATCAGAAATCAGGGCCTGCAGCACAGCCAGACTCTGGGCAACCTAATGAATTTGGCGACACCACCTGATGGGTTGGAAGAGTCAGCAAACCTGCTATTAGGCCTAGCAGCAGCAACAGTTAGGTGGCTGCTCAAAGCATTTGCCCACAGCTGCGACAGCTCCTGCCTTGCCTCACTCCAGGTAACTCAGCCTTGACCCGCAGCTCTGATTTCTGTCTTTGGCTCTGGCACCTGGCCTATGACACCTGACTCCTGCTCTAACCATTGAACATGACCGCCCACATCCCGATCACTGACAGTTATTCACCCTTGCAGAGAACTTCATGTCTCTGTACGTGGCCTTGATGATGCTGATGACTTTAACTTTAGTCCTTCCCACAATTCTCCTCTTCTGCCCAAAAAGGACAGACAAATTCACCCACAGTTTACTGAGAGAGAATTCGGAGAGCTTACTGCAGTGCAAAGAACCATGGGATATGTCCCCACAAGTCCTACTGCCATACAGGAGAACCAGTGTGGACACAGCAGCTTGAGCAGGCCTGCTCTCACTCAAGCAAGGCTAACTTGAGGGCAATAATTAAAGTGTTGATCACTGCAGTAACATACCCTGTATTTCAGAAAATGCCCCAATTTGGGCAGAACAATTATGCTTTTCGGGGTCTTTCCTCACAGTCCATCCCCTGAAAATTCAGGCATAGGGAGAAAGAAGGAAACCCAGAATACAACCTCTTGCTTACTGGGGACCTGGTACTGTCCCTACAACTTATCAGAGGACTTCAAGTTTCCTTTGTACTTTACTAACCTCAGTCGTATAGTACATATCTTGGTATGGTAGTGAGGTACTTTTTGTCTTGTTATGGAATGGTTTGTTAACCATTTGGCAGGGGACTTAGAGATGGGGTAGTTGTGCCTGTGTTCCAATCAAAAATAGAGAAATATATTTTTCTCTCTTTTGCACGCCACATGACAGAACAAATATAGGAAATCAAGCTACAACAATTTTGTTTGTAGAATAATAGAGGTCTAATCTGAACCCAAGAACCCCAGAAAATGGAGAGTCAAAGACAGAATTCTTTGCTCTGCTTTCTCCCCTCATTGTCTCTAGATATTGCCAAGATCTAGTCTGAACAGTGTGTGGTCTTACAGCATATATGCCATATGTGCTGCACTCTTGAGTGAATTACAGCCGTGGTTTCAGCTTCAGTGCTGAAGTTCCTAGCCTTTGTGGTTTTAAGGCAGAGCCTTTAATGTTACTTTAACAAATGTTACTTCAACATAGTCTTTTGTGGTTTTGCAATTATATATTTGGTAGCCACCAGCTAATGGGGAATGGAAGCTTCTAATATTTTCGATGTGAAACACAGCCATTTGATAGAATATTGGGGAGACGTATGTAATAAATCAGAGAGAACGTATCATCGGCTTTCGGCCATAGGATTGGTTACTTTTTTATTTAAAGAGTAAAATTTAGCCTTCATTGTTGTTCTCTCCACTATATTACACATTCTTATCACCGGAGCCTCGCTGGGCAGCGAGGAGTGGGCCCAGAACGCCGTAGGAGTGATCACCATTTCCCTACTGCATGCAGCAAGCTGTCGCAGCTACACTGCCTCACCCTGGTCTATGACTAATCTATGGAGTGCACAAGAGGCAAGACTCATTCCTGCCTAGGACCTATGCATCACACAGTGAGGTTTCAGTGGTGCACAGGCCCTCTGCCCAGGAGGGAATTTCAGCCAATGTGAATGCACTTAAGCAAATCGAGTTAATTTCTCCCCTCTCACATGGGCAACATGGTCTGTACCCAGAGCCTGACTGTAGATCCTGAGTTACCCTCTCCTTACCTGTCTGATCTATTATTTTACCACCACACTGTCTCCAATGGAATTTTAGAATACTGCCTAGGAAATAACACAGCTGTACATCCTCCTGGGAAAGAACACAGCTCCACCCTAGTCAAAACAGCGGTGAGCTGGCCGCTCTGCATCTGAATTGACTCAGCTTTAGCAAGGGCAGAAATGAATCCACGAGGAAGAATGGTCCAGGGGTTAGAGCCCTAGCCTAGCACTGGGGAGACTGCCTGTGTGACCCCAGGCAAGGTAATTAACCTATCTTGGCCTCGGTTTCCATCTGCAAAATGGGGATAAAATTTCTTGCCTGGTGAGGATAAATATATTAAAGATTGTGAGGTGCTGGGATAAGAACCCAAAATAGATTTAATTGGGGATTCAACTGAGTGACAGAGGATAACACACCTGTGACTTGAATGCTTGATTTCTCTATTTCTGAATCACAAGAAGCATAAAGTGTAATCTCAGTACATCCTGCTTCCTTATATTTCAATCGGCTGCATTCTCACATTCCTTGCCTTCTGCTGCATTGTTACAAGACCCTCGTCTGTACAGGACTAGACTCAAAAGCGCGACCCTATTCACATCCACTATATATTTGAATGAAAACAGAGAAATTGAAACTGGGCTATTTGTTTCATGACTATATTCTATCTTGCAGCTAACAGCGGGTTCATAAATCTCTACTTTCAAGCTTGCCAATGTGTGGCCCAAACCACTGAGACATGGGACAATGACCAAAATGCAGAACATGTGTGCTTTGTTGTGTGTTGCACCCTAAGCAACATTCATGTTTTTTGATGTATAAATTTTCACCACTAAATCAGCTTTGTGGCCTGGTAGAGGTTCAGTGAGGGGAAGGAGGCCTGTTACAGAGTGAAATCTGGTTTACCTGACTCACCCAGGGCGAAAACATCCTTCAAAACAATTTTATATTTAAAAGTGGGTCTCTGTTTCTGGTCCAAACATGCTACAACATTCAGGTGTTCCAACATTTGGAACCAGTGTTCTTATCCTGGCTCCTGGGAGGTTTGGAGAGAGAGTCCCTGCCTGGGTTTCTTATGGGATACCAGGTTGAGGAAGGACTATGGAGGAAGGGGAGGTCTCTGTCCAGTTACCCCCAAAACAGACCATTCTTCAGGCATAGCTCTTCCTGTATCTGGTGTCCCAGGAGACACCCGGGCAGGGATTCCCTTTTCCTAACCTCCCATAGCCTCCTGCTATCCAGTTCCTTCTTCCCGATCACACTCAGTTCATGCTACCTCCCCACCTGCCCATACGCAATTCCTAATGCAGCCCCCCCTTCCCAATTAATACGAGCTCCCCTCTCCCCCTGCACACACAACGGATGTAGCCCCCCCTTGATCAGTGAATGCAGCCTGAGAGACACACAATTACTGCAGCCCTTCTACCCCCACCACGAATGCATTTTCCTGCCCTTCCCTATCTTGGGGTGACAGCTTTTGCTGGGGTTCAGGGACTGCCCATTGCTGCCCCTCTCTTGCCTTCCCCTCCAAGGTGACTGAGCGGAAGGGGAGAAGGAGGAAACAGAAAGAGGCCAGGAGTGTGGGGCTGGGTTTTCCCCCGTGTCTCTCCTCCAGCAAATATGTCAGGCTCAGTAGCTGCCTCTCTTATCCCCTCTCTGAAACCTACTGTGAGATCCTCTGGGCTGCTCCCCTCCGCTCCATGGAGGGAACTGAGAGAAAGGGGTGTCAGGAGCATCTTTTCCTTCGCCATCAGTCAGCCAGGAGATCCCGCTCTATGGAATGCCACCCCAGCATGCACTGCAGTGGGACAGGGAGGTCGAAGTGGCTGTGATGCAGGATTCTTCCTCGCCTCACCATGGGGATTTTGCTGCATCCCTGTACTAGCACTGGGCCCTTTGGTATTTCAGGATGAAAAGCAAAGAGATGGGCCTGATGTGTGAACATCCTTAAAGCGCCGGGGTCTCAGGCCCTGAGTAGGATCCTCTATAGCAAAAGCTGCAATAATTCTGCACTATAAAACTGCAAGATCTGTCCATTGACCTACTTCTTCTCCACGATGATGCCAACCTCACTTCAGAATAAAGACATTTTTGTGGCTGCTCTCAGAATATCAGGCTTGGCATCTTATGAGCAGTATAACCCCCCACCCCCGCATCCTCCTCCTCCATAATAGACTAGGGCTTATGCTTGATAACTGTGGGCTTTTGCTCTATGCTTTGCATTTCAATAATGATGGCTATAGTATATACTCCAGCCGCTATGCTCCTTCTATAACTTGTACACAGTTATAGGTAGTGTTGTTGCCAAAGCCATCATGTGATTTATTGACTCTCCACTGGGACAAGGGGGAAAACAGATACAACTTTGTGATTTTATTATAAGGAGTCTAGGTTAATATTTCTAGGTGAAGCAAGCTACTATACCGAGTTCAAACATCTGAAGAGGGAGGTTAAGAAATCCTGAATGTGGGGTGTAAGGATTATTCTGTCCTGGGGCAGTGCAGACATCGTCTGAGGCGGGGAGCAGGAGAAGAAAGGAGACATTGTGACCCAGTTCCAACACCTCCTGTGTATACAGACGGAAGTGCTTAGCCTGCAGAGGGACACGCGCGGGGAAAGAAGTGGGAGAGAGTTACAACATGGCACTTATATAAACAACACCCCAAATGGTATAAAACATTAAAGCAAACGTGCACAACATCAAGCTTGGAATTTTTATAAAACATAAATATTAGGGGGACTTAAACTCGGGTTAATGTCGCTACATAAAATCAGGCTTTAAAGCTGTAATGTTCCACATTAAAAAAAAAACCCCACACAAACAACCCCCCTGAAAACAACATTTATGTTTCTTATTAGGCAGAAAATGATCACATGCCCTATGCTTTTCAAGATTATGATTGCATAATTATGTGAAAACATGAAAATGGATTCAATTAAAAGCCTTTAAGATTCAATTTAGGTCTGGTTAAGAGAAATATGCGAACCCCCCTTCCCCCAACACAGGACTGAAAAGATTTAGCAAGTGCTGCATGAAGGGAAACCGGCACAAATAGTAGTTGGATGAAGGCTGTTGTGTAGCTGCCGTGGAAAACACTGTCTTTGTGTTCTGTATTTGTATGGTGCAGGCTACAAGGGAATCCTGGGCCATGATTGGGTCTCCTAGGTGCTACTACAATACAAATAATAAATAACAACACTTATATACCGTTGTTGAATCCAAAATTAAATTCCTTAATCCACAATTAAGGACCTGATTCAGCCAAGCATTTAAACACATGCTGTAAGGATGTGTTTAAGTGCTTCATTGATTGGAGATGGAGCTCAGCATGTGCTGAAGTGCGTAGGAACAAATTGAATTCTGACTTACACTCTGCCCAGTCCCCACTGACTTCAGTAGAACTCCATTAGTTTTTTAAAAAGTGAATAATTTGGCATGAGCACTCCAAGTCTGCCTGGGGACCCGGTAGCATGGAGCCCCGTATAGGATTCTGAAATGGGAGGAAGTGGCCGCAAATCTGCAGCATGAGGCACGGGTCACTTGCAGGTTTAAACTAGTGTAAATGGTGAATTTGCTGTAACTTGAAGGCTTTAAACTATGATTTGAGGCCTTCAGTAACTCAGCCAGAGGTTAGGGTCTATTACAGGAGTGGGTAGGTGAGGTTCTGTGGCTTGCAATGTGCAGGAGGTGAGACTAGTTGATCATGATGGTCCCTTCTGACCTTAAAGTTTATGAGAAAGTCTTAATTTTGGATATACTTAGGTCTTATTTGGATTTTGCATTGGCACAGGGTCTGTGTGGGGGCCTAAACCCAGCCCTTCAGTATTAATAAAAAAGTTTCATTGAAAAGTTGGACTAGATTTCCATTTACACTAAGGCCACTTTACACCTCTCTGAAGTGTAAACAGCCTTTAAAGCGAGTATACCAATAATGACAGGTTTCAGAGTAACAGCCAGGTTAGTCTGTATTAGCAAAAAGAAAAGGAGGACGCGTGGCACCTTAGAGACTAACCAATTTATTTGAGCATAAGCTTTCGTGAGCTACAGCTCACTTCATCGGATGCATTCAGTGGAAAATACAGTGAGGAGATTTATATACACACAGAACATGAAAAAATGGGTGTTATCATACACACACTGTAAGGAGAGTGATCACTTAAGTGTGTATGATAACACCCATTTTTTCATGTTCTGTGTGTATATAAATCTCCTCACTGTATTTTCCACTGAATGCATCCGATGAAGTGAGCTGTAGCTCACGAAAGCTCATGCTCAAATAAATTGGTTAGTCTCTAAGGTGCCACTAGTACTCCTTTTCTTTATACCAATAATATAGTTCCACTGTAAGGCCTCTTTTACATTGCTAGAGCAGGTAAAGTGACCTTCCTGCACATAAGAATTAGGCTCACGGTTTTTAATTTTTTTCTTCCATCACAGCCACATCTTGGCTTCTCTCTTAATCTTTTCTATCCTTTCTCCAGCAACTTCTTTACCTGTTCAGATTTGCTTTATTCTTCAGTTTGCCATACAGCCAGATTCTGATACCCTCACTCACCATGCATTGTATATTGCTATACAAGTAGCCTCACTAAAGTCAGGGCGAATACTTGTGTGAGCAACTGCGCACAAGTGTAAGTAAAGGGTAGGCAATCTGGTCCATAGTGACTGGGCATCTGCTGCTATTTTGGCCAACTCACCAGGGACTGAATCGGGGACCTAAAAGAACGAGCAGCTATAGCCTAAGTTAAAGATCCAGAGTCCCTTGCAGGGGCTGTAACAGACCCATATCTTCCATGGCTTGGGCACAGAGGTGGACTGGTAGCGACCACTTACCAGTGGCTTACAATTGGATAAGTGTCTTTTGTTGTATAACCACAGTAAGTTCCTACTTCATGCAGCGTTGTGTGAGTGAAAAATAAATGATAAACACACTATAGGCTTGCTTAATGGCCGATGTGAAATACATTTGTGTTGGGACTTAGTTCAGTTCCAACTAGACAGGTCTCCACTACTACGGCTGGCCCTAATGGGCATTTTTAATGGCAGCATCAGCAGAGGCCAAGGATTGAATGGGCTATGGAGGCTCACCTATGCTCTCACCTCAACGGGCGATATCTCAGTTGACACACTGTGTGAAATCCTGGCCCCAGGGAAGTCAATGGGAGTTTTGCCATTCACTTCAGTGGAGCCAGGATTTCATCCACTGTTTAGGGAAGCTTGCACTGCTCCTGCCTATATTATCCCTATTCAGTGGGTGGAGGATTTCAGTCTCCAGGGCAGTGAGTCTGGAAGACTGGAGCTACATTTTCAGAAGCACCAAATTTCCATTGGATGTAAAAGAATTTAAACTCAATAGTACATGTTGGGCCAAACTTTCAGCTGGCCTTCTTATAAGTGCTTACAATAGCTGCAGGTGCAGCCACAGGAATTTGCAAATTCTCCATGGCCATAGGCAAATACATATTTGCCCTTGCAAGTAGGATAAAGGGACACCTTACTGCTTGATGTGTGTGCAAAAGTGCCTGTCTGCTCATGCATGCAGTTGCACAAATACAAAGGCATGTGCCTGCAAATGCAAATGAGGAAGACTACTGAAAAACTGGCCCTGTTGATTGAGTGTTTTAGTCCCATATATTCATATACTCCAGGAAAGCATGCTATCCTAAAGGTGATTTTTACCAGATGATATTCCCAATACACTTAAAATAACCCTAGTTAAATAAACTCTTTCTGATTGCTTTGCTTTTGCAACTCTAACATGTAATCACTAGTAGAACTATATACAGTTTTTAGATTTCATTCATGTTCCCAAGAATCAGTTGAAAAAAAAATAAAGGTGATAAATGTCACAAAGCACAATACCTGTCGCAGAGGTAGATTGATCTGTTTGAGGAGAGCTTTCACTGCCATCTGGAGCTCACAGAAGAACAACTGAGTAGGGCAGTCTGAAGCATGATCCACACTTTCCACCGATTCCAAGCCAGAAAGCATTTGGAGCCATTCCCACTCATTTCTGTATGTTGAGTCGAGTTAAAATTAGAAATATAACAAAAGTTCAGTGCACAAGGAAGAATTTACAGTATGTGCATTTGGGATCTGTTGAGGGTTTAATCCTAAAATAGTCAAATGTTCTAAAATGATGCAGTCCTGCTTGTTTGTGGTTAAAAAACCAACCTAAAAAAGTTTTCTGTTTAATTTTTCTAGCACGTGTACATCAAGCTGACCCATTCCTTGCTAACATCTGAAAATCGACTGCCTTTGAAATATTTCAGCAAGATTTTTTCTTGGAGAAGAACTCCATTCCATGTCCTTTAAAACATACGTTGGTCTACAGCTGCTTTTACTGGCGAGTTCAATGTCTGATCAGCTGCAGACATCTCCTATACTGAATGCAGCCAATGAACTGGATTCAGCTCTAGAGCAGATGAGCATAGGAATGGCACTACTGGATCAAACCCATAGTCCATCTAGTCCAGTATCCTATCTCTAACAGCGTCCAGCATTGGATGCTTCAGAAGAAGGTGCAAGAAACCCCACAATAGGCAGGCATGGGGCAATCTGCCCCATATGAAGGTCTGAACCTAATTCCTAATAGTAGAGATTGTTTTAAACCCTGAGACGTGAGGTTTTGCATCCCTTCCAAAACTGTTATTAAGAGATCCAAGAAAACACCAACCAGCAGCTCATCTTCACAAGAATCAGAAAGAAGCACTGGATATATTTGGTACATGTACCCTGGATGCCAACACCATCTCCCACATGAAGCTGACAAGTGCAAACCATCTGGTGTGAGGAAACGAGGATGCCCAAGAGATGCTTTAAGAAGAACCCTTAGAATTAGGCAGAATAGTCAAGCTCCACACCACAGAGCAGATGGAAGCAATAGCAAATGACAGAGGGGAATAGAGGATACTAGTTTTTGCCCTGTTTACCAAGGGAAGGATGTAATGTAATGTAAAACTGTTGTTAGTATTAACTATTACAATGCTGGATGGTCTTGTTATCCATATTAATGTCCAGCCCATATTTGAATCTTGCCAAGTTCTTGGCTGGTTGATGGAACCATGTGGGCTAACAAACAAACAAAACAAACAGAGGAAGAAAGAAAATGCACTGATGCACTGCCCCAGGGGTGAGGACTGTGGAGACAGAACCAGGAAGAATGTGTTGACCCAACAGAGAGCACATCCAGAGCTGACAGCATTTGAACAAATGTGTTTTTTCAATCATCATCTATTTTATCGTTTAGGGGCAGGAGGGAGTTACAAACAAGGTATCACAGATCAGAGTATATTTTAAACTGACTTAACACCCTCTTAGGCCCTGATCATTCCCCCACTGAAGGTCAATGAGGAGACTCCCATTGGATCAGGCCTTTCGGTCCAGATCCTACCATCAGAGTCATGTTGGAGGACCCAGGCAGAGCCCCAGGATTGGGGTCTTTGGGCCTGAGCCAGATCCCAGTGAAACCAATGGGATTTTCAACCAGTACGGGCTTTGGATCAGGCCCTCTGTATACCAGATAGATGGACATAAGCATGTGCACATTTGAGGTCAATAAGGAGCTCTATGATACGCAGCTTGTGCCAAACTTAGTTGACAATTATACCTGCTCAACCAACAATAGATTCAGTGGGATTATGACTGAGAGTAGAATTTAGCTCTAAATGTTAACAAGTAACGTGATAGATGGTCGATAAGGGGCATACAGTAGAATTCATAAACTAAATAAATATTATATTCCAAGGGCTCTGCAAGGTGGTGAGTGCTCTGGTCCTGAACCAGCAAAGCACTTAAGCACATGCTTATCTTTACGTGGGTGTGCAGTCCTCCTGACTTCAATGCCTCAGTGCCTAAATTTCTTGTTATCTCAGGGCCAGAGTGCTCAATGTTTTGTAGGTTGCAAACCTCTGAGTTCACTTTACTCCTCTTTATTCAATGTGATGCAATTATTGACAGTACTGTTGTGACTATCAGCATTAGTTATTAGTTATCTGCATCTTCTGTTTCTATTTATATAGTAGGTTTCAGAGTAGCAGCCATGTTAGTCTGTATCCGCAAAAAGAAAAGGAGTTTTTCCACTGAATGCATCCGATGAAGTGAGCTGTAGCTCACGAAAGCTTATGCTCAAATAAATTGGTTAGTCTCTAAGGTGCCACAAGTCCTCCTTTTCTTTCTATTTATATGGTAGATTTCATATTTGGTGCCACATAAACCGAACATATTTTCACACACTTGGCACCTGAGTTTCCAAGTTTGATCAACTGTCTTAAACTAATGAGTATTTAAAAAAAAATCACTTACTTGGAAACATTGCTGTTGTCTCGGATTTTAACATGACACAGAATGTTGGGCAGCTTTTGCAGTACAAGGACTTTGATTTGATCTACAGAGCTGCAGAGTTTCAGGTAACCCAGATACAAGCCAGGAGGGAGGCGCTGCTGGCTTCTTTTGTGGTAGAAAAGTGTTTCCTGTTCGAACAGAAACATTCCTACATATAAATGCCCGTTTTCCCCCAGATAAGAAGAGAGATCTGCTAATGCTTTTATAGCAGGTCTTTTGCTTTAAGAGTGTCCTGAACCCAGAAAAACATGTAAGCACATGCTTAACTCTCGGCACAGCCACAATCCTCTTGCAGTTAGGAATGTTAAGCTTGATGCACTGAGGCTACTCGTGCTTAAAGTTAAGCATGTGCTTAAATGTTTTGGTGGATCAGGTGCTCAGAGTGCTCAGCACCTTGTAGGAGTCAGCTGTAAAACAATAACTATCCAAAAATAAGAAGCATGTTGCAGTCCTAAAGCAAAATTCTCCTCTCTGATCTGTGCTCCGGGCTCTTTTATGCACAGTGTAAGTCGCCAGTGAACTCCTTCTACAGTTACTAACATCAATGAGGAGTTTTCTGTGTGCACCAGGTTGTCAAGTATAGTACCAAAGTAAAATGTATTGTCAAATGAATCACTACATTTTCAACACAATGAACTTTACCATCAAAAAGAGCCTGGAAAGGACTGGCACCGATGTTCTCTTCACTGTAGCTAGCAGACATTAACCGGGCTATGTATAGCATTCCCCAAAGATTACCTTAATAAATGAAGTTGACGGCCATCCTGAGTAATGTGTCCCTCTGCAATGAGTAAGGATTAAGCCACCTGGCCCTCTGCCTTCACCCTTGGAACCATCACATTATTTGCCAGTGCTATGCTTGGCTCTAACTAGTGCAATTAGATCTTCATTTTCATGAGCACTTCATGAACAAAATACCCGCCTGATGATTCAACATGTAATACAAGAAAGGGAGGGCATTACACAGGAATGTGCAAACCATTAGGGGGAAATTTTTCCACTAGGATCTCTGTGGAAACCTGATCGGACCTGTATTTTGTGTTTCCTGATATAAAACTTTTGCCCAGATTGGGATTTTTTTGCACCTGTGAGACATATTTTATATAGTACGTCGAGCACCAGATCAAGTATATTTTATTGTCATTTGGAAATCTTTTAATTTACCCCAAACCTTGCAATGTGTATGTATGATTACCCATCAGCTTCTGGTGCACAAAAGCACACAGTCACCACCCAAGAAAATGACCATAAATCACAATTAGCCACAGTAGTCAATATCTAGCTGAAGTGACCCAAGACAGAGCTAAGACAATAACTTGTCTGGAAGTATTTCCAATGAGGAGGTGATCCCTAGGTTTAGAGAGAAGAGATATTGATAAATCGTTCTGTAGGATATATCCTGCTGTCACTTACACACAACTTCTCTTGACTTCAATATGAGTTATGTGCATGAGACAACAGAAGGATGTGACTTTAATAGACACAGTTCTGCAAGGTACAGAGCACCTGCAACTCACAGATGTTAAATGGGAGTTGGGGGTGCTCTTCACCTTGCAGGATCACTCCAATATCTTGGCGTCATTCCACCACTGAAGTCCACTGGGAATTTGACGTAAAAACAGATGGGAGGATATGGTCTGTAGATAATTCAATGGGAGCTGATTTCATTGGGAGTTGAGGGCCCTCAGCAACTCCCAGAAACTTGAGTTTGTCTGGGTTCAAAAATAAAACCTGGTTTTAGTGATCAATCTCTGATGGAAAAATCATATAGTCTATAATAGAAAATGGCAGCTTCTCTATAGCTGTTCAGAGCCATTCTATAAGAGAGAATTACATCCCTTGCTATACAATTCTACAGCATGGTTCCAAAAACCTACAGAAAATATATCAGTCTCCTTTATATACTATAGGTCTTTAAAGTCATTTCTATAGAATCTTATTAGTTTTATTCATATTAAGAGCTCAATCCAATGCCCACTGAAGGCAATGGAAGACTTTACTCTCAATGGGAGCCTTTCCATGCATTGTAATGGGCATTGGATCAGGGTCTAAAACCTGTAAGACTTTTCCATAAAGCATGCTCACAGTCACAGGCTTTTAAAAATTAATAAAAGTGCTACCTGGATTGTTATGAGCAAGATGTCTAATGCCGTTGGCTCCTCGGGAGTTGAAAGGGATTTTCTCTGGCTTTGTAGCTTGGATATTTGCATCCATTTGCCATTAAAAAATGAATAGAGAGTCTCTACTTCTCTTATCGTAACTATCAGGATATTGCCATGTCTGTCCTTGATCGGCTCGTAATAAACTCTGCCTAAGTTGTGAGTTCCCAGCAAGTTCTAGAAAGGAAGCAGATTACAAAGGACAATATTAGCCATTACACATCAGGAGGGTGACATTTCTGGCGTAGGCCTAGCTCTGTTCCCACTGAACTCAATGAGTGTTTTGCCACTGACCTCAGGAGGAGCTGGTTAGGCCAATGCAAAGCACTTCTGCTATTTCAACCCTATGTCCAACATCATTCAGAGCAATCAGAGAAAAATTCTGCCCTGGGTTGCATGTGTGAGAATTGCATTGTAGAATTTGGGGGCAATTCCTCAGCTGGTGTAGACAGAGGTTACTGGTAAATATCAATCTGATCATTATGACAAAAGGTCTTTTTAAAAGTCCAAATTGCAATGACATACACAACCTAGGGCAGAATTTTTTTTTCTAGTTGCATCAAGGTCTGTGAATATAGGGTGGGATTTTCAAAAGCACTCAGTGTTGGCCTAACTCTGCTCCCATTTACTTCAATGGAATCAAGCTGATTTATATTGACTGAAGATCTGCATACACATTCCAACCTATCCAGGTCTGATTGTGGGATACAATGGGTGTCAAAGACGCTGTACAAGGGACACCAAAATGACTGATTCTGGAAACTTAAAATGCTGTTGAACTCCCTCCTTTAGGGTCAGTCACTTTCTATAAATTCAGGTTCATTATTTTTTCTGATGTAATTTATTTCCAGCAGTAAAAGTGAGGGGACACCAAATATGTGCGGAATGCAGGTCAGGTAAATCTGGGACTAAAATGAGTGATGTCTCTTGACAAGAGGGACTTTTGAGAGGTATTGATCCGCCCCTTTTATTTTGAAAACCAAAAATGTGCTAGACAAAAACAGCAGAGACCCTAACAATCTGCCAGGCCAAAATTTTTCTGGCAAAATATCTGAAGATTAAATAAATTTATTAAAAAGAACAAAACTAACCTCTGTCAAAATCCCTTTCCCCACATAGGAAGAATCAGCTTGTTGATGTGAGCACACTGACTTCAGTGACCAGCCACTGAAGAGGTTCCCAGATGTCTTAAAGAAAAATGCCTAACATTTAAAATATGCTCATGACTTTCGGAGTTTTCAAGAGATCTACAGTAAGCTGGTAAGGGGTGGAGATTGTTTAAAAGGAAAAACTCAATTGACAATGTAGCACATTGTACATATAGGAAAGTATGTAGCTGTACTTTAACTTAATGACATTCTGCACTGATAGATTACCCTGAGTTGATTTATCTGCACTTAGCAGGCACTATTTACTTATAATCTGTATTATTAAATTGTTTATAAACTAAGCACTCAAGGTAGTCAGTACAGTGGCTGTCATTTATAAGTAGCTTTAAGTAGCTATTTTAGTTTTATGTAGCCCTCTCTAGGGCATACTGGAGAAGGCTATGTTGCCACATGCTCTTCTTTTTTGCTGCCTGTAAAGATTAGCCTCCTAACCCTACCAGCATGGCAGGGGGTAGATTTTGCAGTACGTACTGGCATATGTGTCTAGGAAGGGGATGGGAGACAGTACACTAGCCAGAAGCTGGTCATATATTTGCCATTTTTAATTAAACCTGTTGTAATGGGATTATTGACAGCACTAGATTCTGAACTGAATTCCAGCAGACAGAATGGAAGAGCCTATGATGACTCAAGAACATATTGCTAGTACACAAGCAAAAAACATTTTTGAGCCTCCCCCTGCGGCGTGGCATTCTATCACTTATGTTTTGTTTGCTCTAGTTGTCTAATGGTAGCAGCAGGCAAAATTACAATCCCCAGTCTCTTTGAGTCCACTGATCCAGTCCCTTACCAGCTGTGTTGTCACTGATTTCTCCCACTCTGTCCTAAGTTCCTATGGAGTCAGTCTGTTAAACAGCCTCAATAAAGTTTATTCAACTGTATAAACTTTATTGAGACCCTTCATGGGTAGATTCCATTAGAGCACATACGGCTAAAGGCTGGCAGATTGGTGACAGTCCTATGTTCATCAGGGGACCAAACTGATAGAACAAATGTTTAGGATGATAAATTTGCCAAAAAAACCACCAGAGCAGTATACCACAGGGACAAACACACCATCTTTCTATGCTTCCAGCTCTTCTCTTATAACTGCTGCTAGCAAATCGAATGCAATGTGCCCAATATCTTGGGTATCTCAAAATACAGTCTCTGTACATTTACAAAGAGTATTAACAACAATGGTCTGTTAAAGACAATCTGCGCAGGCAAAATTAAACTCAGCTCAGCATAGGAATGTGTGCCACAGAAACCAAGCTCGCCGCTCTATATGGAGGCATTCAGCAAATATGGTGAAATCTGTGAAGTGACCACTCAAAGCTCTGACAAGCATCTATTGCTTAAAATAGGTGGTTCTATAATAAGGGGTATGTCTACACTTCAAGCTGGGGGGATGCAGGGCGGTCCCAGCTCAAGGAGACATACTCGTGCTAGCTCTCATCGACCTAACATAGTAGCTGTGGGGGCATGAGCTGCAGAACAGGCTGGCTTTCCTGAGTACACACCTAGGGTCACGAACAGGTACATACTCGGTGTGGCTAGCCCATCCTGCCACTCACATCGCCATGGCTATTTTTAGCACAGTAGCTTGATGAGAGCTCCTGCAAGTTTTCAACTTGAGCTGGGGCTCACATCCCCTCCTCGATTGGTGCAGTCATAGCCTAAGAGGGAGCAGACGTGTACTCCAGACATTTGCAGATATTTTGGGTCTACCTCCCAAGACAGGTGGCTGCCTGGGAAGGCTGGTCTCGGGCACAGCTTTCATTGTAGATAAATAAAAAACTAATATAAAGATATTCCTAATATGCCCACATCGCTAGTTTGTCACTAGGTGCCAGAATATCATGGATACCATAAAACTCCGTTTTTGACGTGATTTGGAATAGGAATAAGAGTGGTCTTGTAGTGACACACCAGCTGGGACTCAGGCAAGCTGGGTTCCCTCCATGGCTCTGCTCTAGATTTTCTGGGTAACTTTGAGCAAGTCATTTAAAAAAAAACAAAAAAACCAAAACCAAAACCCCTCTGTGCCTCAGTTTCCCTATCTGTAAAATGAACTAAATACATTAATGTTTGATTTAGTTGGGGATTGGTCCTGCTTTGAGCAGGGGGTTGGACTAGATGACCTCCTGAGGTCCCTTCCAACCCTGATAATTCTAATGTCCTGGTGATTGGGATGGGGGGGCATAGAAATACTCAGATAGATTGACAGCTCTGGTGTATAAAGGCCCCAGGTAAGTCATTTATTTCACCATGCAGTTTCCTGAGATCTAGGATTATTATCATTATCAATAATTATTTGCATCTAAAGACCACAACTGAGAAAGGGGCCCCATTGTGTTAGGCACCCTATGTACGCATGACACTCCGCCCTCCCCAGAGAGTTTACAGTCTACATACACAAATCACATCAAAGGTGGGGAAAAGGAAGTGTTATTAATGTGTCTGATCAATTTTTCTTTGACAATCTCTATTCAATTCTGTAAGCCTATAGCCAGGAAGGATGGTCTTGTGGTTACACCACTGACCTGTGACTCTGGAGAGCTAAATTCAATTGCCACCACAGACTTCATATGTAACTGTGGGCTTCCATTGACATGTGATGGGATTTGTGTCTGTAAATGAGTATAATAATGCACCCAAACTTTTGTCTGCCATGTCATTTTTGACTACAAGTTCTCTGGGGCAGGGGCTGTCTCTTCCTGTGTGTGTGCCCAGCACCTTCCACAAAGGGGCTCTAATCTTGCTTGAGGCCTATAAGTGCTACAGTAATACAAATAACGGTAATATAAAGGTCTTTTCCATATGAGGCATCTTGGCCTTTGAGTAATATATCTCAGGGTTATGATTGCTGCTCTCTTTCTGTGTGTCCCCGACCTGCAAAATCTTGGACGTATTTGGGATATTTATTTGCTGCATTATGTTTGTTTCTTCTTCTGTCATTGTTTCTCCTTCCCCCTCGCTTCCTAGGGTTTACTTTTTACCTGACCACTCTTTTCCAGCAGGAGATATAGGTGCAGCAGCTCACTTCACAGCAGATGGTAATACTACTCCCAAGGACGAGCCCGTGGGGAATGCTAAGGCAGAGAACAGCTGGTAGCACCTTTCCTCAGAGACCATGAATGAAATTAACGACTGAAAATATGCAGTGCAACTAACCTGTAACTGTGCAGTTGCTGAGACCATCTTTTGCCTGGCTTGAAGTGCTGTTGATGAGGACATGGATATGGACATATTCTGCCTCAGCCATCTGATATCATCCCACATACAAGACAGCTGCAAAATATATGTCACAGTTCAATCCCCTTTGTTCTCAGTGCTTGAAAAGCCGGCAGCAAAAATAAAAGCATATTTGGCTTTGGAAAAATCAGTAGCTATTGTTCATTTTGAGTTTCTGTGGGTGGTACTAAAGCAGAGAGTTACTGACTGGAGAGAAAGAGAGAGCGCGCCTTAGAAAAAGATCCCATATCTAGCTACAGAGAGAGCGAGCATTTCATAAACAGCATGCACCTATCCCGGTTCATCTGTGGATTTTCATGTAAGATTGATTCAGTGTCCACTTGGGTTAAAAAATAATGTGAAGATGTCTTTAATCCTGGACAATCAAAACACCAGCCCTTGAAACTTCTGGTCAGTGGTTAATGTTCTTTAACTCCTTCCTTCTTTCCCCAGAAGCCCTTAAATAACAGTAACTGGAAATCGGGTCATGTGGGATTAGACATCTCAGTGAATGAATTCTGCTTTGGCCAGTGCCTTCCATGCCCATCAATGGGTTAGGCAGGATTTATCCCTTAAAAATGTTAGAAGGAAAAATAATTAACCCAAGCAAAAAGTACCGTGCTCAGGGCCGGCTCTAGGCACCAGCAAAGCAAGCATGTGCTTAGGGCGGCACATTTCCAGGGGCGGCCTTCCGGCCACCTTTTCTTTTTGGGGCAGTTGTGCTCTCGGAGCTGCGCCCCTTAGACGGAGTGAGGGTGCCACGCCCCCGGCCGCAGAGGGAAGGGGAAGCCCCAGCCCTGGGATGCTGAGCTGCCAGGGCCCTGCCGCTACCTGGGGAGGAGAGGGCGAGTCCTGCCGGGGAGCCGGGGCTGCGCCCCCTCATCTGCGCCCTGGCTGCTGCGCTGCCTTGTGCCACCCCTTATATCGGGGCTTCTCTGCGCGGCCGGGCGGGGGAGGGGGCAAAGCCCCTGCAGGCGCTGGGAGAAGGTGACATCACTCCCTCCGCTTCCAGCGCCACCCGCGAGCCCCAGCCCCACCTGAGCTTGGGGTGGAAATTTTTTTCCGTGGGGCGACAAAAAACCTAGAGCTGGCCCTGACTGTGCTTCATCACTTAGCTTCTTCACTCCTGTCATGTTTTGTTCCAGAAATATACTAAGGTTGGAGCAATTTCTGGTACAGACCACTCATTGAGAGTCACTATATGAAATTAGATGCCTGTTACCTTTGTGAACCACAGAAAATCCTGCATAATGGAACTGGTGTGAGAGTCATCAATTTCCACAATTGGGATTTGATCTTCATTGGTTACTAACAGGTTGTCTTTGTAATAAAATATGACAGCTATGTAGAGTCCACTGAAAGGAAGAAAGACAAACAAGAAAGTGAGCAATCAGAGTCTCAATAGCTGTCTAAATCAGCACCAAGTGTCCTGGATAGGCAAAGACACATAGCTCCATAGATTCTAAGGTCAGAAGGGACACTTTTGATAATCTAGTCTGACCTCTTGCGTAACACAGGCCATAGAACTTCAGCCAGTGATTCCTGCAAAATGGTCACAGGAAATGTATTGCTCCAAACAAAAGAAACTACCACAATGTCGTTATCTAGGACTCTGATCTGCACGGCTTGCTCAAGTAAAACAACCCGTTGACATCCATTTCAGCGGGATTTTTGCCTGAGTAAATAGTGGATGATTGGGGTCATTATGTTTTCTGAAATCATGAAATGTTAGTATTTGGTACAAATAATGGGTCAAGTTCTGCTCATTTCTACACCAGTGTAAATCTGGAGTAAATCCACTCAAATCAACAGGGCTATTATGGATTTACATAAATGTTCCAGGGTATAATTTGGCCAGCATATCTGCAAAACTGGTCATAGAAATCATTCCTTTCAATATTTACTCTTGTAATTAGTGACATAAACCAGTCGCTTTAGGGAATTTAAAGACCCCAGAGAGCACTTTTGGAAGAATCAAAACTCTTATCAAAACACAAAGAAGAAAAAGCAAACGGAACGCTCTTGGTGATGAAAGAAGTAATAATCCAGTGTGGGCAACTTTCATTTACTGAAACCAAACCATCAAGGCTCAGTGCTGCCTGGGTCACCAAGGTCGCAGAACTAGCTAAAAATATTAGGGACCTCTCAGGTGGGTTGCTTGCTGGTGAAGGGGTATTATAAATATACGTAAGCAGGCTGTCAACACCCTACATTTTATGTCATAAACAAACGAAATTCCACTACTGAGCAGCAACAAAACCAGCATGTCAAAAACATTTAAATCACAGCATTGTGGTTTTGCGTGCAAAGTTCCATGATGTTATAAGTCCGCCGCCAGCAAGACAATGGCAAGATTCCCATTGACTTCAGTGGGTGCTGGCTCAGGCTCAATGAGCCTCATTTTCCACTCAGCCACCCCTGTTTTTTATACCTTCATGGACTTCACCACGGTTATGTCTGATTTACGGCAATTTAAGCCACAGGAGAACGTGTCCATAGCTATGTCTGAGTTGCGGTCTTTTGGGTGTCTAAGCTCCCATTTGTAGCTAAATTGGCATTTTGGGAAAATGAAATATATGACAAACCGTTTCAGAGTCTTCACAAACTTGTTTGAAGAATGGAAAAGATGCTTCAGGCTCCTGGAGACTGATTGCTTGCGACCAGCATTCTGTAGTTTAGAACTTTCTAAAATGGAAAATAAAAACCAACAAAAAAATCAGAGTGTGACTTTAAGGTTACAGTAAAATATAAAGAAAATTTGTGTCTTCCCATCTCATTACTTTCAGTATGTTTATGCCTATCCACAGACAAGCATTTCAAGAATGCACCCCTTTTCCTTACGTGTTCATGCTGTCGGTGATCAGGAAGATTAAAATGATCTCCTAATGCAAATGAAATCTGGAAAAAAATCTTGTTAGTTTGCTCCCAAGCAAGGACAGGCCTGAATCAATGTCTTGGATCTTGAGCTTTATGCCATTCAAAATCTGGTTCTGAATTTTGCAAATGGTCCCTATAATTATAATGGATGGAAACAAAGCTCCAGATCTGAATGCCCTTGAATTTTATGATGCTTGAAGTCATGTTCCAAATTTTGTGACTTGAGCCCATCTATACTCTCAAGCTCCTAGTAATGGAACAATTGATCTCCTTGTTTTGGTTTTAAACACTTAGAAAGGAGGGATGAGACTTACAAAAGCAATGTCAGACATTAACATTTTGGTGACATCAATAAAAGATTAAATAAGACAGCGTAAGTGTCTACATGAATACTTAGTTCGTGGCAAGCTGAGGTGTAAATCTACCTTACTGTGTGTCTGACTGTAAACGTGTGATGGGTGGATCAGATCTGATAACAGAAGAAATCACCCTTTTCAGAGGTTCTAAAAAATTTGGTTAATGTTTTATTGGTTACATCGCTTTTAGCTTTCTTGAGTCTCTGCTAAAATAGTGTTCTGAGGGCCTGATCCGATTTCCTTTGAAGCCAATAAAAAGACTCCCAATGGGAGTTGGGGGGAACTGTTATGAGAGTGCTCTACAAAAGATATATGTAAATAGTTTTTAGAGGATGTGCCAGTAAATAGCACTCAAGAACTTGCAGCACTGTGCACAGGTTTTGTACAACCAGTAAAAGTCACTGTTGTGCTTTGCAAATCGCTTTTGGTGTATAGTTTTTTACATGCAGCTCTCAAGAGGAGCAGGCTTTCAAAACCGGTTTTACACTGATGAAACTCCATTGACTTCAACGGAGTCACTTCTATTTAACACTGGCGTCAAAGAGAGGAGAACCAGTCCGAGAGAGACAAGTCTCATGGTATTTCTGGCTGATCTGGAAAGAAAGAAGGGTAATTGTGTGAAATTACAGTTCAGTTTTAAAAGGCCAAGATGTTCTCATTGATTAGATGAAGTCTGGATAAGCATCTGGACTGAACCTCCAATACATCTGTAGGTTAACCTTTCTGTTTTGGAAAAGCTTATTATCCTGCCAGCTCTTTGCCGAAAACTGTTTGTTGCATGTTGCTAATCAGTCTCCTTGGATATTCTCAGGGTAACATATTTTCCTCGTGCCTCTAATGCTCAATAGAAGGTGTCTGACTGTGGCTCCTTAACAAGTTCTAAGTCTGAACATTTAAATTTGTTCCTGTCAATACCCCATCTGTGGAAATACTCAACATATTTTAAAATGATGAATAAATTTGCACCGTAATTTGCACATTGAAGACCACAGAAAGAAGATACATTGTTAGCATAATTATTGCTCTGCCGAACAGCAAACACAAAGAGAACAAGTGAGGTGAATTTATTATGCAATGATACAGTTCAGAGATGGGAAAAACTTATTAGGTCATCAAATCCATACTCTTTCCAGTGCAAAACTCTTCTCAATTGTATTGTCTCTAGTGCTTTGTCTGGTCTAGTTTTAGATGTCTCAAGCTAAGTTCTTCCCTTGGAAGATTATTCCTTTTATCATTATTTATTATTTACTAATTGTATTTTATTAGTGCATAGAGACCTCAATCAGATCATACCTCCATTGGGCCAGGCTCTGCAAAGACACAGGGCCAGATACTGCCCCCTTTACTTATGCTGAGTAGCTGTTTTCTACACAAGTATTCTCATTGATTTGAATGGGACTACATCGGTAGTAAGCTGCTACTCACCATGAGTACAGGTAGCAAAATCTGTCCCACACTGTAAAACAATCTCGTCTCCAAAGAATTTATGGATGGGGTTTTCAAAAATAGCCAGTATTAGGGTTGGCTGGAAAACAAGAATTCCGCTGTGTGAAAAAAATTGAGGCTTTTGCATTTATTTTTGCTGTCTCTTCTGCCTGATTTTGAGCAGGAATTTGAACCCGGGACTCCCACATCCCAGCTAAGTCCCTAACCACTGAGTTAATGGCTATTCAAGGGTAGGCTTGTTCATCCCTCGCTCTCTCTCCTTCCTTCCGCCAACCCCTCTTCTCACTCTCCCATTTTGACCAGAAATTCCAACATGGGCCTGAGAAAACTTCCTGACAAACATTTCATCAACACCTATACGTTTCTGCAAAAAGTTTCAGTTTTGACAAATTTGGCATTTTCTGACCAGAAAAAAATGCGTCGTTGAAAAATTCCCAACCGGCTCGACTCAGCATTAGTGTATCACGGCTCCCATTGAAATCAGTGACAGCAGAGTTAGGCCGACATTAAGTTGCTTTTAAACATCTCAGCCTACAGTCTTAGAGACAAGAGGCAACAGGTGGAGGGAAGATAGGTGACGAATAATCTGAGCAATAATTTCACAACTAGGTCTCCCATAATGTAATGTTTTCTTATTCTTTGTATTGCAGTAGCAACTAGAGGCCCAAACTTGCTCGGCACTGCAATTAAGAGTTGGTTCTAGCCCCAAAGAGTTTACAATCTACAGAGTCAAGACAAAGGAAGGATTATTATCCCTGATTTACAGAGAATGAGAAACTGAGGCAGAGAGAGATTAAATGAGTGGCTCAAGGAAAGCCAGGCATTGAAGCCTGTCTCCCATGCCAGTGCCTTAACTAGGGCTATTCCTTCTCTCATGCCCTCTCTAGATCCTTTCTCCAACGTTCATCTTCAAATTACTTTTCCTTAATTTTACCCCATTACTCTAAGTAACACCCCTGACTCCTTCTTCAGTGTTTACATCCTTCAAATACTGGTTCTGCCTTCTCCCCGCCCCCTGGAGAACGACAGTACTTGGAAAACATTCTCATGGATCATTATTACTGCCAAGTGAGTGTATGTCAGTGTATCTCCATAATGTAAACCAAACACTGTGTTAAAGCTCATGGATCATGCTTCCTTTCCTCCTTGACTAAAACCAGTTTAGCAATACCATTTCCATCCTAATTATGTAAATTAGATTCTCTCCTGTGTATGCGGGAGCTGAGTTGCTACAGGCAAAGCAACATAACTCCACATAAAATGCCCAGAGATTATAGCACTGAAATAATAGGGAACATTTAAAGTGAGCACACATGCTATTGGGCTATTCAGTGGTTTGGATTCAGTCCACAGCTTCTTAGATGCCAACAGCAAAAGAAATAATGTAAAGCTACATAAAAGACTGTAAACTTTCCCACATTGTTGTTCGCTTTTGTTTTACAATCTTCTGTAAGTAGAAGCCAGCAATGTGGAGCTGGGATTAGAGGATAATTTGAATCCAGAGGAAATGGAATTTTAATAGTCTGTTATTTAATTAACTAATAAATAACATGGAGTGCCCCTACTAGTAAAATATCAGTAGCAGCAGAGCAAGTCAACATTAATAAATGATAAGACAACCACGCTATGAGCTCACTTAACAAAAGCCTTAGCACAAACATTTACTGGCAGAAATTAGGGAATTGCTAGTGATTAGATTGAGATCAGAAACATTTAAACTTGGATTGTGCTAAGCAATTAACCACCAATGTAAATTTATAACGGGGCAGTTTCTCTTTCTTTAGGCAGGATGTCTAACTGTTTCTTTGCTGTCCACTAAATAATGGAAAATGCAACTGATATTTAAAAAAAGCAACACACATAGAGTTGTGAAGGGATAAGAGCAAAACTGCACCCAGGCTTCCAGTGTACAATAATCATGGCACCAGTCTCTAAAAGAATCTCTGTTACTTTGTCTCTTCTGTTTTCCTGACAAGGAAGAACATTTGGATGGAAAGGGTCTGCTTGTCTATCATCCCATCACTGCAGAAGCAAGTACCTCTCTCACAACTGGTGTAAATGAGAAGTAACTCCTTTGATGTTGATGGAATTACACCAGCGTCAGATTGTTATTAGAGGAGACTCCAACCCAATGAGGCCAGGGGTTTCCATAGAAGTTATATTAATTCAGAGTGAAATTCAACCATAAAGCGGGTCAGCACAAGTCCTATTCAGGACTCAGAGCCCACTTACCCCTGTTTGAGGGCATAAGCAGTGCCTAGCCTTTGTGCTGACTTGGCACATGGGGCTGAAATTCACCCTGTGTGAAAATGGATCCAGTGGCTGGAAGCTGAAGCGAGACAAATTCAGACTAGAAAAAAAGGCGTACATTTTTAACAGTGAGAGCAATTAACCACTGGAACAACTTGCCTAAGAATGTGGTGGCTTCTCCATCACCTCAAGCCTTTGTAACAAGACTGGATGTCTTTCTACAAGAGATGCTCTAACTCAAAGAGAAGTTATGGGCTTGGTGCAGAAATGACTGAGTGAGGTTCTCTGGCCTGAGTTATAACAGAAGTTCAGACTGGATGGTCATCATGGTCTCTTCTGGCTTTATAATCTATGGATAGTTTTGTGCGTTGTTTTCAACCCATGGCATTATGAAAGCCCCCTCAGGCCTGGTATTTCATATTCACGCTAAACATTTAGTTCAAGCTAAAAACTTTTAAAATATGATGCACTATGAAATCAGGGCCCCCTCCCACCCCTTTGCTAAATGAAAAGAATGGGTTCTGCTGCTTATGAAAGAAATTACTACTAAAATATTTTTAAAAATTAACCTCTGACTTGTCCAGTAAAATATATTTACAACTAGGTCCCAGAAAGAAAATATTTGGAAAGCATTTCAGTGAAGACAAGGGTTTCTCTTGTAACAAAGCACCACACAATTACTTCTTCCTGCACAGAATTTGTTTGGAATCAATGATCCTACATTAAAAAAAGCACTTAAAAGTACAACTGAAGTATTGCCAGGACATATGTAATTGTAGTAACTTGGTTACGCTATTCTGTAGCATGGTATTATGAAGACAAATGGATGACTTTGTTGTTTGTAATCATCAGGATTTTCCAGAAGATTAAACATATGAAAGCAAAGCTTCCTAAGCAATTCCCTAGGAGATTTCATCATATCACAGAGCAGGTTCAAAAGCAACAGCTGATCTAATTCCAAAAGCTCTTAAACTCACTGTACATTCCAATGTATTCTTCCTGGTGCTTTTGTGAGCTTTTTACACACCAGGCCAAATTCCAGGCTTTCGTGCAAAGCCTGACAACCAGGCTTTGTGCAGAGCTCTTTGTGGAGACTGGGGAATTTACTCCTCCTTTATCATGCTGGAGCACTAACGCAGCTGCTGCCCTTAGAGTTCCCCTTATATAGGGAGATTTTGGTCAGTGGGATCTACACAGTCATGGATCTGTTACTGATGGTCATTCACCAAGGCAGCATGGTCTAGTGAATTGAGCACAAGGCTGGAGGCCAGGGAGGCCTGTGTTAAAATCCTACTTCTACTACTGTCTAGTCTTAATTTCTACTAAACACTGGGCCTGATTCTGCTCTCACTTAAACCAATGGAGTTACACAGGTAAAGATGGTCTGAGAGCAAATTCTGTCCTATTTTTCAGCTATGCTGCAGAAACAGACTCAGAGGGCCACATCCTCAGCGGACATAAATCAACAAAGCTTTATTGAAGTCAATATACCTATGCTGATTTACACTGGCTGAAACTCTGACCCTCAGATTTAAAGGTTTAACCTGAAGAGCGCTGTGTGGCCTAGTGGATTTGACATAAGACTGAGTGTCAGGAGACCAGGGTTGTGACACTAACTCATAGCCACTTCACCTCTCTGAGCCTCAGTCACTTCCTCTGTATAATGACATAACAACATTTACTTACACGCTGTTGGACGTGTTGTGAGGCCTAACTAAATAATGGGCCGGCTCCTCAGTTGGTGTAAATCACTGTGGCTCCATTGAGATCAGTGGAGCTGTGCTGATTTACTCCAGCTGAGGGGCTGGCTCAGTCTTTGCAAAGTGTTAGATTGATGAAAACTATTATGAAAGCCAGTTCTCAGTGGACAGGAGTCATGAGGTCCTTCCTTCCAGTCCGTGATCCACCCACTAGGCAACCCTTCTCCTGCTACAAACCTGGCTTTCCGTTCAGCTTGACAACTCCCAGCTGCAAATTGCAGAGCAAAAGTGACCTTGCAGTTCCCTCCCCCCACTGTACTTCAATGCAAACAGTTTCCAGGCGCCTCTAATTTCATAAAAATATTGAAATGGAAGGGGCTGACACCAGTTACACAGCTTAGGCAAGTCTCCAAAGGCTCTTTTATCATGTTACAATTCTCATTCATCCAATATGTGATGCTTTGCTACAACACAAGCGATTGAGAATTTTTATATGATCCAAAGTAAGAATGTGTGCCATGGCGGGTGCTGCCAGATGGTACTGTTCCAGAGAGTCTTCCAAATTCTTTTTCTTAGCATGCAAGAAAATGCTCAGCCTTGGGAAAACTCACTGTATTATTATTAGTTTTTCTAGGCAAGGAACAGAAATGGGAGTTGCGAAAGCAGCAGCCGAATTTGCTTTCTGCCTTGATCTCCAATTGGAGTCAATTCTTGAGGCAGAGGTGTTCCCTAGGAACTTGGCATTGGCTTAGGGCTGAGATTCCTGAAAGAATGGCTTGCCCTGCATGCAGTTTGTGACCACTTCTGCTCCAGGACTGGTGTGTGTGCAAATAAAATAAGCTACACTTAGAATATACCCGGACTCTGTATCATTTATTTCTCCTCCACTGAGAAGTTGACCTGAAAGACCCTGGACATCTGCTATTGCTCAGAGAGGGGAGACAGTCTCATGCAAAACAGCTCCTCTCATAGTCCTATATGAAGCCAGCTATTTAAGAGTCAGAATATGCAGTCTGCAGCTCACTTCCAAAATCCTCTACAAACGATGGTGTTTTTGTGACTCTTCATTGGAGAAACATTCTATTTTCTTGCAATATTTCTTTTCAATTTCCAAATAGCCTTGCTGAATTAAGTTGCCATAGTTACAATAGGACTGTGGCAGACCCTTGATCATCATGATTATGGCATATTTGCACTCAGAGAACTAAGGCTGCATCTTTCATGTTCAGTCTTAAGCACTTCTGTGAATGTGAATCATTTGATGCAGCTTGGAATATGATAAGTAAAACAGCAGGGGAAAATGACAACTTCACAGCAGTTTGATTTCTTCAGTTAAAACCAAATTCCAAGCTTTATTCCAGTTAGAAATCGGATTTAAAAAATAAATAGGAACATTTCAACAGTCGATATAGAAGAGAGACTTTTAAACAGCTTTAAAAAGTATCCCAGGCTGCTGCTTTGACTCTTGAGCTATCAAAGGCACAGTCTGGTTCCCATGAATGAAGAGCGCAGAACTGGCTGAGATTCGAACCCTCTCCCCGTTTTGGGTTGTTACGTTAAAAAAAAAACGTAGCAGTCTTGCCCTCACACTGGTTAGTACAACAATTTTTCATTCCATTGGCACCATCTCTGCTAGAGTACATAGTGTCTCCCATCTGGAGGCGGCCAAGTCCTCTCTGTTGATCCAAAATAGTTAAAAAAAAATTATTGGGGTAGGGGGCGGAGAATAGAAAGAGAGATCCTTGAAGCTTTTTCTTGGATCCCTGCATGAAAACAATTTTCAGGGAAGAACAATTAAATGAGAGCAGGGATGCATGCTTGCTTTCACATGTTTGCATCTGACTTATTGCAAGGGTTAAGAGCAAGATAGTACGCTCAAGTGATTCCAGATGGGCCAATATTAATATCTTTCTTTTCCTGATGAATGAGAAGGTATGACCCAGTTAGGAAACTGCTAAAATTACAGGCGCCACAGAGGCTTTGACTGGTGCCCTACCACAGATTTTTTTATCCTTACCTCGGCAACTGTAATGCTGATGAGCCGCTCGAACCTGCTGAAGGAGACGTTCCAGGGCTTCGGTATGTCCCCAGTGCCTAGGTTCTCTGCCATCGCAGTCTTTCCAGTCTGTTGAACAAAAGAAATAAACAGATGGAAATGTAAAGGAGGAGAAGAGGGCTCTAAAATGTTTTCTTGCTCCTCATGTTTCCTGGCTGTTGGGGGGGGGGATTTGCATATATGCACATGGGATGGAATGGCACTGCCTACACTATAAGCTTCCTCTCCCCCTGCAAAATAGATAATATAATAATAGCAATATAGGGCAAGAGATTCTAAAGAAATCAGCTCCCAGCAGCTTCTGTTGTGACAATTACTGCCAGAAACATCTAGCTGAGGTACCTATATGCCCCCCACTGCCATAGCTGGTCAGAAAATGGGGTTTACCATAGCCTCTGAATGTCTCACAATTGTTAATATAATTATCCTTTATCCCATTTTACAGATGGGGTGCTGAGACACAGAGAGAGACTAAGTGACGTGCCCAAGGTCACATGGGAAATCTGTTGTGGAGCAGAGAATCGAACCCAGGTCTCCTGATGGTGCCCAAACCATTGGAACATCCTTGCTTGCTGGGCTCAGCACTTTTGAAAACCTGTTCCTGGTTTGCTAGCTAAAATCTCAGCCTTACTAAAACCTTCCATCACAAATTCTTTGTCATGGGCATGAGAAAATCAACTGAGTTCATAAAATCCAGGCGAGCCATGATTTCAGATAATTTAAAATGTTATATTCACACTTCTTTTATTTACAAAAATAAAATGAAATAAAATAAAAAAAGACCTACACACCCCGGTTTCACAAATAAAAGCGTGCCCTTGGCATGTCAGTGCATCAACAGATTCCTTCTTCTCTTCTCAGCGGGCACAGAAGACATGCGCCACCAGCTAACTACTCACTTGCTGAACATACAGTACTAATTTAAGTTGAGAGTGACATATTCCTTCCCAGAGACTCAACATGCCAGAGCCCTAAATGTGTTTTAGCCTTGACTTGCTACAAAGATAACAAGCCCCACATATGGGTGGATGTAGTGGACAGTGGCTACTCCTATAGTCTATGGAAGTAACAGCTGTAGAGAAGTATCCTTTATGTCAGATATTCTGGTGGATGTCAAAAGCAATAACTTTTGTAGGTCAACACTGGGAGATCAATTCTTAGCTATATTCGGTATCCACTGGGTGCAGGTATGTGGGGAGACACATAGGAACCATTTGCTGCTCGCGGATCCTGGGGCCGGCTGGAAGCTGGTGTCATTTAGAACAGCTTGGTTTGGCCTTCAGAGGGACATCTGCCAGCTGGGGATGGCCAGAGCAGAGCAGCATTCTGGCCATACCTCTTTTATTGCCGAAGTTTTCCTCGAATACATTCACTGGAGCTGGGGCGGGGGGTTGGGGGTGGGGGGAGGGAGAGGGGTTAGAAGCCAGCACTCAATGAGTCCCCCATGCCAGGAGAATCTCCAGCCAAGAAGATTAATTGACTTTGCAATCCCTCGGTGCCTTGGGGGGTGGAATGGGAGTCAAGCTTGAACCCTGGATCTTTAATTCCCCTAACACATTGATTCTCAGCGACCGGTCCACGGGCCGGTGCCAGTCTCTGAGATATCCCTGGCACAGGCAGCAAGCTGGTCTCTGGGATCAGAAAGGTTGAGAAACTCTGCACTAGCATATTTTTCTGGCGGTCATTATAGACCATTTTATAGAGTGTTAAAGAATCTAACTTTAGTTCGTAGCTTAGGGCCAAATTCTGCTCGGTTACACCAGTGTCATTCCAGGGGCACACTGCTCTTGCTGAGTACTTGCTTTGCTAGCTTTCAAACCCAGTGGTAAAGGCAGTCCCCTGGATAAAGACCTTCTCACTAGAATAAGTCCTGCTGACTGTAAGTGGACCAATGAATAAATAGCATGTTGCTATTTAGCAAGCTGAAATTCTGACGTTAACGTTACCTCATAAAAAGAGTTGAAACTTAGGCTAACAGAGTCTCACTCAAGCTTGAGCGTGTGTCATTGAGGACACATAACAATGAAAATACACCATAATGGCCAGCTATACAACGGGATCTGGGCCTGCTTAATAGTACCGTGTTCCCCGAAGAAAACGTATGCCAATGGTCTTGTTGAAACACTGTTCTTTGACACACGGGGGCCGTGCGTAAATTTCCATATGTATCATGGGCGATGACTGGTCTCTTTCTACTGTTGCCATGCCTGACTCTTCTAAAAATAACACTGCAGCCTGCCACGAGTGCCCCACCTGCAGCCGTGGCACCATTGTCATAGAAGACATTGACTGGGAGGAGGTAGGGGAAAGGTGGCTTTACTCCACCTAGATTCTCAGAAGCTGTGGGGACAAAGTGGCCTTAATTCTTACTTAACTGGGGCTGCCTATGGCTGCTCTGCAACTTTGTGTCCCTGCAGCACCGAGCTCTATGAGCACTTCCTTTCCCACCCGTGATCCTCCAGAGCAACAGGGCCCACAAGGAAGGCCACTGTTCATTTGCTTATATCGACCCTAGGCTGCTCCTAAACTGGGGACATTCTCTCCCAGGCCACTGAAGCACCATAATGCTGCCAGAGTGGCATAGGCAGGCTGCAGGAAGGGCCACAGGGTTTTGGTTGGGGCTGGTCAAAAACTTTCCATCAAAACTGCTTTCGACAGAAAATTGGGTTTTTGATAAAAGGAAAAGTTTGCTGGAATGTGCCTGCTCTCCTTGAAAATGTTTGTTTGTTGGAATACCGAAAAAGCCAATCCCAAAAATTTTCACTTGAAAACCAATTTTTTGGGGGTGTGTGTGTGTGTGTGTGGGGGGGGTACTTGTGGGGAGAAGTTTTCAGTTAAAAAAAAAAAAGCAGGTTCTTTTAGATGCAAAGCCTTAACTTTCTCCAGGAAAATAAACCCCATTTTCTGACCAGCTCTTGTTTGGGTTCATAGTGCCTGATGGAAAGCCCACTGAAGTCTGTGACAAGACTTCATTTGACTTCAGTGGGCTTTGGATCAGGCCCTTCTTGCAAAGTATTTTTAAAAGGTTGAACAAGAATACAAAGAAAGAGGCACTGTCAGAAGGATGGGACAATACAATATTCCCAGAATAATACCTCAGTCCAATACAGGGCTCCAGTATAAAATGCCACTTGTTTTGTCAGGGGTTCCCTGCTCTGCAGGGTTATGCTGTTGACTGACACTGAGGGTTTGTCTGCACTTATTGGTGGACCCACTCTGCGGCGATCAATCCACCGGGGGTCAATTTGTTAGAGTAACTCTGGATTTATATTGGTGTAAGTGAGAGCAGAATTCGGTCCAGAATAAGCCAGTAGTACTGTAACAGCCTCATTTACCCAAATTCCACTTCCCACAACTCTCAGCTAGTTAGTGTCAGTCCAGCTTCCTTTATGTTCTCACATTACCATTCAAGCTTATTAACTGGTTACATTAGCCTAATAAAAGAAAGTGCGAATGCAATAAAATGAAAACCTTCACCACACTAATCAATACAAGGGAAGTTGTAATGTGCCTAGCCAATTCAGCAGTGAATACTAATCCAGGAAAAGTGACTAACAATAGGATGCCATTAGGATAAATTAAAAAATTGCAAAAGAAAAATTACGGTCCCAGTGGAGTTTCAGCAAACCCACCATGATTTTTAAAAAGAAGGCGGGTTTCAGACATGTGGAACACTTTAACTACTACTTAACTACTACTGTGAACATGCATGCACATAAGTATCTCTACTTATATGAGCAGTCCATTAACTTCATGGAGAATTAACACCTCTCAAAATCTTAAAGGATTGGACCCACCAATGTTTGTTTCAGTGCAATGCACAGGGCAGAATTGTCTGCGCTATCAATGTTTTCCTGATGGTAGTTCAGATTCAGACTATGATCTTCTCTTTTCCTTACATTATAGAAAGTTCAATATGACAGAAGCCTATTAAAGGACATAAGGATCAAAATCCTAACTCTTGTGCATATATGTATACAGGATCAGGTCCTAAAGAGACAACCTGCTGACAAAGGACTGGAAAAAGTGTGGAAGTGGAAACAGTACAGGATAATTCTTTCCAGGTTTTTTTTGTTTGAAGTTATATTTTATTTATTTCATTCCTGGGTGACAATGGGTCAAATTCACTTTAAAAACAAAAAGACTCTGATAAAGTAGCTCTAATAAATCAATCATGGTGATCTTAACCTACTAGAAGGAGAAGCACAGGCAGGAGTGGTAGTCTGTGAAGGTCCCCATCCTTTCATGTTGTATGCTGAGACACGAGCGTAATAACTTTGGCCCTGCAAATGCGTTGAAATGGAAACAAAATGTTATTAAACATTTCACTTAAAAATATTAACAGTAATACTTTGCACTTTGCTTCTTCAATGCCCCATACAAACATCAACTAATGAACCCCTTATCATAGCGACTTTTAAAATTACTTATAGCCAGTTCTACAATCCTAACTCATACCTAATAGGGCCACTGAACTCAATAATTGGTGCAGAGAAGTTAAATGACTTGCCCGGGGCTATACAGTGAGTCAGTGGCAAAGTGGTGAAATCAGAGAGATTAGTATGTACGTACTACTCACTCTAAAGGTCATAGAATCAGGGCCTATGAAAATATATAATGAACTAATGATTACAGTTTTAGGGGTTTTTTGTTTGTTTGTTTGTCTCCCAGCAGTAGAGTAATCCCTATGACTGGGATCAATAGAAATCTGCTTTGTTTAAATACTAAAAAGTTTACCCAAAGCTTATCTAACTGTCCATCCTCTTTGGTCTAAAAAACTGGGCTGGAGTTGCTATGAGAACAGATGTTTTTGCTAGATTTACAGCACTTCCCATTCTAGTTAGGTTGGAAAAACTGCAGAAACAGCCTCCCTCTGTGATATTTTGGTCCTTCTCCTCTGGTCCTGGAGGAACCCAGGAAGCACTGAGGCTGGCAAAGGTGAAACGCAAACAAACTAAACGTTAAAACAACTTTTCTGAAGTTGAAAATAGGTTCTGGTTCAGTTCAAACCAGAGGTACAAAGATGATTGATTCCTTACTAATCCAATCTGTTTTGACCATTGCTTGTCTACATGGCACAAATCTGGACTATGGGGGTATGAACTGTACAGTGCTCTAACGTGTTGAGCTGTAACTGCTCCATGTAGACCTTGCTGGCACAAAACCGAAAGATATCCAGCTCACACTGATGTAAAGTAGAACCTCAGAATTACGAACACCAGAGTTACGAACTGACTGGTCAACCACACACCTCATTTGGAACCAGAAGTATGCAATCAGGCAGCAGTAGAGACAAAACGAACAAACAAAAAGCAAACACAGTATTGTGTTAAATGTAAATAACTAAAAAAAATAAAGGGAAAGCAGCATTTTTCTTCTGCATAGTAAAGTTTCAAAACTTTATTAAGTCAACATTCAGTTGTAAACTTTTAAAAGAACAACCATAACGTTTTGTTCAAAGTTACAAACATTTCAGAGTTACAGACAACCTCCATTCCCGAGGTGTTCATAACTTTGAAGTTCTACTGTAGTCCCCTTTCAAACAGGATTACATGAATGTATACTAGATACCTTTTAGTTTACACTGGTGGAGTCAACCTGGAACAGTTAGAGCATGACTCGTTAGATTGCTCTACAATTCACACCCCTGTAGTCCAGACTCTGGTAATGTGTAGACAAGCCCTACGAATATAACTAAGGATGAGGTCCTTATATCCTTACTCACATTGGAGTATGCATCCGATGAAGTGAGCTGTAGCTCACGAAAGCTTATGCTCAAATAAATTGGTTAGTCTCTAAGGTGCCACAAGTCCTCCTTTTCTTTTTGCGAATACAGACTAACACGGCTGTTACTCTGAAACCTGTCACATTGGAGAGTGCCTTATTTCACAAGGAATCCCTAGGGGACTGATTCTCATTTGCATGAAGTTGTCCGTATGCCGCTCTGGCAATGGTAACAGGCCTCAGTATAAATGAGAATCAGGCTCACTGACTTCAGTGGGACTACTGGTGCATCAGGGTGGCAGATTCTGGTCCTTAGGACCCAGTCCTGCGAATAGTGTTTAGTCCCACTAACACCACAGTAGTAAGCTACTTCCAGCACTATGTGTTGGCAGGATCAGGACCTTAACTCGCTTGTAAGCTTGTGGGCAGATTCACCAGCCACAGAAGGAAACTACAGGCTTCTTTGTTCTATCTCAGGTACTTACATGGTCAATTTACTGTAGTATCCAAGTGCCTTGCAAGCTTCTCACAACAAATCTGTGAGGTAGGGAAGTCCTAGTGGGGGCAGAGAGGGTAAGTGACTAGCCCAAGATCATGCAGGGAGTCTGTGGCAGTGTAGGGATCTGAAGCCAGGCCTCCCCACTCCTACATGAGTGCCCTAGTCACTGGGCCAGCCTTCCCCTGCAACTCACAGCAATTTCCTCAGGACTTGTTTTGTTTCCAAAATTCAAAACTAGAGCAAATAAACTCAAGCTACTGAATTATAAATGCCTCAGGCATTTCCAGCCTCACACAACTGGGAGAGAGGACACATCCTTTGTGGCAGTCTCCTTTGCATCAGCTTCCTCTTTCCTTTTATAACTCTGCCTGGATCAGCCATGCGATAGGCGGGAACCTGGTAACTCCCTACACGCTCGAGTGCCTTTACACCTCGTCACACCACCAGAGCTAGGATACTCAGAACTAGGGCTGGTGTTCACTCCTTACTTCATTCCATTGTAGCTAGGTAGTACAGCTGAGTACTTAAATAGCTCAGCTACAAAGCATCAGGTAAGGAAGGCAGGAGAAGGAATGTATAGTGATTGAGTGTGTGGCAGATTGCAATTTACTGCATTTTGACAACTACAATCTCAGCTGGAATGGATCGTCTCTTGACTGAGACTGTGTAGTGCAAATAAGTGATACATTACACTTATGAGACACCTTTAAATTTAGGACATCAAGCTGATTTCCAAGCACTTTTCAATCCTCAAAACACCCCATGAAGTAGCAGATATTATGTCTGTTTCCCCCATAGTGAAACAGAGGTTAAGGCCCATATCCACAAAATCAATGGAAGTTAGGAGCTTAAATTCCTTTGTGGATCCTGGGCCCAAGTCACATAAAAATTCAGTCACATAGCTGGGAACAGAATCAGCAATTGCTTGCCCAGACCTGTGTTCTAACCACTAGACAATGTTCCCACACCCAGAGTCACCTTCCTCCAAACATACTACCCAAGGTGCTTTGACCAGAATATCATGAGAGATTGGAAGACATAGTTCAAAGATCTCCACAAAATCCCAGTACGGGTGGATCCCTGAGTTAATGGACCACAGTGGGTCCAAAAGAGACATTACAAACTATCAATTATCACTTAGGGAGATTCTTGACATTAATGGACAGCTCCACAGTCCTGCATCACAGCCTGCGCGCCAATGCAGACAGAAGCGTCTAGACACCTAACACGGCTCCCATCGAGCTTTACCATTGATTTGAATGAGACTAGCGTTAGCCCAGTGAGGAGTGTTTTTCGAAAATCCTGCCCTTCATTTAAAGATACGGCATCCTTGGCAGAGAGTGTGAGTGTAGACAGCGTACAATTGGCTCTGCTGTTTACATGTGCCCCTGAAAGTGACTATGCAAGCTGAGGTGCTTTTATGTCTAGTAAAGGTACTTTGAGAACATAGGTACTTTGAGGTGCGTTGAGGAACATAAAGGTACTTTGAGGTACTTTGCTGAGAACATAGCCCAAATGCAGGAAATACAGGCTATGGCCCGGCAGCCTGGAAAAGTTTCAAATCAAAGCTCTTCAGACTGAAAAAATGCCTGTTCTATTCTGGCTGGGAGGTTTTTATATTGTGCCCATCACTTTACTCTTTGCCTATCTACCCTACAATCGGACCTGTGACTGCTGCAGGGGTGGGCACCCCTGAGCTAGCTTTGACCTAGCTAGCATGAGTGGCTATAGGAGTGACGCTCCAGCAGCTAGCTGCCTAAGTAAGTGACCAAGGTGGGCTTGTACAGCCTGGGTTGAAGCCTGTGGTGCTGCAGCCTCACTGCTAGCTTAGAGTTAGCTTGCATATGCCTACATGGGCTGCAATCATCCCTCCACCTGCAGTGTAGACATGCTTCCAGGCATACACATTTGAGAATTTTAACCCAAGCAGACAGTCAGATCTCGAACACCTGTGCTTCAGAGTACTGGCGAGGGGTTTTTGGCATAAACTTGTTTTTCTCTCTGCTGTTATTTTGTCTTAAGGGCCTGATTCAATCCCGAGTGAAGACTCTCATTGACTTCAGTGTGTGCGGGATCAAGCCCCAAGTGAATGGTTCCAGCGCAAATATTTGTGTGAATTTTGAACAAGGTTTGTTCTCGGCAAGTATTTGCAAAAGCAAAATTTGCTTGCACAAATGTTCACAAAAAGCCTGCAGAAAAGCGTTACAAACATATGGTTCAAGTTAGCCTGCTTAAAAATCCAAGTGAATATTCATGAGAGATTTTCTCCGTCATTGACCCAGTTCTTATCTGTATGAAAATACACATCTTCTGAAAAGACTGCAATCAGTGACTTTGTTCCTGAATGAGGTAGAGGAGATAGAATTGTTATTTTAACCATCAGACATGGAGTCAGGATTGGATCTCTCAGGAGCCTTTGATCTGCACTAAGATTATCCTGTGATCCAGAGAGCAGCGGCTTTCATTCCAATCTTTTCTGATCTCCCCATAACATGACAATTTACAAAACAGTTCCTGCTGTCTCTCTATTCCTTTGTGACTTTCAGATTATGGATACCAGACATATTATGCTTAATAACTGGCAGTTGTTGTCAGAGGAATGGCACTTGGCTGTTCTTGCCAAGAGGCCTGGATGCAAATGTCACAGCCCGTGTACCATTTGGGGAGTTTAAGATCTAAATTAATGATTTGGCATTTACCATTCTGAGGCCTGTGATGGTGCATCTCAAAGACTGAAGATTGTCCATGATTATTTCCCCAGCCAAAGGAGAAAAGTCTTCAGAACAGCTCCATTCCACTAGAAAATAAATAACAAGGGGGAAATGTAATCAGATTTCAGTGTCAGGTAAAGAAATTGAGGCAGTTTAGCAACTCGGAAATTAACTAGCCTTCTTTTTCTTCCCCCCGCCACCTCCCATTTCCCTATTAGCTCTCCCATGGGACTATAGCGAGACAAAATGATGATGTTTCACAACACTGTGAACAGCAATTGACTGTGGTTTGTGTGTCTCTCAATAACAAAAAATAGCTCAAAAGCTTTTCATAAAAGTACATTTAAAATGTTTTGGCATGCAAGTTATATTCAGTTCGCATTTGCTCTCATTTAAGCAACTTCCTTTTAAAGAAAAAGCAGCAGCAGGAAAAACATCTTGTGTGGAGGACTTTGGTCTGCAAACACAATGAAGCAAGCCTATAAATAAAAATCAATAGAAAGCCCCTGATCTTGCAAATGGATTTGCGTGGGTGGACCCTTGTGCCTATGCAGAGCCCCAGGGAATCAGTGAAGTTTCACACGAGTGCCAAGTTCTGATCATAGATTCCGAAGCCAGAAGGGATCATTGTGATCATCTAGTCTGACCTCCTGTTTAGCACAGGCTACAGAACTTGCCCAAAATAATTCCTAGTGTAGATCTTTTAGAAAAAACACCTAGATTTAAAAAAATAGGCAATGATGGAGAATCCACCCTGATCCTTGGTAAATTGTTCCAATCGTCAATTACCCCCACTGTTAAAAATGCACATGTTATTTACAGTTTCAATTTTTCTAGCTTCAGTTTCCAACTAGCTGATCGTGTTATACCTTTGCCTGCTGGATTGAAGAGTCCATTATGAAATATTTGTTCCCCAGATAGGTATGTATAAATTATGATCAGGTCATCCCTTAACAGTTTCTTTGGTAAGATAAACAGGTTTAGCTCCTTGAGTCTCTCTCAGTGGTTGTCAATCTTTTTTTATTTGCGGACCCCTAAAAAATTTCAAATGGACGTGCGGACCCCTTTGGAAATTTTGAATGGAGCTGCAGACCCCTTTGGAAATCTATTGTCTGTAAATATATGAATTCTGGCCAGTCAGTTTTCAGTCTAAATCTTTTGCGGACCTCTTAGACATAGTCCATGGACCCGAGGGGTCAGCGGATCACCTCAGCTTGAGAACCACTGGTCTATCACAATAAACCACGTTTTCCAACCCTTCAATCATTCTTATGGCTCTTCTCTGGATCCTCTCCAATTTATCAACATCCTTCTTGAACTGCCAATCCCAGAAATGGATCGTATTCCAGCAGCAGTGAGAATGGTACCAAATACTCTACTCTCCTATTTATGCATCCAAGGATCACATTCTCCCTTTTGGCTATAGCATCCCACTGGGAGCTCATGTTCAGCTCCAAGTATTTTTCAGTCATTGCATCCCAGGATAGAGTAAATATGGCCTACATATTATAACACATCACGTAGCTATTACTGCAGGAGCCATTACCCCTTTTTTGGCCTAAAAGTTGGCCTGAGTGGCTAATAAAACTTTGGGTTCTTGCAGGTTATTCCAGTTAGGAGGAGAAATGGGATGGGGCCAGATACCTCTGATGCAATCTTGTTTATTTACAAAGAATGTACAAAGTCCTGTTTCCTTGAACACAGGAGGAATCAAAGAGGAGATAGTTTCTTGGCATATAGCCCCCAAACTCTTTTAGCCAGCACCACACTGTGCTTGTCCGTGCTGTGTGTGTAGTTTTCTTCTCTCTCTCTTCCACCAGCCCACCCAGAACAATATCCTGTGAAACCCTCTGTACATGTAGTACTCATTCCTGGGTCAACTCGCAAACATATTTGTTTTAGGAGTGGACTTTTATAAAGGAGCATCAGCTATCTTAAATGATGGGTTGGAGTTGCAACCACCAGCTTCAATGATATTTTGCCCAACCCGCAACAGAATTATCCTCTCTGGGCCTGATCCAAAGCTCACTGAAGTCAATAGGAGTCTTTCTATTGACTTCAGAGGACATAGGACCAGATCTCTACTCCATTTCAGATTGTGTTACATAATCACAGAAGTCACACAGAACCATGAGGAATTACTGAGCAGTAGCCCACTATGAAAGTGAATCAAATGATGCTGTATTGACATATACTTTGCAACTGAAGGGGCTTATCCTGTGGGCTTAAGCAGATGCTGGGGTATCTTTACTCACTTAAGTCTTCCCGTTAACTTATAAGAAGTACTCATGAGTGAAAGATTTACAGGATCAGTCCCACTGCCATCAATCTCCCCCCTCCATTCCTTGCAAAAATGAATGAGAACATAAAAATAATATAAAATAGAGTGATGCAGACAAGTTAAATAGTTTTTAAAATGAGCACAAGCAAGTGGGGAAGTGTGACTGCTGACAGGAAAATAGCCTCTCTTTTTTAAAAAAAATTATACTCTAGCAATGGCAGGTACCAGGGGTATAGTCAAAGGCCAGTTACTATTGAAGACTCACACATCTGGGATTTAATAGTTGTCCACTTCAAAAACGCATCAGACTCAAACTTGTGGACAAGCTGTCATCCTGGACATCTATTTCAACAAACCCCCACAATGTCATTAAAGGTTAGAGACCAGCTTCTTCTCTCAGGTATGCTGATGTAAGTGTGGAAAAACTCCATTAGTTTTTTGCATTTACACCAATGTAACTGAGAGAAGAAGTTGCTGCAAAGATTTTTGCATTTTAGACCCCCAAAATTCCCCAGAGAGGTTACTATTTTCAGAGGTTTAATTGTTATCAGCTTTAGTTTTTAAGATCAAGCACTAGATAAAAGTCTATTTAGAGCATATGATTCTCATACAGATCACTGGTAAAGCTGAGTCTGCCTTATTTGGAAAAAAAGAAAATAATATTTCACAATATTTTCTGCTTAGCAATTAATTTCCATATATCTGCAGGGTTGCCAGAACAAGAGGCTCATGCCACCACCTTTCCCTTCTCTTCTCATTCCATCCCCCATGCTCAGCACTCCCTTTCTCCCTGACAGTGCTGTGTGATCTTAGATATTATATGCTATGTTCTCAAACACTTTAACATTCACTGCTAAGTAAACACTGTTGTTCTTGATTTTGTCCATTTGCCTCTGGCTTTTTTCACGACACATTTCCCTAGAGTTCCGTGGAGTTTTAACTACCTATCTACCGCTGGCTTTAATGGGAATCTCCATCCGCCTCTATGAACATGTAGAGATTGTTACTGTAAGATGTTGTAGGGTTTTTGGTGTGTGGAGGGTTTAATTATAGCAGTGCCTGTAAGTGCCATTATATTTGATGGCCTGTCAGAGTTTCCATTGTAAACCATGATTTTCAGGGTTTTATAACTCAGCTGTATTAAATCACTTAGAACTGAAGTCTGGAATGCATGCTGCTAGCATGGACATGTTCCCTTACTGCAGTAGGGTACATTGGAGAAGCCAGTCCTAAGCTGCTGAGCATCTAACAAACAGGCTTTCCGTCATTTCAGCTGCCTTTTTTCTTCTCACAGATCCAGGTTAAAACAAGATGGTGACATTTAGGGCCAGATTCTGTGGAACAGCATTTTGCTCCACTCAGCCCAATGGGACTAGAGTCAGAGTAAGGTACTTCTCAGCATGAGAAATGGTGTGTGTCCTGTGTATGTAAGACAAATGCTCGAAACTCTGAGAGAGCGGAGACTACGGGAGCTTTAAGCCACCTTTGGACCTTCCCAATCCTAGGCTGTTTTGGGGATTGTGCATAAATTTACACAGCCCAGGAAGGCCATCTAAACTATGGCAGCCCCCACAGGAAGCCCCGAGGGCTGTAGTGCTACCAGAAATCTCTGGCTTGCTGCATGCTGCAGCCCTGTCCTAGCACGCCCCTCCTGCCCCAGCACATCCACATGCTTCAGGGCTTACAGGGGAGTCCTTGGAAGGCAGCATTATGTCTATCTTCACCAGTGCATGTGCCAGGAGAACCCTCCTTCAGTGGGAACCAGGGCGTTTAGGGTCCCTTTACACTGCTCTGCCTGGTTTACCCAGCATGAAGGATTTGGAGCAGGGGTGAAGATCTCGACTAGCTTCAGAACCTAGTCCTTAATATAATGAAAGTCCTTCAATAAGGAGTGTGGCCCTGATTTTCATTGACACTAAGGCTCCTTGACACCATTCTGTAATTTATGCCCATTTTAAGGCCCCTTATAAGATGCCAGGGAGGTGTAAAAAGGCCTGAGTGTAAATGAGAATCAGCTCCTGTGTCTTTGTATGTATTCGGACAGGAGCTAGCATAATGGGGCCCCATTTCTGCTTGAGACCACTGGATGCTAATACAGTTACATAATATTAACAACGGCTAATGGCTTGTAGAAGGATACCTCAAAAAAGAGACAGAAAGCCTCATTATGAGTGCACAAGAGTAGACCTTAAGGACTAATTGCATTCAAAACAAAATTGACCATCAGAACTGCTCCCCGAACTGCAGAATGTGTTCTGAAAAGGAAGCGATGGTGGAGCATCTGTTGAGCAGGCACTCGTCACATGCTCCAGTGTCTCTTCCTTTTCAGAAGAGCCTGGGCAGGAGGCAATATGTGAACAGACACAATGAGGTCGCCAAGTCTGTACTGGAGCCTCTGTGGCAAGTACGGATTTAAACGCACCATGCGGTATTATAACCACTGAACCGAAAGCGCTCTAGAGAATGAAGAGGCTCAGATTTTATGGGATCTGGCAATTGTCACAGACTGAACAGTGCAGGCAAACAGGCCGTACACAGTTGTTGCGGAAAAGAAGACAAATAAGACCATGTTAACTGAGATTGCCATACCAGCAGACAGAAACACAAAAAAGAAACAAGAAGAGAAGATAGCAAAGTCTGAAGAACTCTGCCATGTAGTGGAACGGTTATGGACAACAAGAACAAAGATGATCCAGTGATTACTGGAGCACTTGGAGCAACCCAGAAGGGTCTGAATGAGCTGCTCAAAGACATGTTAGGAGTGCAAAACATCACGATCAGTGACCTCCAGCAGACAGTGCTCTTAGGCAGTGGAAGAATTTAAAGGAAAGGCAAAGGAGAATGATTGTATCTGAGCACACAAAATGCAGGAATTCTGCAGAGGGGTTAACAAAACTCCCGACTATCCAATCGTACAAAGTAGGGCTGTCAAGTGATTAAAAAAAATTAATCGCGATTAATCGCGCTGTTAAACAATAATAGAATACCATTTATTTAAATATTTGTGGATGTTTTCTACATTTTCAAATATATTGATTTCAGTTACAACACAGAATACAAAGTGTACAGTGCTCACTTTAGATGTATTTTTGATTACAAATATTTGCACTGTAAAAAAACAGCATTTTTTCAATTCGTCTAATACAAAGTACTGAAGTGCAATCTCTTTATCTTGAAAGTTGAACTTACAAATGTAGAATTATGTACAAAAAAACCTGCATTCAAAAATAAAAATATAAAACTTTAGCGCCTACAAGTCCAATTAGTCCTATTTCATGTTCAGCCAATCGCTCAGAGAACAAGTTCGTTTACATTTGCAGAAGATAATGCTGTCTGCTTTTTGTTTACAGAGTCACCTGAAAGTGAGAACAGGCATTTATTTGCATGGTACTGTTGTAGCCGGCATCGCAAGATATTTATGTGCCCAGATGCATTAAAGATTCATATGTCCCTTCATGCTTCAACCACCATTCCAGGGGACATGAGTCCATGTTGAAGATGGGTTCTGCTCGATAATGATCCAAAGCAGTGTGGACTGACGCATGTTCATTTTCATCATGAGTCAGATGCCACCAGCAGAAGGTTGATTTTCCTTTTTGGTGGTTCAGGTTCTGTAGTTTCCGCATCAAAGTGTTGCTCTTTTAAGACTTCTGAAAGCATGCTCCACACCTCATCCCTCTCAAATTTTTGAAGGCACTTCAGATTCTTAAACCTTGGGTTGAGTGCTGTAGCCATCTTTAGAAATTTCACATTGGTACCTTCTTTTGCATTTTGTCAGATTTGCAGTGAAAGTGTTCTTAAAACAACCAACATGTGCTGGGTCATCATCCGAGACTGCTATAACATGAAATATATGGCAGAATGCGGGTAAAACAGAACAGGAGACATACAATTCTCCACCGAGGAGTTCAGTCATAAATTTAATTAACACATTTTTTTAATGAGTGTCATCAGCATGGAAGCATGTCCTCTGGCTTGGTGGCTGAAGTATGAAGAGGCATATGAATCTTTAGCGCATCCGGCACATAAATATCTTGTGATGCCAGGTACAACAGTGCCATGCGAATGCCTGTTCTCACTTTCAGGTGATATTCTAATTAAGAAGTGGGCAGCTTTATCTCCTGTAAATGTAAACAAAATGTGTTTGTCTGAGTGATTGGCTGAACAAGAAGTAGGACTGAGTGGACTTGTAGGCTTCCAAGTTTTACATTGTTTTGTTTTTGAGTGCAGTTATGTAACAAAAAATCTATATTTGTAAGTTGCACTTTCATGATAAAGAGATTGCACTACAGTACTTGTATGAGGTGAACTGAAAAATATTATTTCTTTTGTTTATCATTTTTACAATGCAAATATTTGTCACAAAATAATATAAAGTGAGCACTGTACACTTTGTATTCTGTGTTTTAATTGAAATCAATATATTTGAAAATGTAGAAAAATATCTAAAAATATTTACTAAAATTCTATTGTTTAACAGTGTGATTAAACCTGTAATTAATCACGATTAATTTTTTTTATTGCAATTAATTTTTTTGAGTTAATCCCGTGACCTATTTGCGATTAATCAACAGCCCTAGTACAGAGTCATGATCAGGATTTTTTGGTGACTTATGGGATATATTTTAGACAGTAACTTTCCCTTTTATGCTTAAAGATCTTCTACGTTATGAAGGCTATTTGTTTAAAAAAAAACCCAACAAAACATCCCAATGATGTAGTACTGAAGGATAATAATTTATTAAATAAAATAATAAAAATAATAATCCATTTCCCCAAATATTCAGAGATCACAGAACTCAAAGAAAGAAACTGGGTAATAAAAAGGTGTGCATTTTACGAACAGCAAGAAAAGGCTGAGGTCCCCTCCCTCCACAGCCATTATTGTACCCATCAAAACAAAAGAGGAGGTTTTCAAAATAATAAAACAAAAATGTATTGTAAACAGGTGAAAGCAGTTCTAACAGCTCCGAGCAAACCGATGCCCTGTCTCACACAGCTAGCTGGGGGCATGAGATAAGGGCAAGTGATTCTTTCTAATATGCTCACTCGGCACCTGGCCAACATTCTCAGCTAGTACTCCCTTGAGCAATTGGCAGGTGCCTAGCTACTGTGTCCAGGGGAGAGTGGCTGCCACTCTGCGGGTGTGACTAGGGGTATGTCTACACTTTGAGCCTGTTTAGGCTTATATTTCATTGAAATAAACTGCAGTCAACTGCAAATTAAAAGCATATTACTGCACAGTAAACCTTGTTCTGTGGCTTATTTATTTACACAGTAGTATTTTTACATAGCACAGTTGCAGTGAAAAGAAGCTAGCATGTCTGTGACACAGTCTTCACAGTCACTGTAATAATTTCTAACTGCAGGACTGCATCCATTGACTTCAATTGACATTTGATGAGGCCCACAATACAGAAAAATACTTCACGGTAAGGATAATGTGCTTATTGGTGCATCTCAGAGCGCACTGAGAGCAATTTTGGCAGAAGTTTCATTGCATATAATTTTTTTTTTTAACTATGTGTTAGTGTATGTTGCAAAGCTTGGTTGAAATGAATAAATTACCGGCACCACCGGATCTGAATGCATTTTTTTTAGTGTTGTATGAATAAAAGGCAATGGTATGATGTTGCAGAAATGCACTTCCTGGTAAGAATACTAGTTGCTGGGATGGTAATATTCTGAGCAATGGTTCAGGAGGATGCTTAAAAGGACATGGAATATTAATGATGCATCACAGTGTCATCCACAATCTGACACATACACAGAAATTAAGAGACTAATGCTCCATTGTTTTACAGCCTCTTTATATCATTCCAGTGGTGCAAAAAGGCGATAAGCCAGATGGAGCTGCTTGTCAAAGAATTCCTCTAGTGTACTGGGCATAGCTGGAATGTAGCCAGAATGTCTATTCACTTTGGCTTCCAAGTAGCTGGAATTTGGACACAGACTGTTCAGCCTGAGAATAGGGGAAGCACAAAAGTCGCTCAAAACCACCTTCCACCAAGCCCCATTCCTGCACTGAGCACAACTTGGTAGGACCAGAGAATTGTGGGCATCATTTAGGGCTTGATCCCGCATCCGCTCAGGTTAATGGCCAAACTCCCATAGACTTCAGAGGGAAGCAGGGTCTGTTCCTTTCTTGTTAGAGAAGGAGACCGGGAATTAAGACTTCTGGGTCTTATTTGAGACTTCTATTCCAAATAGTTTCCCCAGGCTCTTCACCACCATTGTACTCCAAACTCTACTCCCTTCCTGTTCCGGTCAGTTCCTGACTCACATTTTATGTAGAAAAACAAAAAACAAAAAAAGGTGTGTTCTTAACTTGGGTTAACAACTCAGGTTCAATTCACAGTCAAGACACGGCAGCTTGGCTTTTAATTCAGGTTAGCGGCTCAGGTGAAATTCTGTAGGGGTGCCGAGGTGGATCTCAGGCTGTTAACCCGAGTTCACAGCTGAGTTGCCATGTCTACACTGCTACCTTAATGTGAGTTAGCTAACCTAAGTTAAGACCACTCTTCCCCCTCCCTCCCCCCCAGTGTAGTCATACAGTCTGGGCCTTAATTCACCACTGATTGCCCTGCACTTGATGTTGCTATTCACACCGGTGCAAAGGGAGGGCAAAACATCACCAGATCAGAACTTCAACACTTTACATTCACTTTGTACTGGGATGCAGGGCAATCGAGAATCAGATCCTTGAAGACAACTTGGATGATGGAGAACATCGGGGTTGGGCTATGGTGAACCAAAGCAAAAAAGCAAGTGCCAGAGCTGAGAACACTCCTCCTGATTAAATCAAGAGACTGCTAGCTGGAATGCCTCAGACGGCCTTTATCTGTATTAGAGCAACTTTCACTGCTGTAACTTGCAAACCCCTCATATAGACGTGCTACACTGGTGAAAGGCGGGGCCTCTACTGGTGAAAGGCTTAGACAAAGGGCTCTGGACTATGGAGGTATGACATGGCTTTACTGCTATTGCACTGGATTCAATTTGCAACGGATATTGCAACTCACATGGGGCAATGAGAGAGAGAAGCCAGTGTCATAGGACACCCTCCAGTCTGAGCTGCAATACAGGGCAGTAACAATACTGTAATAATCCTGCAAGTCCTCATGAGGCCAAGCTAAGAAGTGGCTCTGTCTGTGGAACTGTCCCATGCTGATGATACTGCTGTTTTGTTGAAGTGAGGCTGACCGTTATATGGCTAATAGCCTCTAACTCTTCACTGTTTCTTATTCCCTTCTTCAAACTTGAGAACAAAAGGTACTTTCCTACCAATTTTGTCTCTTTTACCATTTCACAAATATTAATTTCTTTCCCTTTTGTTTCATGGTTTAGATTGTTAATGCACAACCCTTTTCAAAGACGGCTGCACAGATTTGGGGTATGCACGTTGTTGCTTAAAAATGTACACGCAGAAGCAGTGAGAGGGCACTAAATATTGCTTTTGAGTAGGTCCTACATAAAAAATGGCCATTGACAAGGTTTTTTTTAATCTTGGTTATGGAGAGGTAGATTGAAAACATAAAATAAAACATGAGACGGCAACATTTTAAAGGTTGGTAAAATTAAAGCTCTAAATAACATGATGATGGGACTTTAAGAAAGAACAAAAGACCGTCTACCCTCAGCATTTTTAAAGTGTGATGGGTCTGACTTGAACCCACAAAAGCAGAGGTATAAACATCTACGGATGAAGAGGGTCCTTTATAAGAGCTCAAGAACAAGAGCTCGTCTTATAGACTGTAGCAGCTGAGCTGTAAGATACCTTAGCGCTGCTGGGTGAATTAAGGATGGAGCATGCTCCAGCCCTGTTCTCGACACCCGAAAGGCCTGCTTTGTCTTGAACACTGAATGTCCTTGCTGTTGCGGGTTTCTATCTGACTCTTAACATTATGTCAGAGCAGGGGTTTTTTTTGTATCTAATATATTGGTGACTATGTGTTTTTAATGAAGGTGCCCTGTATTCCGGAGCTAGCAAATGCACGGTGTGTAGCTGCGGTTGCCAAGATAAGTAGTAATTTTTAAATAAACAGCAGTATAAACAGTTACATAAAACTCATGTAAATTGCTGGCACATAATTTTAGACTGGCTTAAGTTATGTAACCTACTTTTAGCCAAGATTTTTTTTCTTTCTTTTTTTAAAAAAATACCCAATTCATGCACTTTACATTTTAGAACAAGGGATAGGCTTCTTGTCACCTGTTTCTTTCCCACCGCTCCCTTTTTGGAGGCGATGCGCAGAGTGTAGGGCAGCTCACCAGAGGGATGGACGGACAAGAGATACAGCGAAGGTAATAAAACATCTCGCCCACCCCAATCATTGATTTATTCAGGAAAGGAGCACCTTTTCCTGAATAAACAGAAAGCACAAGCCACAGCAGAATTGGTCACTTCTTTTGGCATTTGTTTCCTCACTCACACTTAAATTACTTACCAAGTTGCTCTGTGGTTTAATTAGATCCAAAGATTTGATTTATGTTGGGAAGTTAGACCAAAGTATTGCAACCCTGGGGGACTAAACTATTGTGTGCCACAGGCGGAGAATAGAAGGGAGCAATGTGCTTCAATGTCAGAGGCCTTTGCAACAGCACGGAGTTGATTAAGTGAGATATACCCAGATGATCCAGGCAAGTGAACCATGCCTCATCCTGCAGAGAAAGGAGCCCCCCGCCCACCCCGACATACACAAGGTCCCAGCCAATCTGACATGGGAGGAAATTCCTTCCTGACCCCAAATCTGGTGATCAGATTAACTGTGAGCATGTGAACAAGACTCATCAGCCAGGCATCTAAGAAAGAGGATTCTCTGTACCACCTCACAGCACTAGTCTACTCCATCCAGTATCCTTTCTCCAGCTGCGGCCAATCTTTGTTGCTTCAGTTTCTTCAGTTCTTTTCTAATTCCAAGCATTGCACGACTCCCCCCCCAAGACCTATACACAATTTTCACTTTCCCCAACAGACACTTGGGATCTTCCTTCAAATTCTCTAAAGGGCAGGGGATGAGGAGATAGGAGCACCTGATCACATGTAATTTACTAGAGGCCTTAGCGTAAGTGTGATTCTAGTCCAAAGGCAACATGTCTTAGAAAAGCATAACTGCTTCTGGCCCCAATCTTACAAGCCCCCCATTCCCAGGGAATAGTTTTGACTCAAGCAAGCTGTGCCACCAAAGCCATGGGGATGGTGCACACCAGTAAGGACTATACACATGACTGATGCATGCATTGTCTGCGCTCAGGCTCTTTCTGAACTCTGCTACATTCAAAAATCCAATTAAAAAATGAACAGTCGTAAAGACGCATACACAGAAAAAAGGTCATTTCACTCACATGTGCCCAACATTTCAGGTATCAGAATGTTTAATGGCAACCGAACAAAAGAAAATACACTCACAGCCATCAAGTGAAATTGTTTGATGCCAGCATTGTTCTTTTAGTGCTGCAGTGTTAGAAACATTAAATAAAAAAAAAGTCTTATTTGCCGAGAGCATTAATTACTTATGTTTAGGGGTTTTATTTTTTCTAAGTTAATCCCTAAATTCTTTTTAAAATGCCATTAGATAGTGGTTGGGGATCAAAGAAATTCTCTGCTCAGCATGGGGGCTGCCTAAGCTGTGAAATTTTACTTTCACCAACAAAAGTACCAACTTTGAGGTGAAGAAAGAGGATCAGAAGCATTAGAGACAGAAGCAGAGCGCTCAGTGAAGATAAAGCAAACACAAACATGGGTTTACTTGCCCAACGTGTCCCTTGCTGCTTACTGTACTTGCATTACTTTGAGCATGGAACTCTTCTTCATACAGGAAACATGATCCAGGCACGGGGATAGGAAGGAACACAAAGTGTAGCAGGACTTGCAAATGGGGTAGTTCAATGTAATTTGTCAATTGGCGGGACCATGTGAGAGACCCAATATTAGTACAGTAAGGTCCTGGATTCTGCACACTGAGGTTTTTTGGATGTTGCAAGGTCCACAGAGATGAGCTTGACTGGATCCCCAACTGCACAGTACATTATGAAAAATTGGATCCTGCAGCCAGGCAAGGAGCTGGTACCAGATCTAGGGGCCTGATCCGAAACACATTGAAGTCAATGGAAAGAATCCCATAGACCACTGTGGGCTTTAGATGAGGTGACTGAAATGTTGTCAGACTGTGACATGTTTCTAACTTGATAGGAAAGTGGATTTCACAATATTTTTCAGGCCCCATGCACTTGTGTATGCCATGGGTCAAATCACCTTCTGGCTCAGTGAGACCTGCAAGAGAAAGGCAGGGAATCTCCATGAGAGTCTCCTTCGGAGCTTCCCGCTTAACATCTTCCAGCAGCGGGAGGGGTTCTGGTTCCTGTAAAATTTGCAGTGGGTGACCCCAGGGGTTGGGAGCCCTCACTAGAGCTGCAGAGACAGGAACCATCCTACAGGGACATTTCTTAGCCACCTGAAAAGCAGGGTGTCCTGGTGGAATGAAAATGAGGCTATGAACAAGGAGGGCTGGAGTTCTAATCCTGGCAATGCCATTGATATTTTGCTCAAAGTTACACAATATACTTTACCTTTCTATCCCAGTTTCCCATTTCCAAAGTAGGGATAATAGTTATTCACGAAGCCCAAGGGGTGATGTGAGGGTTATTGATCTAATGTCTGAAGAGTGCTTTCAAAATGCAAAGTACTAGCAAAATACTAATTATTAATTATTATGATTAGGGATGTCCATTAATCACACGTAACTCACATGATTAACTAAAAACATTAATCACGATTTTAAAAAATTACTCACAATTAATAGCAATTTTAATCGCACTGTTAAGCAATAGAAGAGCAATTGAAATTTAGTAAATATTTTTGGATGTTTTTCTACATTTTCAAATGTATTGATTTCTGTTACAACAGAATACAAAGTGTACAGTGCTCACTTTATATTATTATTTTTGATTACTAATATTTGCACTCTAAAAATGATAAAATAGTATTTTTCAATTAACCTTATTCAAGTACTGTAGTGCAATGGAAGTGCAATTTACAAATGTAGATTTTTTTTGGTTATATGACTGCACTCAAAAACAAAACAATGTATAACTTGAGAGCCTACAAGTCCACTCAGTCCTACTTCTTGTTCAGCCAATCATGAAGACAAACAAGTTTGTTTACATTTACGGGACATAATGCTCCCTGCTTATTATTTACAATGTCACCTGAAAGTGAGAACAGGTGTGCACTCTTTTGTAGCCAGCACTGCAAGGTATTTACGTGACAGATATGCTAAACATTTGTATACTCCTTCATGCTTCAGCCACCATTCAAGAGTACATGCTTCAGTGCTGATGGAGCTTGTTAAAAAAATAGTGCATTAATTAAGTTTGTGACTGAACTCTTTGGGGGAGAATTGCATGTCTCTGGCTCTGTTTTACCCACATTCTGCCATATATCTCATGTTATAGCCGTCTCAGATAATGACCCAGCATATGTCGGTACCAATATGAGATTTCTAAAGTTAGCTACAGCACTTGACCGAAGGTTTAAGAATCTGAAGTGCCTTCCAAAATCTGAGAGGGACTAGGTGTGGAGCATGCTTTCAGAAGTCTTAAAAGAGCAACACTCTGATGCGGAAACTACAGAATCCGAACCACCAAAAAAGAAAATCAACCTTCTGCTGGTGGCATATGACTCAGATGATGAAAATGAACATGTGTTGGTCCACGCTGCTTTGGATCCTTTTAGAGCAGAACCCATCATCAGCATGGATGCTGTCCTCTGGAATGGTGGTTGAAGCATGAAGGGACACATGCATCTTTAGGGTATTTGGCACATAAATAACTTGTGATGCTGGCTACAATAGTGCCATGTGAACGCCTGTTCTCACTTTCAGGTGACATTGTAAACAAGCTGGCAGCATCATCTCTGACAAACGTAAACAAACTTGTTCTCTGAGCGATTGGCTGAATAAGAAGTAGGACTGAGTGGACTTGTAGGCTCTAAAGTTTTACACCTTTATTTTTGAATGCAGTATTTTTGTACAGAGTTCTGTATTTGTAAATTCAACTTTCATGACAAAGAGATTGCACTACAGTACTTGCAATGGGGGAATTGAGAAATACTATTTCTTTTGTTTTTTACAGTGCAAATATTTGTAATCGAAATAAATAAAAACTAAGCACTGTACACTTTGCATTCTGTTGTAATTGAAATCAATATATTTGACAATATAGAAAACATCCACAAATATTTAAATAAATAGTATTCTAGTATTGTTCAACAGCGCAATTAATCATTATTAATGTTTTTAATTGCTTGACAGCCCTAATTATTACTTATTAATTATTATTAAGTCAAAGCAAATGTAAAAGGTAAACCAACATCTCCTAAAATCATCCATTTAAAGATATGATGCTGTATTTCTTGTTCACCCAAAATAAGGACAGGATCAGACCCTAAGTCTCTGGGTTTCTCATTGCCATTCACTTTGACTGGCTGCTCAAAATGCTCATAAAACACAAAGCAGAAGATCAGAATAACTGACTTGAGTAGTTTTTGGCTGATCAATTACATTAGTTTTTGTACCTTCATTTAATATTTAACCCTAGCTGATGGATATTGTCCCAGTTCAGGGCAACTGCCACTATACTCCATCTCCTGGTCCTACAAGGGCACCCAGTCCTCAGATGATGTCACCTCTCTTGGTTGTCTTTCTCCCATCTGACTGGGGTTTTTCCAGGCTGCCCAGCTCTCTGCTTACACTGTGAGTTTCCCAGCGAGTCAGACTCACTAAGCAGGCTTGCATTGTCTTTTTCTCAGAGGTTATGAATAGTGTAATTATCACAGTTCTTAGATACCACACAACTTTTCCTAAGCAAGCACATTAATTCTTACGGTGAAAGCACTATAGAGAAAACATATACAAACCAATGAAAGAAACCGAAGCTAATATGCTTTCCAGCGACCCTCAACTCCAACCAGGGCTCTGGTAGGAGTCTGTCCTTCAAACTCTACCCAGGGGGTTTTCTGTGGTCACAATTTCATAACACCCTTTCACTCGGAACAAGGAAACTAATGTGTACATTAGCCTTTCCTTCACGCAGCCTGAGTCTTTGATCTGTAGAGATCGTGAAGAGGTAATCAGCCAGACAAAAGTCTCCTCCTCAGAGAGAAACTCTAAAAGGCTGAATCTTGGCATAGCTGAAGGGGGTACATTTGCATCCTCCCTCCCTTTGATTTCCTGCAAAACCCACTTAATTAAAATTTCATTCTTGTCTGGCCCATTGTCTCAAATAGCCCTTTGATGCTCATAACTCTCCCAGGGTTTACATTAGTCTTGTCTCCCCCCAGATATGTTACATACAATCCCACAACACCACGTTTCATTTTTACAGTAGTTCATTTATGGTACTTTGGCAATAACACATCAACTTTTGCATTTTTAATACAATGAACTCCAAACACACTTAAACTTAATTCAGTAAAGCTACCCAGAATATTGCAGGAAATTGTCATATCTGTCTCTGGTATCTTTAAACTAGTCCTAAAGTTTAAGAGACTTTTTTTTTAAAAAAAAAGTCCAAAGGATACTACAAAAGCTGAGAGGACTTGAAAATAGAAAGGTTTGTTTTAACATGTCCACATTTCTGTACTTGTTGGGCATAAAAATAGAAATCAAGTTGCACAGTCTTGTTAGCTACCGAAATGTAGTGTGCAAATAAAGTGCCCATGAGACCTAATAAAATGCCGTAAATGAACTACTGTAAAAATAAAATACCAGACCACACCTATTCTGCAGCATAAACTTGAATATGTTACAAAGAAATGTATTCTTTCATTTTTAATGCAGAAAAGAACTGATTTGGGGATAGAAGGAAAAAGAACGTTTAAAAATATACAGAAATACTTAGAATGGTTGGCAAACATGGCATAAAGACCAATTTGGATATATGGTGCCATTAAGCTGTGGGTAGACTCAAGTTGTGATGTAGCATTTGCTGCAGCACTTTATAAAACATTCATTGGAACTTAATGTTACAGCATCACAGTTCTTGGTAAGGGCTCAGTCCTATGGGTATGTCTACACTGCAGCTGGGAGCGAGCGCTCAACCTGGGAAGTCAGAGGCTCAGACTAGCATGCTAAAAATAGCAGTGCGGACATCGCGGCTTGGGCGTGAACTCAGTCTCTCAAGCCCTCCCAGTCCCCCGGGCTTGAGCTCGGGTGGCTAGCCCGAGTCTCCACGAGAGGCGCAATATACACACTGCTATTTTTAACATGGTAGCTTGAGCCCTGCTAGTGAGAGTCTGGTCCTGGGCTGGGAGGCTGGCTTCTAGCTGCAGTGTAAACATACACTAGGAGTTTATGTCAGCACCCTTAGCTCCTACCCACTGAAGTCAAAAGGAGCTGAAGTATGTGTATTTGTTTTATTGACTCCTCAGTGACAACGTTTAATGGGGATGGCTGTCGTGAGAGAGAGATATGGGGGAAAAGGCTGTAGGTGTCATATGTAAAAGAAAAAAAAGGACACGTGCAAGTTCTACTGATAGACCAGTTTAATACAGCCTTACAAAACCTGTGTGCATATGTGCGCTGGATTACCTGCACATACATACATACATACTGTCTATTATAGATATAAAAAGAGAAAGAACGAGAGGGAGGTTGTGCGTGTGTGTGTTGTGACAAAGTTCCTCCTCTGTCTTGGTGGGTCCTGCGCTTATTGGCGGATCTGCTTGCCTCAGAGATTCCCGGCAGCCCTCAGTTTGGCTCAAACCTGCCGTCCACTCAGCTAACCTCATCACTGGCCAGCAAGGGGGAAATGGAGAAACAATCCCCGCAGTCTCTGTGTCCCACCTAGTGAGTCAGGAACAGGGCAGATCCCTTTGCAATTTAGACCTTCCCTTTTGGTGTTTCTCACAGACCAGGTCAACTCCTCCTGCGTCCGATCAGGAGTTGGAGGGATGGAGGGAACCCAGGCCCACCCTCTACACTGGGTTCCAGCCCAGGGCCCTGTGGATAGCAGCTGTCTACAATGTTCCCTATATCAGCTGCGTGACAGCTACAACTCCCTGGGCTACTTCCCCATGGCCTTTCCCCAGCACCTTCTTTATCCTCACTGCAGGATCTTCCTCCTGAAGCCTGATCATGCTTGAACTCTTCAGTCCTTCCGCAGCACGCCTTCTCACTCCATGCTCCTTGCACATCCCCCTACTAACTGATGGGAGATCCTTTTTAAACCAGGTGTCCTGATTAGCCTGCCTGCCATAATTGATTCTAGAAAGTTCTTAATTGGCTCCAGGTGTCTTGATTAGCTTGCCTGTCTTAATTGATTCTAGAAGGTTTCCGATTGCTCTAGGGCAGCCCCTGCTCTGGTCACTCAGGGAACAGAAAACTATTCATCCAGTGGCCAGTATATTTGCCTTCTACCAGACTCCTGTATCCTACTGGTCTGGGTCTGTCACAGTGTGTAGACCCAGAGAAGTCAATGAGAGTACAGATTATTCACAGGAATAAAATATGATGGATCAGGAAAACTCCCTAAATTCTTTTTACAATCTTAAACTGTGATTTTTCAAGTAAAGATTTTCAAGGGAAGACTCCTAGTTTAGGGTGTGTCTACACTGCACATTAAGCCCAAGCTCTGACTCAGGTTTGAGCCCAAACCACACACACAAATCAGTCCACACAGAAATCAGTCTGATGGGGTCAGTAAGCCGTCAGGACTCACGTCCTAGGATCCTGCTTGGGGGATAGGTCAGAGCCAAGTCCCGGTGTGACTCAGGTCAACCCCTGTCATTTTGCAGTGTGGATGCAGCTCAAGCCACAGAGCCGAGTCCGAACGTCTGTGTAGCATATAAAATGCACAGGTATGGGCTTGGGCATACCAAGTCCACAAGCCTGGGTCCCACAGACCCAGGTTTACAATGCAGTGTAGACATACCCCCAACTGACCTCAATGGGCTTTGGATCTTCCCCTTAGTGCTTGTAAAGGGTAACTGATTGAGAGCCTGGGTCAATGAAGGTCTATTTATCTATACAGCGTGTACAATGCAAGCCAATCTGTGCAAGCTTCCCCATTCTGCCACGCTGGGGGTCCCAAACTCTGACTCTAAAAGGGTTTCCCCTCTAAGTATGAAATGGCTTTTTAGTCTCCAAGATCCATTCAGTTCCCTCTACGGAGACTTCCAACAAAAGTGCCAAATTGCATCGATTGTGCTGGTAATATCGACACCCGTTTCTCTGGGAGCAGGGCTGAGCCCAGTAAACTCACTACACATAGGACACCAAGCCAGCCATCAGATGGTAACAAGTTTTGGCCACTTCACTTCTGACCTGGGCTGAACCAGTGACTTAGAGGTAATTAAAGAAAATTATACTAATGCAAAAAATGTTTGAGGTGAACCACAAATTGCCCTGGAGGAAAGGAGGTATGGAATAATTTTTTGGTAAAAAATTGAGCAAGCAATAGCTGCTTTCTCCCTCCTCCACCTCGTCTTGATCTAACCTGACTGCTTGACTTTTTCTTTAAGGCTACAAAATTGACATAAAAGAAAAACATACTTTCCACCAGGCAGAAATCCTAGGAGGTAGTGGGGGACTACTGACAAACAGAAATGTGTAAAATGTTTAACCAAAAAATTAATAAAAAGAAAACAGTAACAGGGGGATCAGGTGGTCTAAACAAATCATCGTCCCCCCAACTCGCTGTCAGGCTGGGAAGCTACTTCAAAACCCACCCAGAGAACTTTGTAAGACCTTGTTAAACGCAAATACTGCTACTGAAAAAACAGCTTGTGAAGCTTGTCATGTGGGCCTTGGGATCAACGTTCACACACATAGTAGAGCAGCTCAATTTGCTCAGTTAAAGGGCGACTTAGAATCTCTCTCTGTTTCCTACGACAGCTTCAGACTTGAATTTTTCAGGTCTGTTAGCTACATTACTAAACTCAAAAACATAAGCAGCTTCACATTTTTCACCAAAAGAAAATTTATTTGTCTAACATATGTTTTCTTCAAAATTAATAAGATATACGAAACTCAGGGGTATAATTTGAGACTATATTTCATGGTAATTTTTCATTGGTGGTTCATTCAGTGGTTATCTTCTGATATTACACATGCTCTTGTTTATCTTGATGCCTGGGGAATTTCAAGCATTTCTGACAGGAGATTCGTATAAAATAATATTGTGCAATAAAAGGAGATTATATATGCCTGAAATTACATCTATTGTAGGGGGAAAACAACAACAACAACAAAAAACTGGCTTAAAAAAAAGAAAAGAAAGAGACGTAGCATTTTTTCCAGACTGGCAATACTTTTCCTCCAGTGCAGTTTTTGAATTTCGCAATAATCTTTACAATTACCTTTGGTTAATGATGTTGAAAAGTGATTTTCATTTAATTAAACTCTATGTGTGTGTGTGTGCGCGTGTGCACACGTGAGAGAGAGAGAGAGAGGACACCAGTTAAAAGGATTACTTCTTGAAGACAACAGTTCTTGAATGCCCTACTTCCAGGCTCCAATGGGACAACAGTGAGGAATAAGGTCTCTTCTATGCTGGTGTTATGGTTTTGTGGGTTTTTTTGCATCAGTATAGTTATGCTTGTACAAACATGTAGTGCAGGCTGGAGCTGTCAGGAAGTTTTCAATCAAACCTTTTATTTATTGAAATACGCTGATTTGTTGAAGCGGAAACTTTTAAAAGGTCAGGTTCGATGAATTTTTTTACTCAAAGTATTTTTTGAAAAAAATGTTTTGACATTTTCTAAAAGAAAAATTTCAGTTTTCTGGTTCAAAACATTTTTGTTTCCAAATTTAAGGTAATTAGAGTAAAATTTTTTTTTAAATACCCGAGAAATCAATTGACCTGGAACAAGATTTTTTTTTTTTTTTTTTAGATTTTTCGTTGGTGAAAATTTTCAAGATTTCGACGTTTTCATCCTGCTTCGGAATGGGAAAATATTTTTATATCTTGAAAATCTTCACGGCATGGGAAAACTGTTTCCCATCCAGTTCCACTGTAGACACACTGCCTCAATGTCAAAATAACTGACCCAATTTCAAGCTGGAGTAAGCCGTGCTGGTGTAATTCACTTTTTAACACTGGCGCGGCACATTTACATGAGGGTGCAAAGAGGTTTATACAGTGTAGGCAAGTCCAAGTGTTTGCAGGTTCAGGTGCAAAGCTTGTCCTCAGGGCATGATTAGTCAATCTGAGATTTTTTCCTGGTGAGTTAATGTAATCCTTAATATCCTTTTGCTGGGGTGGGGTCTTTCTGGAACTGGTATGAATATTTCTCTGTAGCTTGGAGATGGTTATTACAATTATTGTTGTTATTATTATTATTATTGATTTATGTCATGCCTGTCTCAAGCCTCAAAACACTTTACTGAACTACTATATACATAGGAATCATTTCACTTCAGACACTGACATAAGGCAGCCTTCTCTGGAGGGAAACTAAAGGAGCCGTTAGGATTGTGGCAGTAAGATTGAACGGCAGTCCACGGTAGGAAGTAAAGAATATCTCAGATCCTTAAAGAAATGGCTTGGCAGAATGCAGTCACAGAACTGGAAACTAGCTGGGACCCCAACGTTAACACCCATCTACCTTGTGTGCTTCAATTAAGTCTCTTAAAGGAAGTAAATTGCTTTTATGGGTTAAAGAGAATGCAAAATGTTATTGTCCTTTATTATTTAGAAGTTATATAATTACCAAGGAAAACCCTGCACAGGATTCAGATAATGTTCTGATACATGTTTCTGAATCACTTTGAACAAATAGGCACATGGGGAAAAAAGTTATTCCACAATGCAGGTTCAAGCCACATATCAAACATGTCAAAAGACATGCCATGAAAAGGGCCTTGGCAGCTTGTCAAAATGCTAAGTACCTGAAGCAACTTTAATCTTGATACTTATCCAAAATAATCCATAGATCCATTGAAAACATCATTATTAGAGTTTGGTAGTGAGGAGGAGAAAGACTACTATCTCTCCTGATTCCTTCTTTCTTAAAAATAAATAGTAATGTACTATTTATGGCCCCCAATCAGGAAAGCACTTAAGTATGTGCTCAGGTGGTTTGCTGAATTGGGGCTTATACTTTTCGCTAAAAGGTTCTCAATTAATATTATCAAACCATCTTTGTGGGAACAGTAACTCTAACCTTGTTCAAAACATGAGTGCTCTTTTGAAAGGTTAATTTTAACATAAAGAAGTTTGCTCTGCAGTGTAATAAACAATTCCATATATTGTGCTTAATTAATCCCCACAAGTCACCAACAGGACCCATTAATGCTCTTTCTTTTCATCTAACCTTAAATATGCAAGTTTCCTGGGATAAAGGGTTTAAAATGAACATCTTGGTAGAATTCATGGCCATTCTGACCAAGCATAGAACAGTCAGCAGTATGGATTATTCAAAGCATGAAGGCACTCGAGTGTGAACTAATCAGATTTCGGAAAGTTATGTCAATTTGGGTAACATTTTTCTTGCCTTCATATCTGCAGAAAAGAGGATAGAGGCTATAAAACAGATTCAAACTAAACAACTGTGTGTGGGGAAAATATCACACAACCTTTGGAAAGTAAATATTTTAAAAAAATAATCAATTGTATTTGGGAATTTACATTATTGTGAAGTTATGACTTGTACAAGATTCACTGGTCCCCTGCATGTTGGATATATCTGAATTTTGTCCTATTAGGTGCTTTTGAAAATTTAACCCAAGTGATTTAGGTATCCAAGTCTCACTTTCAGAAAAGACATAGGCACTTAGGTGCCTAGGAGACTAACTATCGGTGAAAGTCATTTGAAGGCTCCTAAGTTACTTTTGAAAAATGGGGTCTAGTTTCTTAATCACTAAATCGCTTTTGCACAGCTAGTTAGCTGCAATATGGGTGATTTAACTCTTCTAAAACCATCAGGTTTGGGGCCACTTTGCGTGTCTGGACACAACATTGACAATGAATTCTGAAGTTGATGTGAGCCACGGTTACTCAGTGTCTTTGAAAACAAGATTACTTATTTTAGGTGTTAAATGTGAATGTAGATACCTAACTTTAAGCACCCAAGTTTGAAAGTTTTGGCCTTCGCCTCTCTCCACTTCATTTTAACCAATTTGCAAACCATTATAAACCTGTCAGAAAGGTGAAGATTGTTGTGTTCAGTGTATGATAAGGACTTGGACAGGAGTTTTGGCAGTGTGGGCTGCGACAAAAGGCTGGATTTTGGAGATGTCGTAAAGGAAGAAGCTGCAAGAATTAGACACAGCCTGAATGTGTGGGCCAGGCTTAATTAACTGAGGCTTAATTGTTTACATATAGCTTTTAGATCCTCAGATGAAAGGTCCCATGGAATTGTAGAGTATTACCACTACTAGGGTGATTAGTATAAGTGTACAGGATTAATCTGGTTAGGAACTAGAATGGGCTTCACGTGAAATATTCCAGCAAAGAAAAAATGATGCTTTTCCTTTCTAAAATTCGTCAGGATGAAGCTTAATAGAGTCCATGTAAACACACCAACGGCTTTAAAAATAGATTTGCTTTGCTTACAAAAAGAAGTATTTTAAATACTTAAGCCCCTCTCCGCAGCCTCATGAACTGTATTTAATATTCATTACAACAATGCTGATGAGCTGCATGTGCTTGGAGTGTTTAGCAGGACTGTTCAGAGAAAGGTATTTTCTCTGTTCATTCCACTTTAAAGACTGTAACTGGTGCCACCCCTAATGTGATACTCTTCCAGGAATTATGTGGCGGTACTGGAACAGCTAATTAGCTGGGCTGTGTGAAACCACAACCAGCAGCTTCAGCTTCCAGAGGCATTCCTTTAAGGGATGGCAGTGTGGCTTTGGCATGGGCAAGGACACACAGGGTTGTTAAGAAGCCCACAGGCTAGCTGATGTTTTTAAGCTGGCTCATCCCATGTTCTAACCACAATGAGTCAAGCTAACTTCAAGGCACCATGGATAATGGTTTGGGTGAATTGTCTTTTTGTCTTACCGTCTCATTAGGGAATCCCATCCAAAACATTCTCATGTATACACAAATAACCAATGAAATATTTCTATCCAAATGAGACTTTCAGAACAAAATATTTTCTGCAAGTAAATAGCTCATGATTGAGCCCTAACGTTTCTGCGCACTCTTAAGAAAGGTAAATGAAATATGTTCAAATCCAGTACCTTTATATTTGGTCACTACAGCCGAGTTGACGCTAAGAGGTTCTTGGAAGGTGACAGTGAGTGATGTGCTGCTTGTTACCATGAAACAGACATTGGTTGGCGCCTCAGGGGCTCCTGGGAGAGAAGAAAAAACATCAGGTCCATAGCACAACAAATCCTATTCAAACAACGTTTGTGTGTCTTCAAAGAACCAACTGAAAACCACCCGGCAATTGTGAGCTTTGGTTCGTAAGTGTTTGTGTTCCTTGCCTTTTGAACATTTTAATTAGTGCCTCAACTAACAATATCCTGCAGACACCATTTGTTTCTATCATGGTTTTCAGCTCCTTTGGGTTAAAAATATCTTCCTGTACATATGTAACCCAATAGAACAGAATAATGTTAATTATGTCAATGAAAAGCCCCTATAAATCTTTTGGGGTGGGTGGGAGGAAAGAAAAGGGACAAAAAGTACCATAAAGAGCTAATTAAATCATCAAGATTTCACTAACAGATTCAAATGTATCACATGACAGAAAAACATTTTTACATTATTCTGGTTTAGAAATGACCAAGATTGTAACAGCTACTTTGTATATGTTTCACTATGGTCATTCTAACGTGTCGTGGCATGAAGTCTCTTTTGAGCATATAGATCAGTTCGAAAAATAATTCAGTCCAGAAATCAAATTAATTACCTATTGTTTGTAGGAAAAACTGGCAATCCCTTTGAACATGTAAACGATTCTGAAGTCATGTTGGATGTGGATGAAGATGATATAGTTATCTAACTTTTTACATCTAATTTAGGATAAGGGCATTAAGCAAACTCTTGTCATGTAACATAACACATGCTGGCTGATGGGCCAGATCCTCAGCTGGTTACTGGTATATACCAGTGTAGCACCACTGAATTAAATGAAGATACACTGGCTGAAATCACTTACGGATGTGGCCTAATATGTTTACAATTTTGTCATTGCAAGTAATGAACATTACATGTGTAGTATTCCCCATATCCTAATTCAGAGAACACCATAAATACATTAGAGGAGTATTCTCGGTGTGCAATACCCTTTAGATAAAGTTAATTATTTGCAAACAGATTTTTTGAAAGGTGGTTCTAAAGATGTCAATGGTGACAATGATTGTTTGTCACTGAATCTATTACATCCAAAAGATCTAAATTTTATACAAACAGAAGTTTCAATCTCTAGTCTACTCCTCTCCAAGTGCCACAGTGTGCCTTTCTGCACAGAACCACATTTAGAGGGGCTTAAAAAGATCCAAAGTTTTGAAATTGGCTCATTTTCTTTGTTGAAGTATTGCATTTCGATGCCAACAAATAGGATTAACTTCTCACAATTTTCTGTGTGAAAACTTCATTCTGGTGTTTCACCACCAACAGAATTGTTTAATTGTTTTCTCAAATTATGATAAAAAGGTTGAATTTCCCCCGCATTTTTCCTCAAATGTCCCTATTTTGCAACTATCTTTAATCACATTAAATGAAACCTGAAAGGAAAATGTAAAAGCAAGGAGATAGGGGAAAGGGAAAAGGAGTGTGGCTTAATGGTGCAAGAATTAGACATTGTACCAGGAGCTTTAGGGTCTGAATATCCGAACAGTTCTGAGCACACAACTCCCATTCTGTAGAAGCTGCACACATGCAATTGTCAGGATAATTGGGCCTCTCAAATTCTAGCACCAACTCCCTTTCCACTTTTGGGCAGGTCACTTACTTTCTGTGCCCAGTTTCCTCACCTATAACCTTCAGCTGCTTCCAGGGGCATCATGAGGACTGATTAGAGCATTTTTGTAGAGAAAGAATTGCTCTACAAGTGCAAAGTATTCTTATTTAAAGCATATTCCTTTTAGGTATATAACCACCTTGGTTCTACTTACTGGCATGCTCATAGCCTGCTTTCATGCGCTTGTATAGCCTGTATCTCCACTCCCACGCTTTTAGTTGTTTCTCTTTGTCTGTGTTGTCCATACTAAGACCTTCACTCATCACTTGTGCAGACAGCTCACTTACTCGCTGCTGGGCTTCCTGGACCAAGGTGCTCAGATGCATTGACCTGCTTTCCATATTAACAACTGCCAAGAAAAGGGGAATGCAAGTGACTGCTTGATGGCATGATAAAGTTCTGTCCTCACTTACACTAGCACAACCCATTTAAAGCCAAATCCTCTCCATCCTTCGAGTAGCCCTACTGAACTGAAATGATGCACATCTGGTGTAAACTGGCATTGCTCCATGAAAGTCAATGAATCTATGTCAATTTATACCAGCTGAGGATCTGTCCTGTTTAAATGAGACTAACCACATGAGTAAGGTGAGGAAGTTGAAGCTCAAGTATTTATCATATGTTTGAAAGTGTCTTAAGCAAACCAAAATTACCCTACCTCCTTTTCTTTCACGTTAACAGATTATTACAAAAGATTAACAGCCAAAATTAAAGCTTTTCAGTTTTCACCCAGTTTTCAGTTTTACTTGGTCATAAAAACCCATACGCTTCTAATGAACAAAAAGCTGTGGTCAACGATGGACAAAACAGAAAATTCACAAACATCTACAGGTCAAAAGAAACAGCTGTTGGAAGCCCAGGAAGGATGGCTTTGTGGTTAAGGTGCTGGAGTAGAACTCAGGAGATCGGTATTCACTTCTGTGCTCTACTACAGACTTCCAGAACGACCTTTGGCAATTCACTTAGTCTCCCTGTGCCTGAACTCCCCATTTGTAAAAGAAGGGTAATAATAATTCATTTGCCTGCCTTGTCTTGTAAGCAGGGACTGTCTGAACGTGTCTGTGTGTGTGTATTGTTATTATTTAACATTTATATAGCAGTAGTGCTGACAGCCCAGCCAGGTCTGGGCCGCATTGCATTAAGTGCTGTATAAACATACGGAAAATGACAGCTACAGAGGTTAAATCTAAAATGGGGCCCAACCTCAGTCGAGGTCTGGGAGCACTACTGTAATGCAAACTACCGCCACGACTGCCTAGTGAAGTTGCGTGGAGCAAACTGTTTTAGAATTGCTCTTGTTCTGAAATATTTAGGGGAGTTTGATCAAATTATTCGCAATTTAGAAAATATTATTTGCAAAGCTGCTTAATTTAATATGGGAGGAAAAGTGGCAAATCCAGGTGGTGGTCAAAATTCAGGACATAGTGTAAAGGAGGAGGACTCCTGAAATCACCAGAAATAATCTTGCTGTGGAGTGCAGTAACTTTCCACAAGAGCTGTCTGATTTTAACATCAGAGTCATAATTGCCTTGGACCAAAAAAAAAGGGCCCTATTCATCAGAAATAATTTACCACGACAAGCCACAGCTCTTAGCAATGCTGGGGAAGATGGGGCTTAGGGACACAGCCAGGCTACTGGCTCCTTTATGTCTTTTATGGGATCTGAACCAACCTTGCCAAAGAGCAAGTTGCAATGACCATTTAAAAAGGGACCAAGGCATCTCTCTGAGAATGCAAACATATATGATATAGGGACAGGACTCTGACCTGCTGTGACATAAAAAACACCCCACATAAAAGCAAAAGCAACCAGATCTGGGTGTTAAGTGATGCCTTCTATAGCTACTCCACTATATCAAAAAATCAGTCCAACAGCTCGGATAAAGCAGAAGTTTTGCACCAGGAAAAAAGCCGAGCGATACTCTGATGTGTATACATATATGTGTACATGTTTTCATTTCAAACCCCAGTATCATGACTGGAGCTTAGCCAGGAGTCCAAGGATAATCCCACTTACTAATGTGAAAAGTGTCATCGGGCATTTAACAACCACAAGGGGAAGAGTAAAGAATTACTCCACACCTCTGACATCCTAAAGGTTTTTGAAGAATGGTCGTCTCTAGAGCTCTGCTTTCAGAAGCTGGCTTGCAGCCTCTCTCTCGCCATCATTCTTCATGTGGACATCTTGTGGACACATAGCCATGCTTACCGCACTCGGCTGACATCTTCAGAATTCGCTACCTTCTGTGAGACCAGCAAAGGGTGACAGACCTTCCTGGATCCATGCAAATGGTAAGTGTGGAGCATATCTGATAGCATATCAGGACTGAGAGGGAAGGTTCTATGGGTCAGGTTCTCAGCTGGTGTAAACTGGCATTGTTCCAAGTTCCAGAGGATGCTCTAACCGTATCTCCCTCATCAAGATTCAACTCAACAGTTGTCAGGCCTTGGCAAGGTGTAGAATGTTTACAGGCAACAACCACTGGACATGTTAATTTTATTTGTACGCAGTTTTGCACAAATAAGCCAAGATGAGAACAAATGATGAATAAAATCAGTGGAGGAGAGAGAGATGGTTACACAGCACAAAGTGGACTCTGAGAGCAGGGAGAGTAAAGCAACCTGCTTTACATTTTTAATGTAAATGTTCTAGGGACTGCACTATAATCCTTCTGCCTATTTGGTAATTAAGGGAAGAATGAGCTTATGCTGGGGCTTACACAGACTGGGCTCCACGTGGATCTGGAAGTGGGAGTTGTTGCTCTCTGATTTGCTTTTGGATTTCCACACAGAAATCCAAGTAACGCAGCTGGGAGGTATGTCACCTGTGTCCTCTCTAAAGCGATGGCAGTGTAGCTACAAGGGGACCCAGCTAATGGTGTGTGATTCCTGCTGGACCCCTGCTGCTAATGGGCAGGGGAAAGGGGAGAGGAAAAGCAAGAGCTATTCTTGTAGCAGGGCTGCTGTTTTCCCTTGGAATTGGGGGTCGGGGCTCCTTTCGCTCTGAATCACCAAGGTCTGTGAGGGTTGGTAGGTGGCATGCCCTCCACAATCCATAGCTCCCGAGTTCCTTCCACTTGTGGGGGTGGTGCAAGGAAAGCTCTTCAAGAGTGACCTCGGGGAGATTTCCGCACCGTGGCCCACTCCTGTGTGTTTTGCTGGGGTGGGTGAGGAAGAAAGAGATTTCCCTTGTTCCTTACTCAGGGAACTGATGAAACTAAGGGAGGGTTTCAGGGTGTGGCCCACTGTGAAGGCCAGTGGAAGGCCACATTGCCCTGGAGAGGAAACAAAGAATTCTGAGCCTCACGTGTAACAGTCACATGACAGAAAAGAGTGATGGCATGACTGCCAGGGGCTGTGCTGCGCGGAGATAGTGGGCAGAGTTGCCAGGCACAGGTACCTTGAACCACAGAAAGGGTCTCAAATGAGGCAGCCAGCGAGAGGCCAAGTTTATACATGTCTAGCTGCCCAACAGCCTTTGCAACTGAGTTGCGTGCTACAGGGAAGGGACAGGTGGGTGTTCTACCTCCAGATCCCTCTGCCCATTGAAGTCAATGGGGGTCTTTCCATTGGATGTTGGGTCAGGCCTCCAGAGCCCAAATGCCATGCGGGTGAAGGGGATTTCACTCTAACAGGGAAGGAGGGTCTGTGAAGTGTGGCAAGGGGGCAGAATAGGGTAAAACAACGATTACTGCCAGCTTCGAACAATGGAGACAAATACAGAGGGGCTGAAAGCCATTCCATGGAGCCTTGAATGAGACACTTTCCTTTTCACTTTCAAGCAGCGACTTTAGATCCTCAAGGACAAAAACCCAGTTATTTGGTTTTTATTGAGAAAGCCTTAACCATTATTTCAATCAGAAAAACTGAAAATCATGATAAGTGAAGTGGAAATTTGGTGGGCATATTTTGAAATGGAAATGAAGTGGTTATATATTCATATTCTCCGTGTTCATAGGCATGTTTGCATTAATTACAGGAAATGAATACTAATTTATGATTGCCCCTGCTTGCCATCAGACTGCATTTATTTACAGATGAGGTCAATGAAAAATTAGTTTAGTCTTTTTTTTTCTTTTTTTTTTACTGCTGTTTAGAACACTCAAGACTGTGTTTTCCTCTAGATTTGTCATGGTTAATGAATGTTGCTTCAGCAGTCAATCATGCACTCTAAATGCTGTCACACTTTTTTTTAAAGCCTCAGTCATGAACCATGACAGAAAAATAAACAAATAAATATAAAGCAAAAAAAAAACACAACTCTTTTCACTGAGCAGCTACACTATGCAAAAATCTCTTGGGAAGGTTAAAGGAGGCCAGAATAAATGATAATATAAGTGCTGTGGACACAGAAAAGCAATAAAGGTGTACCAACACTGAGGGTCTGGCAAAAAATCCCAACACACACACCCATACACACGCACACACATACACTCTCTAGTGAAAAAAATTGGCAATGTGAGTAGCCTCAAGGTGCAATTTCCTGGAGCACTGAGATTGACATGCCAGTCCTAAATGTTGTTAATTTAACTAACTTCAAATTAATGACACAGTCTGCAGTGGCTGAACCCTTCAAACACAGTCTCATTATAGCCTTGCTGGGAATGTCCTAAATATAGGCATTGACAGTTTAAAACAAATTCGTATATATTTGTGTATTTTTAGCCAAAAGTAAGGCGTCAGAGTTTGTGTCATGGTTTAAGGTTGATTAATTGACTTGGTAAATTCTCCCCCCCCCGCACTCCCCAAATTATGCAGGAAAAGTCCCATGACAGAAGACAAAGGATAGTTTTATAACCACAATAAGTGCTATTAGTGTTCCCGTGCAGTGAGGAGGTATAATCTGAGCTGAGTTTTCATTGGTGCAGTTACCACATAATTACCGATGCCATCCTGCCAGTTCATTGCTACTGTCATTCTCTCATTGATCCAAAGCCCAACAAAGTGAATGGAAAGACTCCCATTGACTCCACTGCACTTTGGATCAGGCCCTAAAATTGTGGTAATCTGATTTTAATGGGACTGTTAGCTCAGCAGTGATATACCTCCACATTCCATGCTACCTCGTTGGGACACCATGGCGTGGACCAGAATAATCATCCTATTACTCCATAGACATAAGAGTCTATTAGCCTGTTTCATATACTCAGTGCCATTAGGGACCTATGAGCTCTGTATTACTGACTCAGGCCCTGTCTACCTATTTTCTAAAGATTTGCCACTATTGCTAACATCAGTTCAGCTCCACTGGTGTTAATAATGTTAAACAGCCCTAGCTTGGATGGGGTGCTGGCTGAGGCAATCATTTTTAACACGGTTATTTAGCTCTGGTAACCCTGCCAGCAGCTGGTAGCCCATCTTACATATTCCTAAGGCTGGGTACACTGAGGTCCTTTTATACTGGCTGAATGGCATAAATAGGCCATGCTCTAAATAGGAACTAGGAACCAGATTTTTAAAGGTATTTACTTGCCTAAAATGCAGCTAGGTGCCCAGTGGAAGCACTAAACACTTTTGAAAATCCCCCACTGGCAACTATCTACATCAATAGGTTCCTAAATAACGATAAAAATGTGGGCCTAAATCTATATATTTTAAGGCCAGACCCACTGATCTAGTCTGACCTCCTGCATAACCCAGACCAGGTACCTGAACATGATTGAGTCCAGTAATTTATAGTGACGGCTTCTGTTTTTCAGGGTGTATTAAGTTCATTTTTTAGCAATTTGTGTTCTGTGATGATATGCAAACATCAGGGTTTTTCACTTTTTATATACTGTAATGAGAAGATTTTTGGGGGGTACATCCCAAAATTCTTGTTTAAATAGGATCAACTTTAATTTTTATTATATGTATAAAAATGACTTACATGTTAGTTTAAGCTTTGTAAATTTGTTATGGATCCCTGGTTTAGCATTTAGTGCATTTCATATACCTCTCCCTGGCACTAGGCTGACATTTTTTATAACGCATATTTACCACAGATAGAAGCTGATATTTAATAAAAAAATAAAATAATACAAATACGCTCATCATCATATAGAGAGATTGTGTCCTTTCCCATCATATTAATATCCCAATGTAGTCAAAAAGTACAACGTTTATGATGTCAAGAATAGTCATTTCCATCTTCAAGCAAAAATGGATTTTAAAATTTTTATTAGTTTTTTTAATTGCATCCACAATTCATAATGCAGAAGTGTTGTAAATTCTGTTTGCATGTACAGTCCTCCCTATCTATGGAGTGTCCACTGGAATGTAGGCATTGGCTGCACTCAGTAGCGGAAGCAGATTTAAAGTACCTAGCATGAATTAATGTTAGATACAAGCCAGGGACACTGCCTATAGGGAAAGCAGGGAAGTCAACCTGAATTGAGTAACCATTTCCAATATCTTTTTGGCTGTTCATTGGATAAACACTAATTTTTTTTTGTATTTGGGGTGTTTTATAGGTGTTTTTTACTTAAAACCTAAAATCAGAAGCCCTACCTATAGTTGAAGTACAGCATATACTTTAGGTTTCAGAGGAGCAGCCGTGTTAGTCTGTATTCGCAAAAAGAAAAGGAGTACTTGTGGCACCTTAGAGACTAACCAATTTATTTGAGAAGTGAGCTGTAGCTCACGAAAGCTCATGCTCAAATAAATTGGTTAGTCTCTAAGGTGCCACAAGTACTCCTTTTCTTTTAGCATATACTTTAGAAAGACATCTTGTCTCTACTGAAAGACAGTAAGTGATTAATTTGCCACTTGTCTTGGTACATCTATGCTAGGGCTCGCAATGTTGCTAACACTAGTGGACATGAACCAGTTTTAGCAGCAATGGGGCATTTGTAGACAATGTACCTACGGCAGACGGGTCCATAGAGCCGTGTGACCCAGAGAGAGAGGATGCAGTCAAGTAATAGATTTTGCTTTCTGCTTTGTGCCTTTCATCCCAAAGAGCTTTAAAATGAAGATTAAACAAGCCTCAAAACATAAACCTAATACTTAAAATGGAGATTACTGCACATACCATGGTAACTTGAGCAGCTGTAATTTGTAATTGTCAAGTATTTAATGAGCCCTAACCCTATAGCATCATACAAACGACCATTGTCTATACTATCTGCACTTGAGGGGTGTAAATTCTAGTGCGCACTAGGGTGTCTCACACTAACTACTATCATAACAATAACTCTGATAAATATGGATCCTGTGCCTACGTGGAATACGTATGTCTTCATGTTCTTACACGGCTATACCTATGGAGACTCATGGGTGACACACTGAACCAGCGAAAGTGAACAGCTATGTCTGGACATTATTGAGGCCATTCCCACGTGACTTTGGTGTGTTCCCTCTTTACGGCAAACGGCAAGCAGCTAACTTTATCCCCAGAGCCACTTAAAGCTAGTCTTGAGGTTGGGATTTGCTGGGTTGGTAGGTTGCACCCCAGTTGCTGACACATGGGACAGGAAAGACCTGCTGAGCTTGTGCTCAGGAAGCAAATACCCCTGCAACTGTCTCCAGTTGTCGTGGTGTCATTGCTGCCTGTATTCATCTTACAAACAAAAGCAGATGGGCTTTTCTCTTTTATGTAATTTAATTAAGCCTCCCAGAGCACGAGGAAGCCCTTAGTATGGATTATTTGGAGCAACACAATTTGTGTTCTGCTATACTTACAGTGCGGGCTTTCCTTTGCGCCAATCCTCAGAAGAATCCTAGCGATAGGCACGTTGTTTGTCAGGATGGCAATATCCAAGGGCGTTAATCCCTCACTATTCGGTGTGTTCAGATCCAGCTCCTCTGGTGTATATTGATAGAGGAGAATCTGAACAGTGTCCAAATCCTGCTGTTCCACCGCTTCAAACATAGCTTCGTTGCACTGGAAATTCTGTACATCAGCAACAGCAGAAATTAGTTACAATTCTTCCTATGGCAGCCACAAGTTTTATTTTGTATCCTGTTCAAGGGACCACTGGCCCAATCCTATAGTCCAAGCGTAAAAACTACAGGAAGGGCCCTACCAGTAGGTTCGTCTCCCCCTGGAGATGTGCAAATTGTTTTCAACAAAGCCTATCTCCCCTTGCTTCAGGTTTCATTATACCCTTGAACTCAGTTCAGGTTCGTTGGAAGGTTCAATGAGGTTCACAATCCTTCCAAAGCAAATCTGAGCTGATTTACAGGTTTGTCCTGAAACCAAGCCACAGAAGTGATCTTTTAAGATTTAGATGTGAAATGGGGTGAAAGTTTGTGGTTTTGGCAGAGGGTTTGACTCTGAGGTTGTTCAAACTCCAAAACTCAAAGCAAAACACTGGGGGATGTAACCCAAGGTAATCAACATCCAGCTAAAACAAAGCAAAACTCAAAAAGTGTTTTGCAGCTTTATCATGAGCTGGTACCAGGCACTGGTTCTGAAATTGCTCATAAATTCTGAACTCTTCAGGGCTTATTATTATTATTTGTTTTTCCATAGCACCAAGAAGCCCTAGTCATGAAGCAGGACATCTCTGTGCTAGGCTCTGTATAAAAACAGAACAAAAAGATGGTCCCTGCCCCAAGGAGCTTCCAATCTAATTATAAGACAAGACACAACTGATGGAGGAGTACCAGTAAGAAAAAAAAAGAGAGATAATATTTGTCAGCATAATAGGCAGCGGTCTCTGCATGCTAGCAGTGTATCTGGCTTCTCTTCACTGCTGTAAGAGCTTGGAGTTATCACTTGAGTTTTTGCTCGTAATCTGACTCCCATCCACCCAAAAAAACCTCTAGCTCAAGTTAAATGGTATGTCTACACTGTAATACTAGCGCATGCATGCATTGTTGCCCACATCCCTCTACCATCCACACACAACCCCCTCCCCCCCCAAGCATGTGCTTATTTGTGCTTTGAACCTGTGCTTGCTTCAACAGCTTGGGGTATGGGTGAAAGCTCAGGCTGGAATCCACCCACTTTGCAGTGAGGACTCAAGCAAGATCACATAAGTCCTGATGATCCTCCAACACCCTTCCCACAATTCCCCCAAAGGACAGACAAGTTCTCCCACAACTGACAGAACTGACTGTGAAAGAATCCTAGCCTTTCTCAGCTCAAAGAACCCTGGGATACACCTCCAGAGACACAAAAGTGACAGCCGAAACAGGGAGGATACAGTAACGCAGGTAAGGCTTTGCAGAGGAAACTTTGCAGTATAGACATACCCACAACTACCCAGCAGCTGCGAATGTAATCACTCCGTGCAACTTGACTATTGCTGTGCCGTGTAGACAGTCTCACTTGAGCTAGGGTAGGTTAGCTCGACGGCAATAACTTGAGTGTACCAATTCAAGCTAACTGTTGCAGTGAAGACAAGCCCTAGGCCATTTTTAAATACCCTAATAATTTCACCTGCTTCCAGAGGAAACCTGTGACTAGGAGAAGGATTGAAACTCAGTGGAGCTTGTCATCATTAAGTAAGAAGAGGGGATGGGACTGAAGTAGATTAACTGTCTGGGTACCTCCAAAATATCGGCAGGCAACCAAATACGTGTATCTGTGTGGTACTCAGAAAAATGCAGGATTGAGTGGGTGAGCACCTGAAAAATAGAACCCAAGGATATACCATGTATTAGCATCTTCTCCGCTATTCTAGGCTAGAAAAGAACAGTGAGGCCCTCTTTCCCCTCAACAATAGATAAAAGAACTAAGAGAAGTGATAAAGGAAGAGAGATAGGATGTAAAGAAACATATCACTCCTTAATTGAGCTGGGGAGAAGCAGGTGCCGGAAGCTAGCACGGTCTGCAGGGTTTTTGTTTATGAAAACATCCTTCTAGGGCTCTACAGTGGTGACGTGTTATTTGCCAAGTTACTTTAAACTCCCTTTCAATGTCCCTTTGTGATAATTACCCAACAGCTTTCTTCTTTTCAAAGTGAATTATTAGAAGCAACTGGCCCAGCTGTGCAAAGAGAGCTCAGCATGTTGCCATGCAAGGGAGCTACAGTTTGGGTGGATGTACTGTGCTGAAGGGCGCATTAAAGAAATACTTGGATATGAGAGAGAGAAAGAGATTCAGGACTGAAGCTTGGCTCTCCCTCGCTGCTGGAAGCGGAAATGTTACAGAGGCAGCCTGCTCAGCGCACTCACTAGCTCTCCCGTTTGGCCTATTGAAGGCGAAGCGTTGCTGAACTCTGCGTTCAGGCCCTCATTGCTGCAAGAAGAGGCCTGGTGGAGCGTTGGAGAGTAAAAAGGGGATAAATGAAGGGATTATGGAGACTCCAAGGAGGCATCTGTGGACCTCTAGAGGAAAATAATTATTACCTGTGAAAGGGAAGCTCTGATAACATTGAACTCAGCTGGAGCTGCAGGTGATTGGCACCTCTGAAAATCAGGCCCAAGATGTCTCGAGTTGGGCACCCAAAAATTAATGGATGCTTTGGTGGATATAGGACTATACTAGCTTTTCAAGACAGTTCTGCTAGTATATCTTTAATACCTGTCAATGGCATTGTTGAATTGATACTCTGCTAGTTGTTCCACATTGTGTGGTGGGCTCTGTGATGTATGCTCTATACTAGGATGAGATCCCCAACTCCAGTGCAATAGATCTGAGCTCTGAAGCAGATCAAAGACCAAAAACCCACAAACCAAAAAGTAAAAAAAACCCACCCCAACAGAATTTCTCATAGAATAAAATTTTCAAAATCTGTGTATTTTGGGTCAATTGAAATGTTTCATTCCCATTTCAACTTTTTAAAAAAAATTATAACGTACATTTTGAAATGAAAAATCAAAATGTTCCTAATGTTTTGACCTTATCGAAACACTTTGTTTCAAAGTTTTGTCTTTTTTAAAAACAAACCTTTGCTGAAACCTACTCGTTCCAGCACAAAGTTTAATTTTCAACAAAATGGCATTTTCTGATGGAAGAACTTAGTTAGAAATTTTTTGACCAGCTCTAACTATAATGTTCTAAACAAGCAAACAACTACCTTAAACGTATACATAACTTTATGAGAAAGAATGTAACAGTGCAGCACACCTTCTGCTTAGAGGAAACATGGACATTGCTCAACATGGGAAATACAAGAAATATTGCAACTACTGAGATGACGTTATCTAAACGTTTAAACGGGCAGCCACTCTAAGTGGTACTACTGTGATAAAGTAGATACGGTGGCCCACCCAGAACAGAGATTAGCAGTATTTAAAATTGTATGCACTCAAAATTTTCACCTGTTTCATTTCACCTCAGCTACCATAAATAACACACATTTGCTTTAAGCTTTTCAATCCTTTCTAAGAAGGTTGTATAATAGATCACACCTGTTGCTTTCAAAATAGGTCTTTCTGTACATTTTATTTTGAGAGCCCAAGATAAAAAACTGAGAAGTAAACGTTTTTCTCTGACAATTTCCAAGCAACTCCATTTCATAAACACTACTCAGGAAAGACACTCAAGATAACTAATTAATTCTCCTTGTATTTAATATAAGGAATTCTAATAGCCAGATTTCATATACCCACCCAGTGCTTTGATGCTAGTGGGAGGGGTGCAAGAGAAAAATCTTAAAACGATAGATGAATGAATGGCAGATGGATAGAGATTATCATCCAGTTATCTAAATCATAATTTGAACAGTTTTAAAGGCAAACTGTCTTTGGTGAGGGCACGTCTCAATGTAAGAAAAGATCCTGTCACATATTTCTCAATTGTAAGGCAAAACCTAAAAGGAGAGAAATTTTTACTGCAATGCAGCAGTTGCCTTGCACTACACAGCAGCTCCACACATCTGTTCCCCTCCTTTTCTAATGCTTGATTTGGATCACTCTGAAATTAGAACTCAGCACTTTCTTCATGTGTTTGTGGGGTTCCCCTCCCATCTGAGATTATAAAACACTTTGCTTTTCATTAGTGGCATGGATCCTGAAACATATCGAGTGTCTTCAACTCCAACTGGAGTCAATGGGAATTAGATATTATTACATGTATTTAATAGTTGCCCATTATTATGCTGTCTAGGCACATTTAACATGTTTTAAATTGGGTCATTAACATTCCAGATAAGAAGAGCAAAAGGGTTACACTCCTTTTCTCCCTGCAGCTTTAAGGCTAAGGATGGAGAACTATGAACTATATCCTACCAAAACCAACTTTATATTAAAAATTAGAGTTGGCAAATAATGCCACTTTTTGTTTCTCCAGGCATATTTGTTTGGACTTTAAAATAAATTCATTTCAGTCAAGTTGGTACCCTTTCGAGTTCATTTCCTGTGAATATTTGAGCTCTCTATTTTACTGCCACATACATTAACAGAAAGCAAAATTCAAAATTAATTTCAGAATATATGTCAGAAGCGCCTGTGTTCATCCAATTTGAAAACAGAAACTATACCAGTGCAATGAAGATTATCTGACTAGTGTTTATGGAGCGCTATTTAAAGACCAAATATAATCATCCACTTACTTTGTCTTCATATTAATGCAAAGCTCAAAATCAGTCTTACAGACATTACATCATATAGGGGCAATCCTTGCATTAGGAAAAAGCAGAAAAAATAATAGGCTTTATAATTTGGGGCCAAATTGTGCAGTGTGCATTGTGTAGCTGAACTGAATTCAGGGGCATGACTCTGGATTTCTAGCCTATAACTGGGAGCAGAATTTGACCCTTTCTTTTTCAAACATATACTATTTTTATATGTATGGTACTAGACAGCAGGCTGGGTGCTATACAGCTGCTGTACCTAAAACAAGTTCTGGGTGAACATTGCACAAATTATTGGGGAACTTTGATGAGATTTTTTTTAAATTCAGGCTCAATAAAGCCTTAATTCAGCAAACCACCCCTATTCCTCAATGCATTTAAGCACATGCTTAAATTTAAGTGCATGCCTAAATCCTGTTGACTTTCATGGGACTTAAACAAATGCTTAAAGTTAAGCAAAGGCTAACGGGTCAGATTTTCAAAGATATTTAGGTACCTAAAGATGCCAGTAAGTGCCCAGTGAGATCTACATAGACATTGTTCAAAAAATCATATTAGGCTCCTATCTATATCTTTAGTTGCCTAAATGCCTTTGAAAATGTGGCCCTAAAAGCTTTACTGAACAGGGATGCGCCTAAACGTGTGCTTAAGTGCTGTGCTGAATGGGGGCCTAAATTAGTTCACCCCAAAATGCAAATACGAAAGTTCATAATCACACAGAAAATCTGATGCAGAGTTGCTCTCATCTAGACAAGGAGAAGAGCATGTATTGTAACCTACTCTTGGCATCCAATCAAAACAGCAGAGGCCAAATTGCAAATATGCTGAATGAACAATTCAGAAGCAACCAATAGGCTGAAAAGTATTTGCATGAAATAATTGTCTAACAGTTTTGAACACTGAGGGAAAAAAAAAAAACAATGGAAACTGTAGTCTATTCTTTTTACCTAGGTACTTATATGGCCCTCCTCCTCCTCCTCATATCTGAGCATCTTGCAATAATTACTGGGTTTTATTCTCATAATATGCTTGTGTGAGAGCAAAATATTGCCTCTTATTTTAGAGAGCGGAAAGGGTAAATTAAGTAACTTGCCTCAGGTTGCACTTGGTGTCTGCCGCTGAGCTAGGAATTGAACCCAAGTCCCAGTGAAGTGCTGCACCCACTAGACCATCCTTCTTCCCGGTAGCGCGCAGTTTGCAAACAAGCAATATCTTTATATACTATATCAGTTAACGCAAATAGTTCACCAAACTCTTATTTAACACATCCCTTAGTATTTGCTATACTATATTCAATCACCTGCAACTCCTGGGGATGGAATTCAAATGGGGGAAACGGAGGACTGTGATCTCATCAGACCGACATGTTCAACTTCAGACCAGCTGGTACCATCAAAATGACTCAAAAGTGCCATCCGACTTCATCTGCACCCACAGTATATTTCTCCACTGTGAAAACATCACTGGGAGCAAGCAGTATCTGATGGCCCAGTTACAAGTGATCAAGTGCAGTTTAGGGACAATTCTCAAGTTTCTACTCCCTTAACAGAGTTGCACGACAAGATTAATTTATGGAGGGTGTTACACAGATGCAAAAATGTACACTTTGAAAAGAACCACCGTGCTGCTTTGCGGTAAGCAGTAGCTATGTTCCAGTGAAGTGATTAAGTGCCGAGTGTTTAAAAACGCAGTCTCATGGAGCTATTTGCTTTGGGTTACCTAGAAAAGCCCATGTCTGGTGCTGGAGTTGGAAACAAAATGTTAAACTAGTTCCAGCAAGGAATTGCTTTGACAAACATGAGTGGGAGAATAAAGCAGCTTTGGGAGGTGGCTACGTCTCTGGCTGGACAACAAATTTCTTGAATGGAAAGTGTTGCATAGAAAGAATGACGAGAAACCTGTTCACCACTGGACGGTGAGTAAAGGGTCTAAAAATCCTGTTCTCTCATCTGGAAATCTGATTTTAATCAGTGTGTTGACCCTATACCACAGATGTCCTTTAAGTTGAGGTTTAGGATTAAAAAACGTATCAGCTAACACCTTGATGTGTCATATTTTTACTCCTTACTGGTAGTTTTCTGATTATTTTCCACAGTGAACACTGAAAATAATAGATAGTTGGTTGATTGGCTTGCTTAGCAGGGACCTGATCCAAAGCCCACGGAGGTCAGTGGGAATTGTGTCATTGACTTCAATGGGTGTTGGATCAGGCTCTGGATCACTGATGAGATATAGAAACTTTCACCTCTAGCATTTGGCCTACAGCAGGTCAGTCGTGGCAAAAAGCCATTACACTTTCATGGCTGCATAATGGATTGGAGGCCATAAAAGTAGTGAGGCTCGATCTATTTCCCATTATACAACTGTCCACATCATACCTGGCAATAGAGTTTTGTCAGTAAGGCTGAGGACTGAAACAAACACTCCCATGCGTAGATCTGAGAAGGATGGTGGGCAGTGAGAGAGCAAGCCAGCAGCTCTCTAGGTGACAGAGGAGTTCAGTCTCCACAGCCATCATTTGCATCGCAGCCTTTTGGCTGAGAACAGATTTATACAGTTTAAGATCTGATGTGTTCCCTGTCTGGGACTGCAAAATAAGTGGATTTTTGGAACAGGGAGCTGGGCTAGGAACTCATTCCATCCACTCCATGCATCAGCCTGGTATTGCAGTGCATCTGCCAGCACAGTAATCATACAAAAGACATGATTTAAAAAAACCTGGTAAGAAGAAACAAAAAAAGACAGGAGATGGGGTGGAAATCATGACCCAGTAGGCCTTTTCCACCGCTAACTCCTATACCTAGGCCTGTAGCAAACCCCCTAAATCCAAATGCTCCCCAAAATGGATCCATTCAAACTTCATTGTACAAACCCCTCTCATGGGTTAGATCAGGGGTGGACAAACTTTTTGGCCCGAAGGCCATATGTGGGTATGGAAATTGTATGGCGGGCCATGCATGCTCATGAAATTGGGGGTTGGAGTGCAGGATGGGATGACGGCTCCAGCTGGGGGTGCAGGCTCTGGGGTGGGGCTGGGGATGAGGGGTTGGGGGTGCAGGAGGGTACTCCAGGCTGGGACTGAGGGGTTCAGAGCACGGGAGGGGGATCAGGGCTGGGGCAAGGATTTGGAGCATGGAATGGGGTCAGGGTGCAGGCTCCGGGCGGCGCTTGCCTCAAGCAGCTCCTGGAAGCAGCGGCATGTCCCCACTCCGGCTCCTATGTGGAAACACGGCCAGGCAACTCTGCGCCCTGCCCTGTCTGCAGGCATTGCTCCTGCAGCTCCCATTTGCCTTGGTTCCCGGCCAATGGGAGCTGCGGGGGCGGTGCTTGGGGCGGAGGCAGCATGAGGAGCCCCTTGGCTGCCCCTATGTGTAGGAGCTGGAGTGGGGACATGCTGTTGCTTCCATGAGCCACGCAGAGCCATGGCACACATGGAGCGGGGCAAGCCCCAGACCCCACTCCCCGGCGAGAGCTTGAGGGCCAGATTAAAACGTCTGAAGGGCCAGATGCAGCCCCCTGGCTGTAGTTTGCCCACCCCTGGGCTAGATAGTGCCATTTACGTGCAGCTCCTGTTAAGGGGAGGGGTGTAGCTGCTCTGACCCAACGGCAGCATCAGGAGGTGCTGTGCCTCAAAGAAGAAATTCCTGACGCACACAGGCTATGTTCCCATTACCAAGCCCATGCACAGCTGCTTACCTCTCCCACAGCCAGGCAGCTCCCCTGGCCAGTGCATGGAAGACAGGAGACAGCCAATCCCCTGTGCCCATCATAGGAATGGGGACGGAGCCGTCCTGTCATGTCCAGTGCACAGGGGCTGCAGTTCTGCCTAGCTCTTCTGCGGGCCAAATAGAGAACAGCAGTCCGCTAATGCCCTCTCTACTGCCATGCCCCTCTAACAGGGCCAGGCTGAATCTAGCCCTATAACTTCATGACAGAAACATCTAGCCTGATCTACGGGCTGTGATTGTTTTGAATTAACTCTCCTAGGGCTTCAGCACTTATACTGCTGCATGCAATTTTTCTTACATATAAGGCAGATTTGCACATGTTAAGGAAATCTAAGCCATACATCTTTTTCTGGCCAGTCATACGGTTCCCATTAGCAATATGGGCCTTAGGCAGCGCTGTCCTGCAAGGTGCTGAGCACACTAGCCCTGATCCAGCACAGCACTTAACTTTAAGCCCATGCGTTGTTACCGTGCTGGCTGGGTGAGCAGACATTTCTTGGCACATCCACAGGCAGCCCCTCCAGGTGGCTGCTCTTCCCCTCCCTCAAGAAGCAATTCGGAGTAGAAATCCAAGGGCGTGTCCTTCCTGCCTCCAGAGGAGGTTGTGTTGCTTACTGAACCTGGGCCTGAGTCATTCCATGGAGGTCTTTGCCTGTTTGTCCGAGCCTGTCAGAATGCAGCGCACGAGGCTGTCTCTGCAGCCCCACTGAAGTCAACGGGAGTAGTCCTGCGCTTGGTTAAGCGAGTGCCTACATGCTGTGCTCAGCATCTCGTACAATCAAGGCCATAGATGGGCTTTGCGACCAGAGGAGAGTGCCAAAAGCTTGGATGTGTGTGTATCCTTGGCTCTCTGTCTAGGTTCTGATCTGGTGCTCACCATCCTAGCCTGGGACCCTTGTACTTATTCGACTGTCACTTCCTTTGCTGTTTAGAGCCATTGGCGCATACATCAAACTTCTAGAGAAAATGATCGTTCCTTATGTGTCCAAAGTGGGCTCGACGTTTTCCTTATCTATAGGGCCAGATTCTGCCACATTTACTCATACTGTGTCGAACCTTACACCTTAAAAGTGGACTCCTCATGGAATAAAGAACTGGTACTGCAAGGGGGCTCCAGAATCTGGCCCCCAGGAAAAAACCCAATATCTGCTATCAAGTACAGTGCTAATTACCATGTGCTTCACATCAGTGGGATTCCTCTGTGTCATAAGCTCAGGAACAGGTGTGTGTCGAGCAGGTCAGTGAACAGACAAAATGCAGATGAAGAAGGATGAAGACAGGGGTACAACAGAGAAGCGAGGTCAAGGTGAAATTAGCTAATATGACAGTCTGTTACAAATGAAGTAATTACCACAGAAGTCTTTCGGAGACTGAGTCGATCTGATCTGGTCCTGAAATATGCCTCATCAAAAGATGCGTGACTCCCCTTCAGCTTCTCGGAGAGGTTGCGATACAGTCGTTTAGCAGCATTCGGAGACGACGGCCCACTGTTCTTTTTTGTCTGCGAAAGGTTCAAGTTCTGCATTTGCTGTGTCATTTTCACGGGGCAGTTCCTAGAAAGAAGGCAATGCAGCCATTGGATACAGGTTTGCTACACTATCTTCATCTGTTCAAAACTCATTGTTGTCACACACACAACAAGACTTATGCAGCAATGGACTTCCATTAAGGTAGGCCAACCCCACCCCAAGAATACGAAGGGCCATATTTTAGATCCTTTCCATTGCTGAGTTGCTGCTTACAGAGATAGTCCCATTGACATCAGTGGATGGGAGCGTGTATGATGTGGACACCAATGGGACCACCCCTATGAGTGCCAGCCAATGGGAGGAATAAGAGCTCTAACATGTGGGTTTGATACCCAGGGAACTGACGAAGTGAGTCACATTGTGGGAAAAACAACAATTCTGGTAAAAAAAAAAATTAAAAAGTGGGGGAGGAGTTTGGGTTAAATGAGAACTGGGAAAAGGGATTTATACTCTATGTATGTAAAGTGATGATATTCCCTAAATTCAACCAGAACAAGCAGGATTGCAGAATCAGGACCTAGCAATTTGGCCCTACCATTTATTGTCATAAAAGCTTTTCTACTAAACAGTTTCTTGTCCCATAATTGCGGCTGCTCTTTGCCTTTAATTTGCCTCTAAGATTTAAAGCTCAACGCCAACTCTCACAAGTCCTCTAAGTCTTCCATTCCCGTTGGTCAATGGTGGCACAGCAGACATTCTGAACACAAAGGTGTCCATTTACAAATAACCTCACACATTTCCCAGGCTAACGAGGTACTACAAATAAAGAAGTTCTCTGAATGACGAACATATGCCCAGAGACTCGAGATAATTGGGACATGTGACAAGGAGACTTCCTGGTTAAATCAGCACACCAGTGTATACAAACAAGAACAGAACTCTGTGTGAGCAGCATCCCTGCAACTAATGAGCAAAAACTGGATGCAAGGCAAAGCAGGCCTTCGAAGATCTCCAGGATCGTCTTTCATTGAGCCTGATGGCCATGTGAGACTGCACACACTAGAAGTTATCTTGCTTTTTCATTATTATTAATTTGCATTTTAGTAGAGCCCAGTGGCCTGAACTGAAATTATGACCCCAGTGCACTAAGCACTTGCACAAAACACAGAGTAAGACAGTTGCTGTCCCGAAGAGCTAGTCTAAATAGATGAGACAGACAAAGGGTGGCAGGGGAAACAGAGACACAGTCAGTGCCTTTGCCTAAGTCACACAGCAGATCAACAGCAGAGGCAGGAACAGAATCCAGGTCTTTTGAATTACAGTGTGTTCCATTCACTGGACCAAGGAACCTTGTAATATTATACAGAGGTTACAATAAAAATAAAAATCTACCTTTACCTGAAATTCTGGAATTATTTTTCCTTTTTGCAGTAGAGGGAAATTGAGGTAAATGATCCTCTTCTTTTCTCCTCCCTCCCTGCACAGTAACACACAGGAGTGGCCAAGTTTAGTGGAAGGGGGTTTCTGTAAGGGTAGCAGGAAGCTGGGTTGGAAGGTCCCCTCCATCCCATCCAGCTGAGGAGCAGCAGTGGAATCACTCTGCATGGTGCTGCAGTCGTCCCCTACTGGGGCAATATCCCGTGGATCCATATATTGGAAGATTTCCCCCTCGTCCTAGTTCCCCATACCTAGCGACATGGGGGCATGAAAGGAGCCCCTCCAAACTTGGTCTCTATGGCACACAAGGGATGTGAACACTCAGCATGGGTGCCACAAATCCTTTTTTCCTCATCCGCATGGTGGAATCACATTGGTTACATCTGGAGCAGCATGCATTGATCTGCCCCCACATACTCCATGAACCAGATGTGGAAACGGTCAGTAAGCGCTGATTTTACCGGCCAACACACGACAAGTGCAAAAACCATTCTGTTTTACTGATGCAGTGAGCGGCTCAATCAGGAGTTTTAATTGAAAACACGAGCAAAGGTGCAGTCAGTGAAATAAAACGATTTTTAAAAAATGGCTGTTAAGAGTGTGCTCGCATTAACTCCCTATTCAGACTCTTGCCATTAGTTCAATAAGTTTCTAATGAAAGTGTGAAGATACGTTTAAAGAGGTGGTTGGATTTGGTGTGTTGCCCCCAGAGATCATCAGATCCCACAGTCTCATGTTATTAATATTTAATGGCGACTCAGCACCTTACCAAAGATCACTTTATTCTCAGTCGCTCAGAGTGACGGCAAAGAGCCCCTCGGAATGCCCCCATGATAACCTGCTTCCCTGTATTCCACTGAGCAACAGATTTGAAACACAAAGGGCATCTGCTCTCACATCAGCTTTACCCTGCACTGACTACAATATATGGCTCCTTCTGTATAGCAGCGTGTGTGAAGAATCAGCGCCAAACGCTGTGTACCAATAACGTGAAGGGTCTTGCAAACACTCACAACATAGTTCAATTCACTCTGCGCCTGTTTAAAAGTTCCAGGCATCCAGTCATGGAGCAGAGGCTACCCCACACAAGAAAAGTGAGCAGTCATGTACTGCAAATAGTAAAAGGGGAAGTTTCATGAATAATCCAGGGGCTGCAAATAGTTTGTCCAAGTGGCTGAGCAGATATTTGTGACTAGTGTATGCAGGGGAGATGTTCAGAGGCCCAGGGGACCAGGAAACACCCAACTTTCACTGAAAGTCGAAGGAACTTGGGCACCTAACTCCCATCTGCGCCTCTGAAAATCTCCCCTTGCATTTGCAGAGATGATGAATGGTTTGCAAATGCCTTGATAACAGCAAGAGAAAAGGGCTAGGTTCATTTGTAACGAACAAGTCAAACAGCTCTGCTTGGTACTGAATGGGACTTCTTAAGCCTAGAAATACCATCATGCTACGACTAAGAACAAGTAATGGTGGCATTCGATGCTTGCTACTTCCGGCTGATCCCATTAAATCATTAAAGAACTAAGAACAAACCCATATCAGGACTGTGAAAAAAACACCGGTCCCCCTGACTGACATAAGTTTCACTGACAAAAGCGCCGGTGTGGACAGCACTATGCCGCCTGAGATGCACTTCATAGCTCCTGCCGCTTGTTGGGGATGGTTTAATTATGCTGACGGGAGAGCTCTCTCCCATCGGCACAGAATGGCTGCACAGGAGACCTTACAGCGGCACAGCTGCAGTGGTACAGCGGTGCTGCTGTCAGGTTATGTCTACACTACAGACCTAATTCCCACTGAAATAAACTGGAGTTAGGCACCTAGACACCTTTGAGAATCTAGGCCTGTGTAACTAAATAGGCTGCCTTTCCATCTAGAGCCAGGCCAAACAACCTATGTATTGGCCTGTCAATGCCATTCTAAGCGCTTACCCACATGGCGCATTAGTCCACACCAGGGGGTGTAAATGCTAGTGCCCACTACTGTGTCATACACTAACCGACCCAGGTGGACCCTGCCACCAACGCCTACCTCTTTTATAAGAAGGGGAATTCAGCCTCTGCTGGTGGCAGAGCCTGAACAAATCTTCTCTAAATGTCAGCAGTCTTGATTTCCCATGACTTCTGACTGCTGGGTGATGCTCTGTTAAAGGAGAGCCCAGTCCCCCATTTGCTAAGGATGGACAGCTGGACCATTGTGTTGCACACTGGCAATCCCTCTGGGAAGCTGTGATAGGCAGGAGGTCAGACTTGATAATCATGATGGTTGCTTTGGCCCTTAAAAATCGATATCATTGCTCCATTGACTTCGACAGTTATAGCACTGTGCAGCTTGAGTAACATGGTGGTGAATGAGGCTTGCTACATACAAATGAGAAAGATGCTAGTGTAACCTCAGGGACAAAATACGTTTAGGTACCAAACATTTGAACAGCACCCTTCTGAGGACCATTGCAGTAGATTGCTCTATCCATGGATGTATGCAGTGGTGTTGTAGCTGTGTTGGTCCCAGGTTATGAGAGTGACAAGGTGGGTGAGGTAATATCCTTTATGACACAAACTTCTGTTGGTGAGAGAGACAAGCTTCCAAGCTGCACAGAGGCTCTTCTTCAGGTCTGGGAAAGGTACTCTGAGCGTCACAGCTAAATAAAAGATCGAACATATAGTTTAGCATAAGTAGTTAGCACCTATGCTAAGGGGCCATTCCAGGGGAAAGGGAACCATTAACACCCCTGCAGTCACAGGTCAAAAAGGGGGTTAGTTGGTAACAGATTTTGTAATAAGCCATAAATTCAGTGTCTTTATTAAGGGCATGTTTTTTAGTGTCTCGCAAAGTTATGAATTTAAGCTCCCAGGCTTGTCTTCTGAAAGTGTTGTGCAGATTTCCTTTGAGGATGAGGACTGATAGATCACATATAGTGCGATCACTTTGTGAAAAAAATGTTCACCCACAGGTGATGTGATGTTTTTGTCTTTTATCATTTTCCTGTGTGTGCTCATTTGAGAGTATAGTGATTGTCTGGTTTCAACCCACATAGTTGTTACTGGAACATTTAGTGCACTGGATCTTGAAAGGTGTGTTGTGGGGGATGTTGATCATTGTAGCCGTGGAGATGTGTGTGCAGGTTTTGCATCTGTTGTTCTGGCAGGGTCTGATGCAGCTTTCAGTTGATGTGGCCTGGTGTGTGGGGAGCTTGCTCCTGATGCTGAGCTTGGAGGGTTACCGGCCACTCCACCTTGAATGGCCCCTTAGTTTAGCATTAGTAGTTAGTATATATTCTATCTGTTTGATCTTGTATTGAGCTGTGACACTCTTAGTATCTTTCCCAGAGCTGAAGAAGAGCTCTGTGTAGTTCGAAAGCTTGTCTCTGTCACCAACAGAAGCTGGTCCAGTAAAAGATATTATCTCACCCACCTTGTCTCTTTAATTACCCATGAGTGGTTTTTTATGAGTTAGCCATAGCTGATCTTTAAAATCAATATGCAGGTACAAAGGCAGTATTTCCCAATGGCTATAACACTAAATGGGGTGTCAGGAGACCTGGGTTCTATTTCCTGCTCCGCCACTGGCCTGCAGGATGACGTTGGGCAAGTTACTTTAACTGCTCTGTGCCTCAGTTTCCCCATCAGTACAATGGAGATAATATATGGCTCATTTGTAAAGAAATTTGAGATCTGCTGATGAAAAGTGCTATACAAGAGCAACCTATTATTGTTTTATTTGTGCATATATGAAAAATATACATCTTTATGACCACATAACCCCATGGGTGTTGCTCTTTATCCAAGGAGAGATAGGTCAAAGAGGAGGTTGAGTAAACATAGCTATAAAGCTTGCAGTGATTCAGTGACACCTTTTTTCTATGTGACAATAGTAGCACATCCACACTGATCCCGTATTAGGTCATCAGTGACCTTAAAAATGTTCACTGGGCTATTTTTATATACGAACAGAAGTACATAAAACATCACATGAACTAAGCACACAACAGCCAAGTAACAGTTGGAAATAATGTAATGCAAATTCATTGGAGTCCTGATCAGCATGTTCATAGAATGTTTGTAAAATGCAAATTATTGCTGACGATTACTGCATTTAGGACAGCACAATGGGATATGTAATAAGCAGTTATGAGATGAAAGAAAGGAAAGGGAAAATGTATGCTGCATTTCACTGAAAACTTTCTAGTAGTGTGATCTTATTAAGCTGGAGAGCTGTCTCCCAAGGGAATTGATGGAAACTAGACTCAGTAAAAACACGGAACAATCCTGCATTGGGAAGGCAATTTGATAATCTATGGGGTCTTTTCATCTGTAACTCACATGATTCAAAACTACTCCAAATGCAGGGATATTCAAATTGGCTGGTAGCAGTTTTATAACATCTAAGCAATTTTATAAGAACATCTTTAGGCTTTTTTTATAAGAAATTCAGGTTAGCTTTCAGAGCCATGTCAGATGATACAGCAAAACATACATCATTTTCACTGAAGTTACATATTGGACATGTCTTCATGTTTTTAACATATGGACAATTGAAGATGTGCTATGATGAAGGATGGATGATTTCTAGAGTTAAACTGGTAGCAGTGTATTATAAAAAAACAAACCCGGTAGGTGCTAGGTGGTGCAGTGGGGATGATATATTCAAGGCTTTCACCTCTGGAAACCACAGCACATATCTAGCTTAGGTCACAAATTTAAATGAGTTAGGTGATCTCAGTGCTGTTCTGAATAGGTCTTTTTGTGCACATCACAATAACTGTCACAATATTTGACCTAACTGGCTAACGCTTGTCACAGTCAATCAAGAAATTGACGACAAATGTGCTGCAGGTTTGGGGGCATAGGTAGTGCTCTGCAGGGTAGCCTGCAGAGCATCTGCTCACATTATAACTGGGCATAACCAATACTGTCAGTAGTCCACTTTTTTAAAAATTAAAAATCACAACAAAAATGGTTCCAATAATGAATATCTGAATCACCAGGCAAACAGTCTTCTGCAGACATTTTACACTAGTAATGGCCATCACATGCAGACACTGGTTCTCATTATCACTCTCATTTAGCATGTACCAACTAAGAGAGGGAAGTCACCCAACACATGTTTCATACTGTACACAATGTAATCTAATTTTTGTGATCAGGTTTCTGATCACACATCCCAGGCACTACTTAAGTAATCTTTCCTAACAGGCATGTGTTTTAAAAGTGCAGATTTTAGATAAAATCCATTTAAATAACCTACCCTTGAAAGCAGCTTATTTCATCTTGGGGAACTGATCAAATATTCACGCACAGTTTCTAAAATCACATTGCAAAAGAAAAACAAATCCCTGGATTACGTATCGGTGTGTGTCGGTTATACACATATGAACATACTGTATATACAGGCACACTGTATAAATACAGCATAGGTGTAGATGTGTTAACTTTGGAAGATTTGATAAAAAACACACACACACACACAATAGATAATAATAAAGACCCCCCCACACTTATTTATTAAGTGATTTCATTCACCAACACATAGCTAGAGAACATATGAGTTAGAGAATTAAATTTGACTTACCAGCTTAGGCTGTACAATGCAGAATGGAAACAAGTTGGTAGTAATTGTCCACTATCTTCATTCAATATTTCACATTGGCTTTGCTTTCTTTTCTGGTTCAGCCTCTTTCCTACACTGTATGAATGATCAAAAAAGGAAAGAGCTTACTACAAGCAATTACTGACGTCCAAGATCACTGATTAAATCTCAGTGCAAAAACCAAAGATAAAAACAAATTATGAAACATCTGAAGTAAAATATCTGATGTCTTAACACTACTTGTGCTCTTAGTGCTGCAGCTATAGTAATGACCGGTATCTAAGGCTCTTGTTTCTGTAGTCAAAGATGCCATGACTTCTGTATGCTTTTAGCCTGTTGTGTCTCTAAGAATTGATCAGCACAGCATGCAAGTAGAACAAGTAATCACTGCCCAGAGTAAACAAAACGAGAATTGTAGTCAATCGTCACTCAGTATGAACAAAAAGACATTAATGCAGTCATCTTAAAACAATTAGTTCTAAGTTAAATCAATAAGAGAAAAATAATCCTCGCCCTACACTTTGTCCAGCAATTCATGATTGCATATGATGTACTGTTCTTTCTTTCACCAAGCTACCAATACAGCTGTCTGCAATCATAGCAACAAAAGCAGCAACCATAGCCATAGCTCTGGGACATCTGCAAGATCATTTCAAAGCTCCCAGCATGAATAGGTTATCTTTAAAAGGTTATGAAACCCGTAACTCCCCCCACCCCAGCACGTACAACTTTAATGATGCTTAAATTTTAGTTACAACAGGTCCCCAAGAATTAATTTTAAAATGTTTCTGACAGTACAGCCTGGTACAAAAACAGTGACAAAAAAGAGGTGGGTTTTTTTTTAAATGTATAGTAGAAAATGTAAAACCTGGATCCCATTGAACCCAGTAATATGTTACAAAGTCAGAATATGCAAAAAGTTTACCAAACCTCAGAATGCTAAAAATACAGATATGTGTTGGACTGAAGATAAACAAAGATGCTCAAGTAAAGTACTATATGTTTTTGGATCGCCTTCCTGGTTAAATTCGAACAACCATAAAAGTTAAGCACCTAGCAACAGAATAAAATGAAAAGACTCTTTTAGATTCTCACTTTGGGATGTGTCTATATCAGTTGTCTATAAGAGTGATTTTACTATTATTATTTGTATTATCATAGCGCCCAGGAGCCCCAGTCATGGGCAAGGATCCCACTGTGCTAGGTCCCTGCCCCAAGGAGCTTACAATCTACATATAAAACAACAGGTGGATACAAACAGACAAATCAGGGGGTACAACGGAACAATGAAACAGTACTGGCCAGCGTGATAGGCAGGGACCTCACATACTAGTAGCCTGCCCACTGTTCAGTTTTTTGTAGGCACTGTGGGTTTTAGAGTGAGCCTGGAGTAGTCTCTCTGACTCAGTGCAGTTACTCAGGTATGATTCTGGAAAGTGCTGAGCATGCTCTGGGAGATGGTGGCCACGCTTGATTCTCACCCACTTCAAAAGAAAGTTGAGGGTGCTGAGCTTCTTCTTGCAGGGTGGTGTCCTGCTTACACCAGTGCAGCTGAGAGCAGAATCTGTCCCTATGCCCCTACATGACATGGGGTCTGTTCTTACACAGCCTGCAGCAGAACTGGCTGGACAGCTGAATATAACTCTGATTTCTGTGTTGAATGGTAAGTGCTTTCAAACTTTGGGGAGTTTGAAATGTGGATCTAGGCGCTCTGCAGCGTGAGCCCATCTCAGGTGATTAGTCAAAACAATGATCCTTAGATTGGGGCCAACTAATAGCGATCATAGCCTTCCACTAACTATAGCTTCAGCAATCTGTTAGGCATAAGCTGCATAGTATGGAGTAAGAACTCCAATCTGTTTTTTGAAACTTGGTATCAGACTTCAGTAAACCTAGTGAAGCCGAGAAGAGGTCTGGACTCATGAAGGCGAGCACTGGAATTATTTTAAGCGTCTACAGGTTTGCTGCTTAGTGCCGACATGTTAGCTGCTTATGTTTAACTGGTCAGAGCAGAGCAAAGTGTTCCCTGCAAAACCTTGGCACTCCACAGAACTCACCTGGTTTCGGATTTTGTTCTAAGCTGGCAACCCAGCCCAGGTTTCAGTAACAAGATTTGCCAAACTGGGCCTAATATTTGACATTGAAATGGTTTTGGATCAGAACTGGGTGAAACTTGGTGGTTGTTTTGCTTTGAGGTTTTCTGATTCATTCAATCTCAAGACTCAGTGAAAACCTACTGGGATGCAAATAAATCACATGTGAATTGCAACTGCAGAAAATCTTTGCATCTCGGCTTGGGCCCGTTTGAGCACCATTCTGTCAATGGTGGAGGATGAACTAGTTTGGAGACTACTTCAGTGGTGATGAACTCGTTTGGCAAAGGAGATCTGTCAGAATGGGTCTTGTTCAAAAGCACATCAGCAGGGAGACGTAAGGCTAAACAAGGCCCACTGTGATGGAAGTGCCAATCTTGCTCACATATTCTCATGAGGAAAAGCGTGGTTTGTGGAAATCTTTGAGGGTGTGGGGATAAATTGAAAAAAAAGTGTTGTTTATGTAATTAAAGGACTGCTGAATAATTATGAGAGCTCCCTATTTCTCCCAAGTTTTTAATTTAAGTTTCAAATATAAAACTTAAGAGCCAAATCCTCAGCTGGTGTAAATCAAAGTAAATGTAGCGACACTCATTTATACCAGCTGGGGGCATTTAGTGTGGGTTGCGAGAACTTGAAAGCCTCTCAAAGTCCTTTCAAGGCAACAGAGGTATAGATGTTAAAAAGCAAGAACAAATGCCTTAGTTTCAGTTCAGCTCAGGATTCTTTTCTAGCTGGCATGTTGAACAGCACCTTGCAGGTCTCTTTATCAAAGTCAATCGCAGCTGGCTTCAGACATCTGAGTTGAGCTCTGTGAAGTATAACTCGGTCTGATAATGGATCAGTTCCTGAAGTTATCTTAGAATTTCAGAAAGCACTTTGTTAGCCAATAGTTAAACAATGCTGACAAATATACGGAATCAATAATTTCTTGTTCCAGTTTTAAATTGCTTACAATTATTTCAGAGTGGCTTGTCCAATGTCACTCAGAAAGTTAGTGGCCGAGCTGGGTTTGGTCTCATTCAGTCTAGTAACCTATCCATGTGGATATACAGTAGGGCTGACTGGTAAACAACTATTTTGCTTCATGAGCAATTTTGAGTTTTTAAAATACGTTTCCATTTAAGAAGACTGGGAGGTGGGGGGAGAGGAGTGGAAGACCCAGATCAAGTCCTGCTCTTCCTGATTCAGGGAACAGAAAAAATACAATGACCAACACAACTCAGATTTAAAATACCACACTTTGAACATTAAGAGTAAACCATCCATAGAGTGAGGGAAAAGGGGAAACGTGATCCATCCGTAGAGTGAGGGAGAAGGGGAAACGTCACATGAAAGCTCATGAGTAAATTCTAACACACATATCTGAGGAAGATGAGATCCTCTCAGTTATTCTGACAAACATAAAAAGTGCCCAGACTCATCCAGCAAATTGTTCAGTATCAATTATTTGTTTAGCTGTAGACATTAGCACAGCGACCTGGCCTTTGTCTCTGCTAGGATTTTAATTTGCTCTTGCTGCCTATTTTTCAGCTAATATCCTGATACTCCTCTTGTTACGCCACAATAGTTTCTACAGCTGCCCATTGTAAATTACGATGACAAGAATCTAATTCCCATAAAGATTACAGATGAGAGGAATAATAAGAACCATTATTATTTAGCAAAGCACTTAAGCATCTGCCTAATTCTACTCAAGGCAAATGGGATTTAGGCACATGCCTAAAGTTAAGTGCATGCTTAAGTGCCTTTCTGAAATGGTGCCTTAGTATAAGCCGGTATGTATTTGCTCCCAGAGCTCTGTGGGGCCAGTGATGGGGGATGATATACATTGCCCCGACCCACCCACTCTTCCGCCATCTCTCTCCCCACTGGTGGAATCCTGTTAGCAGTCATCACTGCATCAGTTACACTCGGGTCATCTTTCCAAGCTTTTTCTTTGCAACTACGAGGATTAGAAAAAGAAAAGGAGTACTTGTGGCACCTTAGAGACTAACCAATTTATTTGAGCATAAGCTTTCATGAGCTACAGCTCACTTCATCGGAAGCATACTGTGGAAAATACAGAAGATGTTTTTATACACACAAACCATGAAAAAATGGGTGATTATCACTACAAAAGGTTTTCTCTCCCCCCACCCACTCTCCTGCTGGTAATAGCTTATGTAAAGTGATCACTCTCCTTACAATGTGTATGATAATCAAGGTGGGCCATTTCCTACAGGACAGGCCTAACAAAGAAAACAACAGAACACCACTAGCCATCACCTTCAGCCCCCAACTAAAAGCCCTCCAATGCATTATCAAGTATCTACAACCTATCCTGAAGGATGACCCAACACTCTCACAAATCTTGGGAGACAGGCCAGTCCTTGCCTACAGACAGCCGCCCAACCTGAAGCGAATACTCACCAGCAACCACACACCACACAACAGAACCACTAACCCAGGAACCTATCCTTGCAACAAAGCCTGTTGCTAACTGTGCCCACATATCTATTCAGGGGACACCATCACAGGGCCTAATAACATCAGCCACACTATCAGAGGCTCGTTCACCTGCACATCCACCAATGTGATATATGCCATCATGTGCCAGCAATGCCCCTCTGCCATGTACATTGGTCAAACTGGACAGTCTCAACATAAAGGAATAAATGGACACAAATCAGATGTCAAGAATTATAACATTCATAAACCAGTCAGAGAACACTTCAGTCTCTCTGGTCACGCGATTACAGACATGAAAGTTGCGATATTACAACAGAAAAACTTCAAATCCACACTCCAGCGAGAGACTGTTGAATTGGAATTCATTTGCAAATTGGATACAATTAACTTAGGCTTGAATAGAGACTGGGAGTGGCTAAATCATTATGCAAGGTAACCTATTTCCCCTTGTTTTTTCCTACCCCCCCCCCCCGACGTTCTTGTTAAACCCTGGATTTGTGCTGGAAATGGCTCACCTTGATTATCATACACATTGTAAGGAGAGTGATCACTTTAGATAAAAGAAAAGGAGTACTTGTGGCACCTTAGAGTCTAACCAATTTATTTGAGCATGAGCTTTCGTGAGCTACAGCTCACTTCATCGGATGAAGTGAGCTGTAGCTCACGAAAGCTCATGCTCAAATAAATTGGTTAGTCTCTAAGGTGCCACAAGTACTCCTTTTCTTTTTGCGAATACAGACTTACACGGCTCTTACTCTGAAACCTGTCACTTTAGATAAGCTATTACCAACAGGAGAGTGCGTTTGTTGGGGGGGGTGTTTTGTGAGGGGGGTGGGGAGAAAACCTGGATTTGTGCTGGAAATGGCCCACCTTGATTATCATACACATTGTAAGGAGAGTGTTCACTTTACATAAGCTATTACCAGCAGGAGGGTGGGGTGGGGGGGAGAGAAAACCTTTTGTAGTGATAATCACCCATTTTTTCATGGTTTGTGTGTATAAAAACGTCTTCTGTATTTTCCACAGTATGCATCCGATGAAGTGAGCTGTAGCTCACGAAAGCTCATGCTCAAGTAAATTGGTTAGTCTCTAAGGTGCCACAAGTACTCCTTTTCTTTTTGCAAATACAGACTAACACGGCTGTTACTCTGAAACCGAGGATTAGAAACTTATTTTTTCAGCGATTTTCTTCTCTTCTGTGGAGTCTTATCTTGTCCTGTGGGCCAGATGAATTTAGCAAAAGGACCAGATGAAGTCTGATACATAGCTTAGACGAAAATCTGAGTGATGACAGTTAATTTAACTTACCCACAGCGTGAGCAACAAATCGACAGAAGCAAGTAAAGCCACTTTGAGGGGTTCTTGTATCCCCATTGGAATAAAGATGTAAATATTTGATTTAGCTTCAGTCATCACTAGTCTAGGGACAGGTTTGCCTATATCTAGGTTCTTTACCTGTGCAGCTCTCCTATGGATGAGAGCTCTCTGGCTGCTTTAGGACAAACAGAGTGTGATGACAATTTAATACAACTGGTCTGTTCATGACCATTTCCTGGTGGTTCCTTCCCTGGTGCCAATATTTCCTATCCCTTCTGCTTTCATTTTGAAGATTGGCTATTGGATTTGACCTCATGACTTATCTTTTCATGGTGTCTAGTATTTCTCCGTATTCTTCAGTGCAAACATTAGCTGGTAGAAAATGAAACAAAGACTTTTCTCTTGTCCAGGCTACTTCTTTAACAAATAACTATTTTGCTAACATTAACTGAAATTAATGCATTGAAAACCCTTCCTGCCACGTGGGTTTAAGTTCATTGATTGCAAGTTCAGAAATGAAAGGACATAAAATAACATTTAATAAATAAAGTAAGAATAAATATGCTAAGGAGGGAACTTATCATAAAGGAGAAGAAACATGGAATAAATGATCAGGAAAGGTGACTGAATAAGAGAGTATAAATGAGTTCCAGAGATACCGCCATTGATTTCTGAAGAGGAAGAAAAGATTGAGAGGCACAGAGAGAAGAAGAAGTTGGGATTAAGATAAAACAAACAGTGCCACAGGTTGGTCTGATCTGGTGCAGGAACTCACATGTTCTTAGACTTTGGCGATTAAGGGGATTCCACTGGTTGACTTATATACACATCAGCTATTTAATATTTCAGCTGCCCATATTTCATCCTGAATTAGTTGAGCTGAATAGTTCAACTACTCTGTTTCCACAAACTGTACTAGGGAAGCGACACGTTGCAGTGGGGACATTTTCATATCCTTCTTTCGATCACCTTACAAGGTGAGCTGCGTCCAGCATATCACTAACTGAGCCACTTTGCATTCCAGCAGATGATTTATTTTCCTGTAGATGTGAGTTTTGCAATATATTTCATTTACCATGGCCTCCCTAATTTGCTGACTAACTGGAATGTTTAACATAATTTTTACCCTGTGGTAGCCTCAAATGTATATACAATAGATATTTTTGCAGCTAAGCAGTATGTTTTGCTGGATTCCAGTTCCATTGATCAGATTTGTACTTACGTCTTATGCAAAGTGATAACATACGTAGCATTTTGCTTACCTGAATGGGAATGCTCAGATGGTGTGTTGCATCTCAAGGTAGGTGGGCAACACTAAATTTTTATTTCATCAAACAATAGGTGGCAGTATTCACTCAGTTCTTCACAGGCAAGATAATGGACCACGGAACAGCAGGAACACACATGTACTGCGCTGTCCCAGTTACACCATGTCCAACTCTTAACTACCAGGCAAATTTGCACAAGATATTTCAGTAGGAATCATTTGCATATTCTAGGCCAGATCCTCCGTGTATGTAAGCTACTTTAGCTCTACTATTGTCAATGGAGCTAAACCAGTGCTTAATTGGTAATGAAAGAGGTGCTGGGGCTCAAGCAATTAGGTGCGAAAGCTCAAGCAATTTTTTTACATTCATATCTGACATGACAAGCGCAGAGGTGCCAGGGCTTTGAACTGCCAAGCCCAGAGGGGCTATGGCTCACCCCTGGCAAGCCCGGGCACAAATTAAGCACGGAGCTGAACTGATTTACACCAGCTAAGAGTCCGGCCCTATGCACATAGAGAGGATGCAAAATGCTCAAAAGAACAGTGGGGTTTGGAAACTGGAAGTAAAGTTTGGGGTTAAGAAGCCTAACTAATCATGTCAGGATTTTTAAAAACTTCATATGGGGCTTGATCTTGCTCCCAGTTCAGTCAATAGAAAAATTGTCCTTGTCTTCAATGGGACAGGCTTATCATTTCCTGTGGTTAGAAAACTATCTGGTCACTTGGGGGTCTGAATTCTCCCACACGAGTGTAAATAAAGAATGACTCCACTGAGATCCATGAAGATACTTCATTGTAACATTAGTGTAAGAGAGAACACAATCAGGCCCATGAAGACTATAATCATTATGAATCAAAAAGCAGCTGCTAAGGCCACCCATGACCCATACATAGATCGGAACTTATCACTAATGTTTCCTGCTGGAGCTGCTGCCCTATGGTAAAACAGTGAGTGTTCCAATGTTGTTAGCTAATGGTTGCCCTAATTGTTTTCCATTCCAGGGCAAAGCTAAACATGAGGGAGCACATTCATTTTCAAAAAGCTTGCAAAATTACATTCAGGCCATTAGAAGTAACAGGAGATATTGCTGTTCCTCCGAAATGAATTACCCAGTTGAATGCCATAGGAATAATGAAGCTGTCAACAGCCAAAGTGCAGCTGTGATATTTTGTCAATCTCATGCCATCTATTCAGCCGCTCCTCATGGAGATAATTTATGTCACATATCGATTGGTTAGGACTACTTCCAGCAGTGATGCAACAGTGTTTACATCCAAGTAATCGGAGCACATTTTACAAAGAGAAATTAACAAGCTTTTCATAACTGGCAATTTCTAGATTAGGAAGAAGGGGAAAAAGCTGCCATTGATCAAAACTAGTGTGAAAAGAGCACAAATTGTGGCAGAAACCGTTTTCTGAAAGATTCCAGAAAGATATAAAGAAAGTTATTCATTTACTCATTAGCTATGAGGTGACAGCATCTTTAATATTGGAAAGTGGAACAATTTCAGCCACATTTTGTAACAGTGTGACACCCTTGTCACACCAATGACAACGGTGTGCTTGAGGAACAAATGTCTGCAGGCAGGTGTCACTACTACCAGCTTCTGATTCAGCAGCAGTATGCGATGTTTCTGGGAGTGGCACATTCCCCCACCCCCGTAACCTAGCATCTGAACAAGTCTATCATGAAACACTGAACTAGTGTCATTAGTTTTTAGTCTGAGCGAAAGAACAGATTTGATAGTGTCTGCAATCGCTTGACTTTCCCCGTTCGCCTCAAACATTGTTCATTACACCAAACATTTGTTCACAGGACTGTCTGTTCCTGGTAACCACAGCAGTGTTTACTCAGGGCAGCGATACGTCTTGAACAAACGTTCTGTAGGGATAAAAAAAAAAATCAAATATTTTGATTACTAAAATGAAACATCAGGACTATCCCAGTAAAACCGTGACATAGGGTCATTTTAATAACATAAGAACGTGACCCTTTTGGGGCCTGCTAGTTCTGCAAAGACTAAAATTGGTAGATACTTGAATCAGCTGGGCAGATCTGATTATTTCTTTATTTATTTATTAGTTAGGGTGAAAATTGCTGTCAGTTGGAAACCCCAGTCTTATAGGAGCAGTACAGAAACACAGACAGAAGAGAAATGATCACTTTGAAGCAACTCCAATCTTTCCAGTGCAATTTTATTCTACATTTAGTGAAGACCCTGTCTAAACAGCCAGTACTGCTGGTCTCTTAAGGTGAGTTTTACATCATTAAGCACCAAACTGAGATCAGGGGCTGATTGTGCTAGACACTGTACATATTTCCAGTAACAGACAGTCCCTGCCTCACATTGCTTACATTCTAAATAGACAAAAAGTGCTATTATCCACATTGTACAGATGGGGAACTGAGGCACAGAGAGACTAGGTGACTTGGCCACGGTCACACAGGAAGTCAGTGACAGAGCTGGGAATTGAAGTACTCTCCTGCATCCCACTCCAGTGCCTTAACCACAACTTCCTTTCTTCATCTGAGACAAACAAAATGCCCATTTCTTCTATAAATGGAACAATGAAAGGCCTGACTCATTCACACAGGGAACTGAACCAAACTTGAGGTTAGCTTTTCCATGTAGAGCGTAAGAGATCTATACCAGAGCGCCCAGCGTACTGTCAAAACACATTACTTCCCATTTGAGAACAGATTTTTAATATGGTTAAGTAACTAGAACAATAATTTCAAAGGGTAGCCGCTTTCATCTCCTCCCTCAAGCCCCAAAGATGATTCATCCGTGTTTTCAAATATAGCTATGTTAGTCCCGCAGTAATAATCAACATCCTTACAATTTCCTGTTTAGTCACTGCTGGTATCACAACTCCTCTACCACAGTCCAAAGTGTAATAGAAGGCAATCCCTGTTCTTTAATGTTGACAGGTTTCAGAGGGGTAGCCGTGTTAGTCTGTATCAGCATAAACAATGAGGAGTCCTTGTGGCATCTTAGAGACTAACAAATTTATTTGGGCATAAGCTTTCGTGGGCTAAAACCCACTTCATCAGATGCATGCAGTGAAAAAAGTAGGCAGGTATAAATATACAACACATGAAAGCATGTAAAAGCACATGTAAGGCAACTCCCATCTTTTCATGTGCTGTATATTTATACCTGCCTACTTTTTTTCCACTCCATGCCTCTGATGAAGTGGATTTTAGCCCACGAAAGCTTATGCCCAAATACATGTGTTAGTCTATAAGGTGCCACAAGGACTCCTCGTTGTTTCTCCTGTTCTTTTATGTACCTGATCATGTACCTTTAGTTGTACTATGCTTAGAGCTTCTCTTTTCATTCTGACACCCCCAGTATGTCCTGAGTGATGAATCAGTTAACCCCACATGGGGGGAGGGTGCGGAGGACAAGGATTCTGAACTGTTTTCACCTTTCAACTTCTCAGAGCAAGTTTCAGCAATTCATTTACCTTTGTTTTCCTCCTGGTTAAGGAGAATGTAAGCAGCAATAAGAAGATTCCTAGTATGGGTTTCCCCATTTAAGCCCTGATTCAGCAAGGTAAGTAAGCATGTGTCTTATGTTCAGTTTGAGAGAAGACAGGGCAGCAACCAAGAGACGGGAGGAGGATGGCTACAGCTAACACCGAAAGGCAGGAATATTGGGCTGAATCCTGACCTCCTGTCTTGGCCCCCTTTGCACCTTCATTGCCCTAACAGGACAGCTGGCGACTCTCCTTCTTTATGCCTCTCACTTTTTCCCAACGTATACAGGATGATTCTGGGCTGGCTTGGGTGATCCCTGGTTGACAGGCGTTCTCTGGTGTCTATGTAATTTAGAACAGTCCTTGGGCCACTCTAAGTTATACTCTGGGTCAGCTCTGCCTCCAGTCAGGCCCCGGGTCACAGAAGTGTCCTTTATCTTTCATATTGCTGCTAAGATAATTCTTGGTCCCATCTAGAGAATCACTGTCTGAAGTAGTCCTCCTTATACCAAACTCACTAAATCCACGTGTTTAAGGTGCCTGGCACGCCTGGTTACAAAATGACCCTCTTGTATGTTAGTGGACTCCAGTTTTAGAAGGAAGGTAGAATATGTAAGTCCCAACTCCACTTCCCCATCCAGCAATTTTTTAAAAGAAAAATCATTAAAATAAGTTTTTCAAAAAGGTGTAAAAAATGTAACAAGCTTCTACAAATATCTGCTAAATATATTTTTTTTAAAAGAAAACACTTAGAAAATGTTTGCACTTCACCACCCTAATATTAATTTAGTCTGAGGTGTCACAGGAGACAGATGGGCAGAATAATTTGCAGTTATGTTAAATGATTGAATATCAGTTTGCAAACTAGGCCACATGGTCCAATGAAGCGCATATTCACTTGAGCTAAAAGTGCTAATTTGAGTTCATCTGAATTGAGTTAATAAGTGTTTGTAAGAGCAGGTGGTTTAGGTGGCTTAATTAAGAAACCGCTTGCTTTTCACCTTTTGGAACTCATTTCCTCCCGGGTCAGAGTTTGGTGATCTTACAGCTATCCCACAAACTTTTACACAACTTGGAATGATTAATAGTCTCTGTTCAGAAAAATTATGAGGTGCAATAGAGGGAAAAATTAATTGAATTCACACAATGCAAAAAAACCTGACTGAATAACTTTTCGCTTATATTATTTTTCGTAAGTCCAAAGGTGTGTTTCTTCTGTTTCTATTTTTGTATGTGTGTGGTTTATATATATATATATATATATATATATATAAACATGGACATACACACATATACACATGCAGATGATGTATGCACATACACAGGCCCTGGTCCTACAATGAGATGCATGCAAGCACCCATATGTTCAGCTAGAGTCCCTTGAAACCATATATTGGACTGGTGAAACTGCCATTTCATATACCACTGAACAATGAAATGATAAACTAAAACACTTGAGTTTTGGTACAGTATAAAATGCGTTGGTTTAAATGTCAATGCAATGTAACAAGGGATAGGAAACCCTTTTAGAGTTCAAGGTTTTGCAAATCTCACTGTTTTGGAGGTTTGCAGAAGTTTGTGAGAACGAATGATTTCCCAGTAATTTTAAGTTACATGATATGGCCCCTGCATAGTTAAGTTCAGATCTGGATCCAGAGCCACATTTTATCAAGGATTATTCAGAGGCAGGGTTGGGATCCATTTAAAATATAGGTTGGCTTTTGAATAAAGTTTTAATCAAGATACCACTGGATTTTTCTCCCGCATTATAGACCATACAGCTATCGAAATGCTAGAAAGGAACATCCAGCCTGTGCTGCAATTGGAAAGCTACATAGTTTTTATGCTATGGTTGTTACGCCATCAGCCAAAAGAATGAATCCTGCCTCTGTGAGACATCAAAGATCTGTGCTGTCTTTAGGGCGCTATTCATGAAAAACAACCTTCCTAATTTAGTATAAAAATTTGTCACAGATCACTTGAACTAGTAGGGCTTTAAAAGAAGAAATACCAGCATGTGAGCAAGGTTTGGACATGCATAGAATTACAGCATTGCTAACACACGCAATTTTATTCTGAGTTTTGGGATGTTTGGTGTTTTTCTCGCAGCACCTGGACTCCTGTATCTACAAGAGAACCTCAGCTTTCATTTAAAAAATAAATTCTAGCCCTCATAGTAGGAGAGAAAATATGGAAAATGTGACCCAAATGCTCCCAATGGATTCAAAAAGCCTGAAGGCAAATAAGAAGAACCCACATTTTATTAAATCTCATGAATTTTGAGACCTAACTCCTGACCTTTGAAGACTTGGAGTTCTCATCAACTGAAACCAAGAAAACAACACAGAGAACCAGCCCCTTTTTACTATCAAAAGGAGAGATGACAGATTCCCATCCTGAATCCCCCCTTACTCTTTTTAATTAAAATCAGCTGAATTGAGATGTAAGGAGGCAGCCTCTCTGGCATGAAAAGGCATATATGAAACACCTTGGCCTTATATCAGTCATGTGACCTATAGAGATTTGCAAAACCAGGTAGAGCACTGGACTGGGACTCGAGAGACCAGGCTGCTATTCCTGGCTCTGACACTGGCCTGCTGGGTGACTTTGAGCCAGTCCCTTCACATCTGTGTGCCTCAGTTTCCCCATCTGTAAAATGAGGATAATGATACTGACTCCTATGTGAAGTGCTTTGAGATCTATGGCTGAAAAGTGCTATGTAAGAACTAGGTATTATTATTTATTCCCTTCCCCAGCTTTTGTAACTCTAAACCACTCCTCTTTCATGTGCGCCCCACTTTTGTTTTCCCTCAAATACTTTTTTTCATATAAAATGGAAGAAGTAATGATTCTTATATACAAAAATTCACATGACGGTTACACTCTGCCTGCCAGCAGGGATCACGTGGGTGCTGCCATTACCACCAGCCTGGTCAGGACCCGTTAAAACCACACCTTCCCAAAAGTACTGGTGAGGACAGGTGGGATTTTCTGGGGGGAGCTTGTTTTTCTGTTTCTCTTTCTACATGATTTAAAGGGCTAGTCCCAACTGACTAGGTCAGCTGGAATTTCATCAAAATTGACATGTTCCAGCAGAACATTTCAATTCTGACAAATTAGCATTTTCCAATAGAAAACCATTCTAGTTACTGGTATATTGCCGAAACAGACCGACTACTTATGAATTTAAAATGGAATGGGGAAGGCAGTGCTACTTGCAAAGAAGGTTCATGTTTTCATCTCAACGATTGCTAGGGAGGGCAGCCGCTTTTCAGATGGAATGACCTGTTCCTTTAAGGGGAGGAAAAAGATGGTCTGAGGGCTAACAAACAGGTCTGGGACTCAGGAGACCTAGATTACAATGCCAGTTGATGTGCAACCCAGGGCAAGTCACACTAAACCACATTTTAAAAGAGATTTAGGTACCTAACTCTCATTGATTTCAATGGGAATTAGGTGCCTAAATACCTTTAAAAATCTGTCCCTTTCACTCTCTGTGCCTCAATGTTCGAACTGTAAAATAACTACCTGACAGAGGTGTAGTGAAGCTTAAATCATTCATGCTTGTAAAGTGCCCAGAGATTCTCAGATGGAAGACAGATTTATTACATATAGTCCACTAACATAAGCCCTAACGCTTTAACAGTGCATTTCTTTGCGATGTTTTGCAGGGTTTGCGTTTTACAACACCACATTGTTTTTAATTAAGACCCCAATGAGAGTTTTAGGATTATCCACTCTCCCTGAACAAACAGAACTTTATTCAGTAGGCATTTTGCCTTCATCTTCCAATAGTTCTTCCCTGACAATTAAACAAACGAGGATCATACTACTCAATTTTTATCTTTCAAATCCTTGAGAGCTTGCAAACTTTCTTTCTTATCTGTCCCAGTTGGCAGGGACTCAGCCAGGAAACAGCCTCCTCCTTCTGAAATAAACAAACTTCACTATACAACAAAAGGTCCCAGCTGTGTTTAGTGAAAAGCAATATGAACAAGTATTATCAATATAGGATATTTTCTCAGAATCAATAGTGCAGCTGGTTATATTGCCCACCGTACGCTATGAATAAGATTAATTTCATTCGAGGCAAACATTAAGCTACAAGGGGGAACGGGGAATCAAGCTGAGAAGAACCACGGCTCCCTTGTATGTGGGCTCGTAATTTGTTGAGGCTAAAGCTGTCCACTGAAACAAATCCACACTTTTTTCTGTTGTCTACATAGCAATCACTTATTATAGCGAAATCACTTGACATAAGAGCAGAGGAGACTTGCCAAGTAAAATCATACATTGTTATAGGCCACTTTAAGCTAAAAACAAAGGAGTACAATGACAACAATTGTCTGCTTTGTGTTAGGAAAGAACATTCTATTCTGATACTCCTTGCCTACTCATTCCAATAAAGAAATATTAAAAACAAAACAAACAAACAAACAAACCCAACCCAGACGGAGATAGTTCCTGATCTCAGGCTCACAGACTGGTGTAAATCCAGAATCACTCCATGGAATCAATGGATTTACACTGTTGGGTCTATTAGTACTAGCAGCAATAAAGTAGCACTTACATACCTCAGTGGAGATCACAGCTCCACTGTGCTAGGTGCTGTATAGGTGAGAGGGAAACAAAAGTTCAGAGAGGTAAAGTGACTTGCCCAAGGTCATTCACTAGATCAGTGGCAGAGCTAGGAATAGACCCAAGGTCTATGCATGCCTTATTCATTAGGCTGTGCTGCCTACTCACACTGTATCCACACTGCCTTCTTGAGAGGAGAACCTTGCCCAGGGTTCGCTAACCTTTGGTTTTCTCTTTTAAAATTCTATCTTGGAACTGCCACCACTTTTGCAATTGAATTTCAAGCCACTCACATATTAGGGTGATAACTGCGATATGAAAACATAGATTAGATTAGGTAAAATGAAATTAATCTAGACACAGGCTTAGTGGGCAAAGTACTGGCGATATATCCTGTTACCATTTCCCCAAGCCATCACTGGTTTTGAAATGAGGCGTGTAAAGAAGTTCTTAACTGAAAATATACAGTGTAGATGCACATGCTAAAGATGTGATGGAGCCTTCTGCAGAAGTAATTCTGCAGATTGATGAAAACATTATTACAGCAAAATGTCACAGTTTGACTATATCTTCCCGTCAGCTGAAAGATACCCATGGAAGTTTGAAAGAACCGCTAGTCATTAATAAAGTTCAGCCTTTGAAACTTGATTCCTGAGAAAGACAGGGGCAAAAAAGTCAGAAAGGAAACAAGAATGTGCTTAGCAGCCTAAGAGAACATTGACAATGTCAAGAGTGTCTAAAAATAGAATGTTCTTACATATCAGACACAAAGTACATGGGGGAGAATGTTGAATTTCAGGACACTTTGACAAGAGCAAGGAAATGATCAGTTAAAGAGGAAATATAGCATGTTCTCCAATACCTAAGCTCAAAGAGGTCCCCAACTTAATAGTCTTAATGTACCTTGCTGTGCTGTGTGATTAGTGGACGATATACAGTAAACATTGTCCTTGTGGATTTACATAAGAAGCTTAAGATTTCTAATGTAAACCAGTAATAATAAGAGTATCCTATATTTCATATAGTTCAAGGGCTTGTGATGTGTGTGTGGTACATTTTGTATTTTGGAACTCAGAAATTTTTTGAGGTTTGTAAGAGAAGAATACAGTATAAATCACTATTTAAAAAGGAAGGGGGGGTGGGGAAGGATTGCTTCCATGTAAAATATGATTCTAGTTCATGAAATGTAGAAAACAAAGTTGTCTTCTGGCCTGTGATTCAATGTAATTAGTTTTAGTCTGAAAGGGTTTTCCCTTTCCGCCCAGGCAATTACACACTCCTAAAGAAAGAAGCTTTTAATCGGCGTTCTCACAATGTCTTATCTGTGTTATGTGAGCTATAGGATGGGATTTCTTTATCTTACCCAGGGTGGGAAGGTTGGGATGTATTTGATTGCTACATCTAGGAACGTTAATGGATCCCAAGCCATATTTAGGGCACTCAGACATCAAGGTGAGTCTCTACATGACATAGATAAATAAGGGTCTACACAATGGGGTCCTGATCTATGATTGGGAAGCCTAAGTGCTACCATAATACAAATAAAAAGTGTCCAAATACATTTGCAGGTTTTAATTGAATGACTATTATTCTAATTTAACATCTCACACTGGCTTTTAAGCCTGATAGAGGGTTGATCTTAGGTTTGAATGGATGATGTCTCTCAATCTTTTGGGCTTTTATTCCAGGGACGTTCGTAGATTCTAAATCCAGAAAGGACCATTGTGATCATCTGGTCTGACCTCCTGCATGAGACAGACCATAGAACGTCCCCAAAATATAGTAATTCCTGTTTGAACCAACAGCCTCTCTTTTTAGAAAAATATCCAATCCCATTCTAGGCTCTGAGGAGCCATTTTAGCATAATGGCAGGCAAAATCCAAAATCTGTAAGAAGTGTTTTTTGATTTTAGGGCCGATCCATCTCTAGCTGGCGTGATGCTGAACAGGATTCGTTTAAACTGACTGCAAAGTGGTCAACCTGCCAGCTAACAAGACTCTTCTTAGTCATCTTAGAACACGACACAATTTTATAATGAAGAGAAGCTCCTTGGATGGGAATTTCAGAAGGCTGAGCACCCACAGTACCAAATGGAATCAGAGAAAGAACAAATTAGGTGATGCTGATCTTTCTGTAGCAGAGGGAACAGAGAACACCCAATGGCCAAAGACAGTCCCATCAGAAGCACATCTCAAATTCCAAAGAGAAGAAGCTATAACACACATATGTTGTATTGCTAATGACAATTTTTGTGACAATGACCTTTCATAGAGGCTGAAACGTCTGGCAAAAGGATTCCTATGAGAGTAATATGTGTAGATAAAGAAAGTCCTTCCCTATCATACAGGAGATCAGAGATGGGAAACATCACTGAATGGAGATTTTGTCTTTCTTCAACTCCAAATAAATCTAACAAACAAACAAACAAAACAGTACCTAAGGAACTTTAGCATCATGCTGTTCTGTATTGTCAATCAGCTGCCAAAATGTAAAGAAAACTCTATATTCAGATACTATTTCAGAATGCGCAGACAGTGCCTCAGTTAGCCATGCGGCGTGTGTGCTGTGAGCCAACTGCACCCCAGAAATATATGGGGCATGTGAAGTTAAGTCACAGAAGTGAACAGGTCATCGCTAAATTACACAACAAAATAAAATGTGAGGCGCTCCCGCGACAGCGTTTGGTTTTTGCTTTGGAAATTGGTCTCCCGTACAGAAAATCCTATCTGCCTATTTGGGGAGAGGACACAATAGCTGAATGCAAAAAGAAAAGGAGTACTAGTGGCACCTTAGAGACTAACCAATTTATTTGAGCATAAGCTTTCGTGACCTACAGCTCACTTCATCGGATGCATTTGATATTTCAGAAACAACTTTTATAGACTCAGCTAAATCCTTCTTTGGGATTTCAACTAATCCTTCTTTGGGATTTCTCCAAAGATTGCCCGTTCCTTTTTTCCTGTCTCAATCAGATCAGCAGTGGGTGAAAATGGCCACAAAACCTTCAGTGGCTAGTTCATGTGATCAACCTTTTGTCTTTTACCAGTGCTAGCTTGTCTCACTCTGAGTTTATTGTACTAAATTTTCAAGTGACTAGTGATTTTGGGTGCCCAACCTGAGATAAGTTAAATGGGCCTGATTTGCAGAGAGGACTGCTCTGGCCTTTCTGGAAAAAAAAAAACAAACAGATCCCCAGATGCTCTTTGGAGTTGGACACACTAAAATTTAGACCTTTTTTTAATAAGAAAATCTCTGTTACAGCAGAAAATTTTGAATCTCTTTGGAAGGCTTAAAAAATGCAGGGGGAGACATGCAGAAAATTAATTACAATGGTCAGGAAAATGAATTGTCACTTAAAATAATCCATTTTATTTTGTTGGATTTAACAGTTTTCCTACAAGGTTAGCACTAGAGCAAAGTGTATACTGAAAAAAACCACCTCTAAATGTTGACTATTTTAAAGCATCTGTTTAGATTGTGTTCACTCTTGTGCTGTGTTTGCTGTTCCCAGAAACAGTGAATTTTAAGTGATTTTTGGAGACTTTTCACAGGAGGGGAAGTCATAGCCATGCTGACAGAGTTCAGTAAGCTTATACACCCCTTAATTCTCTCTTATGCCCTCAAAAGCCCTTCAGTGGGATTTACTGATGAGTCCAAAGTAGAGTTGGATAGAAAACAAATGTTTTCCTCTTAACAATGTTGAAGAAAATGAATAAAAAGTAATTTCCATGCCAACTCAGTGGGAAAAATTGAGTTTTTGTTCAAAACTGAATTTTTTTTTCAGTTTCTGGCAAATTGAAAACCAAAAATTTAACCCCAACTAAAAATATGTTTGAGAACATAAATAAAAATTTTCAAGGGAAGAGGACATGTTTTGTGAACATTTACATGTAGTCAAAAACCCAATTATTCATCAATAAAAGCTTTGATGGAATATTTTTGACCAGTCCTACTGCTTAGGACTTGTGCTTGTCCTCTGTCCAGAGGGGAATTTCACTAAGAAAGCACAGTGTTATGTATAGAAAGAAGAGGATCCACACCAGAAACCTGATACTAATATTTTGGCTCATCTGCCAAGGAACAGAATCATATTATGTGACCTATCTATCGAATCAAAATGAATGTACCTGGTTAAAAGTTAGAATATCGAACAGTCATGATGACTGACAATGCTGGTGCATGATCAGTAGACAAAGAATTTTTCACCAAAACTAGCTGGTGAATCATTTTGAATCAGTAAAAAGTTTGGAAAAAAATTGTATTCTGCTTGCAGACAAATGAAGAGAAAGAGAGGCAAAAGCCATTTGCTGCCAATTACATGACCAACTTTAATTACCATCTAGTATTTTTCCGTATAGCATAAGTACTGCTAACACAATCGGAAAAGGATGTATAGGTGGGCATGAAGTGAAAATTAAGCTTGCTAGTAAAAATGTAAAAGTCACTGATGTATGAAAGTAATTACAATGGAATTTTTACATCTATTGGTTCCTTATAAAAAGATGTTAACTTATTTTCACCTCCAGTTCCAGCACACACTGACATAATACAATTTCACAAATTTCAGGTAACAAAGGACTTTGCACTGTTATTAATCCAGGAGCAAATGAGAGAGAGAAAGAAAAAAGAAAACTTAGCTAACCCTGTCACATTGTGATGAAGAAGATAATCAGTGGCATTTATATTATCTGTGCACTTAGCAAAACGAATAAATGACAGAATCACATATCAATATATTCGATCTGTTAAGAGTCAATGATACCTTAAAAAAGGAGAATCTTTCCATTAACTTCAGTGGGTTTCAATGGGTTCTTTAAGAATTGCATTTGCAAACCATTCTTTGACCGAGGAACATGTTTTGCCTGTGTCATTTCTACACCAAACCAGGCACATCATAGGTTAAAGCCATTTCTAGAATAGCTGATCATTTTACAACTTGTCCATATCAACCAAAGTTCATTTGTCAAGTTTTCATCATGGCATCTATCGTTATATTAGAATGCCAGATCCTAAAAGATGCTGAGCGTCTCCAACTCTCACTGACTTCAATAAGACTGTCAATAAAAAAGCCTCATGAATCTCAAGTGTTAATGTGCCCACCACCTTACTATCTTGGATACCACTATGGTTTGGAGACAAAAGATTAAACAATACAAGAAGTCTCCCCACTCTCCATCACAGCAAGAACAATTGTATTTACAGAAAAGAGGTTGGAAGACTTCATTGACAATTACTGAAATGTGTCCCGTACATACAAGGGCCAGATTCTCAGCTGGTATGTCAGATTACATCAGCTGTGGATCTAGCGTGCATGCATGCCGTAAGAACAGAGACATTTTTCCTTGTAGTGTGTCAGTTAATGCTTAAAATCAGTATGTGCACCATGCAGTGTGACTGTTGTTTTTTCCTAGAGCTGGCCAGGAATTTTCCAGATAAACCTTTTTTCATCGGAAAACATCGATTTGTTGAAACCAAAACTGTGCAAGAAAGGGTTGGTTTCAATGAATTTCCCAATTTGAAAAAAGTTCCAATATTTAACAAAAAGGTTCCACATTTTTGTTAAAATGAAAAGTTTCTTTTTTTATTCAAAATGACTTTTCATATCAAAATTAGTTAATTTATACTAAAAATTGTTAAAATCAACAAATGAAACATTTTGAAATTATTGAACAAAATGTTTTGATTGAACCCATTTAATTATTTTTTTTTGCATTATTGGTTCGTGAAAATGTTCAAAATGTTGGCTTTTTGTCATGGTTCAGGAGAGAGGAGACGTTTGAAATCGTAAACTCTTGTGGGATGGGAAAATCATATCCCACCCATCTCTAGTTTTATCTATTCTCCATGTGATCGCTGTGTAATAGCATTGCACTGCTATATAAAAGAAATAGGTTTGGAATAGAAATTACCTCAGACCCTTGGGATAATGCAGGCAAGTAGTGCATAAATATTACGCAGTATGTCTCTGAGGCAGGATTGTCAGACCACTCATCCTCAAATAACAGTCTTTGGATGATCCATGAAATGGCATAATTCATGTCCTAGAAGAAAGCTCCTTACTCAGACCCTCTTCTCATTGTCTGGAAAGGAGGAGAAGATAGTACAATAGCATATTGCACTATTGGCAGAATGGGGAGCCAGATATCATCCACCAAAATGAGACGATAGCTCCCAGAATCCCACTTGCCAAGGGGCTCCTATTAACTGGTCTCTGTTAATTGCAATATTCACCCTTCACATTCATTTTAGGGTTTCAGAGTAACAGCTGTGTTAGTCTGTATTCGCAAAAAGAAAAGGAGTACTTGTGGCACCTTGGAGACTAACCAATTTATTTGAGCATGAGCTTTCGTGAGCTACAGCTCACTTCATCGAATGCACACCGTGGAAGCTGCAGAAGACATTATATACACAGAGACCATGAAACAATACCTCCTCCCACCCCACTCTCCTGCTGGTAATAGCTTATCTAAAGTGATCATCAAGTTGGGCCATTTCGTGCTGGAAATGGCCCAACTTGATGATCACTTTAGATAAGCTATTACCAGCAGGACAGTGGGGTGGGAGGAGGTATTGTTTCATATTCTCTGTGTATATATAAAGTCTGCTGCAGTTTCCACGGTATGCATCCGATGAAGTGAGCTATAGCTCACGAAAGCTCATGCTCAAATAAATTGGTTAGTCTCTAAGGTGCCACAAGTACTCTTATTCATTTTCTGAGCGCTGAATACGGTTGGTGACATTATTGATGATACCAAAGCATATTGCATGCTTCAGGGAAGCATTTCCCTTGAGGTTAGATGGTTTTGATTTAAACTGAACTGGTTAACTGATGGTTGATTCCCAGGTTAGGGTCACAGAGTCATTTGCAATGAAAATAATTGGTAATAAAACAAAAACACAACAGACTCCCTCACCTCACACACCAGAACTGCTTAAGCCCATTGTCCTTTATCCTATTAGAAACCTTGAGAAAAGAGTTGCTTGGTCAAGGGGTGACCTCAGCTGGTAGATGACAGATTTGGACTGATTAGGAGCTATGGAGTGTTTGTTTTGCAAGGCCATAGGCTAAAAATCAGTAGCAGAATGAATCTCACAAGTGATTTCAAGGAAGGCACTGAATCCACCTAAAACACTGTTAAGTGCTTTCAGAGTAACAGCCGTGTTAGTGATGAAGTGAGCTGTAGCTCACGAAAGCTTATGCTCAAATAAATTGGTTAGTCTCTACGGTGCCACAAGTCCTCCTTTTCTTTTTGTTAAGTGCTTTGAATCTTCAGAGGGGAATCCCAGGTGGTGAAACCAGGGATGAACAATCTGGCAAAGAGAACAGGAGTACTTGTGGCACCTTAGAGACTAACAAATTTATTTGAGCATAAGCTTTCGTGGGCTACAGCCCACTTCATCGGATGCATGCAGTGGAAAATACAGTCGGGGGATTTTATATACACAGAGAACATGAAACAATGGGTGCTACCATGCACACATGCATAATGAGAGTGATCAGTTAAGGTGAGCTATTAGCAGCAGGAGAGAAAAAAAACCTTTTGTAGTGATAATCAAGATGGGCCACTTCCAGCAGTTGACAAGAACGTGTGAGGAACAGTAGGGGGGAAAATAAACATGGGGAAAGTTTTACTTATGCTCAAATAAATTGGTTAGTCTCTAAGGTGCCACAAGTACTCCTTTTCTTTTTGCGAATACAGACTAACACGGCTGTTACTCTGAAACCTGTTACTTTGTGTAATGACACATCCACTCCCAGTCTTTATTCAAGCCTAATTTAATGGTGTCCAGTTTGCAAATTAATTCCAATTCAGCAGTCTCTCGTTGGAGTCTTTTTTCAAGTTTTTTTGTTGTAATATTGCGATGTTTAGGTCTGTAATCGAGTGACCAGAGAGATTGAAGTGTTCTCCGACTGGTTTTTGAATGTTATAATTTTTGACCTCTGATTTGTGTCCATTTATTTTTTTACGTAGAGACTGTCCGGTTTGACCAATGTACATGCCAGAGGGGCATTGCTGGCACATGATGGCATATATCACATTGGTAGATGTGCAGGTGAACGAGCCTCTGATAGTGTGACTGATGTGATTAGGCCCTATGACGGTGACCTGTCAATAGATATGTGGACACAGTTGGCAACGGGCTTTGTTGCAAGGATAGGTTCCTGGGTTAGTGTTTTTGTTGTGTGGTGTGTGGTTGCTGGTGAGTATTTGCTTCAGGTTGGGGGGCTGTCTGTAAGCAAGGACTGGCCTGTCTCCCAAGATCTGTGAGAGTGATGGGTTGTCCTTCAGGATAGGTTGTAGAGCCTTGATGATGCGATGGAGAGGTTTTAGTTGGGGGCTGAAGGTGATGGCTAGTGGCGTTCTGTTACTTTCTTTGTTGGTCCTGTCCTGTAGTAGGTGACTTCTGGGAACTCTTCTGGCTCTGACACTCTGTTTTTTCACTTCAGCAGGTGGGTATTGTAGTTTTAAGAATGCTTGATAGAGATCTTGTAGGTGTTTGTCTCTGTCTGAGGGGTTGGAGCAAATGCGGTTGTATCGTAGAGCTTGGCTGTAGACAATGGATCATGTGGTGTGGTCTGGATGAAAGCTGGAGGCATGTAGGTAAGCATAGCGCTCAGTAGGTTTCCGGTATAGGGTGGTGTTTATGTGACCATCGCTTATTAGCACAGTAGTGTCCAGGAAGTGGATCTCTTGTGTGGACTGGTCGAGGCTGAGGTTGATGGTGGGATGGAAATTGTTGAAATCATGGTGGAATTCCTCAAGGGCTTCTTTTCCATGGGTCCAGATGATGAAGATGTCATCAATGTAGTGCAAGTAGAGTAGGGGCATTAGGGGATGAGGGCTGAGGAAGCGTTGTTCTAAGTCAGCCATACCTTCAGCCCCCAACTAAAACCTCTCCAGTGCATCATCAAGGATCTACAAGAACAGACTCCAACGAGAGACTGCTGAATTGGAATTAATTTGCAAACTGGACACCATTAAATTAGGCTTGAATAAAGACTGGGAGTGGATGTGTCATTACACAAAGTAAAACTATTTTCCCATGTTTATTTTCCCCCCCTACTGTTCCTCACATGTTCTTGTCAACTGCTGGAAATGGCCCATCTTGATTATCACCACAAAAGGTTTTTTTCCTTGCGTGCTGATAATAGCTCACCTTAACTGATCACTCTCATTATAGTGTGCATGATAACACGCATTGTTTCATGTTCTCTATGTATACAAAATCGTCCTACTGTATTTTCCACTGCACGCATCCAATGAAGTGGGCTGTAGCCCACGAAAGCTTATGCTCAAATAAATTTGTTAGTCTCTAAGGTGCCACAAGTACTCCTGTTCTTTTTGCAGATACAGACTAACATGGCTGCTACTCTGAAATCTGGCAAAGGAAGATAAAGAAAGGCACCTCAGCAAAGCTGTGATGTTGAATTTTAGGTTTGCATGCTTGACAGAATGAATTTATTTATCTAACTAGGTAACCGGATGGCCCTCGTCCCCTTACCATGTACGTGCCTTGACATTTTGTGGGCTCAGAAATATAATGTAATTTTTATATTGCATTTGCAGACATCAAGCATAAAACTTAGTAGAATAGCATTCTTTAAAGACAGGGAGACTGAGGTGGAAGGCCAGATTGTCAAAGGTATTTAGGTACCTAAAAGTGAAAATAGGCACCTTGTGGGATTTTCAAAAGCTCCTAACCAGGTTAGGTGCCTAAGTCCCATTGATATTAACTGGTTAATTTCAGTCAATAGGAGTTAGACCCCTAACCTGCCTAGGTTCTTTTGAAAATCCCACTAGGTGCCTATCTGCACTTTTAGGTACCTAAATACCTTGGACATTTTGGCTCAGAGTACTTAAATGCTCCAGGTGACAGAGTGAATTTGTAGCAGTGCCTGGGATAGAAACCAAACACCCTGACTTCTATTTTCATGTTTTAATTCTCCATCTCCTGTTCCATGCACAAGAACAGTTCAGAAAACACTTAAAAAAAAAAAAGAAGATAAAAAAAGCTTGTCCTGCACCACTAAGTACACTGTGTAACAGGCATGTAATCCCTTGTCCTTCCCTAAAAATAAGTGAATCACAGTCACAAGGACCTGAAAGAATAATGAAAGCCATTTTCCTTTTTAAATCTGTGACCTGAGATTGTAATTTGACAATTGTAGGCTCCCCTGGAATTTAGATGTCTGACCATCCCATCTTGGTAGGAAGGCAATAAAAAAATCGGAGTCATTTACCAATCTGATAAAGTGCTATTCTGTGGCAGATAAGAACCTAAGAATGGACATACAGGATCAGATCAATGGTCCATCGAGCCCAGAATCCTGTCCTCAGACAGTGGCCAAGTGCTTCAGAAGGAATGAACAAAACAGGGCAATTATCAAGTGATCCGTCCCCCTGTCACCCAGTCCCAGCTTCTGACAATGATAAAAGATGATGATGTAAGAAATACCAGTTCCTTGAAAAGACGGACAAGTCAGCACTGAGATATATACTGCAGAATAGCCTTCTGGTAGAAGAATTATAACACACAAATTACAACGCACATGCAATTGTCCAAGTGGAAGTTTTCCACTGCCATTTAGCAGGCATTTATTACAGCCTAGCTATGCTCCAGTTACAGCAGCTCCTTTGTCAGGGTGAAAGATGATGGAATGGGGGCTCCCATTTTCAAAAGCAGCAGGAGAGCTACGACAGCAAACATTTGGGTCACTGTTAGATTGTCTCACTCTAAAAAATTAGGCTCTCCATTCTTCACTACGCTGATGATCACCTTATGGAATCATCCTTGCACCTTCAGAGTGGGATTGGAGTTAAACAGCTCTGTCACCTCTTGCTGTCAGTTCTGGTTTACACTGTCAGTGAGACAAGGTTAGGACATGCTGTGTTCAGTGAAAATTATCACCATCTTCTCATGCAAACTATCCCCATTAATCAGTAACCAATGATAAACGCCATTCTGAAAAATAGTCTCCTGTCATTCACCTAACCAGCAACCTAATGAAAACACATCACACCCCAAAAGCAGTTCTGAATAAAGAAACTGTTGCCTTATAATTGTGATGATGTCAAAACACTTCTAGAGAGAACACTTTCCCGTCACTTTTCACATGGATATAGATATGTCTTTTTGGTTCCATTATGATGTTATTTCTTCACATCATTTTAAGGCACATTATTAATACTTTTGATTGAACAGCTTTAAGCTTTACTACAAGCAAATTATCTTAGTAGTAACCGGCCACCCCTATTTCCTACAATTTATGATTGAAAGCTTTGGGCTATATTCATACATGATGTAAAAGTGGGTGTAAGTTAAGCATTACTAATAAGTCAGGGCTGGCATGCTTTATCCGACACTTCCATTACACCTTGGATATTTTTCATATTTTGAGCCCCACCCTTCCATCCTTTCTGCAGATAAGTTACCCCAATTATTATTCACTTTCTGAGATGTAATACACACACTGATTCTCATGACCCCTGACTTTGCCTTTATCACTTGCTCATCCATAATATTATCAGTTCATAGAGGGTATATTTTTATTGGTTCTCTGACCATGCCCACTCCTTGAGATCACTCTTCCCAGATGGCAGTATAAAATAAGGAATATTTTGGAGGCAGAGCAAGGTACACACCTACCAGGTACTACTGCCCCTGCACACTGATCCTGTGCAAAATCTATCCCACTAGCTATCTATCTTAAGTACTTATACAGCCCGCATTACCGTAGTACCTGAGCACCTCAATCTGCAACCTATTTATCCTCACAACAACCCTGAGAAGTAGGGAAATCTATTATCCCCATTTTACAGGCGGGGAACCAAAGCACAGAAAACTAAGGCCTTGGCCATAGGTGTGGAGTGATTCTTGCATTTGGGGAGGCTGGGCATGAGTGCTGGAAGCTCTCTAGAAGTGGGGGACCCGCAGGCGCCTGGACTATGGCCCCGCCTCCTGCTCCACCCTAAGGCCCCGCCCCCACTTGGACTCTTCCCCCTGAGGTCCTACTCCCACTTTGCCTCTTCCCGCCAGAACCCCATGCCCACGACTCTCCGCCTCCCCACCAAAGTCCCCCCTGCCCAATGCTTGCTCCTCTCCATCCCCTACCCCGAGGCCCCTCTGCCCACTCCTCTCCGAGTGATTTGGGGGGGAGGGCTCAGGGGAAGAGGTGGAGTGGAGACAGGAAGAGGCGGAGCCTGGGCAGGGCCACAGTGTGGGTGCTGGTGACCCCACCAACTTCTCAGGAGCTTCTGGCAGTGGTGCTCCAAAGGCGGTGTGCTGGCACACCTCCAAAGGGATGTGCGCTGCATCTGGCATTTCTTGCCCAGTTGGGGAGGCTGAGCCTCCCCAAGCCTCTTATATCCGTCACCCATGGCCGTGGCTACACCTTATGGCAGCGTATAGAGTACAGGCACTACGCATGTAGCAACAAGCCACAGTAAAAGAATAGCTACATGCCGCAGTGAAAGGCTTGCCAGAGTCTTTCCCAGCTGCCCCACACCAGCCACAGGCTTTCCCTGCGGTGAGGAAAGGCTTTGGCACAGGGGAGGCAGCGGAACACTACACTGTTAAAAATAGCAGTGTAGGACTGCTTGGGTCTCCAGACCGCCATCGAGGGTATATACACTAGGGTTCAGGCACATAAGCCATTCTATTTGCCAAAGTCACGCCTCACCATCTACACTGCTATTTATACTCGTGCTAGCTAGGTGTGCCATGTCAGTACTCTACACAGTGCTGTAAATGTAGATGTACATTAAGTGACTTGCCCGAGGTTACATAAGAAATTTGTTGCAGAGCAGGAAACTGAACCTGAGTCTTCCCCTTCCCAGGTTGGTGCCTTAGCCATTGGGCCACCCTTCACCCCTTCTATTATTTTTGTCTATAATTCCCAGATCTCAAGAACATCTCCACAGTAAAATCCATTTACACTATGAATTCCTTAAAATATAAGGGCGAAAAAACTTTGTCTTATTGGTGTCCCGAAGTTGTTTGCTAATGTCAACACTGTAACAACATGTCACTTGCATCTGCAAATGTGCCTTTGAAATATTAATACCCAAGAGCAAACTGAAGTCAGATGAAAATAATATTTTAAATGTCATTCATTCTTCCTTTTTTAAAAAACATTTGCTGTAAAGCTTATTATTTAACTACTTGCGTTTTATTGGTAAAAACAAATATGTAAAAGCTTATGCACCAGTGAAAACACTTTCTACATAAAACAAACAAATCCTAACTAAACAAAAAATTGATTTTCATCTAAATTAGGAGCCAGATCTTGCTCAGACTGAGCAATCAGTGGTGAATATCCCATTGACTTTAACAGATATAGGACTGGGCCCTTATTGGGCAATTTCTTAAGCAAAAATAAAATCAGTTTTGGCCTGCTTAGTTCTATTTTATTATAAACATCTGCACAATAACAAAGTGCAAAGTATTCAAAACTAAATCATGCACTGCCTCTCAGCAGCCGCTAATTCCTTCCCCACAACCCTCAGTGCATGGGAAAGGCATCACATGCACGAAACCCGTTCTCCATTCTTTACATAAAAGAAAGACATAAGATCCACATGCACACTGAAGTAGGTAAAATCAGTGGAAAGGAGAGGTACAATTTAATAGCATCCTAATGTAACACACTGGAAAGCCTCTTGAATGTCTAACTGTTTGGTGTGCTACTACTTCAAAGGTTAGGTAATTGAAAGTACCTTCACAAAGCACTGATTTACGTAAGAAAACAAGCTTTCATATAATTTTAAGAATGTTTGTTAGACTTTTTAAAGCATGAATTTAATTATTGACAAATATCCCCTTTCAATTTTCTTTAATGTACCTGAGCTGATTTTCATGCTAGGAAATTAAACATCAGAGAATTGATTCTCAATCTATATTGTTCTGGTTCTGGGTTCCTTTAAAATAAATCGTAATAGTCTACAAAGAGGGCTAACATTTTTAACGTTATTGTGGAATCCAAGGAGTCAAATATCATTCTGCTAACCAAATTAGTGGATGTAATAACCCATGGGACCACACACAGGCATTAGACTAAGGGCTTGTCTACACAGTCCTGCAGCTCAGACTACAGGGGTGTGAATTACTGTGTGCACCAGAGTGCTGCACTGTAACTACTCTGTGTAGACACAGTGAGTGGGAACTAAAAGGTTCCTACTTCACATTTATGTAGTCAAAGTCAAACAGAACTACATAAATGAAAAACAGGGACCTTTTAGTTCATGTCTGCAGAGTCCACATGGGAGAGTTACAATGCAGCACTTTGGTGTGTGCTGTAATTCACACCTTGGTAGACTAAACTGGGGCAGAGGAGACAGCCTAACTTCTAAACTGGTGTAAATCTAGACTAATTCCACTGAAGTGAATAGGGCAATACACATATCAAGAAGACAACATATTTATTGTAATTCAGCAGTGTTCCTGGAATATTTATTTAATGTCGGTACAATGTAGGCCCTGATCCCACAAGCGGTTAGGCACATGCTTAACTTTATGCACATGACTAACCTTGTTGTTGCATACATTTTTTGTAGGAGCAGGTCCTTAAGAATACATTGCCACCACCCTCACTCAGCCATAGAGGAAAGTCAGAGGAAGTAAGGCCCTGCCCAGATAGTGACTGTGGCCTGGGGGAACAAAGCAGGGGCTATTTGCTGCTCACTGAGAATGAGTGGGCAGGGAAAGGGCAGAGGGAAGTGGGAGTGACATAGGAACAGCCATACTGGATCAGACCTTATGGTCCATTTGGTCCACTATCTGGTCTCCAGTGGTGGCCACTTCTAGAAGCTTCAGAAGAAGGTGCAAAAAACCCATTAACAGGCAGATGTGAGATAATTTGCCTCTCATGAAGGTCTCGTGCTGCTCCTTAGCAGTCAAAGACTAGTTTAGACTCTGAAGTATGAAGTTATTATTCCTCCCAAAATGTGTTAACTATGATAATTTAGGCTATTCTTGTTATTCACAAAAATGCCCATTCCTTCATTGACTCTTGCTGAGTTCTTGGCCTCAACAACTTCCAGCAGAAATGTGTTCCACAGTCTGATTACTCATCATGTGAAAAAGTGTTTCCTTGTATGAGCTCTGAATTGGCCACCTTTCAGTTTCACTGAATTTATGGTTATTATTTATTCTTTGAGTTATTGTAGCAGCTGGAAGTCCCAGTCATGGACAAGAAGCACACTGTTCTAGGTACTGTACAAAACAGAACAAAAGGACAGTCCCTGCTCCAGGGGGCTTCCAATCTAAGAATAAGGCAACAGGTGGATACAGAATGACTGACAGGGGAGCACAAGGAAACAATGGGATAATACTGGTCACTACTATGGGCTGTGGTCTTGGCACACTAGCATCCTAGCCATTGTCAAGTCCCCTTGTTCTTGTGGTATGAGAAAGGGAGAATTAGACCCTCCTGGAATTACTGATTGCCCTCTATACTTGTTCGTCATTCAGAATAGCTGGCCAGATGCTCATTAGGGAGAAAGCTCCTCTCTGAAAAAGAGAGTGATAGAACTTATTCCAAGCCAAGAACAAGAGGGAGTCAAGGAAGGAATCAGGACTCAGAGATTGTCTTCACTAGGGGGTAAGTTGACTTAACTTACGCTACTCCAGCTATGTGAATAACTGGAGCTGGAGTCGACGTAGCTTAGGTCAACTTACCCCAGTGTCTTCACTGCCCTGCGTCAACAGGAGATGCTCTCCAGTCAATTTACCTTAATCTTCTTGGAGAGGTTGAGTTCTGCGGTCGACTGGTGAGTGTTCTGCTGCAGTGTCAATCTCCCCCTAGTGAAGACCAGCCCGGAGTCATAAACTTAGTTCTCTAAGCCACTGTTTCTCAACCTTTTTGATACCAGGGACCAGCTTGCTGCCTTCCTAAACTGGGTCAGGGAGATCTTAGGGACCCGTCATTGAGAAACGCTGCTATAGGCTGCTCCTGCTCTGCACTGGAACTGGTTGGGAATTTTTCTATGGAAGGTTTTTGGTCAATATTGTCACCCAATGCTAGAATGCACTGCACCATACTCAGGGCAAATTGTGAAGTTTCTTACAGTCTAGCCCTTGGTTTGCATGGTAGTTTACAAACATGTAAGATGACAAGGCCCCTGCTTTAAGGTCCTTTCCACCTAAGGTAGACAGGAAAACAAATTGCTTAGACACACAGATCCTTTATGTCTTCAGGAATAAAATCTTTTGCTTTCCAACTTTCACCCCTCATCTGAATATATTTGTTTTCCCATAAAATGGCTTTTAAACAAAACACATTTTTGCAACCCTCCCCCTACCAAATTTTCAGCTTTAAACTAAAACGTAGTTTCAGTTGTTAAAAACTTACAAAACATTTGAGTTTTGTAGGTTTGGGTTTTCAATGAAAACTCTAATATTTTCAAAGAAAAACACTGACGAAAACTTTAAAATACTGGTTGTTTGTCAATTTTTTTTTTAACTGGGAAAAACGGGACATTTTCTGACCGGCTCTAATTTAAGGTTATTTCTGACCAGATCTATTAATTTCTTATGGGATCGTATCAAATATTTCCTGCAAGAGTCAAGGTAAGGATTCAAAATAGGAACCCCAACAACATACTAATAAAAAGGCCAGCAGCAGAAACCAGGACACGGGAGAGTCAGGCCTAGTGCAGGAGTCAGCAGCCAGGAATAGGAGCCCGGGATCAGAGTTTAAGGCAGAGGCCAGAAGTCAGGAATTAGTGCTGAGGGTCAGAGCCAGGTTACCTGGAGTGAGGCAAGGCTGGGACCAAGGCAGGAGCAGGACTGGAACAAGGTGGGAGCACGGCTAGGAACAAGCAGGCACAGGGGGCAATCACAGCTGTAGGAAAATGCTTTGAGCAGCCATTGAACAACTGTGGTTGCTGAGTTTAAGAGCTGGTCTGCTGATTCTTCCCATCCGTCAGGCAATGTAGCCAATCAGGCAGCCTACTACAGGCCAGCTATGCTTGTGAGGTCGCCCAGAGACCGGCACTGCGGCAGACCCTGATCCCTGGCATGTAGGCAAATACAAAAATTAAATAGAACGTTTCATAATTCCAGCTAAAAATGTGAGTGCAGAGGCTCCAAAGGAGAAAGGCAGAAAAGACCCCTAAATCAATGCAAAAATGTCCCTGTGGGACTTCCCATTGATCCTGTCTCAGCAGTTTACATCTCAGCTGTGCTCAGGTTATGAGATTCATTGTATTTGTCACTCCCATCTCTGACCCCAGGGAAAGAGGGAAATGTCATATACAAAGGTCTTCGCTCTTCCTCCCATGGCAGTCACCAATCACCAACTTGCCTCCTTCTCTATCAGGTAGCAGCCCACAATGCTCCTCCATTTTAGTCATTTCCCATCTTCCACTGCTTGGCTGGCTCCTACTAAAATACCCAAAAATTCAGCAAAGCACAGGTGTTCTTGTGCACCTTTAAGAATCTAGGTGACTCCACTGAGCCCTATGAGACTAGTCATGTGCTTAAAGTTAGGTACATGCTCACATCCTTTGTTGAATCGGAGCCTTACATAGTCTCATTGGTGTCAATGGAACTCCTCACGTGCTTGCTGAATCTGGTTCCACTACAGGGCACACAACTGGCTGTTCCGGGAGTGCAACCCTGAGTTACAGGCCCACAAGCAGGCCTGGGACCAGAATGATATTGTAAAGGACTTGGAGTGCCCAGAGTATGAATTCTGCTCTATGAAACCAAATTCTATTCGGACACAAACACAGCAGATATACAAAGTGCTCCCTGACCTTGGCAGTTCTGCCGGTGAACGTTGATACATAAGAGAAAACTTGTTCCTTAACAATTTCTCCAGTGCGATAGACCTAAATGGGCCATTCTTCAGTACCAGCTTTGGTTGTTTTGTTCCCTCCTCCCCAAGATACATTCCTCCCACCCCTAAAGAGCAATATTTATGGTAGTTATTTAAATAAAAATTACAGCCACTACTTATGGTGACTAAATACAAATCCAGCACCCCACTGAATGCGGGAGACCCTTTTATGTGCCTCCTCATAAGCTCAGGGCTGTCCTCTACAGATGTCATTTTAATATATCTCTCTCCCACTCTCTGTCAAGGTTCCACTGCCCTCGAGCATCTGGCATTAAGGAGCAACTTCCTAGCATATAGCAGTAGCTCTTTGGGCATCAACATCGATTTTCCTCACCATGCAGTTAAAGAACACATCTCTGGTGTTGGTGCCTAAACCAGTGTTTTCCAACCACATGCACTGCTAGCCCTGAGACTTAAAGCTTTGTGACTGGCACACTGGGATCCCCCTGCCTAGCTTAGGGACAGATACAAGTCCAGCTACACCCAATGGGAGACTTTCAGCTGAATTTAACCGGAATGATATCAGGCCCTAAGTTTGAAATACGTTACATTAAGTGCAGGCCTGCAGAGGGCAGCTTCTTCCTTTGAGCCTCATGGATAGTCATGGGGTCGGAAAGAAAAGTGTGTGTTGATTAACGTTGGATGCCCTGGAAAAGCTGCCTAGGTTCTGTCTGAAAGAGGAACAATGGTCATCGGTAGCATATAGAGCTAGCTCAAAGAAAGTCTGGGTGAACCCAAAACAGACCCTTAGAACGTTTTGCAGTTCACATACAAAAGCTGCTGAAACTAGAGGAAATACTGCCCAAATGCTCTACTGAGGCATGAATGACAGCACTATATTACTGCAATACATTTGGTAAGAAATATAAAGAACTCTCCCCCCTCTTGCTAGAGAAGAATTGTGGTGCTTGATTTAATGAATAAGGCTGCATGAACTTATGTCATGCCCCTGTTGAGCAGCCAGCTTGGGAAAGTGCAAGTGTTTTATCTCAACAATACACAATGCAGCATGTGCATTATTGACAGATCTTGTTTCCCTCTGCTGACCTGTGGCTACCTGCAGCTTGTTAAACCACTTAATTTCTTTAACTACACAATCCCAACAAAGAAAAAAAAATTAAGTTGCAAAACCGTTGAATTTTACACTCTGCTCTTTTACAGCTTGTGAGCTTCATGGTTAATTCCAGATCCTTCTCTAAGCCCCGAGGTGGGGATTTTTAAATTAGATGGCCAAATCTAGAGCTGGGCATCTAATTCCCTTAGGCTCCTTTGAACATCCCAGCCTGGGTCTACAACTGAGCAATTTTTGTTCTGTGCACCTTTGATCTTTACAAAACACAAACACCATTACAGTGAATAACGTCGTGGCCTATAGGGTCAATCCTCCATTGTTTACCTCCGTCCCCCTCTGAAAGGTCTGGAAGTCTAGCAATACCAAACTCCGTTGGTTAAGTTGGGTTAAGATTCAGCAGCAGGTATCTGAGCACTGTGACGAATGAGCATGTGTGTCAGGGGAGACTCTTTAAACAAACAGTTGGATGCTTGGAAAGGCAGACTGAAGACCTAAGATCTTTTTCTCCTCCCCTCCCCTTCAAAACAGAAGATTAAGTTTGCTGTGAACATGAGCTGATGAAAAGAATTCACATAGTGCTTTGAATGGTGCCACTGGGAGTGCCACAGGAGAATTACAAATTGCTGTCAGAGACACCGGTCTCCCTTTACAGAAAGTTAACATAAAAGTACACATATCTTCTTTCTATAAGGCACTAACTTGTAAATTAACCTTTAATGGAGTATAAATGATGTCCTGAAAGAACTGCTTATGTAGCTATATTTATGATCTAGAAAATTGCAAATATTTACAAGATTATAGGTGTTAATGGTCTGTCAAAAATGTTTGTATATTGTACATACATTAAAGCCCAGTTTAAGACCACCCTGGTATAAAGACCACCGCCTTTCTAGTCCCATATAGGATTTCACTTTGATTCCATATATGCTGATCCCGAACATAGACCAAGACCATTTTAAACAAGGAACTTGCTCTACAGATTTCATTTATTTTAAAGCTAGTGCCCAGATAGTCTGTGTGAACTGTCTACTAAATGATTCTGTCTGTAAAATTAATCTTGACTAAACAGATCTGATCTGTTATATTGCATAGCTTGTGGCACACTCTGAAAAGAAAGGAGAGTTGGGAAGACTATTCAGGAACAGAGGCACTTGCCTGGGAAACTGAACAGAACTCTGTTGCAATATAGCATTTGGTGTCCCCAACCCCAGCATCGGACCATGTCTCTGCCTCAGTTTCCCCACTCATGTAAACCAGCAGGCCAACTCACCAGCCACCTTCAGCAATGAATCTTTCCTCAGTAATGCTATTTCCTTCCCTTTTCCCAGGGATGCATTTATTGTTCAAACACAAACACATTTCAACATGGATAAAACCAGATAAACCTGGTCCTGCTGCTTGGGCTTTGGCTTACAGAGGTCATTCATCTAGCTGGTGTGGCAAGACCCATTCTAGGTCCTTTTCCTGATCCAGAGTCTCCCGCCTCCCTGCAGCTCTCTTGATGGAGCTGCAGGTTGGTCTTTTATCTCACTGCCTAGAGGGCAGCTAGTTAGTCATGGGTGAGGCTATGCCCAACTCTCTTGAAGGGGCCGTCCCACTCTGTGATGCAATAAAACTGAAACAGTCATAGTTACATCTCCTGGTGCACATTAACTTCTATTGGCTGGGCTCTCCTGCCTGTACAGAACTGTCCTTTGATCCTTATTGTGCCCTGAAACCATTTTGTTCTGGGCTCTCTAAGTGACCAGCAGCTTACCCAATAAAAGGGGCATGTCTCCCAATCACACTGAAGGGCCCATACATCTCTCCAGACCCTTACTAAGGGCTCAGTCCAATGCCCATTGAAGTCAATGGAAAAACTCCCATTAACTTCGAAGGCAACTGTACCAGGCCCGGTACCATACAGCTGTGATACTGTTAGTCACCTGAACATAAAGCAAACCTATTCTTCTCAGCAGCAATGTTCATTTAAAATTAATTTAAATGATTGGAGCTGGTAGAACAATATATAATTAATTACTTGAGAAATGCCACCTGTCACCATGCAAACTGCTGAGAGATCATAATTTTCTTGAATTTATACTTTATTTGAAATTATCATATATATTTTCTGCAGATGATTCTCGGATTGCAGCTTGAGTAAGAGCTTTTCATATTCAAAATTGGAGCTGCTTTAACTAGAGCGCTATTTCACATGGTACATTTCTGTTTCCTCATGAGAGGAGTAAGGATAACTTTTCACACCAGAAATGTGATTCTAACACTCATACTTATAAATTCAAAAATCCCTTTCTGCAAACATTTTCCAGTAGAAGTAGTTGAAATTTTTCAAAATTTCACATCAATTAAATGAAAAAAATTTTTTTTGAATTTCAAAACAAGAAAAAGAAAACGATTGCGGAAAAAATTATGAATGTTTCATATTTTTTACCTGCTCAGTTTTCCAGTAATTGTTTAAACGTGCTGTTTCTGCAAACATTTCTTTCAGTAAGTTCATTCACTAGAATATTTACAGGAAACAAACAAAATAAAAAAGAAGCACAAATACAATTTAAATGAAATCCAAACCAATATTTGAGGAATAAATATTTGGCGTACGTGCCCAGGTTTAGTTACAATGTGTTATTTCTTTGGTGACGTTCCATTCATTCTGCAATATCTTGCTATGTGACTGAATAAAGAAGCAGTTTTTCTTTTGGGTAAAGAGCCATAGGAAATGGTGAAAGAGCTTGTGCATATTTTCATTAATATCAAACTGTTTCTATTTTGTTTCCATGTCATTTTCATTTTTATACTTAGCGGGTCAGATCCTCAGCTGGTGAGAAGTGGCACAGTTCCATTTTGTTTCAATGAAGCTGCACCACATTTAAACAAGCTAAGGATCTGGCTCTATTTATTGGCGACTTTTTTATTATCCAATAAATTAGTATAAAGGCAATTTATTTTCTAACTTTGAAACAGAACTAGTGTTAATGTAACCATAGAGAAACATTTGAACTGAAATCCTATTGCAAAATGTTAACTTTTAAAAATTTGTACATGGATCTTCAAATAATCTAATTATAATTTTTGCCATAAAGCATGTCAGAGGAATAATAAAAGTTAAGTTTCCCACAAATTATGAAACATTTAATTATCTTTAAAATATAATAAATGCTTGGTTGGTGCTGTGAAATGATGCTACTGAAATTTCAGTAAAGTTGTTATATGGAATGAACTGACTGATCTCAGGTTAGCAGCTAATAAATGGCAGAGGACATAACAAAGCTTACGTATTGGCCCCATTTCACAAGAACAATATTTGCCCTGTTTCTTTGGATTGGTGTAACCAGACAGACTGCCTGATTCACGGTATTTCCTCATTACTACTGCATGAATAGTTTTAATGATCCCTCTACTGGGCTGATGTTGGTCAGCCAGGACGGCCTTGTGGGAGAGGGAATGGACAGCGATCTGGATTCGATTTTCAGATACACGTAGGTCACCTTCAGGGCTTTGCACACCCAACCAGTAGGTCAGAGACCCCATCCCCTTCCAAACAAATGCAGCAGTAATAGGTCCTGGGAGAGACTGGATTTTTGACAAGTATTTTCCATGATCAGCATGATGTTATAAACCCAGTAGTTCTAAATCCTGGTTATGGAACAACCAAAACCTTCAGATAATCATGGGGCTGATCAAGCAAACTTTGAAATCAATACTCTGGTCCCCCAGTCATGGGAAAAATTTAAAGGCCTGCTGATTGCCTCTTCCCAATATTGAGACTCATGAATTTTCCCCTGGACCAGCAAAGCAGCATGCTCTGCATTCCCAGCTCCCCACCGCTGGTACCAGCATGTGGATACCATGCTGTCATTTGGGGAACCCAGAGAACAGTGAAGAGGTGTGGGCTAGTTAATCTCTTCAGCCAGCCTCTAGAGCTACCTCAGAGAAACTGAATGGAAACTTTTCACATCAAGTGAACCCTGAGTGGAGGAAAGAGGAAAGCACAACCCTGGGAGATCTGGTCATTTCACTGGGTTTTGGTGTCTGTTTCCTAGCCTTTAAAGGTAATTGCTTACTATTTTCGTTTGCTCTAAACCAGTCCTTTCTGGAAGCATGAACGGGTGAGAGATTTTAAAGCTACAAAGCCACTGATGTCAGATTAAATTTTATCAGCACGGAAACAGACAATGAAAAATATACAACTCTGCCATTTTCAACTAGGACTGGCTGCCTACCTATTCCTGGCAGCCGTTTTTCTTGTGCTACCCCACAAATGCACTACTACAATCCACTGAAGCAGCAAACAACAATCAGCTCTTCACACTTCTGCTCTCATTCAAAAACACCTCTGCAACTGTCTCCCCAGGTACCCACTCTCGGGACAAAGTGATCATGCATCCTATTTATAAACATTCCTCCTTTTTGCACTGGAAATTTGTTATGCAGGGATGGAGTGGCTCAGGTACTATGGGAATGGGAGTCTTATAAGTGCCTATATGGCTAGATAAGAGTGCCTGGCACTGTGTATACACTACAGCCCTTGATGTTGGGCATTTTTTCAGCTCCGTTATATTCATATTTGAAACCCTGACACAGTCCAGCTAAAACTTGCATGCAATTAACCAGACTTGCATAAAGACATATTAATTTAAACACAATGGAAAGAGAACAACCCAACTCTTTAATGTTTTGTTTTTAAATCATTACTAGGACACATACTGGGTCTATTTTCTTCAAGGCTTTTGTGTAACTCATCACAAATCTGTTAAGAGGCTCTACATGCATGAAACATAACTGGTCACTGACTTACAGGACAATCTACCCAGTACTTATATCTATTTGTAGAGTGAGGCAGAGGCCATTATTTTCAGAGATGCTAAGCATCTGCATGTCCAGTGGAGATGGATAGGGCCCATGGGAGCTCAGCAGGGCTGAAAAACAGATCCTGAATTACTTCATCTCATTCTCTGCTGTTCTCTCAGACCAGAATCAAAAGTAGAGCAAGTACGCAGCAGAGTAATATAAGGTAACTTGTAAGTAGCTTAGAGATAAGTAATGCCTGAGGCACCATTCCAAAGTCAACATTTACCAGCATAGTGGTATCTGAGATAGGGCAATTACTATATTCCACTCTGTGGTGACTGCTTGCAAACATTGACTTGGAAATGGTAACCTTTATAAGGCTGCAGTTTCTGTCACTGCTGGTATCTAGTTTTCATGGAGACAAATAATTATATTAAAACAATCAACAACAACAACTTTGCTACGGGCCTCGCCCACATTGTGTGATTCCGCATTCCCATCACAGGCTCGTCTTGCTGGCCTCACTCAGGGTACAGCTACACTGCAAATAAAGAAAAAACCCACATCAATGAGTCTCAGAGCCCGGGTCAGCTGACTCGGGCTCGCCCTATGGGGCAAGAAATAGCAGCCTTGATGTTCCTGCTTGGGCTGGAGCGTGAGTTCTGGAATCAGCAAAGAGGGTTGGTGTCTTCTGCTTATGGCTAGGGCACTGGAAAGAGATGGACATTCAGTTCCCAGTTCTGCCATAGACTTCCTGGGTGACCTTGGGCAAATCACTTAGTCTCCCTGTGCCTCAGTTCTCCACCTGTAAAATGAGGCTAATTGAAATGGTCATATCTCCCAGGGTTGTGCTTTCCTCTTCCCTCCACTCTTTACCTGTCTTTTCTATTTAGATTGTAAGCTCTTCAGGGCAGGGACTCTCTCTTACTATGTGTACGTTTCATGCCTGGCACAATGGGGCCCTGATCTCAGTTGAGTTTTGCTGTAATACAGAATTATTATATAGTCGATATTATGGAGTGAAAAATATGTCTCTTTGGCTAAAGGTGCATTAAAAGAAGTTTGGTTGTTCTGTAGGTCATCAAAGTTCTTAAAAATTCGTATGTCAGGTATTGCCATCTGAACCAAATTAGTTTTGTGGAACTAAGATTTCACGGCAAATAAAAATACTATATCACCTTAATAAAAGCATCATGTGCAAGAGGAAAATAAAGGCAAAAAAGATATAATTTTATAGGACTTGCACAGGTCTTCTTACTCTGAACTGAAATTCAAAACTACCAAAAGAAGCAGCCATCAGCAGCCACATAATCAATCTGCTACAAAACTGGTGCTGGTTTCTAACTTATTTGGTACAAAGGCCAGTGGAAAATAATAGGAAAGTTTGCAGGCCCGTAGTAAATAACCCTAATGCTTTGAAATGGAAAGAGCGGGCAGCCTACAGAAAGTGTTTATCAAAGTCATATTGGAAGAAAGAAATGTCACCAAACAGAACATTGCAAGCCAGATGCCTGGAGATGAAATGGGGTCAAAGATGCAATTCTAATTTTCATAACATCCTCCTAAAAACGTACAGGAAACTGCTTGCTGAAGCCCATTATGGTTTGGTTTTTCCCCCCACAAAAAGCAAAATGGATGTACAATGTGGCATTACATTAAATAAAATCAAAATTAGAGATGAAGTGGGGGGGGGGAATAGTCTGTTCATTAAATAAAACTAAATCCAAAAATCAATATAGAACTATTGCTAAAAGTAGCTGCCTGGTTATGTCTAGACTTGTGAGATCAGATTTACATCTTTCCATTTGCACTTGTGTGTTTTGCTGCTGGTTCAGACTGGAATCAGACCTTCCTTTAACCCTTTCATTGCAGGTTTTGGATTTACTGTATGTCATGTAACCAGTAAGCTTTTCTGAACTCCAGGTTTCCTCCTTTTCACTTGTTTCCTCACTTCAAAGAGATGCCCTTCAGTATAGACCTATAGCTACTTCCAAACACACTTCAGAGTAACAACCGTGTTAGTCTGTATTCGCAAAAAGAAAAGGAGTTCTTGTGGCACCTTAGAGACTAACCAATTTATTTGAGCATAAGCTTTCGTGAGCTACAGCTCACGATGAAGTGAGCTGTAGCTCACGAAAGCTTATGCTCAAATAAATTGGTTAGTCTCTAAGGTGCCACAAGTACTCCTTTTCTTTTTCCAAACACACTGTTACTGCACAGTGATTTTTGTAAGTCATTTATATCAGAAATGTCAGAAAACAGAACATCTGGATTCCAATGCTACTGTTAGAAGGTAGTTGAAAAATAAGGAGAAAATGTTGGGAAATAGTAATTGTTTTTGCTCCTTTTTTATACGGAAATTTGAAATTTCAATGAAAAAAAATCAACATTTTGAATTTTAATTTTGTTCTTACATGCTCCACAGTTGACTGAAGATAGAGAAAAATGTGAAAATTTTGCAAAAAAAATTCTCCACCTTTTTGTCCATCAAAATTTCAAATTTTGAAGTATTTTGAGCAGCTCAAGTTATATTGCTCCTGAACCTCACTGGAACGTTGTATATTGCACTTCATGCTTCACTTCCTTTCTTTAAATCCCCAAACCTGTCCAACTATACCACTAAAAATAACTATATCATACAGGTGGCTGAGTGAAATGATGTCCATTTCCACACGCTTCTTGAAGTGTCATCATTTCGACTGTACAACCGGTAGCAGGTGTTGCAGCTGCTCATTTCTGTGTTTCCTACTGGGCCTGGGAAATGTGTGGTTCAGAATATTGGCAACAGGTTAGTGAGAATTTCACCTCTACATCAGTCCTGCTTCAAAACCAGAACCAGTCAGTGGTGCCCAAATATCAATACTAATTGATAGCTCTCCAGCAAAGAGTTAATTGTGCTGGCCAAGTTCATGCATGATGTTTATCCATAACAGCACACAGCTGCTTTTGCAACAAGTATTAATTGGTATTGTCAATGGGAGGCTCGTCGGAGAGGACAAGAATGGGACATGGACACTGCATTTTCTTTGCACCCCTAAAGATATGTTTCTTCAGCTAAATCTCAGCTGGGAAGTGTGTGGGTGAAGTGTGCACTGCCAACACTACACTTGTTCTGGGGGTAGATAAAGGCCCTGATCCAAAGCCCACTGAAGAAAATAGAAATGTCTTCCCTGGGTTTTGGATCTAGCCCTAAGAAAGGACTTCATTCTCCACGGTGACCAGTTTGGCACTTTTTATGAGCACTATAGCTGTAATCACCCCTGTAGAGAAGACCAGTGTGCCACTTAAGTTCTACATAAACCCTCAGACCAATAAATCTAGGCTGAGATTTTCAGTCATTTACAGGATGTGAGCACCCAGTTCCCACTAGAAACTAATGGGATTTGGGTGTCGAAATCTCCAAGGTGGTTTTGCAAATCTAACCCCTAATTTTCATTCAAAAACCTGTAGAACAGCCAGGATGGGATTTTCTAAAGCACTCAGCACTGACCTCTCTCTTCTCACCATAAATCAATGGGGAAATCTGTACTGACTCCAGTGGGAGCAGAGTTAGGCCAATGCACAAACCAATAAAACGCATTTAGTTTCCAGGTTTTGCTGTGGCAAAACCATAGAGAAAAGAAAAATGAAAATTTAACAAATTAGTGGAAACTTTTATTTTAACCTTTTCCCTTTGGTTTCCATCCATTTCAGTTGCCTCCTGCTGACTTGCAAAAGAACCACAGTATAATTAATTTGCTTTAGTGGACAATAAAATAATGTGGAGAATAGATATGGGAACCACAGCTTTGGCATATTTCAGCTGACATTTTAAGTGGTAATTACTATCTGCCAAGTGTTCGAACAAAAATGTAATTTCTAATGCAAATGAATTCTCAGAAAAGTAGACAATGAGGTTTTAAACAATGAGGGGGAAAATAACAGCGGCATCTGAACATATTCATACTGTTCTTGAAAATACAAAATGTAATGAGTTAATATATTTGCAGCGCATGTAGTATAAACAAATTATGTACACATAGTGGCAACACAATGCAATTTATTTCCATTAACAAGCAACATAACCTACTATATCTATGAATTACAGAGTCTAATTCAGGGATAAAATAATTCCATATCTTAAAAGATGAAGTTTGCAATGAAAATTCAACCAAAGCCAGACCCCCAAACTGACATTTTTTCCTATATATTCACCTACATAAGTTGTGTTACTTTGATGAACTGCAATGGGAGACACATAGCTACATCACACAACACTGAAAAAAGGATATTAGATCAATCTACAGATATCTATGATAGAAGGGTGGGGGGTATTTATTCACATGAGTAATCCTATTATCATAATATTTGAGTGTCTCACAATCTTTAATGTATTTATCCTCACAACACCCCTATGAGGTAGGACAGTACTGGTATCTCCATTTTTCAGATGGAGAACTGAGCCACAGAGAGGATAAATGTGTTGCCCAAGGTCACATAGGAAATCAGGCAGAGAAGGGAATTGAATTTGTCTCTCCAAAGGTTTAGGTTAGTGCCCTAACTGTTTCAGAGGAGGGACCTTAAAAGTCCACCCTCCCCAGCATTAGATTACACCTATATCATGTAAATAGAATTACAGCATTTACCAAGTGCTTAAATGGTTGTTGTTAGATTAATGACTATTTGGAAAGTTTTTGCAAGGTACCAGAGAAGGACAAAGTTTTATTACACTTAAGGCTGAACAGGGTGTCTACTATAAACTCTTTTCACTGTCTGAAAAATTCTTTCTTTGAGTTAAATATAACTCAGCCTTCAGGTCCTTTTTTTCCTTTCTTCTTTAATAAATTCTTAGTTTGAAGACTCATGCCCTTCTTGGCATTTGTGGGCTAATGACACAACTGATTGGAATGTTGATGGATGTCAATAAGGTCTAGTCTGGCACTTATGCACAGTAAATGGGCTGAAGATTCCCGTGTTAGTGGGATTGTGAAATAATTCATGTACATACAACAGTGCCAGGGTTTCTCACCACATTGGATACTTCTCTTCCCTCTCCGCTAATATTTGGATGGCTCTTAACCTCAGGCCCATTGTAATATAAGTGGAACCCTCCAACTCAGACTCCCTGACCTGCTTCTCATGTGTAGGAATACTAATGGGATGTTCAGTTGGCAAAGTTTTGTTGTCTGCAGCGGATTGCACAACAACCTAATTGACTTCTTTGAGGTCCAAAAAAACAACCGAAACCCACCCCTCCGCCATCTTGAGTGAATAAAAAATAAGCTCCCATAAGAAGAACACAACATGCTCAAGATAGATTTTATGCCTTAAACTTAGAAATTGGTATAACACAATCTTTATTTTCTCATAGTTAAAACAACTCATCAAGAAATGTAAGCATCTTTGACAGAGATCACTGTATCTACAAACTTGCCTACCAGAGCTTATTGGCCCACTATCCTTCCTGAATATTTCCGTACACATTTTTGTCTGAATGACAAGTGGGAATGCCAGACTGAACTCACTGCATGTACAGTGTAACCAAAATCTTAGCCAAACCTATCTCTTGGACCAATTTCTTCTTGCCTTGTTATATTTATATTAAATTCTGATTGGAACAGTGTTCTTCACAGATATGAAATGACAAAGCTGTTATAAAACTTGCTAACCTTGCAAGTTTGCCTATTTAAAATGTTTGTTTTAAAATGTTTGCATCCGATGAAGTGAGCTGTAGCTCACGAAAGCTCATGCTCAAATAAATTGGTTAGTTTCTAAGGTGCCACAAGTACTCCTTTTCTTTTTAAAATGTTTGTGTTGTTGTTCTTGGACCCAGGACAGATGGGACATGCTCTTCTTTCAGGTCATCCACGCTTGGACACCATCCACGTTGGTACTTAAGAAATAGCTAAAGATACATAATAAGAGGCAGTATAGACTAGTGGCTAGGACACAAGACTGGGAGGTAGGGGGCCTGGAATCTATTCCCAGCCCTGACCTGCTATGTGATCTTGGGTAAGTCACTTGATCTTTCTGTTCCTCTGTTTCCCCTCCCACCCTTGTCTGTCGTCTATTTAGACTGTAAGCTTCCTGGATGGCTCTCTTTCCCTTAACACAACAGGGTCCTGATCTCCATTCAGGCCTCGAGATGCTACTGTAATACAAATAATAATTAGAGAATACTTTCTGCCTACAAACATTTCAGACATATTCCTTCCACGCTCATGAATCAAGAGAGTGCACCGTTTATCCATAAAACTCATAATTTATTGCTATCCTAATCCCCTGGGACAAAAAAAAATTATATATAACAAACATGTGAATCATTAATGGGGCCAAAGCATTATTAGCTTGTTTTCTTCATGCAAGCTGTGTAAAACTAATAAAAAGACACAAAATATATTTTCAAGAGCAAATGAAAATATATTACCTTATTTCACTAAAGAGTGCAGTGAAAAATCCTGTGGTATAGTAAGGTCTCTGAGAATTTGTCTGTCTACTTTGTTGTGCTACTACTAATCATTTTGGGGTTTTGGTTGTTTTAATAAACAACGGTTTCATATGGTATAAATGTTGTTCCTTTATCTAACAAAGGCTTCAAATTTTGACAAGGTCAACCTTCTAAAAGGTCTTTGGGGATGAACTGTTGATTCTTTAGTATTTAATTTTCTCAAACAACTTGAAGCAACCCCCCCTCCCCAAATACATCCAACAAGATGCAAGAAAAAAGAGAAAATGTGCACAAAGCAATGCGAATAAAAATGCAAGGGCTGAATATAATGAGGCTGATTTCTACAAAACCTGAAGCACAGGAGGAAAAACAAAGAAGGGGAAAACAACAACTTGAAATATTAATTGAACTTTTATTCCATTTGTCAGTGAAGTGACCAAACAAAAATATTCCATTTATTCCCCCATCTAGCCATGCAGAAAGAAATGTAACTGAGGGCCATCACACAGCCATACACGAGCAGTATGCCAGCTGTGATCAAACCAGAGAACTTTGTGGTGAACACCTGGCGCAGGTAACAAACTTCCCTGGTTTAAGTTCATACTGTGAATGGAGTCAAGCACATAGGCCCTTATGGCCCTTATCTAGCAATCTACTTAAGCACATGCCTAACTTTAAGCACATGACTTCAGTGGGGCTACTCAAATGCTTAAAATTAAGCATGTACTTAAGTAGCGTGTTAGATCGGGGTCAGAGTGCTCAGCATCTTGCAGGATTGAGCTCACAGGTTCATAGATTCCAATGGACCACTCTGATCATCTGGTCTGACCTCCTGTATAAACACAGGCCATAGAAACTTCCCCACAATAATATTTACAGCATCTCTTTTACATAAACATCCAGTCTTTATTTAAAACTTGTCAGTGATGAAGAACCCAGCACTGATCCTATGGTTAGTTACTCTTAAATTTACACCTCATATTGCACCGCTGTGGTTTGTGTTGAATACAGCTAAATCAGTCACCTTAGTGTTTGATACAATGAAATCTAGAGCTTAGTGTATAGCAGCAGTCAAAAATCCCATAAAAGGATAAACAGAGGTACTGAAAGTAAAATGGGGAAATTCACATAACATGATTAGACATAGAAACAATGAGGAGTGGGGCCAAACCTGGTGCATAGTTCTGGTTTCCTTAGTATTACAGATAGGCACCATAAAAAGCTCCAACATGTTATGCTGTATAAAATTCCCAGAGAAATTGGATATCACATGGACACTTCATTGAAGTACTATATAAAGCAGGGGTGGGTAAACTTTTTGGCCCGAGGGCCACATCTGGGTGGGGAAATTGTATGCAGGGCTATGAATGTAGGGCTGGAGCAGGGGGTTGGGGTGCGGGAGGGGGTGTGGTGTGCAGGAAGGGGCTCAGGGGAGGGGTTGGGGGTGCAGGGTGTGGCAGAGGTTTGGGGCTCAGGGCAGGGGGTGCAGAGTGCGGGAGGGATTCAGGGTGTGGGCTCTGGCCCGGCACTGCTTACCTCAAGTGGCTCTGGGGTGGCAGTAGCGTGTAGTGGGGCTAAGGCAGGCTCCCTGCCTGCCCTGGTCCCGTGCTGCTCCCAGAAGTGGCCAGCATGTCCGGCAGTGGCTCCTGGGGGTGAGTGGGGCAGGCAGCTCCACCATGCGAGGCCCTCGCCTGTGGGTACCGCCCCCGAAGCACCCATTGGCTGCAGTTCCCCGTTCCTGGCCAATGGGAGCTGGCGGGGGCGATGCCTGCAGGCAAGGACAGCGCACGGAGCCCTCCGGCCCCCAAAGGCTGCGGGGACGTGGTGCGGGCTGCTTCCAGGAGTGGCGTGGGGCCAAGGCAGGCAGGGACCCTGTCTTAGCCCCACTTTGCCATGGGGCTGGCAATCCCGCGGGCTAGACTGAAAGCCCTGACGGACCGGATCCAGCCCACGGGCCGTAGTTTACCCTTCCCTGATATAAAGGCACAGCTCTGACTGGAGCAGAGATGCGAGACACTATAAAGCTCTTTTATCTAATGTCAAGTAAAACAAAAGAGGCATAAACAATTTTAGAAAAATCTATAGCAAGTTCTAAGAGCATTTAGTCTGTATTCCTTATCGCAGAATATAGGGATGAATAAACAATAATGAATTTGCAGAAGGATATATGGCAATAGATAATAGCTATCTCTTCAACAGCCAGTTAGCATCCCAGATTTGACAATACTCTTATTTTAACTAACTGTTAACTGCTGGAGATCTCAAACCATTAAGGCCTTAACTACACAGGAGAAACTGACTGGTATAGCTTTTCCAGAATAACGGTTTAGCTATAATTTAGCTGTTCCAAAATAACTCCTCCATATGGGCACTTGAAAGGGGAGTAATTAATCTGGAATAAAATCACTTTTATTTCACCATAGAGTGTCCACATGGGGAGTTATTCCAGAATAGCTGTGGTGGTCAATTTCCCAGTATAGACAAGCTTTGGTGATCTATTTCCCTGTGTAGATAAGCCCTAGCAGTTACATTAATAAGGGGATTTTCTGTTTAACCGAAAACAAATTTATGACCAAAAATGGTGCAGAAGATACTAGCTTACCCCTACACACTTGAATCATTTATAGTAAAAAGACAACATACTATCAAATTACCTCTTAGGACAGCAGACTGATTTCTTGCTTTCAGCTTCATTTCTTAGTTGTCTCATTCCAATCATTCAGAATACAAGACATTTATTAACACAGGTGGTAATCCTGATGGCATAAATTAATGCAGACTAAAAATTGACTGGGTTTTTTCTTTTCATAGAAGCATCGACTAGCACAATTATGGAAGACTGCAACATTTTGATAAGTCTGACATCTATGTCATCTGTGTAAAGAAACAGGCTGTTGCTATATCAGGAATACATCTGCACGGGGAAAAGAGACAATACCATATTTCTACAATATCTTTTTTCCAGAAGGCTTCAAAGTGTTCTGACAGCTGCTTGGGTGACAGCCTCACCCCACTCTGGACGCTTTACACTGGGGAATAGGCCAGAGCGGTGTAAAGGAGATCTATACATTCCATTTCCACCTGGGTGAGGATTTCCCCAGTGCAGGCAATGTAGAAGATGGCTGTAAAGCTGCCCTCTGAGGACCCCCTCACAAGTGCTGGCATAAAAGATGGGGCTGGGAAGGGTGCGTCAGGGGCAGGTTTGTACCAGGCAGTGCTGTGAAGCTTCTGGGCAGTGTGCTCCCTGTAGGGGACCCAGGCAGGCAGCCACAATTTAGACAGCCCTTCTATTGGACATGAATTAAGGCCACTTTATTTTTGAATGAGAACTCCCATGCAGGGGGTTAATACGCTTTAACGAATGCAGTTTAAATTCACACCTTTGGTTAATTAGGCTTAACTTCCCATGTAGCCAAATCCAAAGCAATACCTGCAGAAAGCAACAACACAGACTGATGTGGGTATCTTCATAAATCTGTGTTCGTTTTCAGACTACGCATCTAACGAGAACTTGGGATACAAATTATGGATGGCAAGACTATGCCTCCTAAATACGCACAATAGATGCTTTGGTAGTTGGAAAGGGTGCAAAAATCAGCGTCTATTAACTTAAAGCCAGTTTAAAAGTATTTGTGCGTTCTAACTATGGCTTAGATCTGACGCCTTCAATCGTTTATGCATTCATCCACAATACAAAAAGAAAAAAAAGAGAGACACATTAACTTTTCTATACACAGCACATTACGTGTTTAATCACCTATAGCAAGGCTAAATATAAAGGACTTACATCTGAGGTTGCAAAACACACTCCTGCAGTGCTGCATCCTTTTCCTGATGGATGTCTGAAAGCACTGGTTATAACAGATGCCTTAAATTATCCAGAGAAAGCAAAACGGCGCTTTGCCTCAGATAACCTGGGCAATCAATACAAACTGTGTTTTTGTTCCAGCTCCAGCATTTTCAGATGCCCCTTTTTGAAAGAGCAGGCAGACATAGGAGCTACACTTTACACAGCATGTATATTTCTACAGAGTGACTTACTGCCCTGACAACTCAAGAGACAATTCTGCAGCATGAAATCCAAACTTTTAGGACTGCTCTTGTGCTAGTATAGACAGACCAGTCTCAGATACCAGGAAATCAGTTTAGTAAAAAAATACAGGGCAAATTCCTGCCTTTTGCAGAACCTGGGAAAAGGTGGTGTTTCCCCTCCCCCCCCCCCCCCCCCCACAATGCAAGCAACTAGGTAGCATACCACCTCAATGCACAAAAATACTCCTGATGCACATCCATATCTTTTCAAGATCATATTGGATGTCAAAGGCAGAGCTTGGAACTGAGTCTCCTGCATTCCAGTCCAGTTCCTTAGCCACAAGGCCATCCTTCCTTTCTTATCGTTGGTACGTAGAGCTGGTTGAAATTTGGAATCTCTGTTTGCTAACTGGAACAAAAACCAAAGTTTCCATTTCTGAATCAGAACAAAAACAAATATCTTCAAAAATCCCATGGAACTATTTTTTAAAAAAAATTGTTTATGAAAAATTTGTTTTCATGGGAAATTTAGTCACAATCAATACGATTTTGGGGGAAAAAATTAGTTCAATTGAAATGGCATTTTTCCCAGTGGAAAACTCTTATAACAAAAATTTTCTGACCTGATCCATTGGTAAGTTTCACATATCCAGCCTAGAGGCTAAGAGCTGATTGTGGTTGCAGTCTTTCTAGGGGAGGATTGATACAGCATAATTTGGGCGCCTGTCAACCTTTCAGATGTCCCTTTACAGAGATTGTTGGTTTGCATAAAAGGAGAACATCACGGGTTAGAACTGGACTAAGGGGGCCAGGAACCAGAGCCACAGGTTGGAGCCGGAGTCAGGTTGGGGATACGGCCTAGGCAGGAGCAAAAGTGATCACAGCTGTGGGCCAAACACTGAGCAGCCAGCAACCTGTTGCTGCTGATCTTAGAAGCAAGCCTGCTGGCTCTCTTCAGCCAATCGGGCAGCTAACCCAATTCTACCACAACCTAGCTGACCCCATCAATCTGCCTGGGGGCTGGCCTGGCTAGTCCTCAGGCTCAGCTGAAGGTGCTCAATCCTGCCATTTCATCATTTAAATACTCATCAACCACCTGTCTCCCAATCTAATGCAGAAAGTTTAATTGGCATTGCCATGATTTGGACTCTGAATATGGGAAATAGAAAGAAGTAAAATGGTATGCTTTTTCAGCGTCCTCCCTGGGAACAATCACAGCAGATTTACACAGCTATGAAGAAATGACTTCCTCTTTGCAGCTTGTTACTGGCCTAGCTGGAGAATGCAGTGTCCATACAGAAAAAGTGAAAGATGGGTCAATGCATTTATCTTTAGGATTCCATAATTAGGAATACTTGAAAAGCAATAGGGCTGTTTAAGTCTGAGGTGCCTGGAACATTGCTCCCCGCACAGTTTATTAAGGCAGCAAGCGCTTTTCATCTGCTGAGAAATGAAAGAGTTGGGTGGCATCTTGGGAAAAAAGAATCTTTAATTGAGAGGAGTATTCCTCCAAGAAATGCTGGAACACAAACATGTTTGTGGATTTATTTTATTGGGATAGGGGGAAGGGGTAAACTGCAGCAAAATTATGGTCCTGCGGTGTCTTTCAAATCTATGTTGCTAGGAAACAAACTTAGAATGTTGACTAGTTACCTACCTAGAGAAAGGTCTAATAGAGTTTCAGAAAGTGTGTTCTCCTTCAGCCATGAATGAGCAAAGAAAACTGCCTGTCTGCCTATATGTCAGGTTTTCAGCCATAAAAAAGGTTTCCATGATTTCCCTGAAAGCTAAGCTATTTACGGTTGCCATATTATTGATAACTGTAAAGACTCTGAGAAGCTGTCTTAGCGAGAGCTGTGGAGCATCAAGACAGCTGCTAGTCACTTGGGCTTAGGTTGTACCTGTGCCAAAGCAATGCAATAAGCCGCGAAAATCCACCGCTCTGCTCAGTGAAGATCCTATCCAGATTTTGGGTTTGGTGCACAATACAGAGTGCAGTGCTGCTCCGCATACATTGTCACCACAAGGGGAGGTAGCAGAGATGGACCAAGAATGGGGGGGGACCTTGGCTTAATCCCTAATTCTCCCACACTACCTCATTCATCAACAGAAGAAGGGATGCTGTATACTTTGAGAAGCTGCAGCAATTTACTTACTTCCACCTCGGAGCAGGACAGGAGATTATAAACTCTTTGGGGAAAGGGACATTATTTTTGGTCTGTGTTTGTACAGTGCCTAGCACAATGAAGACTCCATCCCTGACAGGACCCCTTAGGTGCTACTGCAATGCAAATAAATAATAATTATGAATAATAATTGTGCCTAAGAAGGGATACCTCAGAGGCACATTCAGATTCAGTGACACCAAAATATTTCACAAATTCAATCTAGACCTGAGGAAGAGTTCTATATAAGCTCAAAAGCTTGTCTCGCTCACCAATAAAAGATACTTGGCCCAATAAAAGATATTACCTCACCCACCTTGTCTCACAAATTAATGTCAGTTTTGCCAAATTGTTCATTTGGGGGGCAGAGTGGGAGGGAAAAATGTACAAAAAAGGACTGAAAAATGTCAAAAAAGTTTGACATATTTTTAAAAAAGTTTCGATTTTTCAGTTTGAAATGACATTCACTTCAAAATTTCCTTTAATTTTATTTTAAATCCAAAAATGTTGAAAAATGGTTGAAATCACAACAAGATATTTCACTTTTGTTGAAACATTTTTTTAAAACTTTTTTATTCGCCAAAAAGTTAGAAATTTTTTGTTTTCAGTCTGACCCAAAATGATTTTTTTTCAACTTTTCAAAACGGTCAGTTTACTAAAAAAATCATTATTCTCCCAGCTCTGCTCAGGGCTGTGTCTAAAGACACAACGTAGCCTTTTACGTGTATGCTCTTAAACAACCACAGACATTAAACATACACAAGCGGGATGGGAGCAAAGGAACAAATCAGAGGTTACAAATATCATGTTGACCAAAACAATAGCAAAAGGTGAAATTGTTTTCAGCTCATTTTTCCTTACTCTTAAAAGATACAGGTTACAGTGTTACAGCTACACATCAAATGCAATCCCCTTGACTGTGAGAAAATCTTCAAAAGGAGAATCCCCTTAATGATATGGGACATGCAGTTCTTCAGAGAAATGCCAGCTGTCATTTATGCAAATGTTAGATCTCTGAAAGGGTATTCCCTTCGGGGTTGTCTACACAGTGAGTTAGTGTGTGGCAAGCCAGGATATGAATCTACAGCTCACCAGCTTGTGCTACATTAATGTCCCACGTGGGAGGTCCTGAAGTGCGCACTCTGTGACTTTCGCTGTGCTGTAGCAGTGGCCACATGGACATCAGTGAACCACAAGCTGGTGAGCTGTAGATTCACTTCCTGGCTTGCCTTGCATTAACTCGCCATGTAGAATAGCCCTGTTGCATGGATTTCCCTAGGGACACAATCACTGACTGTAAGAGACCTCAGGAAATATCTTATCTGATCTTCCCACCATCACATGCTAATATTGGGTTTTTGAAGTCATATTCATCACCTGGGGTCATGAAGACATTTCCCCTCGATGGTATATCATTACACAATTCAATATACGCCAGGGGAGAGTTCAGGATTAACTAGCATCAGACAGGACATCAGACTACATAAACCAAATAGTCTGTTCTAGTACAGCAAATGAACAGGCGAGTAGATCTACTTCTGCATCTCGTCTCCAATAGCAGAAAAAGCTGGATACTTCAAAAGCGAACACAGACACTCCCCCTGGGTTTGGCTCTGAACTAGAATCATAAATCACAGAGGCAAGTTGAAATTTAGCATTTTGAAACTGGCATGCCCTGAAACTCAAAGGAGTTCAGATTCAGAAGCCAGCTTTTATCTAGTTGCCAGATGGCTTATTTGCTTGAAATATCTTCAGAGGACCTCTACAAAGATTGATGATCTTCAGTGGCTCTCCTGAAGAACTGTACCTCCAGGGTAGTCATTGGCAGCATTGTCGCTAGACTCATATTTTGGTAGGGTTCTCAGCTTCCAACGCCATGGTTAATTGTAAGGAATGGAATATGTATAAATAATATAGGTTCAGGAAAGCATCATCCCAAAAATGCATCTCCCACAAAAGGCTGGCAAAAGAGAAAATTCAGATCTGATGGAAGGGGCATCGTGTGCGCCACCATTTGTAACTGGTGAAAGAATCCTATGGGATTGAATCAATGCAATCAGCATCCATCAGCAAAGACACACCATGAAAATAATGCAAAAGAATGAGGAAAATTCTGGCCATGAAAAATATAGAGATAGCCATCCAATTTGGAAGGAAAAAAATTCCAACGTTCATGGTCGATGAAGTATAAATACATTGTCAAAATCTATTGCTCAATATATAAAAACACTAAACATTTTAGCTCGTCAATTCATTATTAATTCAAGCACTGGATGTTTTGGACTAATGGGCTACAAACAGCCATGAAAAGAACAGAGATGGGAAAATCTGCAAGCGGATGATCTGTAAATAAATATTTGCATCAACGTTCATAAATATTTTGAAGAGCTGAATACTTCCAATTAGCTTCTTTTAATTGGTTCACACAGGGAAACTTGACAGCTGAACTCCACCAGTTAACGAGCTTCTGTACATGGGTACAGAAACACAAGCTGCGAGTGTTTCTTTACAATGTGTTGGTGGGGAACCAAGGGCTTTATGCTATATAGCAGAATGTAAAGGAACAGATGTCCTTGCTTAGATATGCCAGTGCACTGCACAGATTTCCAAGCTTTGCCACTGTTGCTTGCAACTCCTGTCTGCCTGTTGATAATTTTTGTTAGCAGATTGTTGCTCAGACAGGACTCTTAACTTCACTTAAGATGCTCCTTCTTCAGTACAACCAACATGATAGTCCTCTTTGCTCTCCCCCTAACTCAACCTTCATGACTAATCTAATTGCCTTTTATGATGAGATTACTGGTTCTGTGGATGAAGGGAAAGCAGTGGATGTATTGTTTCTTGACTTTAGCAAAGCTTTTGACACGGTCTCCCACAGTATTCTTGTCAGCAAGTTAAGGAAGTATGGGCTGGATGAATGCACTATAAGGTGGGTAGAAAGCTGGCTAGATTGTCGGGCTCAACGGGTAGTGATCAATGGCTCCATGTCTAGTTGGCAGCCGGTATCAAGTGGAGTGCCCCAAGGGTTGGTCCTGGGGCCGGTTTTGTTCAATATCTTCAAAAATGATCTGGAGGATGGTGTGGATTGCACTCTCAGCAAATTTGCGGATGATACTAAACTGGGAGGAGTGGTAGATACGCTGGAGGGGAGGGATAGGATACAGAAGGACCTAGACAAATTGGAGGATTGGGCCAAAAGAAATCTGATGAGGTTCAATAAGGATAAGTGCAGGGTCCTGCACTTAGGATGGAAGAATCCAATGCACCGCTACAGACTAGGGATCGAATGGCTAGGCAGCAGTTCTGCGGAAAAGGACCTAGGGGTGACAGTGGACGAGAAGCTGGATATGAGTCAGCAGTGTGCCCTTGTTGCCAAGAAGGCCAATGGCATTTTGGGATGTATAAGTAGGGGCATAGCGAGCAGATTGAGGGACGTGATCGTTCCCCTCTATTTGACATTGGTGAGGACATCTGGAGTACTGTGTCCAGTTTTGGGCCCCACACTACAAGAAGGATGTGGATAAATTGGAGAGAGTCCAGCGAAGGGCAACAAAAATGATTAGGGGTCTAGAACACATGACTTATGAGGAGAGGCTGAGGGAGCTGGGATTGTTTAGCCTGCAGAAGAGAAGAATGAGGGGGGATTTGATAGCTGCTTTCAACTACCTGAAAGGGGGTTCCAAAGAGGATGGCTCTAGACTGTTCTCAATGGTAGCAGATGACAGAACGAGGAGTAATGGTCTCAAGTTGCAGTGGGGGAGGTTTAGATTGGATATTAGGAAAAACTTTTTCACTAAGAGGGTGGTGAAACACTGGAATGCGTTACCTAGGGAGGTGGTGGAATCTCCTTCCTTAGAGGTTTTTAAGGTCAGGCTTGACAAAGCCCTTGCTGGGATGATTTAACTGGGAATTGGTCCTGCTTCGAGCAGGGGGTTGGACTAGATGACCTTCAGGGGTCCCTTCCAACCCTGATATTCTATGATTCTATGTGATTGAGCAGCACACACCCTTTTCTCAACCAATCAGTATTAATACAGCCTTTGGATGGGTTTCCCTTACTTAATATAAGTGCAAATCTTGCATCAAGAGCCCCTAAATCTAGACTTGTCCTCTGAAGCTAAATGAGTCACAAGCTTGATTTGTCACATACAGAATGTAATGACTAAGCACTAGGTTGGATGTGTTAACTGAATTTAATGTAATTTAAGTATATTATTTTTAATGATAGGCAGGGAATCCAGTTTAGCAGACTCTTTTCCCACCACACTTCACTTCTGTCCCCTAGGAAGCCCACTTCCATCTTGCCTCCTGCCCCCTCCCTTCAACATGGCTCCTTTCCACCCTCTTCCCACTTTATGCCATGAGGAGGAACTCAATCAGAAAAAGCAGTGATGCCAGATGGGAGAACGGCTTCTGCCAACTTTACACTGGCTGGAGATTCCTAGTATAGAGGGAAAATTCTCCAAGTGCTTTCTCTAGCCAACGTACATTCATTTAACAGGCTCACAAAGTGAGCTGAAGCAGACCAGAGAATATGGTCTTTTATCTTTTGTACTGAAGCCCATTGTTATTTCTATACTAGAGTAAGGCTCAATTATTTCACTTGCAAAATGATCTCCACTACTTTGCTTGCATGCTCCAAGAATTCTAGTAGATTATAGATGCACAATTTTCCCTTTACTGAAACTGTGCTGACTTATCCTTATATCATGTTTATCTGGATGTTCTATAATTTTATTTGTAATTATCATTTCAACTAATTCACCTTGGACTGAAGAAGGCTCACTGGTTCATAATTCCCGGGATCACCTTCTTAAAGATATACACCACATTTGCTATCCTCCAGATTTCCATTATGGGGCTGATTTTAATGAGATTGCATACTTTTATTAGTAACTTTATTTTTTGTCAGCCTCTTTATTTTTAAACTCCTTTTGAACTCACTGATGAATATAATCTATTCTATATAGGTCCTTATAACACACTCATCACAGTAGAGTCTGAGCTCCTTCCAGTAATGCATTGAGCAATGTGATTGACATCTGTCATATTTGTTCTCTCATCCTCTCCCCAGGGGGAAAAGCATGTGCAGTGAAATGTTTTGGTTTAGGAATTTAAAAAAATATAATTTCACACACATACGTTTTTATTACAGAAGGTAAGATCAAAAAATTGCACTTACATTCTGAACGGAAGGTCCTGGGGACTCACTACTCTTAAATATATCAGTTTGTTCCAGCACCTCCTCAACAACCACAAGTGTTCAGGATTTGGCTTTTATGTCTCATCCGAATATAGCAGCACAGAGCAATCAATACCATGCTAAGGAATGAGGTTGGTTCACAGTTGGAAGGAAGATGGTCATCTAGTGAATCACCACCACCATTTTCTGGACAGCCCTTGATTTACTTTGGAGTTCTTCCATCCAAATAATAATTAGACCCAACCATGTTTAGTTTGTGAGATCTTTTGATCTACCCCAAGGTGGAACAGCTGTATGATAATAAGAAAAAAAATCAGTTTTATGAGGTGAGCTAAAGTGGCAAAATTAATTCCTGGTCCAACTCCATTGAAGTCAATGGAGGTTCATGTAAGAGCAAATTCCTCTGTGATGTTTCAGTGCTTTTCCTGGGAATCCTTTGCTGTGAACACTGAACACGAGTAAAAAGCCTTCTGAAAATTCACTCTCATGGAAGTGTTAGGAAGGCACAGATGATCAGCTTGCACGGATGATATTTCCTGACAACACTCACAAGATCCTGCTAGCGCAGAGGACTGACTGTGAGCTTGGAACATCAGACAGTGAATGGGAATTTGCATCAGAAGACACAAGCATCTGTTCTGATTAAGCACACTCTGTCTCTCCTCATTGAAGCTTATCTTATGCCTTGGTGTCACGGAATGTTAATAGTCAACAGAAAAACATTAACTAGCTACATTTTATGCTGGCTCTTTTCCCACTTGGAACAACAGGTAAATACAGCTATTTCTGGCAAATATAATTATTTATAGCTAGTTCTGCATAGTCCAGTATTTGGAACTTACATTGTGGATTTGACAAATTAGCAGCTACAGTGTGGTTTGGAAAATCTCCCAATATTTGCAGTAGGGTGATGGCCCAGAGGACAGCGTCCACACTGGGATATTTCCGATGTCAGAACAGCTATGTAAGCATTAAAAGCAACAGGCCTGGCTTGTTTTTGGTCTTTGTTCAAATCAGGAAAGAGATATTATAAGCATACTTTACTGTAGAAACCTGTGTGGCTTACAAAAATGTCATTTAATACAATTCTAGAAGCCTGGGGTAGAGCTGAAGGGAGTCATCAGGGATATACTTCTGCTAACACTGTGTGATATGATGCATTCCAAGGCCAATATTTGCTCTCCTGAATGTTATGGTTACACTGAGCTCTTTCCTGCAGCCTTTATCTCCCAAAGATTTTTGCCACAAAATGGGAGAAAACAGGGGTAGAAAGCTATATGCTATAGGCCTAATTTGAGGTCTTCACTGCCAAAGAAAGGTGCATTTTTACCCTTCTTTGGCAATGAAGAGCTCAAATAGCTAACGAGTGTTTGCTATCTCACTGTGAAATTCTTGTGACGACCAGGCTCCATAGTTTCTACCATGGTGTAGGTAGTCCAGGTGAACTACAGGTGGAGGGTTTAGTGTTGACCCTGCCTAGCTACATCACAGTAAGCATTGTCAGCACCTTCTCTCCACTAGGATTTCACAATAAGATAACGATTGCATGTGACTTACCTCACTGTTACCAGACCCCCCCCTTTTTTGGCACTAAAGACAGCCTCCAAGGGGACTGATTGCCTACACTCCCATTAATCTCCCTTGGAGCGGTGGATTTTGAGCACCCCAGAAGATCAGATCCTACATGAGCAGGCTATGCCTTTGCCCGCTTTGTTGGCAAAAAGGCTGGACTCAGTCAAGCTGCCAATGATAATAATTATTTGTCTCCCTTCAGTGGTGGCCCTGGAAGCAAATCAGGTGTAACTTCAGTGAAGTCAGTTGAATTCTGATTTGCAAAGCTCTGTGGGATCAATATGAAGCCCAGTTTGTCCATTTATTTGCCTAATCTCCCCTCTTTTGGGGATGCCATTGCTTTGACGTCCAGGAGCAAGTTCTGATCATTTTTCCAATAGCAGAAAAATAGGTTGATAGAAAGACAAAAGGCTAAACCACGTGGAAACCACCCCTCCCCGCAACACTTTCTCCCCCCTGTAACTCTCAACAACATTTTTATTTTACCAGGGTAAACTTCAGATCACGGATTTATTTTTTGTAGACCCAACAGCTGACTGTGCCTTCACTTTATCTTAGCTTGGGTATACACTTATAGTGCAAACCATTAAAATGTTTTAAAGAAAAAACAAATTAATCTTTTGTGACGCAGTAAGTGGTCCGAGCCCTTTTAAAGCTATTTCTGCTCTTCCCCATGTTTCATCAAGATGTACTGCAGGAATTCATCTGCGCAGATCAGTGTTTGGCTGGGGGATAAAAGTGACAATCCTTTAGGCACTCAAAGAATTCATGCAAAGCATATTGCAAAGGAAATAATGTTCACTTTCCAACTTAAAATTAGTATTTTTAGTTCAGTCACTGGTACAGATATTGTTCATCTAGTTTGCTGGGGAACGAAACACAGAAGGCACCCGAGTTAATAAAATATCCAGCAAATTCTCCTGTCTGGGTGCAGCAATGCTGTCACAGCAGTATAGAAAATCCACTCCTGAGAAAACAAGAAATAAAGACTACAAGGGGGAAGAAAAAAAAAGAGTATGAAATATTGCTAATGCAGTGTTCAAGCCCTCACCACAGAGGTAATACTAATGTTAGAGACCCATGAACCTCTTGAGAAAGATGGTCTTGCCTGTGGGACTCTAGGAGATCTGGCTGATATCCTGGCTACACCACTGGTTTCTTGAGTGAACTAAGTTAAATCACTGGAGGCTTGATAAAAGCACATTGAAATCAAAAAGTCTTTCCATTGACTTCAATAGGCTTTGTGTCAGGCCCTCCCAGGCCTACAAATACGTATGCAGTTGCTTAACTTTAAGTATACCAGCAGCCCACTGAGGTCTATTTTTCAGTAAGTATAGCCATTGAAGTCAACGGGACTATTTTAGTACTCACCGCGCCGACTTTCCAAAGCCCCAAGGGGTGCTCAACCTCCAGATCTGTCCCAGGCCCTGCCCACACTCCACCCCTTCCCCTACAGCCCCATCCCGTCTCTTCCCGCCCCTGCCCTGCCTAGTTCCACCCCCTCCCCCAAGTACATCGCATCCTCACTCCTCCCCCTCCTCCCAACCTCCTGCATGCCACAAAACAGCTGTTTGTGGTGGGCTGAGGCGGTGGGGTGGGGCAGGCATTGATTCGCGGAGCCTGCTGTCGGGTGGGTGGTGCTGTTGAGAAGCTGATGGGGGGCTGCCAGTGGATGCTCAGCACCCACCATTTTTTCCCCAGGGGTGCTCCAGCCTGGGAGCACCCACAGAGTCAGTTCCTATGTTAGTACTGATGTACTAAACATAAATTTGCATGAAATCACCAAAATGAAAGCTTCAAATGTGTTCTGCTTAGAAAAGAGACAACTAAAATCATGAATGGTGTGGGGACAGTGAATAGAGAAGGGTTATTTACTCCTTCACATAACACAAGACCCAAGGATCACTCAGTAAAATTATAGGCAAACTTAAGGAAGTACTTCTTCACCCAATGCATGGTCAGCCTGTGGAACTTGTTGCCAGGAGAATTGTGAAGGCCAAAAGTATAACTGGGGTCAAAAAAGAATTAGATAAGTTAATGAAGGATAGGTCCACCAATGGCTATTAGCCAAGATGCTCAGGGACACAACCCCATGCTCTGTATGTCCTTAAACCTCTGACTGCCAGAAGCTGGGACTGGACAACGGGGGATGGATCACTCCATAATTGCCTTGTTTTGTTCATTCCCTGTGAAACACCTGGCATTGGCTCCTGTCAGAAGACAGGATACTGGGTTAGATGGACCATTGGTCTGACCTCGTATGGCCAGTCTTATGTTCTCATGAACATATTCAAAGACATATAATAAAAAATTGCATTTTTAGGAGGATGCAGACTCTGCTGCCCCAGGAATGCATATGAATTCCTGGTTTTTAGCTAAGTATCTAGCAGTTGCAATTTGGTAGAAGACTTAGTCAAAAATTGATTTTTGGAAGTATAGCCCTAAGGGTACCAAAAAAGGAATCCTCTCCAAACCTATACACTCAGGAGGTCACATGCAGCTGCTACCCCTTACTCTAAATTGTAAAATATTCCATTATTTAATTCTTAGAGACACAACAAGAATAAAAACAAGAAACAACCTATAAAATATCTTATTAGGAGCATAGGAATTGCCAGACTGAATCAGACCCAAGATCTAATTTGGTCTGGTATCCTGTCTCTGACAGTGGCTTCAGAGGAAGTTGTCAGAACACCACAGCAGACATATGTGGGATAACCTGCTCCCCATATCATCCTTATCTCTAATAGTTAGAGGTTGGCTCAAACCCGGAAGCACAAGGTTTAATATCACTTCCAAAATGTGTTGTCATTAATCATGGAAACTCTGGATGCCTTGATACCCATCTCATTATTGAGCCACAGGCACTATAAACAGAACCAGTGGTGACTACTGGGTTATGATAGTACATATGGAAGTGATAACTACATGAAGCTCTACTTCCAGGAAGGACATCAGAATAGGAGACAGTTGAGAGGGCCTTCTTTGTGGCTGGTATGCTTGATGACGACTACATTCAAAATTGTGGCATATGGAGGTATGGTAGGATTCGTAGATTCTAAGGCCAGAATGGACTACCATTGGGCATATAGTCTGACCTTCTGTGTAGCATAGGCCATAGGACTTCCCCAAAATAATTACTCTTTGAAACAGAACAGATCTTTTAAAAAAAGAATCTAAATTTGATGTAAAGGTACAGCAACTTTTACTCTTCACATCCCATGAATACACTGTGATGTGACCCCACAGCCACTAGCATTAGCAACAGGATCCATGCCCCATGCCACCAGGAATCTATAAAACATAGTACCATACCTGACCTACCAGTTAGTTTCATGCACCAGTTAAAGCAGTGCATATATTCACAAACAGCACCCTAGTATCTGCAGTGCCAAAGGTAAACCAAACACAGTGACCCAAGTCATATTCAATAACTGCTCTTCTCAGGGGTCCTTTAATAGTACAGGAAAAAGAAACATCAATGCATTAAAAATCAGAAATTAATAAAGCTTATGTAGCTTTTCATTTGTTTCTTGTGTACTCCTAATGTGTGATCGATACATAGCACTACCTTGTTCCATTGTACAGGTCTAAATGAATTCTTATTTTCCCCACCAATGTTCTTATGTTACGAGTATCACGGAACATGAATTCTTGAAACTGAAGAGACAACTTGACATCAAGGGTCAAAATAGAAATTCCAGTCCAATGTCAAATAGCTCAAGCTAAGGAATCATGCATAAAATCAAGCATAAAAATGCTCCCGAGAAAAGAGAGAGAAAAGAGGTAAAGGATTTAACAATAAGACGACTATTTTCTTTCCTGTTGAATGCTAACCCTCAGATGCCATAGCTAAAAGCCCACCTTAAAGACCTGCGAAAGCTACTTTTCTCTGTTTTTAAACAAGCATAAATTGGACAGTGCTACAATGTTTCCTTAGCCTAATTGCTCGAAAGTTAAGAGTGCAATTTTAAAGGTTTTGGCCAAGAGTCTGGCTCTCAGAAAACATGTTAAACATTCATACCATTCATGGTTTTCTAGCTGATAACACTCAGGCAGGCATCTCTGGAGGAATTTTACACGCTGTGCAGAACTTGGTGGTTTCAATTATAGCTGGACACCATCCAAAGCCTTGAATCCAAACACACACAGACTCTGGGGAGTTTGGCTCAGTAGCCATATTTCACCGCTCAGCTTCACTTTTCCTTTTCCTGAGTTATCATCAAATACAAATTCCAGAAATTCAATGTGAAAATCAGATGAAACAGGGAATAGAACTAATCTAGGGAATAGATCCCAGGTCTCCTGACTCCCAGTAAGTAAGTGAAAGTTTATAAAATGTCACAATAACCTATAACAACAAATGTTGATGGAAAAAGGTACAAAAAGGAGACAGGAAGTCTGAATTAGTCCAAACACAAGGCCGACTGACATAACTCAAGGACTGTGTTAAGATCATGCCTTGTAAACAAGAGGAGTTGAAGACCGAAAAATTAATAAGCCAAAATTGGCATGTCAGATATTAGGTCTAAGTGGTGAACAGACTAATGAGGGGATAGGCTATTCCACACATCACTCCCCATTTTGGAAAGAAAGAGACTTGGGTGAGAAATATTGGCTACTGGAGCAAGCTTCACCACTCCCATTGTCTCCTGGGCCCCAGGCTTTCATCATCCTGGTTGTGAAAGATGTCCTGACTAAACCAGGCCAGAGAGAGAAGCCAGATAACGCCAACACCTCCACTGGCTCCAGCTGAATCCCCACCCACCACCTGGGATGAAACAGAATTAGACTTTAACTATAGCAGCAATAACAACAGCTCCAGCCCATCTCAACCAACTTCTCCTTTTCCCCACAAAGACAGCTCTTACCATCTTTTATACCATTTAAAAGACTGTCAAACAAGGTTTATCCCTGCAGTGTCTCCCATCTCCCACTCTCTGGCCCAATGGCTGTTCTCCTGTGGATAAAAACTTAAATCATCACCGGGCAAGAGAGAGCGCACTTGAAAATCTGGCCCTGAGCTTTTTTTTTAATTTAGCCCCACCGCTTTATTCTGACCTTGCTTACACCGGTGTAATACAGCGTTAGTAAGATCCAAATCAGGCTCTAAATCTTCTCCCACCATCACCCAAAAAACCCCTAACGGACACAGGCAACTCCTAGGAAATAAAGTGAGATTAGAATGCTCTAGAGGCAACCAGGACTCCTGGGGCTTTCTTGACTCTGCCACTGACTTGTTTTATGATCTTGATTGAGTCACCTAACGTCTCAGTGCTTCCATTTCTCTCTGTAAAATGGAAATAGGGATATTCACCTACCACACACGATGTCACAAGGCTTATTTAACTAGGACCTGATTCTGCAACCCTTCTGTTGAGGAATTTGCTCATATGAATTGTCCCACTGCGTTCAATGGGAATAAGTATGACTTGTAGTGAGAATGCATACAAAACCAGGCTCATAATGTTTGTAAAGAACAAGGTGTACAGATCAGCAGAACAAGGACAACCTCAGTATAAAATTAGTAGCCAAGAAACATTAAATAAATCTTTGTGTTAATGGCCATCACTTTAGCTTCATTTTGTCTCCTTTCAATCCCTCAGTAAACCTTGGCAATACATTGAAACGCTCCCAAAGAGGAAACAAAAGCTTCTAACAGGTGTCAGGCAGGGACACATCACAGCAGCCTCTTCACGTAGTGACAGCAGAGGGCTCACTACAAGGCCGTGCCTCGGATATTCTAATTGCAAACACAGTAGCGGTTTTGTTGAATATTTCCACTGAAATACAGGACAAAAATGTTTTTCCAAACTAGGTTCAAAATAAGCCACACTATCAGAGGCTCGTTCACCTGCACATCTACCAATGTGATATATGCCATCATGGGCCAGTAATGCCCCCCTGCCATGTACATTGGTCAAACTGGACAGTCTCTACATAAAAGAATAAATGGACACAAATCGGACATCAGGAATTATAACATTCAAAAACCAGTTGGAGAACACTTTAATCTCTTTGGTCACTCGATTACAGACCTAAAAGTTGCAATTCTTCAACAAAAAAACTTCAAAAACAGACTCCAACAAGAGACTGCTGAATTGGAATTAATTTGCAGACTGGATACAATTAACTTAGGCTTGAATAGAGACTGGGAGTGGATGGGTCATTACACAAAGTAAAACTATTTCCCCATGTTTATTCCCCCCCCCCCCCGGTTCCTCATACATTCTTATCAACTGCTGGAAATGGCCCACCTTAATTATCACTACAAAAGGTTTTCCCCCCTACCCCCCGCTCTCCTGCTGGTAATAGGTCACCTTAAGTGACCACTCTGGTTACAGTGTGTACGGTAACACCCATTGTTTCATGTTCTCTACGTATATAAATCTCCCCACTGTACTTTCCACTGAATGCATCCAATGAAGTGAGCTGTAGCTCACAAAAGCTTATTCTCAAATAAATGTGTTAGTCTCTAAGGTGCCACAAGTCCTCCTGTTCTTTTTACGGATACAGACTAACACGGCTGCTACTCTGAAACCTGTCAAAATAGGTTTGTTATCTTTGGTACTTTTATGGCCCCCACTATCACAGACCCTAAGGTTTTTAATGCCTGTATCTTCACACCTCCCCTGTGAAACAAGGCAGTGCTATTATCCACATATTACAGATGAGCAACCGACGTACAGAGTCAAAGTGACTCGCCCAAGGTCATACAGGAGTACACATCAACCCATTTCTCCCAGGGCCTAGGCTAGTGCCCTAATCAGGAGACCATCCTTTCTTTCTTATTCAGCAGACTCCAGTGGGTTGCATGGGCATAATACACGACAGACTTTGGCATTATGGAAAGGATCCACAAAATTAATTAGGTGCCTAAACCCTTGACTTAGGCACCTAAGTCCCAGTTTGGGCTCCACAAAAATCCTGCCAAACCCAGTAGATGCCTAATCTCACTCAGTGCCTGACTTCTCAGGGTACAAGTTCCCCGGTGTTTCAGGCTCTGAGCACGTGTACAGCTTCCTCCTCCCAGGTGTGCAGACACCTAATTCCCTCTCCCTGTCTCTCTCCGGCCCAATGGCTATTTCAGTATTTATCCACAATGGAACAGTCACTGGGCCAGAGAGAGAATAAGTCTGTAGTCTGGGGGGCAGGGCACGCACCTGGGAAGACCCTGGGTCCAGTCCTCCTGCTGTAACCATGCTTTCATTATTTGTCCAGAGTGCCACAGGTGAGACTGAGGGAACCCAACCTCAGAATATTTCATGGCTCAGTGGTTCAACCACCACTCCTGGGACATAGAAGACTCCTGTTCACATCCCCTCTCTGCCTCCAGAAGAGAAAGGAGAATTCAACCTAGGTCTCCCACATCCCAGGCAAGCACTTTAGTCACTGGCAGTGAGATAGGTGTCCAACACATTCCTGAAGAAACACCTCAGGGGCCTAAGCTATCTGATGCCAGACGGCAGGTTCCCATGTGTGGATTGCTACACAGAGCTAGGCACCTCCCTGCAGCCTGAATTTAGGCACCTATTTTAGAGGCAGAGCATAGGGCTCATCAGCATCTCCCATTGGCTACCTTAGGCAGTTCCCTGCCTAGTGTGCCGGCTTTTGAGGATCGCCTTCTGAGGCGCCCACCTATCTCTCCCTATTCAAGGTATAGGGAGCCTGGGTGCCTAACTTGGCTTTGTGGATTGCAGCATCATCCCTGGATTTTCTGGATGCCTAAAAGTTAGGTTTCTAAATCGTCTTCATGGCATGCACTGAAAGCAGTGGAAGTTAGGCACCCAAATTCTTCTGAAAATCCCAGTAGGTGTAGGCCCCTGGTATCTTTAAAAATCTGACTCAGAGTTCAGTGAGATTACCCAGCTACGTAAAGTGACTCATGTGTGTAACTGTTCACAGACCAGGGCCTTTGACAGAAAACTACTACTTAGAGTGGAATATATTGGAAGGATTATTACAGCCCCAGTCCTAGAACCTGAATACCACAGATTTGATTGGTACAATTGATTTGAAAGAGGCAAATTTAAGCCTTCAGGGCAAAAGAAACAAAAGCATTATTTCTAGGGATGGACAACCCAGTTAGTCCAGCATAAAAACCTTGCCCCATATGCCTTCAGCCTAACCTCAAATCCAGTATTTCTGTGACACAGTCTGCATCCAAGAAGAGGAAGTGCCAAAGTCCCAGCAGAAAGACTGTTGATTAAACAGCAGCTCACTGTAACAGAACTGGGCAAAAATGTTTGGAGGAAGAATTTATTTAGCAAAAAACGTGGTCCCGGATTGATCAAAACTATTGATGAATTTGGATTGAATTTGGTGAATAGTTGCACCAAAAAAGCCCTTAAACTCAAATCGTTTTGTTTTGACATTTTCAAAATGAAATGTTTTGACTTTTTGTTTTGAAATGATGTTTCATTTCATAATGTAGCTAGCCTTTTTAAAAAAATGGTTTAAAAACATCCAAAATGAAACAAAATGGAAAAACAAAACAAAAACTTTCTTTGTTCAACCCGAAAAAATTGAGTAGGGTGGAGTTTTTGGCTTGGCCACCAAAGCAAAAAATCAATTACTTCCTCAGCTCTACTCATTGACCTTGTCAGATGACCAACAATAATGGAGAGTTTCAGGGAGACTTTCTTCCATGACCTGCTTTAACAGCTTTAGGTTACCATGGTCTTGATTCTACACTCACTGAAGCCAATGGCAAAGTTCCCATTGAATTGAATGGTACAGGATCAGGTCTCATATGGGATACTGGGTTGAGGAGCAGGAAAGAGAAGGGAGAAAATGCTTGTTAGATGGAAATGATAAGGAACCATCACAAGGTGTCACAGGGTGCTCCCTCAGCTACCCGATGTGCCACACAGCCTGGCCCGTTTGTGTACCCTCTTATTCACAACGTACACACATTCTGTTTCTTTTCCCTCTGGGTACCTTTAATCTTTAGATTCCAAGCGTTGCAGAACATAGCACAGTACATTTCAGGAGGTGCCTTCCACCCTGGCTTCTCTACCACATCTAGCTCACAGTCTGAGCTTCCCCCCTTTTACTCCTGTTCCTGCCCACTATATAGCTTCCCTTATTGAGCTAATCATCTCATTAGACCTACCATTGTCCCCACGGGTCACCAGTCCCCACCATAACAGGTTAATAGATTCCAGTTCAGTCTGTAATCTTCTCAGTTATGCAATTATCGAAGTGACCGGCGTGCTGCAGCTAACACTGTGTCACACTAGGGTTAAATGCCTGCGAGCAGCGCGGGAACTATTTAAAAACACCACAATAGAGACTCAAGCTAAATACATACCCCAAATTAGAAAAGACTATAAGAGGACCAAAAGAATGCCACCATAGCTCAACAGTAGAGCACTGAAAGCCGTTAGAGACAAAAAATTAAAATCTGGAAGTCAGATCCTCATAAAGATAATAGGACGGTGCACAAACTCTGGCAGGTTAAGTGTAAAGGTAGAAGAAGGCTGGCCAAAAAAGAATTTGAGAAGCAACTTGCTAAAGAGGCAAAAATGAACAATAAGATTTTTTTAATTACATCAGAAGCAGGAAGCCTGACAGACAGCTGGTGAACCCACTAGATGACCAAGGTGCTAAAGGAGCACTCAAGGAAGACAAGGCCATTGCATAGAAGCTAAATGATTTCTTTGCAGCGGTCTTCACTGCAGAGGATGTGGGGGGCATACCCACATCAGAGCTATTCTCTTTTGGGTAACAAATCTAAAATGATTAACACATCAATGTGGGGCAGTAAACAGATTTTAGAACAAATTGATTTTAAAAGTCACCAGGATCACGTAGTATTCACCCATGGTATTCAAGTATGAAATTGCAGATCTACTAACCATTGCTGAATAAGATTGGATGGTAGCTAATGTAAAGCCGATTTTTAAAAAGGCCTCCAGAGGCAACCCTAGCATTGACAGGAACCTAACTTCAGTACCAGGCTGTGACGGGACTTGACTCACCACCTCGGTGCCTCCTGCTGGCTGTTCTGGTAATTAGCTCTTGGCTGCAGGTGCGCCTTCCTCAAGTGGTGTCTCACTGCTGTCACTTCTGCTCCACATCTAAGACCCCAGACCACAGCATCTTCCTCTGCGCACAGCCCTCCGGCTGTGCCCCACTCCTCTTTCTCCCCACTTCTGGGGGAACAGGCTGTCTCTCATCCATCCATTTGCCGCTGTGGCCTACCGCAGTCTTCGGTCTAGCCCCTCACTTCAAGGGGTAAACTGCAGTCTGAATACTGGCCACCCCCTCTGTGGCAAGTGGGGAAAGAGGGGGGGAGCCTGCCCGCTACTCCAAACCCTGACCCAGGGACCCTATAGCCGGTGGCCACATGTTGCTGCTCCTCCAACTCCCGCTGCCTATTTTCCTGGGCCACTTCCCCGTAGTCCTAGCACCTTCCCAGCCCTTTGTATCAGGGGCCTCAGTCTGGCAGTCCTCATGCTGGAGCTCCCTATTGCTCCCCTGACCCTGCCCAGCACTGCTCTATCTAAGGTACTCCTCTAAGGCAGCCAGTCCTTCTCCCTTGCACCCAGGGAGACACTGCTCCTGCTCCGTTGAGCAGCCCTTCTTATATGGCCCTCCCTGGCCCTGATTGGATGCTCTAACAAACCTTTTCTATAAGCCCTCCTCCCATTGGCTGGGTTGTGTGCAGCCTCCCTGAGGGCTGCTTTAACCCTCCATCTACCTGTGTGAGGCAGCCGCCCCACCGCACAGGCAAACTGGTAGAAACTATATTAAAGAACAGAATTGTCAGACACAGAGATGAACACAATTTCTTGGGGGAGAGTCACCATGGCTTTCGTAAAGGGAATTAATTCCTCACCAATCCTATTAGCATTCTGTGAGGGTGTCAACAAGCACGTGGATAATGGTGATCCAGTTGATACAGGGTGCTTGGATTTTCAGAAAGCCTTTGACAAGGTCCCTTTAAAATCAATCTGACAAGGTCCCTTTAGGCTCTTTAGGAAACTAAATAATCATGGGGATCACAGGGAAGGTCCTCTCATGGATCAGTAAGTAGTTAAAATACAGGAGACAAAAGGGTAGGAATAAATCAGTTTTCGCAGTGGAGAGAGGTAAGCAATGGTCTCCCTATGGATCTGTTCTGGGATCTGTGGTATTCAACATATTCATTAATGATCTAGAAGAGGGAGTGAACAGTGAAGTGGCAAAGTTTGCCAGTGATACAAAAATATTCAAGACAGTTCAGTCCAAAGCAGACTACAAGGAGTTATAGAGGGATCTCATAAAACTGGGTGACTGGGCAACAAAATGGCAGATGAAATTCAACCTTGATAAGTGCAAAGTAATATACATTGGAAAAAAAATCCAAAAACACATACATAATGATGGATTCTAAATTAGCTATTACCACTCAAGAAAGAGATCTTGGAGGGTCCAAGGATAGTTCTCTGAAAACTTCAGCTCAATGAGCAGCAAAAAACTAACAGTATTTTAGGAATTATTAGGAAAGAGATAGCAAATATGATGAAAATATTATAATGCCACTATATACATCCAGGGTGCACCCACACCTTGAATACTGTGTCCAGTTCGGGTCACCCCATTTCAAAAAGGAGATAGTGGAACGGGAAAAGGCTCAGAGAAGGGCAACAAAGATGATCAAGGGTATGGAACAACTTCCATAAGAGAAGAGACTAGAAGGATTAGGGCTGTTCTGCTTAGAAAAGAGGTGACTTAGGGGGGATATGATAGAGATCTGTAAAATCCTGAACAGTGTGGAAAAAAGTATTATTTACCCTTTCCCACAGTACAAAAACCAGAGGTCACCTGATGAAAATTATAATGAAAATAATAGGCAGCAGGTTGAATACAAACAAGAGAAAGTATTTTTCACACAAATCACAATTAACCTTTGGAACTCATTGCCATGGGATGTTGTGAAGGCCAGAAGTACAAGTGGGTTCAAAAAAGAACTAGATAAGGTCCATCAATGGCTATTAACCAATATGATCAGGGACAAAACCCCATGCTCAAGGTGACCCAGAAGCTGGGAGGGGAAGACAGGGATGGATCACCCAAACTGCCCTGTTCTATACACTCCCCCTGAAGCTCTGGCATGAGACAGGAAAGTGGGGAAGATGGGCCATTGGTCTGACCCACTATGGCAGCTATTATGTTCTTAAAAGAAGCATTATGGAGACAAAGCAATTTTGATGGCATAAGTTAGACCAATACAAAACCCCTGGGACCACCTCACATTCCTCTTATATCCCAAATCCCATTAGAATCATTGGGAGTTTTGCATGGACAAAGACAGCAGGATCTATCCCGAATATTTATTATTTACATGGCACCATTGTGCTTGGCATTTTAGAATGTGACTTGTTCTGGGTGAAAAGCCAAGCTAAACTAGCAAAACTAGGCATGCATCCGATGAAGTGAGCTGTAGCTCACGAAAGCTTATGCTCAAATAAATTTGTTAGTCTTTAAGGTGCTACAAGTACTTCTTTTCTTTTTACGGATACAGACTAACACGGCTGCTACTCTGAAACCTAGCAAAATAAAGCTACATTTTATCAATTTGCTTTGTGTGTTCAACTCTACTGCACAAGTCTAACTAGAATTTTCAAAAGGGCTCTTGTTCAGTATGTGTATTTCCAGTAATGGCAGTGTTCAAAGCAATCACTGAGTATTACTCAAAGATGTAGGAGAAAATGGGGTCAACACCCTTCAGGAATTATTGGGAGCATTTTATATTAAATGTCTTTAATCCCACATTGTGCTGACAGTATAAATATTTGGTGCATTCCGATGGCCTGTAAGTAAAAGTTTGCTACAGAAACCTCTCAGTGCCTTTTATGTTACTATTTATATGCGATGCATTAAGTACATAATTACATCGTGATGCATTAAGTGCATAATTGCACCAGGGAATCTGATCATGCAAAAGTACAAACTGTAACCATTTAAAAAAAAAAGTACTGAAAAACAATAGTGGGTGATTCAAACCAATGGAGTCTAGCATTTCATTCCACTATTTGTGGTTTCCCACATATGATTTTACAACTGAGTTGAACAATGACCAAGTCTTAGCTTGGTTATCCCTGCTTTTATCCTTCCATCTGTGAAGTTTTTCCTGCTAAGTGATCTGAATTATGAATTACTTTAGAAGTGAAATGTCATGAGAACTTTCATAAGCAACAGTTAATTTAATTGTGCTTCTGTCTGCAGATTGTCCATGAACAAATTGTGATTTTATTGAAAATTTGTTTATTCGAAGTTATTCACCAAATAGTTATTGGTCCATAGCTCCTTCAAAAACGGTTCATGGCAGTTATTGATATTCAGAGTTGAAGATGTCTGTTTATTGAACACATAGGTCACATAGTATTCTTTTTTTCCACTCTGATTGATTTTCTGACCTTTAGAATGAGGCTCCATGATTTTACAGTTGCACAGTTTTCTAAACACATCCCTGAGGCACTCTCCCAGACTATCAATATAGGTATTTATGGCCTCCATCATTTTAGCATTGCCATGCCAATAACCTTCTCCTCCAGGACTTGGGACTATGCCTCTTATCTTTGATATCATACTGGTGTTTGGCCTTCCCTCTGGTCCAATAGCTTCTGAGGTTTGATGGTCCCTCTGGTGTCTTTTGTGAGGATTCAGGAGGTAGCCTTTTGATTCCTCTTCCCTCTAGTGGATCATAGCCACTCCATGAGCCTTGTAGCAGTAGTAACTATGGAACCCACAGAGAAACATCTTCAGCAGAAGGCACCCCTGAAATCAGCAGATGGAAGTGTAGTGGGGCTGCATGCTGTCCTGGCTATTGCATGATATGCTCACCTCCTGAAGAGCCCCCTGCCCAGCTCTGCCTGCCATTGCCTGAGATGTTGGGAAAATGGAATACATTGTATGCGATGACACATGTCAGAGCACACAGAAATATATGCAAAAGCATGTATACACAGAACTATGCATGGACACACAGAAATATACAGCTCTAAATATGCACCAATAAATATAAAGGCAAGGATGTGAGTCCAGATCTTCCAGGTCTGGGGTTGTATTTTGGGCCCAGTTCTAACACACAAGTACACACACGAGACTAGGCGATGCTTTTAGAGCTGGATTGTGCCAGTCCAGGAATAGCTCCAGATGGCTCTGTGAGTCAGACACCTCTCTGAGGCACAATTCCTCCCCTGCTTCCTTCTTGCTCTGGGAGGAAAGTTACTGAAGCCCTTGAAAGGGTGCAGCTCATTATCCCCCTTGCACTTGGGCAGCTTCTTTGAGCCAGAGCCAAAGCTCCTCCCACTCCCTGTTCACATGGGGCAGAATCTGGAGAACAGGGGCTGCTCTCCACACTAGACCTATGCTCTGGGCAGGTCTTACACAGCTAAACAGGGAGATTTTACTCCCTTGCTCAAAAATATAAGGCAAGAGCTCAATCTAGACTGGGGTGGACAAACTTTTTGGCCTGAGGGCCACATCTGGGTATGGAAATTGTATTCAGGGCCATGAATGTTCACAAAATTGGGGGTTGGGGTGTGGGAGGGGGTGCGGGCTCTGGCGTGGCACTGGGTATGAGGGGTTGGGGATGCAGGAGGGTACTCTGGACTGGGACTGGGGGGTTCGGAGGGCGGGAGGGGGGTCAGGGCTGAGGCAGGGGGTTGGGACATGGGAGGGGATCCAGGGGCAGGCTCCGGGCGGCACTTACCTCAAGCAGCTCCCAGAAACAGCACATGTGCCCCCTCCAGCTCCTACATGGAGACAAGGCCGGGCGGCTCTGTGCACTGCCCTGTCTGCTGGCGCTGCCCCTGCAGCTCCCATTTGCTGAGGATCCTAGCCAATGGGAGCTGCGGGGGGCGGCGCTTGGGGTGGGGCAGCGTGCTGAGCCCCCTGGCTGCCCCTACGTGTAAGAGCTTGAGGGGGGACGAGCCGCTGCTTCCAGGAGCCATGCAGAGTGGGGCAAGACCCAGACCCCTCTTCCCGGTGGGAGCTCGAGGGCCAGATTAAAAAGTCTGGAGGGCTGGATGTGGCCTCCGGGCTGTAGTTTGCCCACCTCTGATCTAGAGTATGGAAATTAATGCATATATTTTAATTATTTTAAAAGAAAATCAGAACATTTTAAAACATAAAAATATTAATATGAAGAAAAGACAGTAATCTAATTCATACCCATTAAGCCAGGCACTAAACTTTAACTCCAATGATTTTGTCTGCAATGTTTAAATAGATTTAAGTCCAGCAGATGTATTTTCCTAATAATAAGCCATTAATTCCTGCAGTTTCAAACTGTCTGAAGCTAGTCGTGTAAACTGTGGCTGCATCAATCAGTACTGTGTGTCTGGCTATTTCAGGCATTCCCCATTGGTGTAAAGAAAGACCAGCTTGTCCACCAAGCACAACTACAGCTGAGATTCCCGTTGATTGATAACTAAATGTGCCGTACTGAAAACATATTCAGATAGAGGAGGAGTGGCACAGCAGAGGTGTAATGGGGAGTGAGGAGAAGGAGAGGTTAAATTGGCCACAACAGGAAATTCCTTCTCATAAGTCTTCCAGCTAGATGACAAGATAGATTTCATTCCTTCAGGTAAGAGTGCCTTTGTATTTCCTCTTCAACAACGTCTGTAACCATGCCACTTCTTTACACTGCTATTCTGCACACAAAGGTAAATTTGCTTAGTACAAAATTTTCCCGGTTGTTCGACAAGATGCATCTCTATTGCATGTTTTGTGCTATTGCGTGTCCGTTGAGGTCGATGGAAGCTGTATGCAAAGCAGGAGCACAAGTTCTGAGGGAATTTGCAATGCCGACCGATGAACTGTATCCATAGTTAGTTGCTTTCTTCTCTCTCAGTTGAGTGGAATGAGAAGTGTTGAGAGTTTCTTGAATCCAGAGTAATCTAACTAATGATTTACGATGGTGTCTATTACCATAGGGGCAAATGGTTTGCTGTAGGAAATTGGCACACCTTCACTGATTTCAATGCCCATCGTCGCTAAACTGATGAACCCTGCTATTCAAGATAGCTTTAGCTGGGAAATGAGTATTTTCTTTTGTATTTCTGACATTTTCAATATTATAAATACTAGCAAGGGAATTAGAATAGATTTGACAGTTTGCTGAAGCTTCCAAATATTTGGATTCCTAGCCATAGGCCTATCCAAATTTATCAGAGCTTTGACAATATGGAAACCAAGCTAGAAATTTCATGGTATTCTTTGTAGATTTCCAGTATTTACTTAATTTGTCTGCATTGTAAAAATTGTTAGCAAAGCTAGTTTCATGATATTTCTGATTCCAGTCTTGGCCGAAATTATTTCTAAATAATGCCCAAATCTCAAAAAAATTTCAGGTTCAGCTGAGGTCAAGTTATTCAGTCCGAGTTTTGCACCAAGATTTTGGATGGTTCTTTTGCGAACGCAGCTGGTTCTCCCATCACTGACTGCAACCCATAGGAGAATTCTTTGGAATGCTTGAAGTCTGCATCTATAAAAGCTCCATATCTCTCAGGGGTGAGGTGAGGATACATCCGTTAATATTTGTGAGGCTTTCAGGCACTACAGAGATGGAAGCCATGGAGATTCTTAGACAGAAGCAAGAATTCTGGAAGCTTTCTGCTTTTTTTAAAGCTTCAATACCTTTCATTGATTACATTATAAACAAAACATAGATATGGAAAAAGAAATGCAACTAACAGGCCATGTGCCCATCAAACCCCTAAGAACTTTGCTTGTCTATTACACTCTTTTCTCCCACCTTTCCATGTTCCCCTTCTCTGCCACCAGTCTTTTTAGATTGTAAACTCTTCAGGGCAGAGACTGCGTTCTTAGGTTTTTGTACATCATCTACCAGAACTGGGCTCGGATCCTGAGCAGAGTAGATGGGCATTACAATAGTAATTAGTAAAACCATGTTAGAATTCCTTTCATTAGTGACCTCTTGAAACACTTCAGTCAGAGGCATCACTATGGACATTCTGTTTTCTTGTCTATGCCTCCAATCCAGCACAACACTTACGCATGTGTTTAACTTGATTTCAATGGGATTACTCATACACTTAAAGTTAAGCATGTGCTTAAAAGGATCGGGGCCTAAAGCTATTCTATCGGGATCTGATCTAATTAACATTGAAATGGATGGGAAGACTCCCATTGGCTCCAATGGGTTTGGAATCAGCCCCTTAAAGAAATTCTCTCTTTTTGCATTTCAGATGCCTGATAATCCTTCAAACAAGGCAGAAAAATAACCAAAAAAACAAATAATGAGGCAAGTAACCTTGAGTATTTACATAATGGCTTTTGACAACCACCAGGTTTAGTGGGCAAAAAAAACCCCACTTTATTCTTTCCTAATCCAAAAGGCTGGTTGCTGAGCATCTTGTAAGAACAGTTGGTGGATTATTACTCTGATTATTATTTATTTTATGGCACTGACTAGTGACTTAGCTGAGATCAGGGTCTATGGACAGTGCAAACACACAGAGACAGAGATTGACTTTCACTAAGAGCTGGATACATACTTCACATTTATGTCTGAAGGGACCTCGAGAGGTCATCTAGTCCAGTGCCCTGAAGAGTCAGCTTATGCATGTGATACAGCTGGTATTGAACTTCTGGCATGCTACAGGTTGCTCTTGGAAGTAATGCAACAAAGTTACTGATTGCAAATATTGGGTTACATGAATACAAGTTATTGGTTATTAAGGCTCTGATCCAGCAAACCACTTAAGCACTTGTTAATGTTAAGCATTTGTGAATGTATGTAGGGGATGAGATCTCTTTCCACTCCCTTGGAGTTTTGTATCAACATGCAGAGAGCTGGGGAGCTTCCCCAATTTCAGATTGGCAATGGGACCAATGCAGACTGATCATAAAAGATTGGAATTTAGACCCAGTTCAGCAAGATACTTCAGCACATGTCTACCTCTGAGCATGTTAGTTGTCCCACTGATGCCAGTGTACTTAAAAGTTAGGCATGATCTTAAATACCTTGCTTATTTGGGACCTGGATTGGGAAAACTTGTTAGATAAAATACTGGGAAACTTAATGCAGATCAGATTTGAAGAAACTGGTGGATTTTCAGCTCAGTTTTTCAAAGGGAACACTTTGGCAACACCACTGTATTTGAGCACTGAAAAGGAAAAAGGACAATAGGAATGCTTCTTCTCAATAGATGGCATTTCAACATGACTGCCCAGATTTCACCCATATCCTGGCTCTGTGGTTTTCTCATTTTTCTTTTGAATTGCCTAACAGCAGCTTCCCTAATCACTTGTGAAAAAAGTGATGTGGCAGAGCTTTATTTTTTCTGAGAAATCAGCCTCCCCGAGTGATTTCTAAATTAAGAAACTAACTTTTCCCCCCTTGTAATGTCCATATTAAACCAGAAAAAGACACCATATGTCCTGTCCTCCCCCACCCTCAACCCACATTGTTCCTGGAAAACAAGCCACAAAATCATTTACACACCAAAGAAGAAACCTTCTCTGGAGAAAATAAGAAATGAAAGCTGACTGACATTTATATCATTGTGAGCTGTTACGTGACAAGGTGACAAGGTGTCTGGTGAACAAGGGGTAAACTCCAGCTCACCTCCCCCTCCTCCTCCATATGTGCTTCGCGGAAGGGCTAGAAACCAACTACGGGGAGGGAAAGAGAGAGAGAGAGAGAGAGAGAGAGAGAGATGAGGATACCTTTGCAAAGGTTGAACTCCACACTCAGGGTCTGAAGATTTTATTCTTTATTTGTATTATGGCAACACCTAGGAACCCTTGTCATGGACCAGGCTCCTGTTGTGTTAGAAGCTGCACCAAAGTGGGACAAAAAGATAGGCCCTGCCCCAATCTAAACCCCAGCTGCGGAGCTCTCTTGATTCCTTGTTTTAAATGTTGGTTTCTTCTGTGTTGAAAAGACTTCCCGACTGCAACGGTAGTTGTTTGTTCTACTATCGCTTTCAACGAGGGTCAGATCTTCAGATGGTGTAAACTGGCATAGCTCCATTGACTTCACTGCCTTCAGGGCAACTGAGCCAGCTCAGGATGTGCCCCATAACGCTATATTACAGAGCAATATGGTGAGTCAATAATGATGGACAAGTCCCTTCCCAGAATCAGACCCCATGAGGCAGCAAGACAGTCTTTTCTAAAAGGGATAGAAAGGCTGTCTCATTTTTCATTTCCCTGTTGATCAGGAAGACTGAAAGGGATTCCTTCAGGTCCCTGCTAACTAGAACTTCCCCAAAGAGTTCTCAGACATTGTCAGAGAATGACTATGGCCTAATTACTGGTAGGCAGAGGTGTGCTAGCATTAACAAGTTTCTGAATGCTGAAGTTGTACTAACATACGCTCTCCTGCTGCGCAGACAACTCCCTCCTGCCTGTTGACATTATCAATAGCGTATCATTCATCACAACAAACACTGTGCATTTTATTGTTTAGCCAAAATGCTGCATACAATTACATACAAATTTTATACACATATAAACTTGCACCCACAGAGCCAGTATGACACAGACATGCAAACACATACATGTTGTTTGGACTGCTGAGGATACAAACAAGCTGATTAATTTAGGTCAAAAGGCACAGATTTGCTGCAAAGTTGCCGTATGTGACAGCTGAAAATGCATCACCCATGAAAAAAGATCCACATAACTCTGTGTGTGCTGGCAGTGGACTGCTGCATGGGGGGAAGACAGGGTGCACGTTCTTGCAGCAATGCAGGACTAATGCCCACAGCACCAGAATGTCCTGCAAAACGAAGACCGAGTGGGGTTAACTCTGCTGAGCCGGTCACTAATCTGCAGGAAATGACAGACATACCTCGACGTAGGTGCTCAGGTCCCACTGAAATTCAATAGGAGGTGGCCCCCTAACTTTCTGACCCTGAGAATCGCAGCCTACAAATATTTGATCCCAATAACATTTCAAACATACAATAGCCAAAGTGAAAGAGAATATCTCAGTCACAGTAAGGCGTAACACCAAACCCAGACAATGGTCAGCTTAAATAGTCAAGTTAAAGACACGGGTAGGTTCCACCTATGCTAAGGTTTTAACTATGCATGTTGTTGTCATCAGGTTATTTCATTTCAGCACATCCTTCTAACAGGGAGCATGAAGCCATTACCCTACATTGTTAAATGGACTTAGAGAAAAGTCAGTAAAAACAGCAAAACACTTGATTGAACAAAATGGCTACAAATTGGGGCAGTTCCATCTGGTACCACTGATGGCCACAGGGACAACAAGATACAAGCATGGAGTGGGTGACACTCATTTTGTTGGGACTTATGTCCATCCACGTTTGGACATGCCCCCACTGAGACTGCATAGCTACCCTGCTTGGACCGCTATTGGTTCACTTCTAGTCTCATGGCATTACTTGTGCTTTCACTTTTGCACTCTGGAATTGTAGGACCAGAACGGCAGGTTCCTCTCGTGATCTGGGTTCTTGGCCATAGCGTCACACACAGGGCTCATGAATGGGTGGCTAAACACCTACAGGGAACACAGTGCTGTAAACCTGACCACAATTGTTACAGATCAGGACTCAGTAGCAACATTTGCTGCTGGGGGACACCAATGAAACAAAAGGCTAGTGGTAGCTGTGGTGGGTTGCCCTAAGGAGGAGTTAGAGACCCATCCGTGGGGTGGTGCAGCTGGGTCTCCCAGTCCTAGAGTGGCCATGACAATGGGAGAATGAGTCAATGACCTTTATCAACCCAGTCTCTGTGCAGAAGGGGGATGGAATCACAGGGATGCCTGTGCTCTGATGATGAGGCTGAGAGTTTCTCTGTACAGTAGCCTTCCTGGATCTACAAGCCATGGCTATGGTAATCCCAAAACACTGGGCCAATAAGTGAGCTGAGTGGGTCTTGGATAACTAGGTTGGTCTGGATTTAGCCATCAAAACGGGGGAAGGCTATGGGCTGACCCTAGCCGCCCTCCTTTCATGGTTCAGTACTTCCAGGCCAGGATACCTTTGGCAGGCGTGGGGAGATAGCCCTCTATTGTTTGTTATAATAAAGTTGTGACCACTTGGTCACATCCTCATTAGCCCCTGCCAGGCACAACCTATATTTAAACTGTTACTTGTGATGTATTAAAAAATACTCAACTGCTCTGTTCTGTGGCCTGCGTGAAACAGATTAACAGTCTCGGGTGGGATTTTTGACGTCAATGGGAACAGAGTTAGGAAAATGCCGAGTGCTTATGACAGTCTCACCCCTCAGGTCTTGATGGGCTGGTGCCAATATCACCATTGCACGTGGCTCTAATTGATTCCCTCTGGTAGCCGCAGTCTGCAGCCATTACTTCCCCACTGAGAATTCAGACTTTTAAGTCGTTTGGTGATTCCAGACAGTTTTCAGTCACAAAAAAATCCACCAACTAATTTGGCAGTCCTGCGCTATTCATTTCTCCTTGGCAAGAGACTAAATTCTCCCCTAACCCTTACAGTTCATTTCACCTTCCAAGTCAGGATTAAGGCTTATTTCTAGAATTGGTCAAAAACAGTGAGCATTTTTCACAAATTAGTGAAGTTTCAATTTTCTATTCATTGCAGGGGGATTCTCTCTGCTTCTGCCTATTCCAGACTTTAATTTCATTTTAGTGAACTTTATAAACACATTTCAAGATGAATCTAAGTGACTAGGAGCTTAAGTCCCCTGACTTTCAGTTAGACTCAAGCTCCTAAATGCTTAAGTTAGCTTTGAAAATGGGACTTAGCAGCCTAAGTCACCTGGGCAGTCTTGAAAGTTTTACCCTAAGTGGCTTTTGAAAATGGGACTCAAAAAGCTTGATATTCCTCTGTGTTGAATTATATATAGCTGAGTTAAACACCTTAAGAGAGGGGAAAGAATTTTTACAGAATGGCATATTACAGCCCCATTTATAAAATCCAAATGAATCAGTCCCGAATGATGAATGTTATGCCAATCAAAGCCAAAAGGAATCGATGATTGGCCTCCAAATGCAAAAAGATGAATACAATCCAAAAAGTGCATAAGCTTTCTGTAAACACCCACCGCCACAAAAAAAGCTTGAAAATATCCTGTAGAAAAAGCTGCAGGAGCATTGGCAACCAATACTCTGCCAAATTTAATGCACAGGAGTCTGAAATAAATACTGTTATTTTACTATATTATGAATTTGCTGTAGTAATTTCAGTCTCGGGGGGGGGACGGGGACTTGTTACAATAGAACAGGATGAAATAGCAATTTATATGCTTTGCCCTGAGAGTATTTCTATTTGTATCAAAGTGTGTGTTTGGAGCTTCTCTGATTGTTGCCCAAATGACCGTGAAACAAGACTAGGCCGTTCTATCCAGGATACAGAAATACCACGTGTATCACCAGGTTTGGTTTGCCGCTGTTGTGCATTAACATTGCACATGTTTACCTCCAGCTTTAAAACACTGCAAGCAGCATCTGATTAGAAATAGAAAGTGAAGTACTTGGGAAAGATGCTTATTCAGGAAAGCATTTAAGCACATGTTCAACGTTAAGTATGTGCTTTCGTGCCCTCCCTGAATAGGGTCACTTTCTTGAACTGCAGCTAAAGTGCCAATGGGGATATTAGAAATTCATCATCTCATGTGGCCGGTGCACTGCACTGATCATATTTGCTACTCAAAGCCCATGGGTTCCTTTGCTCACATAAAATCCCTACTGCCTGCAATATGATTTTTAGGTAACACAAGTATTAGCACTTGCATCAGCGTGTAGCTGCCTCCATGTGCAGAGGACTGGCCGGTTGGAAGGGTGGCCAGAAGTGCTGCCAATTCAGATGTTGGGGGGGAGTGGCAAATTCTGGACCCCCTCAGCAGGGACCCCATTCTGGTTCCCACTCATCTCCTGCCACTTCCTGGCCATCAGCAAGGACCCCATTCTGGTCCTTGCTCACCCACATCCCATGCCTCTTCTTCCCCGCTCCTCTGTCGGCTGGGGAATATCCCCTCTCGCTGACCCACACAGAGCAGTAACCAGTGCCACCAGGAGTCAAGTTCTGGACAGACTCCCCTACACTCCACTGCACAGAAATAGACTCCTCCTCAGGGGTTCTGGAACAATTTTTATAGTAGAGGTGCTGAGAGCCACTGAACCAAACTGTAAACCCTGTATATGGTGGAAACCACTTCAAGCCGGGGTTCGGGGGGATGGCAGCACCCTGAGCTCCAGCACCTATGGTCCCCCTGCGCCAGCTTGCAACACCATTTGGTTATTACAGCAAGACAAACTCCTAAGACCACAAACCACCCTTTGCACACTGTATGCTCCAAGGGGTCCTTGCCTGGTATTTTTATGTTAGAAGCCACAGCTGATGATTGTGGAACTTTCAGTAGCAGAGTACTTCTAATTTAATGATTTCATAGTCTTTAGTTAATGACTGTAATTTTCCCTAGAGGATTATCTACGAATTCCTCAGTTTATCCATATTTGTTTCATCACCTTCCAAAACAATTTCAAACTATGCACTGAACATTTTACTATCCTCAACAAATTTCCCACGTAATACTGGAAAGGCAGGTTGCGCATGAGGAAAGAGGCCTTACTGCACCTAATGCTGTACAACCAGAGTTCCAAAGGAATGGAATACTGGCAGAGGTAACAAGCCTAAAATACACCCAGCTAGGCCTCAACATTCATAAAGCAAAGTCTTTCAGTGTGAATGTAGGAGAATGCGCTCGAGCAACCAGCTAATCATTATTTAAAAGGCAAATACACTTATTACTGTTGGACTTGCAGGAAACCAAGCATACACCCCTCTCGTACACACACAGTACTTCATATTTCATAACAGCGCGTGATGAAAAAAACTGCCATCACAAGCTGGGTTCTACTAACCCGTTCATCCTCCAAAGGAAGAATAGTGTCTTAAATCATGAACTATGCTGTTGCACATTTATTCTATTTTGCAACAAATGGCCTAACAATTGAAATTGGAAGTGCTGCAGCAAGCAGTCACACCGGGAGAATTAATCCTAAAAAAATTATTCTGTAATATGGAAACTGACAGAAAACAAGTGAGAAGTTGACCAGGGCTAAGCCTGAAGTGGAATCCCAGAAGAACACAAGATTCACTATAGATATTTGTTTCAAGGTTATAAATTCTTTGGGACTGCCTGGGCAGTTGGTTTCACAGTCACAAACACACAGCCAGTTGTCATCTTTCACCAAGGTATGCATTTATTGTTTTCTTACATAGTAACACAGTGTAATGGAGGCTTTCAGAAAGGATGGGCTTCCGCAGCCCAGGTTTACCCTCTGAGCATCCTTCTGAGCTACCCCTGTTTGTTGTTCTTCAAACTTCTTCCCTCTACCCTTGGTCATAGGGGTATGGAGCTCTTTCCATGGAAAGTCCACCTCCACATATTCCTCTGTTAACTTAGCACCAACTCTAATGATTCTGCTGGTGCCTCTGAACCCAGACTCTTACAGGGTTAGGGCCTCAATGTCCTGTCTATCTGGCAGCAACTACTGAGTCGCTCAGTCTGACAATTTCTGTACAAAGGCCCTGGGACATATCCCACCATTCCAGCTGGCTGCCCTGAATGTCTGGCAGTATGTCTCAGCTGGCAGGCCAACTCGGTCCAAAATAGTGGCCTTCAGTGTATCATAGTCTTTGGCCTGGCGTTTGCCCAGGGCTGTATAAGCTGCCTGAGCCTCTTGACCAGATAAGGAGCTAGCCAAAGTGCCCGGGCACCCTTGTCCAGTCCGGTGCTAGTAGCCACCTGCTCAAAGGTTAGTAAAAAGGCATCAGGGTCATCCCCTGGGGCCATTTGACCAAGTCCCAGGCCTATCATTCGATTTCCAGCCCCGTCACTGGAACTCACCAGCCTTTGCAGGAGCTGTTGCTATACTGGGCCTTGATGAACTCTTGCAACATTCACTGCTGTTGCACGTGTCAGCTCAGAAGTGCTTGCCTCTCTGCCTGCTGCATCCCTTTTGGCTGTTTCATTAGCCAGCCCAGCATCTTGCCCAGATCTCCTTCCTACACACAGGTTCCCCTTAAGCCTCCTCTCAGCTTGAGAGAGTTAGTGCTCCCGGAAAAAGCCACCGTGTGTCGCAGGGCATCTCTGTCGCTACCTGCTGAACGGCACTGTCTGGCCAGTTCAGGAGGATTCGGAGTCACAAACACACACCATGTTGTTATCTTTCACCAAGGTGTGCATTTATTCTTTTGTTGCATAGTAACAAGCTTGCTCCAAGGGTTGGCTTCCCTGCAGCCCTCACACTTCAGTCCAGGCTTATCCTCTGAGCTGCCCCTTGCTTCTTGTTTTTTCCACTTACATTCTCCCAATTACCTCATTAGCCCAGTGATTACCGCCCAGGTGCTCACAATCTCCCAACAGAAAGTGCATAATTGCCTCCAGCTGGGCCTGCAGCCTTCTTCAGGCTGCAGCAATGGCAGTGATCCGGGTGCGGCAGGTAGTGCACGTGCTCTATAGTGAACTGGAAATGTTGTTATACAGTTATCTGTAACACATGCCTTATATTCACTGCTTAGAAAAATACACAGGTCAGTGATTTGCAATTTCTTCTATCAAAGACAAGTTAATAACTTTAGCTGGAAAAAAAAATAGTTTTGCAAGCTTAAGGTAAAGCATTACAACTGGCATGACACGTTTTTGAAGCTTTTGAAATGATCACCACTTTGTTAAATTTAAAACCTCTAAGGTGATTATTACAGACTTTTATTATTATTTATTTGTATTACAGTAGCATCTAGAGACCTTAACTGAGACCAGGGCCTCATTGTGCCAGGCACTGTGAAAACACACGCTAAGAGACAATCCGTGGCCCAAAGAGCTCACAATCTAAGTAAATAAGATAAAAAGAAACAGGAAAGTGAAGTGACTTCCGCCAAGGCTACACAGCAGTTTAGTGGTTCAGGTAGGATTAGAATTCAGGTCTCGTGGCTCCCAGTCCAGTACCTGACCACTCTGCTTTCCTGGATGCCCAGATTATATTACTGTATATGGAGAGAGGCATGATATAGCGTTGCAGGTACAGGACTGGGAACGTGGAATTTCATTTCATTCAGTGAGTCACTTCTCCACTCTGGGATATGTAAAGCAAGTATTACTACCCCCATTTTATAGACAGGCCTTTGAGGAGAATGAACTAGTTAATATTTTTAAAGTACTTTGAAGATGAAAATTGCTATGTGAGCCTGACCCAAAGCTCACTGACGGGTTTGGAAAGGCCCAGTTAACTTAAAATAAATAATTTTCCATTCATCAGCACCTGAAAATCCTATCAATCGTAGATCCTGGTCCTGCAAAGAGAACTGTGTGAGCAGACCCAATGTGGAATCCCATTGAAGTCAATAGGGCTCTGGGCAGGAAGGATCGGAGCCACTGGGATTTGTATTCTATTACTAACATAGGCAAATCAACCAGAGTCCTGAAAGCAGCATCCTTCATTAGCTAAATAATAATTTAAGCCACAAAGGCCTGATTCTATAAACACTTATGCACAGAAGTAACTGAATTCAATGGGACTACACAGGTGAGTAAGTGCTTGCTGGATCATACAATGTATTGAGCATTTGCTACTTTCATACGTAAATAATACTGCCATTGCCACAAATTAAATAGGAGATGTAAAACTTCATCTAGTTTTCCGCAGCAAATATTAAGCTGAGCTCAAGTCTTTTAGGAAAAAATTACATGTAATAATGATCACACTTATTCTATACATACAGGTTCCTAGTATATCACCAAGTTTGTGTTTTACTATCGTTTGCCTTTCTCCTCACTACCAATTCCCGCAGAGGAGTTCCTTTTTTATTCATTTTGTAAGTTTACCATCAATCATCCTCTTAAAGAGCTTGCCAGAAACTTGGACAGAGACTCATAATAAAATAGCGGAGACAGAGAACTAATTGATTTCTATAAATAATGTTTAGCTGTAAAGGTATGAAAGGTGGTTAGGACCACATGCATTAATCTTCCTTTTAGCCATCTGTGTCTGCAAAGGCACATTATACACTGTGACAAAGTAACCCCACTAGATTACACTGCAAATACAGTGGGGTATTAATATCATACTCCTTTCTCCTTTAGATTCTCTAATTACCCCCCAAGTTTACATGCTACAATTTTTTAACTTTATTTCCATTACCATCTCTACTAAGACAGCATATAGAAAATGACCCTGTTTTTTTTTTTCCCTTTCCTGGACGATGAATGCAAATTTAATCTAAATTCTAAGTCTGAACTCATTCTAACCATGCTGTAACGACTGACAATGTTCAGTGTAAACACATACCACCTTCACAATAATACTACTGTATGTCTTGGAAGAAAATGAATAGCCCAGATTAATGCAACAGAAAGCATTAAGCCATAGTAAATTCCATCGCAATCCCATTTTGCTGCCTTTAAAAGGACAATATTCAGGAATTGCTACTGCTCAGCTGCATAAATTATGTTATCCATGTGAAATTACATTATTCTTTATGTAGTGCTCTAAGGGGCACATACTTAGCTGTATAAATTGTTGTAGGTCTACTGAAGTCAATAGCAATAGACCTATGACATTGCACACTGGCTGAGGATCTACCCCTAAATGTACAAAGCACTTAACCAAAAGATAGGTGTCCTGCCCCAAATATAAATGAATGTGGGTGATTGCTTTACGCTCATTTGACAAAGACAATGGAGGAAGAAACGTACTTTATTTAGGGATCTTAAAATGCTGGAGAACACTATCAGCTACAGTGACATCTGTCTTAAGTGATGCCCAAAGGAGCCAGCAGAAATCAGTCTAGCAGAGTTGATCTAACTAAAGGTCAAACAAAATCATTCTGGACATATTCTGGAAATTGAGGAACCTTTAAAATGGTCCATATTAAGGCAGGAGGCTGTCTATTGGACTTGGCACTTAATGCGGGTTTCACTGTATATTACATCTAAATAAAAAGCAATGGGATTACAGAGAAAGTCTTGTGCAGCGGATGTCACATTTAAAATTATGAATATTAGGTCCCTATGTATGCAATGATTTATACAGGCAATATCAGCCTATTTAGCCCTAACAAACTTTTTCAACCAATCATAGGGCTTAAACATCCAATGCAAAAACAAAATAAAATGCTATGTTGAGGTTTGATGTTTTTAAGGATAACTTTCTGGCTGTCTACTAAATAAAAACTGAACGATTACCTTCACTTGTGAGCCAGAAAAAAGTGTTAGACCAGACAGAATTCAATAAAAATGGCCGGTTCTTTTCCAGACCTTTTTGCAATGGCTGTACATAGATTTTTCCATACATAAAATGCCTAGTGATTTAGAAAATATAAAAGAAACACAAATGGCTAAATTGATTTAAATAAGGCAATTCTAGCTCAGCACTGACTTCTGAATACATTCAACACACGGTATTCTAATTGATTTTGAAATATGGTCATAATTTTAAATATTTTTACAGAAACCCTCTCAGACTACCATACAATCATGCAGCTTTTACACAGAGTCAAGTATTTCACAATGCCTTTAACTTTGCTGTTCAAAAGGACACTGAGCACCATAAGTCAACTTTCATGAAATATTATTTTAACCATTACGATGTCTGGTTTTGATTTGAAATCCCTATCCATTTTAAAATCCAGTAGGAATAGTCGAGGCCTGGATTCAGATACAAAGAACATTTTAGTGTCAAGCTAAATAAAGCTAACCCTTTCCCGTCCCCAAAGAATTCAGTACTCCTTAAGGATGTATTCAGCCATTGTGTATTCCCACATTACCCAAGAAGGTGCTAAAGAATCTAACCTTTTATGAACAAAGATTTGTGAAGATCTAGATATCTGGTTATCACAACTGCCCATATGAAAAGAATATTTGCGGGGGACCTGACCAGGAGTGTGTTACCATATGATTTACACTAGGGATAGGTCTGAACAAGGTCTGCAGTAACCTTGTACTTTGAGGAAGTTTAGATCCAGGTACAACTTTCCATTTCTGTTTTAAACCCAAAGATTATGTATCTTAGCATTGTCAGTATATGAATGGAAAAAGTGATATGAGCCTTGGAAAGTTTTAAGAACAATGGTTTTTAGGATATTTGATCGACCCTACAAAGCTCTGTCCTTAGCCCTCTCTCATAGCTCACCTGCAGCCTTTATGTTACAAATCTACCTCTCCACTCTGAACCTGCCTCTTCCCATCCAATGCTGTGTCTCTGCCTGTCCCTGTGACATGTTCTCCTGGATGTCTTGATGTCAATGTCAACTTAGCCCAGCTGAAGCTGAACTCCTGGTTTTTCTTCCAAAACGCTCCCCATTCTCTGTCATTGTTGACCATGACTAGGTAGAAGGGTTTAGTTGATATTTTCTTTTAAAATTATATATACAAGTCTGAATCACCTTTACACTAAAGCCGCAGGAAATCAGCGGCAGAATCAGGGATAGAACCCAAACCGCATGTGTTTCTAGCCAATACTGTAACCACAAGACCAGCCTCCCTCTCTAGTCACTGCTGATCCTCCTATGTTGGCTAGAAAGCCAGGAAAAGCCACTAGGGGTAGCCAAGCCTGAGCCTTCCAAATAAGGTGTGGAGGAAACACAGTAAAGGAATTTAATTTGTGTTGTGATTCTCCTGGCACCAGAGTCACATGATCCCACAGGGCGGGGATTGAGGATGTCTCTGAGTGGTTGGGTACCAGAGGTACATGCAGGTGGTGATGGACCCCTCTTAAGAAGGCTAAATTTAATATTTTACCTATGTAGGCATAGTGATGCATTGCTAGGGATGGCGACAAAGAGAAGATGAGACTGTGAAGCGATAAAACATACATACTTTCCTTTGGGGACGATTCCTCTTATTTTGCTTTCTATTGCCTCAAGCATCAATCTAGAGTCTAAAGTGAAAGCCCCTGGGTACAGTCAGTGACAATCCATAGCAGCTGCCCTGCAGCAAACACACATACACTTCTAATGACAATCCTGAAGAGAGCTGAGAAAAATAAACAGGCAATGCTTCTCTTCTCATGGGACGTCACCGTAATGGAGAGGAGTAGGAAAAGGTAACATCCACAAAATGGAACTGCTGCAGAAGAAAAATCATCTTGTTATTGAAAATGGGGGCGGGGGGAAGGAAGTTCGACAAAGAATATGACTGAAGAATTAATAGAAATAGAAATGTCCATCTTATCGTCAATAAAAGAATAAATCAGTTGTACCATGCAGGAGAGGACTAGTCCATTAAAAGCCCCAAGCTAGCCTTCCTATAGAGAGAAGAAATATAAACCTGGCAGCATATAGGACATTTGTTGCTTTTGGAAAGGAGTTTGCATTAAAAATGCCAAATCTTTGTCAAAAACTGTACTCTGCATAAAAAACAAAAACAAAACAAACAAAACGAATAGACCATTTATCTGCTCAAAGATCGACATGATGACAAAAATGGGAATGGGAGGCAAATCATCTCCCCGTGCAAGTCAGCTTTGTTTGGAAACATTACATATGGCCCAGAGAGTCTATACAGAAGAGGGCAACCAGATTTTCTCGCTCCCCCCAGCCTTTTAATAATGTCTGAGACAGAGAGATAGGGGTTGCTCCTCTAAGCATCTGTTGAATCCTTTAAGGTTTTCAGCCACTTCTTCTTGCAATGCCCACAAGGAGTGAGCATAAATAATTCGCTTTATATTTTTATCATGCTACATCATCTGGGTTGCTCAGTGTACCCAGTCCTCTCTAAGTCCATTGAATTTAAGATCTTTGGAGTATGGGACACTTTCAATTTGTGTCTCTTGTACGTAGGAACAAAGGAAGTTGGGATTTTCAGAAGGGTTCAAGGGAGTTAGGTGACCTACTACCATAGACTTTCAATGGGATTTGTGCACTTAAGTCTCTTAAGGCTCCTTTGAAAACCCCAGCATAACAGCTTAGATTGTGAAGGGTTGCATGGGAGCCACTCACAATAGCAGCCCCTATGCTCCCGAGCTGTCCAGAAAGGACTATGATGAAAATTGGGCAGGAAGGCATGGGGTCTTGGCCTGCCCCTGCCCTGCAATTGCCGGCAGTGCCTAATGGAACAAGCAGATTGCCCACTCACAGTGCACCTTGGGCAGTCTGACTCCAGACTACCTCCTACTCTGGGCTGTGATAACGGTCACAATAAATAGCAAATAGCTATACAGGTATTCTGGAAGAGCTGTGCCTTCTAATTTTTAGACAAGAAATCAGCCTGGATAGAAAATGATTTCACACTTATAAATCCTGCCTTTCTTCAGCAGCAACAGTCCCATGATGTACAAGGGATAAACTCAAGAAAATGGTGTGATTATCTTTCCTGCTAGAGCATGAAAGTTTCTCCGACTCCTTGACATCCTGTTGCCTAACGAAGCTTCTCCTAACCGTTCTTGTTGATCAATGACAATTTATTTATCTTGGTCTTTGCAACAAAACAAAACACCCTGACCCTTCTCTTCAGATCAGTCTTATATTATCTATGAGCAGCTCGATAAGTGTGGTATATGTGAAGCACCTGGAATTTCAGATAGGTCCTGATACATCATCATTTAATAAGGATAGAATATATTTGACCATTTTGGTGCTGCAATATGTTGCCACATAGAGCTCCTGAACTTGAGAACAACTTCAAGACAACTCCTTCCTGAACCAGTGAATATAGATGGCAAGAGGGAAGCATTACTGATATGATCTGGATTCTGGTAATGATGCAAGCCAGGCAGTGTTGGCTCTGCAGCCATACCCCTTTGTGCAGTGATCCCATCAAATCTCACAGGTCCGGTAAGAATGAGCTGTGTGAATGTTTGGAACAATGTCCAAGTACCACCTATCTGTTGCAGGTAGCCGTGAGTTATCAGTTCCCCTTCCCTTTGAGTCAATAATGACACAGAGCCCCAAAGTACCCGTGAGGGGATACTGTTCTGATAGAGGTGTCTTTCAGAGGAGATATAAAAGGCAATGCTTTGACCATTTATAGCCATTAAGGATCCCACCATGGCACTTTGTATAACAACAGGACAGCGATATTGGTGTCCTGGAAGTACCCCAAAGGAGCCAACCCCCTTGTGTTAGGTTCTGCAAAAACATCTAGTAAATGATATTCCCACAGGATGTGCCCCAAGACCCACAAAGTAATAATTAAAGCAATAATAATGTACATCATTGACATGATCTGCAGGCAGCTTATGCTTGTAACTATGCACCTACTTTGCAAGTGCAGTTATCATGAGTGCCTGCAATAATAGACTATATTAGTAAGTGCCCTCATTATGACTGTCCATGCATAATGCAACCCAATTGCAGATTGGAACTGTCAGAGAGACGATGCACAAATGACCAACATATACGATTACTCAGCAATGGTTTGTTTCCACACAAAAAAGTCTTTTAATATATGGGGTTAATTAACATATGACCAAAACCTTAAATTATATTTAGAAAGCATGATGCTGTGTTCTGAAGAAGGATGCTGTAAATTGTTTGGGCCCTAGCCTAGGACTTAAGAGACTTGGGTTCAATTCCCTGCTCTGTCACAGATTTCCTGTGTGACCTTGTGCAAGCCACTGAGAGGCTATGTATAAAATGGGGATAATATTCCCCTCCCTTCACATTAAAGACTGGGAAGTGCTTTGAGATCCACTGATGAAACATGCTATGTGAGAGCCTGTGGAATTTACATATTGACTTGCTCAAATAAAATTGGGTTTGCAAACATTTTGATAATAAATAAAACTGCAGAGAGAGCATAAAATGACATACTTTAATGGTTTGGCACGTAATAAGATTAAAACCACTGTGTTATTATACGTTCAATTTCACCACAATACAACATGATTTTCACTTAACCAGATCCATGGCTCATTTCAGGTAAAGCTGTTCACTATATATATATATATATATATATACACATACATACACACACACACACTATACACTTGCTAAGATTCATAAGTACTGTACTGGAGGGAAAAATATGTAGCTAAACCTGCAGAAAAAAATAAATGGCGTTGAAGGTATAATGAAAATAAGGAACTGCTTGACAAAACTATACCTGCTCTTGAAGTAATACTAATGTGTGTAAAATCACAGAGATAATAGTACATTTATATAGGACTTTACATATTCAATCCTCACAATGCTCTGTGTTCTTATATCTCCATTTTGCAGATGAGGAAACTGAGGTACAAAGAGGTGAAGTGGCTTGCCCAAGGTCACACAGCAAGCCAACAGCAGAGCCAGGATTAGAACCCAGGTCTTCTAACTCCTACTCAAAGCAGTAAACCCGCTGATCTAGAGACATGAGTATGTCAGTAAAAGAGGCAAGTATCACATCACTGTGTCTGTTACAAAAACACATTCTATTGGAAAGCATTGAGCAGTTCAGTCTCTTAGCATGTTAAACTTCCTCCCCACCAACATCCTCAACTTGGGATGCTTGCCAGTTCACTTACCTACGATTATCATATTTTCTGTCTGATGCATGCAGAATACTTGCTTTTTGAATGCTGGTTCTGGAGAGCCGGAAGAGTTGTTTGCCGCTAGCCCAGTTGTCAGAGTCTCCACCTGAGATGCTGCTGTGCAAAACGCTAACTTGAAAGAAAACACGAGTAGGGGGGGGGAAGAGAGCTCTCTGAGAACCTCCACATGGTTCCTGTTGCTAGGGGAACCACTCCCTTTGTCTGCATAGGTTAAGAATGGCTGCCTCATTTGGAGTCGGGCTCTTGAGTAGTGCAAACAGCATAGCAGTGTTCGGAGGGAAAAGGATTAAAAGCTTCAAATGTTTTATGACCCCCCCCCCGCCCCACACACAGAAAAGGTGATTTTGAATTTTTAAAAGTAAAGTAGCCATTAACAGATTTGGGGGGAGGGTGACATTGAAGATACTGCAGGGTCTCCTTCATGGCATCTGATGGGATGGAACTCAGGTGCACTACACTAGACTCAGATATAGTACTCACTGTTGGACCCAGACTAAACAGAGTGCAGATCCAATCCACCCAAAGCCAAGGGCTCATCGGTATAACACAGTTAAGGCGTGCCAGTTTCACAGCCAACAGTACACAAGGGAGTAAAGTGGCTATCTGGGCCCCAAGAGAGTAAAGGACATCTGACCACCTTTAACTACCCTCACCTAGTGGATTAGTTACCCATTTTGTAGCTGGATAAATTGGAGATAGCCTTTCAGGGCAAGATTGAGCAAGACGCAAACCCAACCTTCAGGAATCTAGTTGAGCACCTTAACCACTCCAGGACTGCACCACTGATTCACCCAAACTGTCCACAACAACAAAAGAGATCTATCACAACAAACAAAAGCCTCTCCACTTTTTCAAAAATGCTCATAGTAGGTGAGATTTTCAAAGGTGCCATTTTCAAAGGATCTCAAATCCAACTGAACTCCAATGGGATTTTGGGGCGCTAACTCCTTCCTTTAAATATTCTGGCCAGAATTCCTTGTTCCCTTCCCTGCCTCTGCTACCCCCTGCTCCCCATCCTTTGCTGGGCTCCAGCATTGCTCTGGAAGTACTCCGTTACCCCCATAGATTCTAGGAATTGATCGTAGGATTCAGTCCAGGATCAATATCAGTCAGTTCTTAGTTTCTGCAATAATCCATCACCAGTTATAAAATGAACATGCTAGTGTGCATGTTTTTGGATAAGAATTGTTGAAGTGTATGTCAGAGGCTTTATATCGCTAACAACTAATGTAGATTCTCCTTTAGGCCAAGTGCAAGAGCCTGGTCATAGGGAGCAAAAGAATCTGAGTTCTGTCCTTGATTTGAAGTCATGCTGTGAAGTGCTGAACATAGCTATGTTATAAAATATATTGTATAGCACACCCCTAATCAAATCTCCCTCTAGCTTAGAGATGGAACCAAAACTTAAGTCCAGCCACCTTTAACATTCGCAGATAGACTGTTTCTCTATAGTGAGTTGCACTGAGATGCAAACGGGTATTTGTAGGGATGAGGGTAGAAGTAGTCAAAATTTGGATCCAGAGCCGTGATTTTTACACCTCAGGCCAGTCTTAATCTTCATACACACCCATACACCAACCTGCCTCTGAGACATACACAGAGCTATTGGGAAATCTTGCAACATTTAATCTCAATATGGAGACAAAGGCTAAAATGATGCATTGCAATTTTGAAAACCCGATTTTTTCTCATTCCATCAGGAAGCAGCTGCTGGTGTCTGCAGCAGTGAAAGTCCCAGCCTCCTATTGAATAGAGATGAACTTTGCTTTGTGAAGGCTGGACGTTAGGGAGATCAATGCCACGTTTGTTCTTTTTTTTTTCTTTTTTTTGCAGTCAGGTTTTTGCTATGAGAGAACACCAGGCAGAGAGCACTAGACCTCTATGCCTAAAGCTCGAGTCCAGCAATTACCCTTCAACACAAAGGTTCACAGGATTCAGTCCTCACTTTATTGCACACGTAAAATTTTACTCAGAGACATGATAGGAGCTTTAAACTTTTTGTTCCTTTCAGCAGTGCTATCTGAAATGTAGCAATGAAGGCAGGTTTAATCAGCGGCCCCTCAGCTCTCCTGGCAAAAGATGAGAAAATGTATAGAGATTATCAGTGAAGGCTTAGGGTTTGCTTTCCAAGGTCACTGAACCAATGGTTAATGTGCAGGTTTCAATCACATCGTTCTTTGAAACAGGGAGCAGCTTGTGAGGAAGAAATCAACTCAAATTTCCCTGGTTTTACTCTTAACATTGATTTCGTTTCACCATGTAAACTCCAGTTTTTACAAATTATTTATAAATTAATTTAGCACAGGCTGAAGGTGCCACCCTATTTAAATCCAAGGACTGTAGACAGAGCCTATCAGAACAACAAAAGGAGTGCCCCTCAGATAAGGGAGCAGCCACAGAATCCAGAATCTAACCGATTATGGGAGACGAAGGTTGGAGGGGGGAAACAAGGACAGGGATGTAGCTTGGAACATCAGGATGAGGAACCCTGAGAAGGACACTGAGCACAGAATTCAGGACAGCGGATGCCACCCAGAGGAACTCAGCCTTGATGCATGCCCAAACGAGGGAGTGAAAAAAGGCTGCACAGGTGCAGAGATCCACCCCATCTAGGTTCCTCCTCCTGGTCTGATGGATGGCTGTCTTGGCCAATGCTTGGAAGAGATTGATGAGGCGGCCTTGAGACTTTGTAGAGCCCAGAAGGGAGAGCAGCAGCTCTCAAGAATGAAGTGTTCTAGTTGCAGTCAGCACAGGTACAAGCTTCTGCCAATGTGCCTCGGCTCCTGACCTGTAGCAAGCCCCTCTAGTTTTTGGCTTCTCTGCTGAGACTGCCATTAACAGAGCCAGCTGTGGTGGTAACTCCCTTAATGCTCTGTATTCCAGCTGTGTGCATAAAACATGCAACATGGAGACAGCATGTAGCTGACTTCCTATCACTTGGTTAACATCATCAGAAATCAACTGGTCTTTTATTTTTGCTTATTTCCATCAATAATATTCTACACTTCCAATAGCACATTTTATCCAAGAACTTTACAAGCATAGATATTATCCCTCCTTTACTGATGGAAAACAAAGGACAGAGGAGTAAATTAGTTTGCACATGGTCAATACTGTTGCAAAGCCAAGAAGGGAAGCTCTCTACCAAATTCCAGCCTCGCGCTCTAACCATTAGACCATGCTCCCTCCAAAGACAGAGAAGCTGCTATTTCTCCCGTATTTTGTTGAGAAGGGGTTTATTACATTCTACTTAATTTTAAAAGAGATTCACTGGAACTTGGACTATTCAGCACCCCCCGTAGAGGGATCTCTCTCATCCCCTTTCTAATCTATTGCTTGAAGGATATAATGAGTCAAATAATACTGAAGTCTCATTTTTCATTAGGTTTGTGCTATCTCAGAAATTAATTTGATGAATGAACCTCTCCCATCTCTCTCTCATGTTTATACACTTTTCTTAATTAGCAAAATGTAAAAATCACTTTATGGCTTGTTGAGTGAATCTCTAGAGGAAATGTGATATTGTAAACACTCCTGAAGATTTTAGGATCTCCACTTTTTGCTTTGCAATGAAGACCCAGCCTTACTTTGAACTACATTGACCAGTTTGCTATTATTTCAAATACAGCCAATTTCATACCCAGAGGTACCACCTCATTAACACAAAGAGGGGATTCTACTAAAGATCACTTTCAAGAAGTTAAATTGTGTGTTCATCATAATACATAGCTCTCATATAAGGCTTTTCCTCTGTAGATCTCAAAGCCCTTTACAAAGCAGATACTCATTGTTATAGAAGGACAAATGGTTCAGGGGTTAGCACACTAGCATGGGACATGGGAGACCTACCATAGACTTCCTATGAGACTCTGGGCAAGTCACTTAGCCCCAGTCCCAAGGTGCCAAACTCCCATTGATTTCAAAGGGGTGTTGTAAACATAATGAAGGTTTTGAGATACTAAGCTACTATGATAACAGGGGCCGTTTGTTAATTTTATTGCTGGGATAGGTGATGCACAGAGGGGTAAAGTGGCAAGTCCAAGATCACTTAGCAAACCACTGGCAGGGCTGGGAACAGAATCCAGGTCTCCTTAGATTTAATCTAGTGCTTTAATCCCCGGGTCACCCCATGGCAAACAACTCAAACCAGATTCTTTGTGGTGGGGAGGGCAATTTTTAGTTTCTCAATGCTGCTACTACAATGCTTCCCATGCTGTGGAACAGTGCATTTTGTACCAGCAAAAACTAGTAAGCTGACAATGCCACCTCTGAATGCCCATCTTCAACAAGTTATTGTGCAGTGAAGAAACCAGTCCCTCTTCTTCTAATGGAGCAGCACAAGAGGAAGAACTTTACCTACCACTAAATCCGAGCTCCTCCAAAGATCAATTAAAAGAGAAATTTACCATTTACAGGTCTTGACATCCTAAAGGATTAGCCTGAGTATCAGAAGAGAGAGATCCAGGCAGTTGAGTTATACCATTATTAATGCTTCTTTCTCATCTCTCAGTGTACGCACGCACACACACACAGTTAGAAATCACCTAACAGTGCGACTGAGGTTTATTTATTTACTTACTTTAAAACAAGTAGGTGAGAGGTCTGTCATCTGTAAGGCTGAGGCTATGGAAAAGTACATGAGAGTACTGATGTTGCTTTCGGGACCTGTCAGTCAGTGTTTTCATTATATATGCCTATTTTCTGTTCATTATTCAGTCAAAACATTGGGGGGGCTGGGGAGGCCTACAGGCTGAAATCTAGCAATTGAGACGGGGAATTGTTTTTACTCCATTTAAGGTGTCTAAGAGCAATTTTTTAAAATTAATACTTACAGCACTCTAAAAATATACCATCCTAGCTGTATTAAAGTTGAAAGGGCACAAAAATATATATATATAAAAAAAGCTTAACTGTGGCAAACATAACTCCCAGTCCCGCAATAAGATTCATGTGGGTAGAATTCTGTAAAGTCCCATTGGACTTTAATGGTGCAGGGTGGAGCTGGCTGGGAACTAGAATTTCCCTCGCATGGAAAGTTATCACCTTTCTGGAAAAATTTCATTCTGAATCTGAACAAAAATGTGGATACACAAAATTTTCTATGGAAGGGATATTTTTTAAAAAAATTCAATTTTGGAAAAGCTGAAATGGAAGTTATCAAAAATGTCTGGCCCCACTTCCCAGGCTCCCCACAGTCTGCCGGATGGGCCACAGAGCAAAGCAGCCCGATTGGGAGACTAGGATCTGGGCTGCTGAGAAGTCAAGGAAGCCAGGTGAGCTAGCAAAAAAAACAAAACACCCCCCATCCCACACACACACACACAAAGTAGGTAGTTTTTTGTAAAAAGTTTTGTTGAAATTGGCACATTCTCTCCAAATTTATACATACACATGCATGCAAATAAGTATTTAGATCATGAACTGTCATAATCTGTATGCTTGTTATACATGTGAACAAGACTTGGAACACAATTCTCAATATAAATAGGATTGTTTGGTTGAATGTCATACTCCTCTAATTTAGGGTTTATGAATGTTATTCTAAAAAATGGTATATTTTCAGTTCTATACATACCATGGGCAAGATTTTAAAAAAAGTGACCAGTGATTTTAGCGGCCCAGTATGATACACTAAAATCTTCAAAGAGTTTCTGAAAATCAGGTCCCTTTAAGATGGACATGCAAAAATTGAGGTAGTAAAAAAAAATCTACAGACATTTTTAAAAATCTTGATCAATGTTCTCAAGCTTTGTGTTTTGTATAGAACTTCCAATGATGTTGTAGCGGGACCTTCTCCTTTTGAGGATCATCTGTTTGCTACTTGATCCGCATAAATTTACCTCAGATATAGAACAGGCCCCAAACATTACTATTTTCATTCCCAATATGAAAAATCCATATTGATTATTTTTGTGTCAGCCACTCACTTTGCCCCACTTCAAAACTTCATTCATGTTCAGCAGACTGATTGTACGTCAGTAACAGCCTATGAGATCTCTTCGGAAAATATGTAGTCAGATGTCTCTATGGTGTCATGACACATGATGCATTCTGTATTACAAGATCTCAAAAAGACCACACTGCTTCAACATACTGCAGGAGTTGGAACAGCAGCTTGGTGCCAACATAACCGGTGCACAGTAAAATTAGCAACATCATATGCTGCTCATCTGGCCACTGAAGTTTTCATGCTTGATAACCAAGACACGATCATTACTGGAATTAGTGAAAAATACTGAAAAATACTGTCTGGACGTTAGTCTGAATTCCAAAGGACAGTTTACTTTGACCATGACTGTGCCCCTTTTAATTTGCTCTTCATGAATATTTGCATAAATAGCTTTATGCTCCCACTGCTGTTGGGGAACGGCTGCTCTTTGTGCCTTAAGTGGATTTGGGTACAAACAAGAGTATTTTTTCTATTCAACCGGACAGCAGAAAAAGCGAAGGGGAGGTTGCAGATGCTGAATGTAGTTCTGTATTATATCGTGTTCTCCTCTCTATAGCTACCTCTTATGTTTCTTCCACGCACTTGATTTTGTAGGTTGCAGAGAGATTCAAGCAGTTCACCTGGCACATACTTTTAGGGCCAAATTCTGATACCCTTATACTCATTATTGCCAAGTCGCTCTATTGAAATCAGTAGGACCATTCATGGAGCAAGGTGCTTCTCCCTGTGAGTAAGATAGTCAGTATCTGGCATTTAATGAGGTTAACAAAATACAATACAATAAAGGTTCTGATTAATTAGTCCAATTTGTATTCTGAGTCACTACTTGAGATAACCTTCATAGCTGACTGTCAAGCTTGAACGTAATTCAGTTTTGTCATTGAGGGTTGCTGAAATCAGACAGACAGTCTCTGAAAACGTGGCTTTTGGATCTCCCCCTCAGACTGATTATTCACATTAAGCCCCACTCAGGAAGTGATCTCGCTGGAAAATCTGAGAAAACAGTAGCACAGAACTTCCAGACTTTCAAAAAGCCAAAGAATGTTCTCTTTCTCTCTTTTTTTAAAATGAATTTAGTGCTTGTGAAAGGAACCAGATTGACAGCCCCAAAGAATGAAGGCTTCTGTGTATGCACAAAACCAGATCCATTATCAGATTCCTGACTGCACATCAACATGCCTTGATGGTGAGCTACCAGTTTAACCAATTGACATCAACAGGGATTGAACCTGGGAATCTCCAGAGCTAAAGCTTAAGTATCTATAGCACTATATCCTTTAGCTTTCAGTGCCAGAGAACTCATATCCTCCGAATTAGACACAGAAGGTGGAAGGTTAACAGACACTGAATAGTGGTTTACATAAAAACACCTCTGGGGGTGATAGGATACTTCAATGTTCATGGTCTTTCAGTCTTTTGGCCTCCCTGGTGCAACTACTGCCAAATCTAGTGGTGGATTTTGTGCTGAGGCTGTAGGTCAACTAGGAACTAGACTGAAACTACCATATGATTTATCAGGAATCAAATAGTAACAATTTTTTATTACTCCTGACCTGGGCTGAATTTGAGAACTGATGGCCTACAGGTGAAAAGCTTTCTCTTCTCTCTTCTGTTGTTGAAAGAATAAATGGGGTTAATAGGAGAGTACATTAAATTCATTTCAGCTGAGATCTGAACCCAATTTACCAAGGGAGATAAATGAATGCATCAAGTCACTGTCTGAAGTTCAAAATTTTCAGTACTCTCATTCTGAAATGGACTTGTGCAACAGAAAAGACTGAATGACCTATAGGCAGTGAGGTGGGGTTTGTTATTTTTTTGTGGGGGGAGGTTAAGAACATTACTGCATTATTATTAATTAATTGTATTATAGCAGTGCCTATGAGCCATTGGGGCCTCCCTTGTGATAGGCAGTGTACAATATAAGTCAGGGTCTGCAGAGAACATTTAAAGTGTGTGTGAAGATATAGATTCCCTCTACCCCCCATATCTGATCCTCCTCTACCCCTCCAAGGTATCCAACCTCACCAGCAGCCTGAGTCCCCTGCTCCATGAACCTCTACATCCACTTTCTCCAAATCTGTGAGAGAGGCATTGTGGCCTGGCACACAGGGTTCCAATGTCACTCGGGGGGCGATGGCCAAGCCAAGGAAGCATCGAGCAGAAGCCAAAAGGAAATAGCTCCAAACCCCAGCTCCTCTGTGTTCTATCTAATGGGCCAAATCCTGACCTTAGTTACACAGGAGCAGTCTGCGGGCATTGCACCAGTGGGATAGAGCAGAAACAGATCAACTTTACATAATATAGCACAAGTTCCCAGATTTGGTATCAGGATTTTTCTAACCTATTTTTAAGGTTAATTGGGCCTAATTTTCAGAAGTGGGGAACTTCTTCATTTCTAGTGGAAGTCAATGACACTCTTCAGCAGGGGATATTCCTAGGAAGGCTGTATGGCTGGTGAAAAGTGGTTGCAGCGGTAGAGTCAATTCCTCCCTTAATCTTTAAACTCTCAGTATTTTCATGTTGATTTCAGAAGACCTCTAGCTGTCTTGACCAGTGTATGGGTGGTCTGACCTAGAGTCAAAGTAGGAATTGGGAGGCAGGCCAGGTCAGATACTAGGAGTTCAGAGTCTGAGGCTAGCCAGAGGACAAACTGGGAGATAGATGGCAGGCAGGGTCAGGTTACTAGATCAGTAAGAGCAGGTATAGCATGGGAAGCAGGCCTAATCAGCCAGACCCCAGTTGCATGGACAATTTCTTGGTCCTGTGCTTGGGTTAAACAGAATCTGGAGATCAATCCGGACCTACAGTGTTCCGCCGATCAGATCACAGGACTGGAGTCCTCTGTCAGAGTTCAGCTGCTATTCTGGCAGCTGTTAGCAGGTCACTGGGTGGCAGGTTGGGACTCCCTAGCTCCTAAGAGCCCTGTGGACCAGCATTCAAGATCCATGGTTCCCGACATGGACTCTCAAGGCCTTTGGCTAGCCTGTGATCCAAACTGTCTCTTCTGCCTCCTCCAATGACTACAGATTTCAGAAAATATCCAATTCAATCTTTTGCAGTGATGAAAGAGATAATGGTTTGTGTTCCTTCCAAGAGAGAGGGTGGCTCTGATTTTTGGCTGCAGCTGCAGAGTGCATGGTGCATCTCAAGGAGGGAAAGTGTCAAGGGCGGGGGGGTTCCTCAATACTGGCTCATGCCCACTTCCCTGACATAGCTCAGTTATGTTGGCTTACGAAGGCCGATGCCCTACAAAATAATTGCCTTAGCCAGGGACTGTGGAGAAGTCCTGGCCTTGCCCGCTTTCCCCGACCATGTCTTGTAAAGTGGCAGTCAGGATGTGTGACGATCCCAATCTAGTTTTTAGGGATGCTTCACAGTGAAGAGGTGCAAAGCAGCTGGAATGCAGCAGGCCATCAGGACTAGTTAAGTTGAACTGATGTTGACATATGAAGCTAAGGGATGTATCCAAAGCTTGTTGAAGATGATGGGACTCTTTCCATCAACTTTGGTTCAAGGATTTCAACACATCTTGTAGAGGCATATGTTAAATTTCATGTGTCAAATTCTATGCTAAGTTATAGCCCATTTTAAAGCTAGAGTAACTCCCCAACTCCAGATTTACCTTAGCACGTAACAGACAAGGCTTAAACCTCTTTCTAGTTCTATAGTAAGGAGGCTGGATGCCAGCCTTTTGCCTGGAGAGAATTTAAACAGCCAAGTAATGGCAACACAGGTTTAATGATAGTGACATGAATGCAATCCTCTCTCTCAGTTCCCCAGAACAATTTTAGATCAAATTACTGGTAATAGGTAGCTGGGTTGTCTCGTTATTTATAAGTCGAACCTCTATTCAGACTTCCCACTCCTTTCTTGATTTTTCCTCGCTATGCCTGCTTATCAGTGTGAACATTTGCAATGAACATCGAGGTGCTCGGGCAGCTCTGGATAGACATTACCAGTTCATTTCCCTCTGTAAAACTGAACGATAAACTCTGTTGCCTTTGGCTGAGAGACGGATTTTGAGTCGCCCTCGCTCCTTTTGTTGATATGGAGGTAAACGCTGCAGCGGCTAAGACTTTCAACCGAGCAGGGTTTTTAAAAAATGTGCTTCCCTTATATCTATAGACACAAGATCCTAGCATTCTATTTAAATCCATAATTTACCAGGTTTCAGAGTAGCAGCTGTGTTAGTCTGTATCCGCAAAAAGAACAGGAGGACTTGTGGCACCTTAGAGACAAACAATTTCATTTGAGCATCAGCTTTCGTGAGCTACAGCTCACTTCATCGGATGCATCCGATGAAGTGAGCTGTAGCTCACGAAAGCTTATGCTTATGCTCAAATAAATTTGTTCGTTGCTAAGGTGCCTCAAGTCCTCTTGTTCTTTTTCCATAATTTACCGTGGCTGCTGGTTAATTTTTGGTAAAGATAGTCACACAGCTTTAGTGTTCTCTTCTCTTGCAGCAATAAAAAAGGTCTAATGAAGAGCAAAATAAATCAAGTTTGACTAAGTTTGATTCTAAGATTCTGACAAATTGCTTGCAAGGAAAAGTTTGCGAGAAGCAAACTTTTTGCCACGATTCCCATTGTCAAACGTATGCAGCCAACACTCCTCCTTTCTGTGCCTCATAAAGGCAAAAGAGCTCCTAGAACTGAATCTCACCCAGGCTAATCAAAATGTCACTCGACTGCTGACTGAAATATACTTCAGTCAAATCAGAGGGAGAGCTTTTAATGGCTGCCCAAATGAATGTCAAATTAAATAAGAAACAAAATGCAAATAAACTAGCCTGCCTAGCTACTGATACATTATAAATATTTATGAGGAAAAAAAGATGCTGTAATTTCAAATGATACCACAGCCCTATTTTGTATAAACAGCTAAAACAGTTATACACGCAATGCTGTATTTTGCCATTTTTTTTCCATTTCACATCACCATAATCACCTAATAAATATTTAAATGGACCCATTTGCTGTAACTATAAAAGAACCGTGTAAACTTGTTGTCATCTAGACACATAAGCCGCAGTGGAGTCAATGAATTTCAACAGTCACTTAATATTGCAAGCCACAAGCTACCTTAAACCTGCCAGCAACTGTCTGCCAGGAAGCTACTGTAGCACCACGGCTACCTCCTCCAACCCAGGACACGAGCTTCATTATGAATGCTAGCATTGCTACTCTAATTAGGCCTGGGAGAGGTTTAACAACCATGCTACAGTCTTGCTGCTGACAAATATAAAAATAAAGCCTTGTTCAAATTAGCAATGTGAAGTGAGAAGGCCTAGAAGCAGCAACTGTCTGACCAGTAGTGAAACAGTTCGAATCTATAGTGAGGTTATTTTGCTTCATAAACTGCTAGTATGTTACCTGCAGGAGGTCTCCCTGTAAAATGAATTATAGTAAGCTATATGTGATAATTAACCGTGCATTAGCAAATATCTTGAAACAGGGGGGCTCTGTTTTCTCTGTATTTTGACTAATAAAAGCATGAATTTGTTCAACAAATGATCATTTAGGTTGTGGAATGCTAAGCATATTGGAGGAACACAGTAAGCAATAGAATACTGTAGGTGGACTAACAGTTTCCTTACAAAAACAGGCTGTTTAATAGGCTGGCTCCATACTACGGTATTCACATTACTAAAAACCACAGTGTTGGGAAGACAAATACAATATACATTTAAAATAATATAAACCTTATACTCTTATTTACTTGAAAAATGCCATGTATGTGACAATTAAAAAAAAATCTATATGCAAAGGTTTATTTCAGAAAATTTAAAAAATCCCAAATAAATCTCTCTATAATTTTTACAGATAATGGAGCAATTTCTATGGTCTTCTTCAGGAGCAAGATTTTTTTTTAAAGCCACTATGGGTTTAAAATGGTCTACATCATCTAATGTGTAACAAGGCTAAAGATCACATTATTAAAAATATCCGTCTCACATGTATACTGTTTGTCATAATAAAGGTAGAGTGCAACGGTAATCCATTTTAGCTTCAATTTATACAGCACATGAAAACTTTATCTCCTGTTGCTGCACAAAAAATGGATTGCGAGTCTATGAGTGAGATGCTCAGGTGTAAATCAGTGTCACTCTGTGGAAGTGACTGGAGTCATGCCAATTTACACCAGCTGGGGATCTAGCCCACCGCGTTCGTGCTGTTGAGCCCAATCCTGCAAACACCCACCACCCATAGTCAGAGGTGCTGGAACAATTTGTATAGTGGGGGTGCTGAGAGCCACTGAACCCAACGGTAAATCAGCGGCATTGCCACAAGTGGAACTGGGTTGGCCGTGGCCCACCCACTGAGCATCCAGGGCCACCCCCCAACCCCTGCTCTGCTCCTGCCCCAGCGCTTGCCCCACTCCGCCCGCCCGCATGCCCTGACCCCGCTCCCTGGCAGGTGGAGTGGGGCAAACCCCGTCCACCGGGCCACCCACCTGAAGTCGGGGCCCACCCACGTGTCCCATCCTGGCTATGCCACTGCTGTAAATCCTGTATATGGTGGATACCACTTCAGGCCAGGGGGTGCAGCAGCCCCCTAGTTCCAGCACCTATGTCTGTAGTACTTGTGACCAGGAGTAGTCCATTGATTTCAACCAGACTACTTGTGATAGTAAGCATTTGCAGGGTTTGGCCCTATTATAGGAAATTATACAGTGTTGGTTTTATAAGGATGAGTTGCAAATTGTAATTGACAAAGACCTGAGGAATAACCACCAATGAATAGTAATTATTTTTAAATTCATAGATAACTGTATTTGGAAGTCTTTGGAAACTTAAACACTAGAAACTTTTTTTTAAATCTGAAACAAGAAAAATGTTTAAATAAAACCAAGATCAGGAGCAATGCAGCCTCACCATCCCACCCCAAACATATATCTGACCAGTCCTATAACACTGATCCTGAAACTAAAACCACAAACAAAAGACTAGATCCTCCACTTCACTGGAAAGTACACTGATTTATACCATCTGACAATCTGGCCCTTTAAAGTATTGATCTTTGTGGGGAAGGATGCCAAAAATCTGTATGTGCAGTCAACGAGCATTCAACAGTCATAAACTGTCAAAAAACAAAATTAAGTTACTTGCTATGCAGAAGGTGGAATGGAACAGAAACTCCCTGAGTAAAATGTATTAGTGCCTAGTTTAAGACACTTTTATTGTGATGGAGCTTGGAACGTCTGAGTGATAGATATATGTTTTAAATACTTTGCATATTAATTTTTTTTAAATTGATGATTATTTGGGAAAATTGGTTTTGGTTTGGTTTGTTTGGATTTTTTACCTGATACATGTGGCTCAATTCTGATCTCACACCAGTGGGAATCCTCACACTGACATTAATGGGGTTATACTGGAATAAAACAGGTGAGGTCTGAATCATGTATTAAATTGCCACTGTAGAAAAAAACAAAACAGAACAAACAAATATTGTATCGGCACAGCCGACATTGGTTTCTAAGGTGACACAGAAAAGATTTTTCTTTGCAAGTTACAAGAACTTTGGCAATATATCTCCTTCTACATTCATGTGGTGGATTGGAATCATACCGGTCACAGTTTGCATTAAGTGGGAGTGAAATTCCCAACTGGAATTTGTTTGGCAAGAGTTATATGCATTGGGTTAGATTATGTGACTTGAAGCATAGTCTCATAGTAGAGTGGGGTCCCAGTGTGCATCTCCCTAGCATTCTGAGATACCCCGACTGTCTTCTGGCATTTTCAGATAAGTCAGGAGTGAGAATTCAGCTTCTTAGTTCCCTGTCACCTTCTCCTCAATGGACATCAAACTGATTCCACCAAAGCTCCCGCTTAAAGTCAAGACAACTCGAAAAGTGAGCTTCATCCCGACTGCTAGTACTGATGCCATCTGCATCACCACCTCCTCTTGCTCTTTCTAGTGTCACTAATGGTAAAGCAAGGGAAGTGGATTTCAATATGCAGGATCTCTGCGATAAACTGTTAGGTACAACATTAGCCCGTCCCCATTGGAATTCCATGTGAAGCACCCTTCCAGATGGATTGATATTGGCTTGACAGTTCTCTCTGGGATGACATTCCTTAATGAACCCTACAGTTAGCCAGCCTATATACCTATATTTCTGATCTAGAATCCTTGATGGACGGGTAGTGGTATTTAACTGCAAGAAGGTTATGAAAGTCTGGACAATGTAACAAAGACTATTTAGATAATTACCTTGTGATGTATATAGCTACTAATGCATATTGCAGTCCATTTTAGAAGGTAGCATGTTTTCATAACAGATATTATATAACATAAAACTTATTTATTACAAATGAATGGCTGACATGTATTCTTTGGAGAGTTTATTTAAAAGAATACAAGCTATATTTGTACCATGTACTCTGTAGAAATAAGAGCAAAATACCAATTTGAACTGATTTGGCAATAAATTACATTCCACAAGAAAGCATACATTTTTTTGACTCACACATTTGACTCATACACTTTCCAATTAGCTGGAAAAGTGGGGAGCAGTTTGGGATTCTATTTTTCTCTTAATCTTCATCATAAATGTGTTTGATTTATGCCCAAAAGCAATTGAAGAGTATATGTAGTTTGACATTTTTATGGTTCTCTCCATCAGCAATGACTGCTCTCCAGCTACAGACGTGTGATAACCTTAACCATAATCAGACTAAGTGAACAGTGACCACATTCTTATTCTTATTATTGTGGCTAATAAGAAAACAATAACCTCCACTATCTCACATTTCAAAAAGTCAGTCTTTAAAAGAAATAAGCATTTTTATCATAATGTACCAGAGTTAAACTTTAATATTACCAAAGTAATACAAGAACTTAATATGCTTTTCACTTCAGAACAATATTAGCGACCTGTGCTGCATTTTCTCAGATGGATTATATTTTGGACAGAGGGTAAGAGTGCCCCCTTTTGGAATTTTAAAGTCTAACAGCTCAAAGCAAAGAATTAGGTGCAAAACATTTCCTAATCCCTATTCAAGATGTGCATCTCATCAAGGATTATTTGTGTTTAATTCTGTTGTGCTCTCCTGTGATTTTGTATCTGGCTTCACATTCCTTAATAAAGTAATAGACATGAAAGAATTTAATAGCCCTTCCCAGCAACCACAAAAAGGGCACACAGTCTAAAGTCAGTTAAAGGTAAACATATGGAACCCTCCAAGGAATGCAGAAAAAAAAATTGGAGCATATGATTTAGACCTTCCCCCCAACCCTGTAGGTTAATTGTATTGAAAAGTCACTTCACAGACATTAATCTACAATCAATCTACCATAAACTGATGTTCCCTACTAAACACTCAAAAGAATCCTACAAGAAATGTTTAACATTTTAAACTAAGCTACTGAAATTCTTAAAAATAAAATACAATAAAATAAAATAAAAATCCAAGGACAATTATTTTTATTCCAGATTTAATTTAATAGCAAAAACACCCCCGCAATACTGACTCTGGTATTTGATATTTTTATGTTCACAACTTTAATACCCGAACACCAGTCCTCAAGAATGTAATTTCATTAGATGTACTAGAGCTAGACGTTAGATGTTCATGGGCATGGTTAGAGGAGAGACACACACACAAACTAGGAGCCTGGATTGAAATCAACATTTCCATGGCAAGGTTATATTTTATTTTTCCTGATTGCAGTGCCATAATGCCAGGCATAACAAAAGGAATGTTTTTGTTAATGAAAGCAATGCATTTTGCTCCATATTAAATGAGTATGCATTGGAAATATTGTGCTAATAAAATATGATCAGTGTGTTGCTTGACAAGTATCCTTTTGTGACATCTAACTTTAGAAAACTGATCTCTTCTAATTGCACTAAATAGCACTTTCCTCCTTTTGCTTCAAAATTGAAGGCATGTTTGCATGGTGTATTAATAACTCTCGTTTCCATTCAGAGTTTGTTCCTCTGGTTTTAGCATCATATGCCCTAGACAGTAGCAATGCAGAGCATCTGCAGCTAGAGCCATCATCGTGAAATGCTTCTGAAAACACAAGCTTTGTGCATCAGCTTTTCCTGCTTTAAATGTCTACAGAAATAGCTCCACAGCCCAGCATCACTGCCAGTATGCAACAAGTTACAACAGATCCTATTAAATCACTTTTTCATTTTCAATGGACATGCTCCCTGGTTAACTGAAAAGCGTCCCAGTTCACTTAGCAGATCGCTCTTCCTCTTGTTAAATGCTATACTCATTTTGGTAGTAATTCAAAATCATTGCCACATGACAGCTGTGTAGTAGCCAATCAATCCCCTGTGGGGTCCAGAAGTATTGTTATCGCCATGTAGCAGATTGGTAAACTGAGGCAGAGAAGTTTGTTTCAAGGACTGATGATATACAGGGAGTTAATGTCAGAATCAGGCTTGAAAAAACAGAGTAGCTAGCTGTCAATCTAGAGCTTGCCCAGCCCATTAGTTCACACTCATGCTTATTGCTATCCCTGCTGGTGTTCAGAGACTTGCATGGACTGATCAGCAGAGCAGCTAGTTCAGATTCAAGCATCCACCCCACCCTGGGGGCGCACCAGATGATACAATGCATCAAGAAGGACACTCTTCCAGTGTTGCTCAAGGCACATGAAGAGTTGCTCCCCAGGGTTTATTGATACCTATCTATGGGTTGATCTGGAGGAAAGAGCAGGTCTACAGCTCCGCCTACTACCCAGCTCTTTTAGATGTGATTCACCCCCTGGGTCCCTGAAACAAACAAGGACCAAGTCCTCGCTCACTAGGGCTGCTTTCATGCTCTGCCCTTTGCACAGGATTTGCAAGGATCATGGTGGAAACTTCTTGTGCTTCCTGGCTCTGCCCATCCAAGCATAGGTAGAATCATGGCAATTCAACCCCTTGATTGGGCTCATGGGTCTCTCCCTGTAAGGAGCTGGACTACTTGTTTGAACAAGTGCTCACCAACCTAAGTGAGGGTTGCACACGTAGGAGTTGACTCTGCATTAATAGACAGAGTGGAGATTGTAGATGGATTTTAATGGATTTATTGTAAGTTACACTGAGGAAAATGAATGGTGTTGGGATTTTGTATTTATTCTTTAAAATATTATTTGCAATTTTATAGCTTTTGAACCCAATTTTCTTGGAAGGCTGCTCCCCGTCTCCTGTCATACCTGTAGCTGCCTCAGATCCCAACAGGGAATCACTATTAATGATATGCTTATTTTTCTTTGCTGAGATTTTTATCTCCTGATTGTTCTTATTTGCCTTTGCTTCACCCTTCTAGACAGAGATGTTCTTTTATAAAGGCTCAGGTGGGCATATCTACTTTGTCTAAAATCTGATGAGATTTCCCCTTTAGTTAGATTAATAAAGGGAAGGTTTAAGATGTGTTTTAGGCCCACTTGGTCACCCAAACACTTAGGCAAGGGCTTAAGAGAAGGCTCACGCAGTCCCACTTTGCAGTTTAAAAAGAAAAACAACCACCAAAAAAGACTAAAGGTGAGATTTTTTCAAAGCTATTTGGATACCCAACTCCGATTAATTTTAATGGGAACCTGGTGACTTAATCCCTGAGGCAACCTTGAAAATCTTGCCCCATACCTTGTGAAGACCAAATAAACCTAATTAAAAGCAGCTTAGAAAACATGTGTTTCCTCAAATGGGGGAATCTCACAGGTAACTTAAACCACAGCCATGTTACAATAGGGCACAAGTTGAGATACCCAAATGGAGACAGGTGACTATGTATGGCTCGGCATTACCATAAGTAATGCAGAGGATCTTGGCTGGAATCACTTTTACTTATCACACCACATTTGAAACATGCTTCTTTCAGATGGACTCAGAACAGCAGACAGTCAAACACAGATACTAAGTGCACTGAAAATGCAGAAGTTTTCAGGTTCCACAACTCTGCTGAAAATTTGGTCACCTGCAGCTCTGCTTATTGTATTAAATAACAGCATGCAATCTATTCCAGCACACACGTTCCAGGAAATGCAGCATTTGGTATCCTACCTTAATGTGATCACAGCTATTTCACCTATGTGTAGGGGGACTGTTGCCCCCTTACTAACATTCAGTGGGGGTGTTTTAGTTGCTAGCTCCCAGTACTAAAAAGGGGGAAGGGTCGATGGGGAATCAGGACCCTGAGACTGACAGCCCCCAGGAACAATGGGGAGAGGCCAATGCTCTACATCAGCCTGAATGACAGGGCGGGCAGGCTAATCAGAGAGTCAGGAGGCCAGGGAGGTCCCGTCCTCTGTATGAGCTGGATTTGCCTCGGTCAGACAGAGTGGGGCTGAGCTAAGGAGAAAGCAGGGGCCCAAGCTGAGCTGGGGAACAGAGCTGTGCCAGATCCAGAGAGAGCAGGCCCTGTCCTGGGAGCAGAGCTGCAGCCCCAAAGCCAGAGGCACAGCCCAGAGAGAGCAGACTTGCCCTGGGAGATGAGCTGCAGCAACCAGAGCCAGAGGGGCCAGGAAAGCAGCCCAGGAAGCAGGTCAGGGCTGGGAGCAGAGTCACAGAAGCAGCCTGCTGAGCAGACCTGTCCTGGGAGCAGAGCTGTAGCAACCAGAGGCAGAGGGGCCAAAGGAGCAGCCCAGGGAGCTGGAGGCAGAGCAGCAGCAGCAGTGCAGAGACCGAGTGGTGGAGCTGGGGCTGGAGCAGTCCGGAGCTGGGTACGGTGAGCAGCTGGGGAGAGCGAGGGGGACCCTGGGCAGCGGGCCCAGAACAGGAAGACGCCTCAGCCATGAGGCTCTGCAGGCCAGGCTTGGATTGTAACCCCAACAGGGCGGGGGTGACACTGGGAAGAAGGGTCCTACCACTGAGAGCAGAAGAGCGTGTGGCCACCACCAGAGCGAGTGTCCAGCCCACAGCATCCCTGCAGCCCAGCCAGGGCCTGAGAAGAAGGCCTGGGGCTTACAAGGAACAGACTGTGAACTGCCCTGACGTTCCAGGGACACTGTTTGTGAAGTTCCCTGCCACAGAGCGGGGTGATGTGTTTCCTTTAACCTTTCGCATTTTTCCTTATTCTTTTTAAAATTAATTGTTGATTAAATAACTTGCATTTGCTTTAAATTGTATGTAATGGTCAGTGGGTCAGAGAAGTGTCCAGTGCAGAGAGAGAGAGTACCCCCAAGTGGGGACACCGTAGCCCCTGTCCTAGGTGACCACAGCAGGGTTGGGGGTCGAGCCCCCCAGGAATCCTGGGCCCAGCCTTGTTGGGGTTACGAGGACTCTGCCAGGCAGGAGAGTGGAAGGGGAGTCCTCGAGGGTAGGGAGGCCACTGGGTAAAGGAAGTGGAAGCAAGGACTCAGGTCCTTTCGCTAGCCCACTTCACCGGGGTAGTGCAGAAGCCAGGAAAGTTCCCCACAATAGCAGGACTATTCCCCCGCTTACATATGGCTACCATCTCCTGATAAGATAGATAGGTTTGAGCCAGCTGATGCATGACCAAATAGCAGGACTGGTGATTCAGTAAGTAAGTGGCACACGTGAATCTCGGTCAGTATTGATCCAGTCCCCCAGCACCAGGCTAGGGAACAGTGCTCCTTTTGAAGCAACATCTTTTAGATATAACTGAGATAAGCATTAGGGCGAAAGATTTCGGAGAACTATTTAGATGAGTTGGGATTTTAGCCCCAGAGTCCTCCCCACATTTTAGTTTTAGTAATTACAATATGTATTAGCACATTTCCTCTTTTCCATTAGATACTGTAGCATTCTTCAGTTCATTCCTATGCATCCATCTTCACTTTGCATTAGCAAATGTGATGATAGTCATCCTTAGCATTTACATAGTGCTTTATCTTTCCTTCACAATGAATAAATAGATTAAGCTTCACATTATCCCCTGCATTAGTGTAAATTGTATTATCTTCATACCTAGCCTGGGGCCACCAGTAGGCAGCCACCCTAACCATAGCCCAAAGATACAACTGGCTTCAAACACTAACCCTAGCCTCTAGGAACCCCAAGCCATATGGCCAGCTGCAACCCTAATCTTAGCTCTGGGCCACTTACATGCCCTAACTCTATCCAGGGTACCATCTATATGCCTGAACCCTAAACCTAGACTGGATATAGTTCCTCATATGATTCTCCAGCCCTAATATCAACCTGGGCTGCCCCAGAGGCCTCAACTTAAACTCTAATTTAGGGCTCCCAACCATCTCCATTAAGCCTAACCTAGCTCAGTCCACAAACCTAACACTTGCCCAGGGCCTCTGAAAGTCCCCAGTCAACTCTAGCCCACAGCCAATAGGCCCCAGTTCTAACTCAGGCCCAGCACCTCCAACTAGTCCCAATCTTAATTCTACCCAGGGGCTAACTACAGGCCCCAGCCCTAAGTGTAACTCAGGGCTGTGATCCAGCTCTAACCCTAAACCTAGCCAGAGACTACAATCCCACTCTAACCCTGGCCCCAACCCTACCCTTAGCTCACCATCATTTACAGGCCCCAACCCAAATCCTACCTCAGGACAGTCTACAGGCCTCCAACCCAAATGCTTTCCTGTGGCTGCCTATGGGACCCAACACTAACCCTAGCCTGGGGCCATCAACTAGGCCCCGCTCTAACCTTTGCATAGGCCATCAATTGGGGTTCAACCCCAAACCCCAACTTTAGGCCACCTATGGCCCCTGCCCAAAACCTAGCCTCGGAACATGATCCAGCCTCAACTCTAACTCAGAGCCTCACAAGAGCTCCAACGGCAACTATAACTGGGGGTGCGTGTCTTGCTGAAGTTCATGTGGTGTCACAGCTCGTTTGAGTCTGCGGTTTTCCTGCCCCCCGTCGTCTGTACAGCCAGAAAACCACACTGCCGTTCTGCTCCCATTGCCAATATTAATGTCATAAATACTATGCAAATGTGGTACAGACTATACAAATTCCATAAAAGGGAAAGGAGAACCATGCTGACTTTTTATAGTTGAAAAGACCTAGTCCCCTATGGCCAGACACATTTTCCATGACCAAAACTATGCTCTAGATTACACCGAACCACATGCCACATCCTGCCTCATTTCTGTGTCAACTCTTCTTACAAGCAAAATACAGTGTTCCATCTTTGCAATTAAAATGCACCCTTTGATTTCATGCATGAATATCCCTTTTTAAAAAAAAAAAATCAAACCTAACATGGGCTTTTGACATCTATACATTTGCATCTATGGCAATTTTGATGAGTGTTTAAAAGTCAATGGGGCCAGCTCATTAGCTGGTGTAAACTGACATATCCCCTTTGCTTTCCGTGCTACTACCTCAATTCACACCATCAGATGCCTAATCCCGTTGTTTCCAGGGCTTCAGTTAAGAAGGCTAAATTGCTAATACTGATGGAGTAAGGATGCTGGTTCATTTTTAAGCCGTCATGTATATCCATTGTCTTAGCCCATTTCAAATCTTCCATCTGTTGTGCTTCAGTGGCATGCCTTCTTACAGCTTGTGCAGAGTTCCCACTGGTATTATTGGGAAGTCTCTGTGTAGAAGAAGAAATGGCAGCCACTGTGGGGATGTGACAGGTTTCAGAGTAACAGCCGTGTTAGTCTGTATTGAAGTGAGCTGTAGCTCATGAAAGCTCATGCTCAAATAAATTGGTTAGTCTCTAAGGTGCCACAAGTACTCCTTTTCTTTTTGTGGGGATGTGAGAGATTTTTACCCTTTAGTTGATCTTAGTTATTTACTTTGCATTCAAGCCTACAAGATACACAAAGTCTAGGTGCTGCATAATGTTACTGCTAAGCATGAGACTTAGGTTGTGAACATGAAAAAGCGGTCTGCCACCACGTTCCAACATTCAGGTGAAAAGTCACATTTTCTGCTCACCACAAAATTTCTGGACACATGATTGTTCACTGGTTGTTCTAGCAGAGTGTCCTTTCTCTCCCCCCCACTCCCAAACACACTCTTGAAAAAAGGGTCTTGAATTTAAGGCACTGGACTAGAATTAAGGAGATCTGAGTCCAATTTCCAAGTCTACCACTGACTTCCTTAGGGTTTGTCTACACTACGAAATTAAGTTGAATTTATAGAAGTCGTTTTTTTAGAAATTGGTTTTATATATTCGAGTGTGTGTGTCCCCACAGAAAATGCTCTAAGTGCATTAACTCGGTGGAGTGCTTCCACAGTACCAAGGCAAGCGTCGACTTCCGGAGTGTTGCACTGTGGGTAGCTATCCCACAGTTCCCGCAGTCTCTGCTGCCCATTGGAATTCTGGGTTGAGATCCCAATGCCTGATGGGGCTAAAACATTGTCGCGGGTGGTTCTGGGTACATATCGTCAGGCCTCCGTTCCCTCCCTCCTTCCGTGAAAGCAGCAGCAAACAATCGTTTCACGCCTTTTTTCTTGAATTACCTGTGCAGACGCCATACCACGGCAAGCATGGAGCCCGCTCAGGTAACCGTCACCGTATGTCTCCTGGGTGCTGGCAGACGTGGTACTGCATTGCTACACACCAGCATCAACCCATTGCCTTGTGGCAGCAGACGGTGCAATAGGACTGGTAGCCGTCATCGTCATGTCCGAGGTGCTCCTGGCCACGTCGGCCAGGAGCGCCTGGGCAGACATGGGCGCAGGGACTAAATTTGGAGCGACTTGACCAGGTCATTCCCTTTAGTCCTGCAGTCAGTCCTATTGAACCATCTTATGGTGAGCAGGCAGGTGATACTGATTGCTAGCAGTCCTACTGCACCATCTTCTGCCAAGCAGCCATGAGATGTGGATGGCTTGCAGTCCTTCTGCACCGTCTGCTGCCAGCCAAAGAAGTAAAAGATAGATGGAGTGGATCAAAACAAGAAATAGACCAGATTTGTTTTGTACTCATTTGCTTCCCCCCCTCCCCTGTCTAGGGGACTCATTCCTCTAGGTCACACTGAAGTCACTCACAGAGAAGGTGCAGCGAGGTAAATCTAGCCATGTATCAATCAGAGGCCAGACCAACCTGCTTGTTCCAATAAGGACAATTACTTAGGTGCACCATTTCTTATTGGAACCCTCTATGAAGTCCTGCCTGAAATACTCATTGATGTAAAGCCACCCCCTTTGTTGATTTTAATTCCCTGTAAAACCAACCCTGTAAGCCGTGTCATCAGTCGCCCCTCCCTCCGTCAGAGCAACAGCAGACAATCGTTCCGCGCCTTTTTTCTGTGCGGACACTATACCAAGGCAAGCATGGAGGCCACTCAGCTCACTTTGGCAATTAGGAGCACATTAAACACCACACGCATTATCCAGCAGTATATGCAGCACCGGAACCTGGCAGAGCGATACCGGGCGAGGAGGCGACGTCAGCGCGGTCACGTGAGTGATCAGGACATGGACACAGATTTCTCTGAAAGCATGGGCCCTGCCAATGCATGCATCATGGTGCTAATGGGGCAGGTTCATGCTGTGGAACGCCAATTCTGGGCTCGGGAAACAAGCACAGACTGGTGGGACCGCATAGTGTTGCAGGTCTGGGACGATTCCCAGTGGCTGCGAAACTTTCGCATGCGTAAGGCACTTTCATGGAACTTTGTGACTTGCTTTCCCCTGCCCTGAAGCGCATGAATACCAAGATGAGAGCAGCCCTCACAGTTGAGAAGCGAGTGGCGATAGCCCTATGGAAGCTTGCAACGCCAGACAGCTACCGGTCAGTTGGGAATCAATTTGGAGTGGGCAGATCTACTGTGGGGGCTGCTGTGATGCAAGTAGCCCACGCAATCAAAGATCTGCTGATATCAAGGGTAGTGACCCTGGGAAATGTGCAGGTCATAGTGGATGGCTTTGCTGCAATGGGATTCCCTAACTGTGGTGGGGCCATAGATGGAACCCATATCCCTATCTTGGCACCGGAGCACCAAGCCAGCGAGTACATAAACCGCAAGGGGTACTTTTCAATAGTGCTGCAAGCCCTGGTGGATCACAAGGGACGTTTCACCAACATCAACGTGGGATGGCCGGGAAAGGTACATGACACTCGCATCTTCAGGAACTCTGGTGTGTTTCAAAAGCTGCAGGAAGGGACTTTATTCCCAGACCAGGAAATAACTGTTGGGGATGTTGAAATGCCTATAGTTATCCTTGGGGACCCAGCCTACCCCTTAATGCCATGGCTCATGAAGCCGTACACAGGCAGCCTGGACAGTAGTCAGGAGCTGTTCAACTACAGGCTGAGCAAGTGCAGAATGGTGGTAGAGTGTGAATTTGGATGTTTAAAGGTGCGCTGGCGCAGTTTACTGACTCGCTTAGATCTCAGCGAAACCAGTATTCCCACTGTTATTACTGCTTGCTGTGCGCTCCACAATATCTGTGAGAGTAAGGGGGAGACGTTTATGGCAGGGTGGGAGGTTGAGGCAAATCGCCTGGCTGCTGGTTACGCGCAGCCAGACATCAGGGCAGTTAGAAGAGCATAGGAGGGCGCGGTATGCATCAGAGAAGCTTTGAAAACCAGGTTCATGACTGACCAGGCTACGGTGTGAAAGTTCTGTTTGTTTCTCCTTGATGAAACTCCCCGCCCCTTGGTTCACTCTAATTCCCTGTAAGCTAACCACCCTCCTCTCCTCCCTTCGATCACCACTTGCAGAGGCAATAAAGTCATTGTTGCTTCACATTCATGCATTCTTTATTCATTCATCACACAAATAGGGAGATGACTACCAAGGTAGACCAGGAGGGGTGGTGGAGGAGGGAAGGAAAATGCCACACAGCACTTTAAAAGTTTACAACTTCAAAATTTATTGAATGCCAGCCTTCTGTTTTTTGGGCAATCCTCTGTGGTGGAGTGGCTGGTTGGACGGAGGCCCCCCCCACTGCATTCTTGGGCGTCTGGGTGTGGAGGCTATGGAACTTGGGGAGGAGGGCGGTTGGTTACACAGGGGCTGTAGTGGCAGTCTGTGCTCCAGGTGCCTTTGCTGCAGCTCAACCATACACTGGAGCATATTGGTTTGATCCTCCAGCAGCCTCAGCATTGAATCCTGCCTCCTCTCATCACGCTGCCACCACATTTGAGCTTCAGCCCTGTCTTCAGCCCGCCACTTACTCTCTTCAGCCCGCCACCTCTCCTCCCGGTCATTTTGTGCTTTCCTGCACTCTGACATTATTTGCCTCTACGCATTTGTCTATGCTCTGTCAGTGTGGGAGGACAGCATGAGCTCAGAGAACATTTCATCACATTTTTTTTTCTTTCTAATCTTCACTAGCCTCTGGGAAGGAGAAGATCCTGTGATCATTGAAACACATGCAGCTGGTGGAGAAAAATAAGGGACAGTGGTATTTAAAAAGACACATTTTATAAAACAGTGGCTACATTCTTTCAGAGTAAACCTTGCTGTTAACATTACATACATAGCACATGTGCTTTCGTTACAAGGTCGCATTTTGCCTCCCCCCACCGCGTGGCTACCCCCTCAACCCTCCCCCCTCCCTGTGGCTAACAGCGGGGAACATTTCTGTTCAGCCACAGACAAACAGCCCAGCAGGAACGGGCACCTCTGAGTGTCCCCTGAAGAAAAGCACCCTATTTCAACCAGGTGACCATGAATGATATCTCAGTCTCCTGAGGATAACACAGAGAGATAAAGAACGGATGTTGTTTAAACGCCAGCAAACATACACTGCAATGCTTTGTTGTACAATGATTCCCGAGTACGTGTTACTGGCCTGGAGTGGTAAAAGTGTCCTACCATGGAGGACGCAATAAGGCTGCCCTCCCCAGAAATCTTTTGCAAAGGCTTTGGGAGTACATCCAGGAGAGCTGCGAATGCCAGGGCAAATTAATCCTTTCACATGCTTGCTTTTAAACCATGTATAGTATTTTAAAAGGTACACTCACTGGAGGTCCCTTCTCTGCCTGCCGGGTCCAGGAGGCAGCCTTGGGTGGGTTTGGGGGGTACTGGCTCCAGGTCCAGGGTGAGAAACAGTTCCTGGCTGTCAGGAAAACCGGTTTCTCTGCTTGCTTGCTGTGAGGTATCTACAACCTCCTCCTCATCATCATCTTCTTCATTCCCAAAACCTGCTTCCGTGTTGCCTCCATCTCCATTGAAGCAGTCAAACAACACGGCTGGGGTAGTGGTCGCTGAACCCCCTAAAATGGCATGCAGCTCATCATAGAAGCGGCATGTTTGGGGCTCTGACCCGGAGCAGCCGTTCGCCTCTCTGGTTTTCTGGTAGGCTTGCCTCAGCTCCTTAAGTTTCACGGAGCACTGCTTCGGGTCCCTGTTATGGCCTCTGTCCTTCATGCCCTGGGAGATTTTCACAAAGGTTTTGGCATTTCGAAAACTGGAACGGAGTTCTGATAGCACGGATTCCTCTCCCCATACAGCGATCAGATTCCGTACCTCCCGTTCAGTCCATGCTGGAGCTCTTTTGCGATTCTGGGACTCCATCATGGTCACCTCTGCTGATGAGCTCTGCATGGTCACCTGCAGCTTGCCACGTTGGCCAAACAGGAAATGAGATTCAAAAGTTCGCGGTTCTTTTCCTGTCTACCTGGCCAGTGCATCTGAGTTGAGAGTGCTGTCCAGAGCGGTCACAATGGAGCACTCTGGGATAGCTCCCGGAGGCCAATACCGTCGAATTGTGTCCACAGTACCCCTAATTCGACCCGGCAAGACCGATTTAAGCGCTAATCCACTTGTCAGGGGTGGAGTAAGGAAATCGATTTTTAGAGCCCTTTAAGTCGAAATAAAGGGGGGAGGGATAGCTCAGTGGTTTGAGCTTTGGCCTGCTAAACCCAGGGTTGTGAGTTCAATCCTTGAGGGGGCCATTTAGGGATATGGGGCAAAAATTGGATATTGGTCCTGCTTTGAGCAGGGGGTTGGACTAGATGACCTCCTGAGGTCCCTTCCAACCCTGAGATTCTATGATTCTAAGGGCTTCATCGGGTGGACGGGTGCAGGTTCACATCGATTTAACGCTGCTAAATTCGACCTAAAGTCCTAGTGTAGACCAGGGCTTTGTGACTTTGGGCAAGTCCCATAATCTCTATGTACCTCTGTTCCTCATCTGTAGAATGGGAATAATAATATTTCCTGTCTCCCACTTCTTGTCTGCCATGTTGATGTAGACTGCAAGCTCTTCATGGTAAGGACGATCTCTTATGTGTCTAGAACAATGTGACCATGATCTTGGCTTTAAAGACTAGTGTAGTGCAAACAACAACATATGAGGTACAGGGTAAGGTTTCAAAAGGGCACAAGTGACTTAGGCACCTAAGCCTCACTGACTTTTGAGACATAGGCTCCTAAGTCACTTAGACACAAAAATGTTACCCATAAGCTTTTATATTGACTATCTAAAATCTACCACCCTGCCGTACTATTGAAAAATTTCCCAAAGCCAAACCTAGAAGTTTTGACAAGCTTTAATTAGGATTAAGCTACAGACTCTCACTTCATAATCACTGACAGGCCTTGTTATTTTGATTTTTGCTGAAGTGTAAGAACCCGTTCAGCAGCTGTTCATAAATAATTTGCAAAGACATTTCTGAGTCCTATCACACAAAGGCTTCTAATAATAATGAAACAACCATCAATAACAAAAAAGAGTTTGCAGTTGCACTTTACCAGAGCATCACTAGAACTACATATAACTGACAGAACACTTAACATTTTGCTATTGTTGCACTGTTTAATCATGTCCTTACAAACTACTTAGTCCTCAATACTTAATCATGCAGTAATTTTGCTGTGATTTTTAAGAAGAATCATTAGAGGGATTGTGTGGACACTTTTTTCTTTTTTTTGAGTAGTTGAATGGTAAAATGTATGTATGTAAAAATGTTAAAGTAGCACCTGAAACAGTGATAGTTAAATGAACTTTTCTGTTCCATATTGGTTTTTATATTGTGCTCATCACTGCAATAACTGAGCACCTCTTCTGCGTGTTGGGTGAACAAGGTAACATTTGGAATAATTACTATTTTCAGCAACACGCCAAGATTTTCAAGCTGTTGACCGGGCTAAATCCAGATGTTTGTAGTTTCTTTTGACATTGACAAAGCATCTGATTGAATTGAAATTGTTTTGGTCTTGTACAATATTATTATTGTCTAATGGGTCCATTAAGCTCAGGTCTGGCATCATTAAAAATCAATAGAGACAAGGTCAGGCCCTAAACAGATAACAAGTTTTCCAATTCCCCACAGGCCTCTTTCAGAAACATACATCAGAAACCTCTACTTATGCAGAAGAACCCATCTTCTGCACTGTCATGGTTTGCTGAACCCCTGGCTCAAACATTCAAAGACCATATTAAAAATGCATGGAAACAATAAAATACTGATAAAATGTATACCAATGTAGAGTCTGTAAGAGTCTTGGAAAGGAAGACTGGAGATCTGTGGGTAAATGGTGTGGAATATCCAATACTTCTAAAGGGGAAGAGGGAGCACAGTGGGTAGGTGCTGGAAAGAGGAGTATAAAACTCAAGGATTGTCTATGCACAAACTTCCAAAGTCCTGTTGGCTGGGCTTCTTGGTTGGATTACATGTCCTCAGCTGTGTATCCTCTGGCAGCATGGTGCAACAGGTAAGTTACATAACTGTGGTGCTTTATGGGAGATGTAGTCTGGCCAGGAAGCCTGACTCAGTGAGACACAAGGGGACTCGGCCCTCAAGATACAACTCCCGTCAGACACTTTGGGCAGATGCAGTCTGATGTTGAACTAACTCAAAATGAAATAGTTCAATTCAATTCAACAAACTGAAATGTTCCAATCTAGGAATGTTGAAATGTCTCATTTTATTCAAAAATGTCAAAACTTTTCTGAATTAAAATTTCAAACTATTCTGTGAAATTTTTTTGATATTTTAACTTTTTGTCCAAATCAGGAGAAAAATAAATGTCAAAGTCTGAGAATTTCCCAGGGGTTGAAAAATCCAATTTTTGCTCAGCTTTACGTTTAAACCAAAATCAGAGAGTGCCAATGCATCCTCTTACACTAGTTAAAAAAAAAAATCAAACTTCAGACTAACTCAGTGCAACTCTGCATGCAAACCAGCCTTCAGAATTTCTTCTTCTGCTGTTTCAGCACAGAAAATAATGCCAGAGTAAAAAGAAAAGGAGTACTTCTGGCACCTTAGAGACTAACCAATTTATTTGAGCATAAGCTTTCGTGAGCTACAGCTCACTTCATCGGATGCATACTGTGGAAAGTACAGAAGACGTTTTTATATACACAAACCATGAAAAAATGGGTGATTATCACTACAAAAGGTTTTCTCTCCCCCCACCCCACTCTCCTGCTGGTAATATCTTATGTAAAGTGATCACGCTCCTTACAATGTGTATGATAATCAAGGTGGGCCATTTCCAGCACAAATCCAGGTTTTCTCCCCCCCAACACCCCCCCCAAAACCACTCTCCTGTTGGTAATAGCTTATCTAAAGTGATGCAATTAACTTAGGCTTGAATAGAAACTGGGAGTGGCTAAGTCATTATGCAGCGTAACCTATTTCCCCTTGTTTTTCCTCCCCCCCCCCCCCCAGACGTTCTTGTTAAACCCTGGATTTGTGCTGGAAATGGCCCACCTTGATTATCATACACATTGTAAAGAGAGTCATCACTTTAGATAAGCTATTACCAACAGGAGAGTGGTTTTTTTGGGGGGGGGTGTTGGGGGGGGAGAAAACCTGGATTTGTGCCCACAGTAGGACATGATTCGGAGACCAGTCTAAGCTGTATTTGTGGGCCAGGATAAATATGTTCGGCAATGATCCAGAAACCATTGTCAATATCTGCTCATAGGTACAGATCCTGATTCCATCTCATTTAATGCTGCTTTGACATGGGTTCTCCCCATCCTGTGGCTACATAGGCAGGAAGGAGAGGAACAGGAGGGAAGCCTAGGAGAGCTTCTGTAACCATAGCCACCTCCCTCCCATTCCCACCCTCCCAAGCAGGTTTGGCACGGAGCACAGATCAGCTAAACCCAAGGATCTGGCACTTAGTGTAGACAAGGCCAGAATCCATAGTTAGAAGATGTTGGCATCAGGCATTGTTTTCCTCAAATTTCCCGCTGGCACAGCTGTGCAATTCCACCGGTGAGACCACCAGTGCGTCTTAATACAGAAAGGGTTCACCGCTGATTTAAGCTCTTTGTTGTCTAACAGTGCTTAGAGTAGATCTACAAGACATGGTCCTCAAAACTCTGCCCACCACCAGTACCTTGTGTACACTAGTGGTCCCTCTATTGCGATCACACATGGAATTGCACTGCCGGCAGCGGAGGTGGGGATTTTTAGCAAGAATTTCCTAGCCTGGGGAAGGCTCTCTTCACACATAATGACTAGAAACTTATAGGGTCTCCCTGAGTTCATTGGAGTTGGACTGGTGCAATGCAAAAGAGAATCAGGACAAACTAAAAGAAATAAATTAAAAATCTTAGGATTCTTGAGCACAACAATGTATCAAATTTGCCTAGTATGTAGCTGCACAATCACATTATACTTAGGAACCTGCTTATATTTACTATAAACATCTGAAAATGAAGCTTGGCAATTAACTCCCAAAAACATTTACAAAATTGTTTGCTTATAGCCAGTTCCGCAGTCCCTACATTTTCATCATGCAGCTAAAATAATATGTAGCACAAAAGGAAATTGTAGGCTGCAGAGTGTCTCTTCAGCTAGCTCACTGGTGAGCTTCCACTGTGATTTTTTCCAGAGTTGAAGACAATTGTGGGTTCACTGCTGAGGTTACAAATACGTTCAACTGCTGCAGAGTGGATGCATAAGATAGAATCAAAGGCTTGAAAGCAGTGTCTTAATCATGAAGCTCTCCCCCCTGGTCTATTAAACAAATAACAGTCAGATCCAGTAGGCAGTTTGAAAGCATGCTCTATAATTCTGTTTAAGACAGTATGGAAGAGGAATAAATAGGAGTTTATAACTGGAAAGAGTCTGCTGTAGTTTAATTGGGCTGGGCCAATAAATTTTAGGTGCATTCCAGAATCTTTGAAAATCCTAAATCTTACTGACATGCAGCAAAGGAGTGCAGCAGAAAGACAGATGCACAAACTGGCTATTAAGATGTACTTTGCATAGAAATGTAAATTCTCAGGACCAAATTCTCTGTTGCTGAAAATCCACGCATCTTCACTGAAGTCATTGGTGTTCCTCAGCTAGTTTAAATTGGTGTCTCTGGCCCAAAACATGGCATTCCGCTATTCATTAACTTTGCCCCACTGTGCCTCTTCCCCCACCCCAGCCCTTCCCAGTTCATTGGGCGCACATCTGCTTTCATCTATACTGTTCATTCCCAAGTTCCAAAATAACAGTTTTAGAATTGTGTAGAGTTGGCCAGAAACTGAAATTCCTGTTCTGTGGGAAATTGTGAAATTATAAAAATAATGTCCTAAAATGGAACAACACAAAACCATTTCCTGAGGAACGGGGATGCCAAAATTTTGTTTTGCGAAAGTTGAAACATTTGGTTTCAACCATTGTAAAGTATTCCCAAGGCTCCCTGGGCTGCCCAGAACCCTGTCAGCCCACCAAGTGGAGAGCCGCAAAGCTCAGAGGCAGTCTGCAGGTTAGGGTGCCCCAAAGCTGGGAATCCTGGAAGTCCAGGTGCCAGAGCAGCCTATCTGGTGGGCTGCCCCAGAGCCAGCAGTATGGAAGCTATGGAGAGTGCGGACAGCTGGGAGCATGGGCTCCCTAGCAGCCCCCCAGGAAGGCTGCTGAGGAGCTGGGTGGGAAAGCTATCAGGAAACCAGGCCTGGAAACATGTCTGCCTAGTTTCCATCAGAATTTCATCAAAATCATCACATTCCCGCATTTTGGTTTTGACAAATTGGCCCGTTGCATTGGATAATTGTTCCATCCAGCTCTAATCTTGTGGCTAAAGCCCTAGGAGAAATAGTTGTCAGAATAGAAACTATTCTAGACCTTTGGCATGATAACTATTATAGAATTTGGGGTGACAACAGATGGCAGCTCCCCTACCTAACAGATATGGTTAAACTCAGTTCATTAGGGTTTGTAAAGCACTTTGAGATCCTGGGACAGAAGGTGTGAAATATATCAAATTATATAAATTACAGGCATCCTTTGCAAGGACTACAAATAAGTTACTGCACTGTACTGAGATAAGCATACAGACCTCATTTAATAGGTCTTTCTGTCCCTAATTGTCCTTTCCCCACAGCTGCTAAAATTCAGTATTTTCCTCTGGTCTCTGCTCACTAAGGGGATGCAGATTCCTTGACTAAAAGCCAGGCTGCTCCTCAGTGGTGTTTTATTCAGGTGGGGTCTGACCAGGTTTGGGCCCTTTTGTTTCATTCTTTCAATTGGCTAGAATTTGCTTTAGAATGTGGCCTGTAAAGGGACAATTTCACTTCCAAAGAACGTTTTGGCTATCCAAGGAATTCGCTGGATTTCAAAGGGGACACATTCACTCCTGTCACAAGCAAATATAGCTCTGTGGGCTCAATCCTCGGGGGAATTGAGTTTACGCTCAGCACAGCTGAGGAAAACAGGCTGAGCCAAGGACCCGCATTTCCATTCTTCTAATTCAGGGCCAGCCAGGCACTGAAGTGGCACCACCTCATTGAAAGCAGCCCAAGTTCTTGCTGCAAAGGCAATAAGGACCGGCTGAGCCAACCAAGGACCAGGCCCTGAATACACCATCAAAGGAGCCGAGGCGTGGAGTAGGGAGATATGAAATGGTTGCACCAGATATGTGTCATCTGACAATTCCTCTGTGTCAGGGGAATAGCTGGTTGTCCCTTTAGGCCAACTTACTTGTTGCTTTGCATTGCTTAGTCAATACAAGGTGGCTGGAGCCAGGGTCAAGTAATTAATCCACTGAGCTCTATGAAAACGCACTGACTTATGCCAGTGATGGTGCACTGATTTTAGTAGTAGAGCTGAATGGACAATTGATTTTTTTGTTCAGAGGCTGAACCGAAAAATCAAAATCATTTCGGAGCAAACAGAATATTTCATCTGATCCAAAACATAACAAAAAATTAATTTCATGTTGTTTAGTTAGAGTGCTTTTTACCTTTTTAAAAAAAATCTAGCTAAATTTCTAAAGGAAACATTCTTTTGACAGGAAAAGTCAAAACATTTAGTTTTTAAAATGATAAAATGAAACTTTTTGACTTAAAAAGTCCTCATTTTTTTGGGCTGAAACTATTTGCCGAATTCAACTCAGATTCACAAATTGTTTCAATTGACACCAAGCTGCATTTTTTAAGAGAATAAACTATTTGTCCAAAAAGTCACTCAGTTTTATTTAATAGGGATGCACACAGAAACACACACATGTACACACAAGCACTTACACCAGAAGTGAATTTATCCCCAAAGAGCAGGATGATTTCATGGCCCCTTGTAACTTATTTTACAGAGTTGGGAACCCGGAGAGCTTTCATGTTCTATAGTTTTATTAAAAGATGAAGATTTCCATCTCATTTCTCATCTTCATTTACAGTAAGCCAGATCTCCTCACCCCTTCCATTCTCACAGGGTTATTCACTGCCTGCCTGAAATATAAACTCATCTAATAGCTGAGAAATTACTAACCCTGTGGTCCTACAAAGTTGCTGATTCTTTAGAAAATTTACCGCCAAGTAATTTTCCTTCGTGCGGGCTCTTAATCTGATCTTCTACTTGAAGTGTTATGGAAAATACAGAACTTCTCATTATAAATATAGCAATTAATTGTAATTAATTCACTCAAAGATAAATCTTTGCTTTAATCATTTTAGACAATGACTAGGGGGAAGAAGACTCTGACCTGACTTTTGCATATATGGCAGTGATTGGCTAAAGGAGATGTGGAGAAACTCTGCCTCTCTGGATGCTGTATAAGTAGGTAGGTAGATATATAGGATTACAGATAGATAGTCTTATAGTTAAGGGACTGGCTTGGGACTCAGGAGACCTGGATTCAATTCCTGATTGCTACAGACTTCCCTTGTGACTGTGGGCAAGTTGCTTAATATCTGCATGCCTCAGTTCCTCCTCTGTGAAATGGAGATATCAATTCTTCCTACCCTTTTTTTTAAATGGTCTCTTGTAAATTTTTCAAGGTAAGGATTATCCTTTACTGTGTGTCCCTACAGATCCTAGCACAATGGGGCCTCAACTCTGTTTGGTGCCACCCAAATACAAATATAGAACAATAATAATAATATCCCATAGACAGTCATCTAATCACAGATGCTCTGGAATAGGTTGGTGCAAAACTCTCTTTCTTGGAAATACTGACAAAGGATTTTGCCCCACCGAAGATTAAAAAAAAACACTATTGCCCAACACTCAGATATACAGATTTTCTGGGGCTACTATGCCGTGCTATAAGGACAGTCTCCTGGATACCAATAGAATTCTCCAGGTGCACCTGCTCCAAGCCCACTTGGGCCTCCAGACAACATCTACAATCCTACTTTTCTGCTGCAGTTAAGAGCACACTAAGATCAGAAATTTTACCACAAGAGCCATGCCGCCACTAAGTTTTGGTCTGGGATGAGGTAACTTTGCAACTGTATGATCAGGATGCAGATCACTAGCCACATTGCTTTCCAGCAGTTGTGTCCATAATATAGCAGTGGTGCTCACTATCATTACAGATGGACCTGAGTTGCAACATTCAATTCCCACAGAGTTGACGGAAGGGTGGAGTGGGGAGGTTTCAGAACTAAGGTTTTGGTTGACCCTATTCTGAAGAAATGGGCCACTTATTTTGAGTCTTTCTCCTTCCTCCAAAACTTATGGGGAGTTGAGATTTAGAGTCTTGGCTTAGACTCATTTTTAATATTACTTTGCCCTCCTATTGAGTCTTCCATTCAATAACCTCAGTGAATTAATGCAACCTCCAGCATCCCCTTTGATGGTTACATAGAGCTGAATTCATCCATCCATGCAGCAGCCACTTCTGAAGTAGGATACAGCATCAGGGCCCAGCAACAGCGGACAACAGGTTTAGGATGGGACATGAAGGAGAATTCCACATCCATTGAAACTGCAGGAGGAATTTACGTACACATAACGTAATTACCTAATCTGGAATTTGGCCAGGACACCAGGGCTATGAAAAGAGATATGGAATCTTTAATGACCAGAAATAGTCAGCACTAGAGCTGGTCAGAAAAACTTCAGTAGAGCCATATCCTGTCATAACATGCAGTTTAATAGAAATCTAAATGCTTTGTGAAATCCGGTAGATTTTGCCAGATTTTCTTTTTGGAAAAAACTCAGAGTAAAAAAAGTTCTGAAGATGTCAAAACATCTTGTTTCGACATTTTCAGAATGAAACATTTCTATCTGAAACAACTATGTTTTGATTTTTAAAAATGCATATGACATTTTATACTATAATACAGCACAATTTAAAAAGCCAAAATCTAAACAAAATGTTTGGATTTTGTCAACGTTTCCATTGTGGAGAATTTCAATATTTTGGGGGTTTGTTCCAATTCAGATCAATGCCAGATTTTGGAATCTCAAAATCCTCTGCAGTACTTCTGGCCTCTGCAGAAGCTCTAATCATGACTGTAGTTTTATTCTTGTGTAAAAGATGGCACATCCAGAAGAACAGTGTTCCCTTGTCCATTGCTAGGGACACTCAGTGAACACTGACTCAAGAGAGAAGAGTATCACCTACTGAATCACCAATCCCATTTCTGCAGCACCCATGTGTTTCTTCAGTCTCCCATCCAAGCATTGATCATGCTTACTTAACGTGCTGGATCTGATAGCATGCTCTCTCTAGATAAAGGAGGATTAGCATTAAAAACTAAATCATCATGCATTCAAGGCCAAACATGCTTTGGATGTGATAGACTGTAGGATTTTTGCCCATGATCCATTTGCAGAACTCCCAGTTCACAGATCAAAGACTGCACATAGCCCTTTATTTGTGAAATATCAGAAGAATGTAAATAAGGAGAATATTGAAGACAGGGGTGGGGAAAAGAAAGACATGAATGGTTCTGAGTCTTGAAGACAGGGTAATTATTCTATTCAATTATGCATTCAATCCCATCTGACTGTAATTAACAATGTGTTCTTTTTGGATAAATATACAGCCCAGCACAAAACTTCCACTGTGTTTTTTTCTTAATTATCCATCATCCTACCAAATGCAATTAATAACTCCCCACTAAAATGTAGCAAATGGGTTAATGAATATTTGACGCTAATGAACATTGTTACTAAAATTGTTAACTTGAGGCAACGAAAAACTCTTTTCAGAATTTTCTCAGAAGTGCTGAACACCAATATTGAATACAGTGTATAATCCTAACAGCTACATTCTCAAATCTTAATGCGGGGTTTGGCTGTATGGACATCAGAGCAAACCATGCAACTAAAAGGCTAGGACAATACTTTGAAAATTAGTGGTTACAGGAAGGGGTGGGCCAAAGCACTCCATAGAGGTGTTTTTATTGATGGAGCACTGGATTTTCAATGAAGCAAAAATTTATGTGGTAAATATTTGCTTCCTTAAATAGTTTATTTTTTTTGTGGGAAAAGTGAAAATCTCCATCTAAAAGGCAGTTTTCAGTCATTTTTTGCCTGTTTTTGGCAGTGTTAGGCCTAAATATTTTTAGATGCCAAAAACTGAGCTGGTTTTCAGGGGGAGGGAAATATTTTCCAAGCTGCTCTAGGCACAGGCTGTCTTCTTTAAAGCTTCCTATTCAATCAACTTAAAAGTGCAGATTGCACTTGTGAAGGTCTTGGGCTCGGGCCTTTTCTTAATATTTCCCATTGTTTCTCCTTCTGGGTGGTAACAAAGGTGAGATCTCTAGTGCACAAAGCAAATCTTTTATTTTAATCAACATGGGCAACATTTTCAAAAGTGCCTAAATCCCATTTTGAAAAGTGTCTAGTGTCTAAGACACCTAGGCTCCCAAGTCCCATTGACTTTCAATGAGACCTAGGCTCTCAAGTGTCAAAGACACTTCTGAAAATGGGACATAGGGTCCGAAGTCATTGAGGTACTTTTGAAAATTTTACCCCATGTCTTGTAAACCTGCTGTGAACAGGGTTAAAAAAACCATGGGGGTTGAAATGCCAGTGTCCAGTCTACACTAGTACTCTGAACATTGCTCTCACCAGTGGAGTTGCATGAGTGGGAAATTTTAAGTGTGTAGACATGGCCTGGGAGACTGTGGTTCTGTTTAAACTTAGGACCTGTGGGCAGTGGCACAGAAAGCTTACCCCCACACTGATCAACCAATATAGTATTGTCCTATTCTTCAGTGGCCACTTAGAGTGAATGGAGTATATAAATCTCCATAACTACCCAGCCCTTAACGTTTCTGCCAACAGAGGGTGACCATTATGATGCCAGTTGTGATGAACAGCTCTCCAGTAGGAACTGGACTGAGGCCATCAATTCATTTCACAACACTCAGGTTACTGGGACCATCTTAATTCAAGGGACTAAGTTCCTATCCCAATATGCAGTGGTCTCAGTATCAGATTTGGGATGAATTCTCTGGGGACGTTTATTTTGCCAAAGTCCTGGTCAGGATCTAGAGGAAATATCCCCAAGTCACCATTAAAAAACATCAATAGTGTGTTTCACCTGCCATATATTGAGAAGACACAGGCAAGTAAATCATGCTATTTCCAAGGCATTCATTTGAATTGTACACGAAGGTACAGGGCAAGCTTTCTGCTGCATGAGCAGCCTCCATAAGAATACTGTTCTATGAATCACTGTATTTCCCTACAGCACCTCAGTGAGCTACGGCAAAATACAGGCAAATGTTTCAATAGTAAATGAACTCAGGCTACATGATTCCCCCGTTCTTACAACATCCGCACCAATTTCTGAAACATGCAAAGATCCAAGTGGACATAGTACAGCCCAACGAGGAAACTGGCAGCATGGAGCAAATATACCTGTTTTTATGGCATACCTGAGATTGAATTTATAGTGTTATGGACTATTTTTGTTTTGGCTGGTTTTTCAGGGGGTGGGCAGGGAGGTGTAAAAGAGGGTGAATGTGGATTTGCACTTCCTGAAAGTTGAGAATAAATGACTTTCTAGAAGTGCAAACCCACATTCACCTTCTTTTACACCTCCCTGCCCACCCCCTGAAGGACCAGCCAAAACAAAAATTGTCCATAACACTATAAATTCAATCTCAGGTATGCCATAAAAACAGGTATATTTGCTCCATGCTGCCAGTTTCCTCGTTGGGCTAGCTTAGCTGCATTCACACTGATATTAAACAAAATTAACCCATACTTCCATAGTCTTGGCAGTTGCTGAGAACAGTGAAGATGTCGCTAACCTTACAGACAGACACAATGAATAAGAGCCTCCCTGAATGCTACACTTATTTGTCTTTGGGTTGCATGAAAATCAATTGATCCAAAATCCTTTACAAGCACCTTGCTACTAAGCACCTGTGTGATCAATATCTCTGTAGACACTTGTCAGGCAAAATGACAGGGAATTTTCTGCCCCTGCAAAGATTTTAAAATCCATTCTTTGTACAGTTTCAGCCACATATTTAGAGAATAGATAAGAAAGCATATGCCTAACACTTCACATTTGATGAACATTATTTAGAGAAATGCAAGTTTTGCTCTTCCTCTCTGCGTTTATTTCTAGATGAGGTTTTCACCACCCAGTCTTCTCATCTGAAAAGGAAAAGAAACCAGATTTAAAAATCATGAAAGGATACTCACATGCAGTGGCTTCAGCTTGTCTTTCCCTCTTGCCAGTCTACTCAGAGGTTTTTCCTTCTGGTACTCTTTGGGCTTCAGCTGAAACAAACCTTCTTCGACAGAAATGCTTTTCCTCCAGGCTGCTTTGTCTGAGATTCCCAGATGAACGCAGACTCTTATGCCATTATTGGAGTTCTGTTGCTCCCCTAAAGCAGGCAAAGCTTTGGGTCTGTCATCTTCCACTTGCTGAGCTTGTGCTGGAAGAAACAACACACAAGAAACTGACAACTGATACCATCTGAATACCCAGGGGACAGCAACCTGAGATGAAGAGGTAACACATTAGATTGCTGCAGGATGGCACAGTGTATCATCTGTCTCCCATTGGCATTCTGAACCATGGAAAGTCTACAAAGTATTATTTATGAACTTGTAAGTGTGTGAGTAAATCCAGGTAAAACTATGATGGTTTTATACAGTCAGTAGCAATACACTTGCATTAAAACCTAAATTTTTTTAAATACACTAAATATCTTAATGACACAACCCTCCCTTCCTTTGCTAGTAACCACAGAAAATGCTAAGGTAACCTTGATAGCTGAAGTGTCCTGCTTGAAAAGCTTAATTACAGCCCCTATATTAGCTCTATAGACTGTCTTGAAGCTAGTTGTATGGAGTTAACAATGTTACATAGCCACTGAGCCTATTTAGGGTCTTAACAAACGTCAAGTATCATTTAGAAAATAAAATTCTAAGTCAGCATGTAAAAATTAAGGGACGGATCCTTAGCTGCCATCAGTTGGTATAGCTCCATGACTTCAACAGAGCTACACAATTTGCACCAACTCAGGATCTGGCCCTAATACTTCTTTACTCATTACTGAATTGCAACCACGTCTGGGGTGAAACAAATGTACTGTTTAACAGCACACAGGAAAGCCAGCCAGCAAGTTCAGGAAATGAAAAGTATTTTGTTCCATTTGGAAATACAAGGGGACTTAAAATGGGCAGAATTTAATGTTGCTATTTTGGACTATGCCCCAAGAGCCCAACGCCAACAGAAAAAAAATGAATTTTTTCCCCATGCACAAATTGTTTTGAACAAAAACAGTTGTCTTTTTATCAAAAAGGTGGAAATAGGGACATTTTGTCTATGTGCCAGAGGAACAGCCGTGTTAGTCTGTATTCGCAAAAAGAAAAGGAGTACTTGTGGCACCTTAGAGACTAACCAATTTATTTGAGCATGAGCTTTCGTGAGCTACAGCTCACTTCATCAGATGTTTACCGTGGAAACTGCAGCAGACTTTATATACACACAGAAATCATGAAACAATACCTCCTCCCACCCCACTGTCCTGCTGGTAATAGCTTATCTAAAGTGATCAACAGGTGGGCCATTTCCAGCACAAATCCAGGTTTTCTCACCCTCCACCCCCCCCACACAAATTCACTCTCCTGCTGGTGCTAGCCCATCCAAAGTGACAACTCTTTACATAATCAAGTCGGGCTATTTCCTGCATAGATCAAGGTTTTCTCACATCCCCCCCACCCCCATACACACACAAACTCACTCTTCTGCTGGTAATAGCTCATCTAAACTGACCATTCTCCAGGTTTAAATCCAAGTTAAACCAGAACATCGGGTGTGGGGGGGGTAGGAAAAAACAAGAGGAAACAGGCTACCTTGCATAATGACTTAGCCACTCCCAGTCTCTATTTAAGCCTAAATTAATAGTATCCAATTTGCAAATGAATTCCAATTCAGCAGTTTCTCGCTGGAGTCTGGATTTGAAGTTTTTTTGTTTTAAGATAGCGACCTTCATGTCAGTGATTGCGTGACCAGAGAGATTGAAGTGTTCTCCGACTGGTTTATGAATGTTATAATTCTTGACATCTGATTTGTGTCCATTTATTCTTTTACGTAGAGACTGTCCAGTTTGACCAATGTACATGGCAGAGGGGCATTGCTGGCACATGATGGCATATATCACATTGGTGGATGTGCAGGTGAACGAGCCTCTGATAGTGTGGCTGATGTTATTAGGCCCTGTGATGGTGTCCCCTGAATAGATATGTGGGCACAATTGGCAACGGGCTTTGTTGCAAGGATAAGTTCCTGGGTTAGTGGTTCTGTTGTGTGGTATGTGGTTGTTGGTGAGTATTTGCTTCAGGTTGCGGGGCTGTCTGTAGGCAAGGACTGGCCTGTCTCCCAAGACTTGTGAGAGTGTTGGGTCATCCTTTAGGATGGGTTGTAGATCCTTAATAATGCGTTGGAGGGGTTTTAGTTGGGGGCTGAAGGTGACGGCTAGTGGCGTTCTGTTATTTTCTTTGTTAGGCCTGTCCTGTAGTAGGTAACTTCTGGGAACTCTTCTGGCTCTATCAATCTGTTTCTTTACTTCTGCAGGTGGGTATTGTAGTTGTAAGAAAGCTTGACAGAGATCTTGTAGGTGTTTGTCTCTGTCTGAGGGGTTGGAGCAAATGCGGTTGTATCGCAGAGCTTGGCTGTAGACGATGGATCGTGTGGTGTGGTCAGGGTGAAAGCTGGAGGCATGCAGGTAGGAATAGCGGTCAGTAGGTTTCCGGTATAGGGTGGTGTTTATGTGGCCATTGTTTATTAGCACTGTAGTGTCCAGGAAGTGGATCTCTTGTGTGGACTGGACCAGGCTGAGGTTGGTGGTGGGATGGAAATTGTTGAAATCATGGTGGAATTCCTCAAGGGCTTCTTTTCCATGGGTCCAGATGATGAAGATGTCATCAATATAGCGCAAGTAGAGTAGGGGCTTTAGGGGACGAGAGCTGAGGAAGCGTTGTTCTAAATCAGCCATAAAAATGTTGGCATACTGTGGGGCCATGCGGGTACCCATAGCAGTGCCGCTGATCTGAAGGTATACATTGTCCCCAAATGTGAAATAGTTATGGGTAAGGACAAAGTCACAAAGTTCAGCCACCAGGTTAGCCGTGACATTATCGGGGATAGTGTTCTTGACGGCTTGTAGTCCATCTTTGTGTGGAATGTTGGTGTAGAGGGCTTCTACATCCATAGTAGCCAGGATGGTGTTATCAGGAAGATCACCGATGGATTGAAGTTTCCTCAGGAAGTCAGTGGTGTCTCGAAGGTAGCTGGGAGTGCTGGTAGCGTAGGGCCTGAGGAGGGAGTCTACATAGCCAGACAATCCTGCTGTCAGGGTGCCAATGCCTGAGATGATGGGGCGCCCAGGATTTCCAGGTTTATGGATCTTGGGTAGTAGATAGAATATCCCAGGTCGGGGTTCCAGGGGTGTGTCTGTGCGGATTTGATCTTGTGCTTTTTCAGGAAGTTTCTTGAGCAAATGCTGTAGTTGCTTTTGGTAACTCTCAGTGGGATCATAGGGTAATGGCTTGTAGAAACTCGTGTTGGAGAGCTGCCGAGCAGCCTCTTGTTCATATTCCGACCTATTCATGATGACAACAGCACCTCCTTTGTCAGCCTTTTTGATTATGATGTCAGAGTTGTTTCTGAGGCTGTGGATGGCATTGCGTTCCGCATGGCTGAGGTTATGGGGCAAGTGATGCTGCTTTTCCACAATTTCAGCCCGTGCACGTCGGCGGAAGCACTCTATGTAGAAGTCCAGTCTGCTGTTTCGACCTTCAGGAGGAGTCCATCTAGAATCCCTCTTTCTGTAGTGTTGGCAGGGAGACCTCTGTGGATTAGTATGTTGTTCAGAGGTATTTTGGAAATATTCCTTGAGACGGAGACGTCGAAAATAGGATTCTAGGTCACCACAGAACTGTATCATGTTCGTGGGGGTGGAGGGGCAGAAGGAGAGGCCCCGAGATAGAACAGCTGCTTCTGCTGGGCTGAGAGTATAGTTGGATAGGTTAACAATATTGCTAGGTGGGGTGAGGGAACCATTGCTGTGGCCCCTTGTAGCATGTAGTAGTTTAGAAAGTTTAGTGTCTTTTTTCTTTTGTAGAGAAGCAAAGTGTGCGTTGTAAATGGCTTGTCTAGTTTTAGTAAAATCCAGCCACGAGGAAGTTTGTGTGGAAGGTTGGTTCTTTATGAGAGTATCCATTTTTGAGAGCTCATTCTTAATCTTTCCCTGTTTGCTGTAGAGGATCTTGATCAGGTGATTCCGCAGTTTCTTTGAGAGCGTGAGGCACAAGCTGTCAGCATAGTCTGTGTGGTATGTAGATTGTAATGGATTTTTGACCTTCAGTCCTTTTGGTACGATGTCCATCTGTTTGCATTTGGAAAGGAAGATGATGTCTGTCTGTATCTGTACAAGTTTCTTCATGCAGTTGATAGATTTCCACTCCATACGGCTAAATGCAGTGCCTTGCATAATGACAGGTTTCAGAGGAACAGCCGTGTTAGTCTGTATTCGCAAAAAGAAAAGGAGTACTTGTGGCACCTTAGAGACTAACCAATTTATTTGAGCATGAGCTTTCGTGAGCTACAGCTCACTTCATCAGATGTTTACCGTGGAAACTGCAGCAGACTTTATATACACACAGAAATCATGAAACAATACCTCCTCCCACCCCACTGTCCTGCTGGTAATAGCTTATCTAAAGTGATCAACAGGTGGGCCATTTCCAGCACAAATCCAGGTTTTCTCACCCTCCACCCCCCCCACACAAATTCACTCTCCTGCTGGTGCTAGCCCATCCAAAGTGACAACTCTTTACATAATCAAGTCGGGCTATTTCCTGCATAGATCAAGGTTTTCTCACATCCCCCCCACCCCCATACACACACAAACTCACTCTTCTGCTGGTAATAGCTCATCTAAACTGACCATTCTCCAGGTTTAAATCCAAGTTAAACCAGAACATCGGGTGTGGGGGGGGTAGGAAAAAACAAGAGGAAACAGGCTACCTTGCATAATGACTTAGCCACTCCCAGTCTCTATTTAAGCCTAAATTAATAGTATCCAATTTGCAAATGAATTCCAATTCAGCAGTTTCTCGCTGGAGTCTGGATTTGAAGTTTTTTTGTTTTAAGATAGCGACCTTCATGTCAGTGATTGCGTGACCAGAGAGATTGAAGTGTTCTCCGACTGGTTTATGAATGTTATAATTCTTGACATCTGATTTGTGTCCATTTATTCTTTTACGTAGAGACTGTCCAGTTTGACCAATGTACATGGCAGAGGGGCATTGCTGGCACATGATGGCATATATCACATTGGTGGATGTGCAGGTGAACGAGCCTCTGATAGTGTGGCTGATGTTATTAGGCCCTGTGATGGTGTCCCCTGAATAGATATGTGGGCACAATTGGCAACGGGCTTTGTTGCAAGGATAAGTTCCTGGGTTAGTGGTTCTGTTGTGTGGTATGTGGTTGTTGGTGAGTATTTGCTTCAGGTTGCGGGGCTGTCTGTAGGCAAGGACTGGCCTGTCTCCCAAGACTTGTGAGAGTGTTGGGTCATCCTTTAGGATGGGTTGTAGATCCTTAATAATGCGTTGGAGGGGTTTTAGTTGGGGGCTGAAGGTGACGGCTAGTGGCGTTCTGTTATTTTCTTTGTTAGGCCTGTCCTGTAGTAGGTAACTTCTGGGAACTCTTCTGGCTCTATCAATCTGTTTCTTTACTTCTGCAGGTGGGTATTGTAGTTGTAAGAAAGCTTGACAGAGATCTTGTAGGTGTTTGTCTCTGTCTGAGGGGTTGGAGCAAATGCGGTTGTATCGCAGAGCTTGGCTGTAGACGATGGATCGTGTGGTGTGGTCAGGGTGAAAGCTGGAGGCATGCAGGTAGGAATAGCGGTCAGTAGGTTTCCGGTATAGGGTGGTGTTTATGTGGCCATTGTTTATTAGCACTGTAGTGTCCAGGAAGTGGATCTCTTGTGTGGACTGGACCAGGCTGAGGTTGGTGGTGGGATGGAAATTGTTGAAATCATGGTGGAATTCCTCAAGGGCTTCTTTTCCATGGGTCCAGATGATGAAGATGTCATCAATATAGCGCAAGTAGAGTAGGGGCTTTAGGGGACGAGAGCTGAGGAAGCGTTGTTCTAAATCAGCCATAAAAATGTTGGCATACTGTGGGGCCATGCGGGTACCCATAGCAGTGCCGCTGATCTGAAGGTATACATTGTCCCCAAATGTGACCGCTATTCCTACCTGCATGCCTCCAGCTTTCACCCTGACCACACCACACGATCCATCGTCTACAGCCAAGCTCTGCGATACAACCGCATTTGCTCCAACCCCTCAGACAGAGACAAACACCTACAAGATCTCTGTCAAGCTTTCTTACAACTACAATACCCACCTGCAGAAGTAAAGAAACAGATTGATAGAGCCAGAAGAGTTCCCAGAAGTTACCTACTACAGGACAGGCCTAACAAAGAAAATAACAGAACGCCACTAGCCGTCACCTTCAGCCCCCAACTAAAACCCCTCCAACGCATTATTAAGGATCTACAACCCATCCTAAAGGATGACCCAACACTCTCACAAGTCTTGGGAGACAGGCCAGTCCTTGCCTACAGACAGCCCCGCAACCTGAAGCAAATACTCACCAACAACCACATACCACACAACAGAACCACTAACCCAGGAACTTATCCTTGCAACAAAGCCCGTTGCCAATTGTGCCCACATATCTATTCAGGGGACACCATCACAGGGCCTAATAACATCAGCCACACTATCAGAGGCTCGTTCACCTGCACATCCACCAATGTGATATATGCCATCATGTGCCAGCAATGCCCCTCTGCCATGTACATTGGTCAAACTGGACAGTCTCTACGTAAAAGAATAAATGGACACAAATCAGATGTCAAGAATTATAACATTCATAAACCAGTCGGAGAACACTTCAATCTCTCTGGTCACGCAATCACTGACATGAAGGTCGCTATCTTAAAACAAAAAAACTTCAAATCCAGACTCCAGCGAGAAACTGCTGAATTGGAATTCATTTGCAAATTGGATACTATTAATTTAGGCTTAAATAGAGACTGGGAGTGGCTAAGTCATTATGCAAGGTAGCCTGTTTCCTCTTGTTTTTTCCTACCCCCCCCACACCCGATGTTCTGGTTTAACTTGGATTTAAACCTGGAGAATGGTCAGTTTAGATGAGCTATTACCAGCAGAAGAGTGAGTTTGTGTGTGTATGGGGGTGGGGGGGATGTGAGAAAACCTTGATCTATGCAGGAAATAGCCCGACTTGATTATGTAAAGAGTTGTCACTTTGGATGGGCTAGCACCAGCAGGAGAGTGAATTTGTGTGGGGGGGGTGGAGGGTGAGAAAACCTGGATTTGTGCTGGAAATGGCCCACCTGTTGATCACTTTAGATAAGCTATTACCAGCAGGACAGTGGGGTGGGAGGAGGTATTGTTTCATGATTTCTGTGTGTATATAAAGTCTGCTGCAGTTTCCACGGTAAACATCTGATGAAGTGAGCTGTAGCTCACGAAAGCTCATGCTCAAATAAATTGGTTAGTCTCTAAGGTGCCACAAGTACTCCTTTTCTTTTTGTCTATGTGCAGCATTTGAAAATGTTCAGTTTGAGGGTTTTCAAAGAAACCCCCCCAATTTTTTTTCAAATGGAAACCAAAAGTGTTTTGGGTATTTTTGGAAATTTTCCCTGGGGAAAAAAAAATAAATTTCTCTGCCAGCTCTAGCCAGTCAGGACTTTTGTTTTGCCCCATATCCAAAAGACATTTCTTCTCATTCTAAAGTGCCCCTTAACACCAGGCACTGGTTCAACACTGATTAAATGGGAAGAATGCTCCCTATTCTTCTGCCTGCAGCATCTGGGTACTGCCAAGACATCTCCCATGTAAACACTGACCTATCTTGAGCCTGCTTAGCTTGAGAGAGCTGACGAGAATAAAATCTGAGCTACCATCTCCACAGTTGGAAATAGGAATATTGTGAAAATCTGTCATGCATGGAATTGAACATTATGATTTCATGGGGCATTATTTGTGAAGTTGATGGTACATGTAACAGTGATGCCATCATTTGAATTTACACAACTCTTTCTACAACATTTTCAAAAGATGAATAACATTCTTACGAACCTGTGCAAGCTGCGAGCTGCAAAATAAAGAGAACTACGACCGAAACAAAGGGAACATATCATTCTGATCCAAGCTAAACCATGATTTTTCTGCAGAAGGATCTCATATCTGAACAACAGATTTCACTAACAGGAGGTTCAGTAACCAGGAGCATGGTCTTCAGAGATCTGATGCTTCAAGACAGAAGGGAATGCCAGTTAAAATGACAGCAATAGCACATCATCCTGGAACGAGAGTATTAAGTCTAAAATATAAATATCACCCAAGCTTGTGGTAAGTGTGGTGACTGCTTATTATATAGCGTCAAAGTCAGATATAGGTACAGGTCAGCTATGTTCATTAGAAATGTCCATAACCCGCTACTTTAATTCATTGATTTGGATCAGTGCATATCTCTACTGGGAAATTTTGAATGATACTTGTGAACTCCTGGAAAAATAAAAGCTGCTCCATTTCTAAATTATAATATGGAGAAAATAAGTGAGTTTAGACAGACTCTCTTAAATATTACCCTATTCTACAGAAAGGTGCCAAAGTGAAATTCGTCCCATGCAAAGGGGTAAACAGCAGCTTGTGCTGGGGGTAACTACAAGATGAGATGTCATCACACACAAAACCGTGTTCAGCTTTTCAGATGATCTAGTCAAATCTCAGTCACACCATTCAAACAGTCTAAACTCCCTGAATACAAGAAGCATACCTAGATTTAGATACACCAAGAGGAAGACAAACATTTTCAGTACATGGGATAATTCTACAAACGGGTTCTTGATCCTTACAAAACAATCCTATTTTTTTTAAATCATCCTAAAAGGAAAACAAAAATGCGTAGGGACAAAATGATCTCCCATCCATGTAGTAATCCACATGTTCAATATCTGTTTCAATTTTCAGTCACCTTATTTTCTCTTTCCCTTTACCGCCTTTTGTGCCCCCCGCCCCACCACCCAGAAGCAATAAGATACCGCCACACAATACAGCCATCCATTCCCTCCTCCTCAATTCATGAAGAAACTTGTACAGATACAGACAGACATCATCTTCCTTTCCAAATGCAAACAGATGGACATCGTACCAAAAGGACTGAAGGTAAAAAATCCATTACAATCTACATACCACACAGACAATGCTGACAGCTTACGCCACACGCTCTCAAAGAAACTGCGGAACCACCTGATCAACATCCTCTACAGCAAACAGGGAAAGATAAAGAATGAGCTCTCAAAAATGGATACTCTCATAAAAAACCAACCTTCCACACAAACTTCCTCATGGCTGGACTTTACTAAAACTAGATAAGCCATTTACAACACACACTTTGCTTCTCTACAAAAGAAAAAGGACACTAAACTTTCTAAACTACTACATGCCACAAGGGGCCACAGCAATGGTTCCCTCAACCCACCCAGCAATATTGTTAACCTATCCAACTATACTCTTAGCCCAGCAGAAGCAGCTGTCCTATCTCGGGGCCTCTCCTTCTGCCCCTCCACCCCCACGAACATGATACAGTTCTGTGGTGACCTAGAATCCTATTTTCGACGTCTCTGACTCAAGGAATATTTCCAACACACCTCTGAACAACATACTAATCCACAGAGACCTCCCTACCAACACTACAAAAAGAAGGATTCTGGGTGGACTCCTCCTGAAGGTCGAGACAGCAGACTGGACTTCTACATAGAGTGCTTCCGCCGACGTGCACGGGCTGAAATTGTGGAAAAGCAGCATCACTTGCCCCACAACCTCAGCGGTGCAGAACACAATGCCATCCACAGCCTCAGAAACAACTCTGACATCATAATCAAAAAAGCTGACAAAGGAGGTGCTGTTGTCATCCTGAATAGGTAGGAATATGAACAAGAGGCTGCTCGGCAGCTCTCCAACACCACTTTCTACAAGCCATTACCCTCTGATCCCACTGAGAGTTACCAAAAGAAACTACAGCATTTGCTCAAGAAACTCCCTGAAAAAGCACAAGATCAAATCCGCACAGACACACCTGGAACCCCGACCTGGGATATTCTATCTACTACCCAAGATCCATAAACCAGAAATCCTGGGCGCCCCATCATCTCAGGCATTGGCACCCTGACAGCAGGATTGTCTGGCTATGTAGACTCCCTCCTCAGGCCCTACACTACCAGCACTCCCAGCTACCTTCGAGACACCACTGACTTCCTGAGGAAACTACAATCCATCGGTGATCTTCCTGATAACACCATCCTGGCCACTATGGATGTAGAAGCCCTCTACACGAACATTCCACACAAAGATGGACTACAAGCCGCCAAGAACACTATCCCCGATAATGTCACGGCTAACCTGGTGGCTGAACTTTGTGACTTTGTCCTTACCCATAACTATTTTACATTTGGGGACAATGTATACCTTCAAATCAGCGGCACTGCTATGGATACCCGCATGGCCCCACAGTATGCGAACATTTTTATGGCTGACTTAGAACAACGCTTCCTCAGCTCTCGTCCCCTAACGCCCCACTCTACTTGCGCTATATTGATGACATCTTCATCATCTGGACCCATGGAAAAGAAGCCCTTGAGAAATTCCACCATGATTTCAACAATTTCCATCCCACTATCAACCTCAGTCTGGTCCAGTCCACACAAGAGATCCACTTCCTGGACACTACAGTGCTAATAAATGATGGTCACATAAACACCACCCTATACCGGAAACCTACTGACCGCTATTCCTACCTACATGCCTCCAGCTTTCACCCTGACCACACCACATGATCCATCGTCTACAGCCAAGCTCTGCGATACAACCGCATTTGCTCCAACCCCTCAGACAGAGACAAACACCTACAAGATCTCTATCAAGCATTCTTACAACTACAATACCCACCTGCAGAAGTGAAGAAACAGATTGATAGAGCCAGAAGAGTTCCCAGAAGTCACCTACTACAGGACAGGCCTAACAAAGAAAATAACAGAACGCCACTAGCCGTCACCTTCAGCCCCCAACTAAAACCCCTCCAACGCATTATTAAGGATCTACAACCTATCCTGAAGGATGACCCAACACTCTTACAAATCTTGGGAGACAGGCCAGTCCTTACCTACAGACAGCCCCCCAACCTGAAGCAAATACTCACCAGCAACCACATACCACACAACAGAACCACTAACCCAGGAACCTATCCTTGCAACAAAACCCGTTGCTAACTGTGCCCACATATTTATTCAGGGGACACCATCACAGGGCCTAATAACATCAGCCACACTATCAGAGGCTCGTTCACCTGCACATCCACCAATGTGATATATGCCATCATGTGCCAGCAATGCCCCTCTGCCATGTACACTGGTCAAACTGGACAGTCTCTACGTAAAAGAATAAATGGACACAAATCAGATGTCAAGAATTATAACATTCATAAACCAGTCGGAGAACACTTCAATCTCTCTGGTCACGCGATTACAGACATGAAAGTTGCGATATTACAACAAAAAAACTTCAAAACCAGACTCTAGCGAGAGACTGTTGAATTGGAATTAATTTGCAAATTGGATACAATTAACTTAGGCTTGAATAGAGACTGGGAGTGGCTAAGTCATTATGCAAGGTAACCTATTTCCCCTTGTTTTTTCCTAACCCCCCCACCAGACGTTCTTGTTAAACCCTGGATTTGTGCTGGAAATGGCCCACCTTGATTATCTTTGTAAGGAGAGTGATCACTTTAGATAAGCTATTACCAACAGGAGAGTGGGTTGGGGAGGGGGGGCGGGGAGAAAACCTGGATTTGTGCTGGAAGTGGCCCAACTTGATTATCATACACATTGTAAGGAGAGTGATCACTTTAGATAAGCTATTACCAGCAGGAGAGTGGGGTGGGGGGAGAGAAAACCTTTTGTAGTGGTAAACACCCATTTTTTCATGCTTTGTGTGTATAAAAAGATCTTCTACACTTTCCACAGTATGCATCCGATGAAGTGAGCTATAGCTCACGAAAGCTTATGCTCAAATAAATTGGTTAGTCTCTAAGGTGCCACAAGTACTCCTTTTCTTTTTGCGAATTCATATACTGTATCTCATAGGGCCTATGGCTTGTGTTATGCCCAGGTCAGCAGAGTACATAGCCATAATGGTCCCTTCTGGCCCAAAAATCTATGGAAAATGGAAGCACTAAAGATCTCCTACGGATAGCAACACTGACTATGGCATGGGAAAGTACAGATGCTGTGCAATATCAGGGGGATAGGAGAAAAGAATTATTGCCTGAATTAGAAAGAACTGAAGCACTACTGTTTGCTTAATCAGAGCTTTCCATCTACTTCAATGGGCTTTGCATCAGACCCCAAGTGTCTGGAGTGACACTATATGAATGTATGCTTTAGATTCTCTCTCTTACACTTATTTATCCCCGATGGAATATGTATTCCTGAAAACAGTTTTGTTTGAAGCTACAGAGGCAGATAATCTGTCACTATTTCTTACAGTTACATAAATTTATCCCTAAAAATACACCTTATACGATCCTACCATCCCCTTCCATTCTTCCCCCTCCCTGAGGAGATGAAAGGAATGGAAAACCTACCACTGAAATGCAGTGTTCTCTGGAATGGAGTATGATACACACTTAACAGCACCCTTTCTTGGCAGCTTAGGGAAGGAAGCATGCAACCTCTCTAAATGACACTAGAAGGGAAATGTATTTAAGGGCCATGATTTATTTCCCCAAATTGGGATTTGGTTGGATTATTGAAGATCTCTCAACAGCACTTGATAAAATCAGATGGTGATTTAAATGCAGTCAAAGAGCTCTGATTTTCTGTACCTGTCCTTTGGAGGATGTGGCATGTCAGAACATTGAAATGCATTTAAAGATTTACTATTAGGGAGTTAAAACAATCACTTAAAGGATGATGGAAATCACATAATGCTAGAGCTGCATTTTAAATCATTACAGATTTAAGAGAAGCAGTCTATGACATTTATCTTTACAATAGAAAGGGGTGCTGAAATTCTAGAAATTATGAAGCACATAATTCAAGGCACCACAGGTTTGAATTCATTCTGGAAGCTTAACTGTTACCTGTAAGTCTTTGAGGAAAATAGTGGGTGCAGGTTACCATGCACTTGCAAAAATAAAGATGCATCAAAAGGATTGCTTGGACAAAGCACATTTGCTGAGTGAGGGCACCAGTGAGGGAAATAAATTATGGGAATTGTTCCTGAGAATGTAAAGGTCCAGCTGTTACAGCAGAGTCCACGGCCAATGAAAATAGAAATACAGCTGGCCAGCCAGCATGTGGCTCCTCAAGTAAAAGGGAATAAAGCCGGGAGTGGAAGATTTCAGGTTGCACTACATAATTTGTGCTTCAAGTCCAATCACTTTATTTATCCCCACTGGCTTTCTCCTGGATTTTGTGTTTAACTTTACACTCGGTAGCAAAAGTTTTCACATTAATAACGCAGCCATGCGAGCCGGTCTGAATAATGGGGGCAGACTAATCCTTTAGATTAGGGGAGGAGGATCTTGTGGTTAAAGCCTAGGACTAGGACACAGGAAATCTATTTACTTGTTCACTGCTATAGTATCTGAGAACCTCACAAACCTTCAATAGCAAGTGCAATGTACTGGCTATTTTTAAAACAGCTGCTAAAAGTAAATTTATGTCTCTTCCAAATTTCCATATACCTTCTTGCTCTCAGAGACTGGGATGTGGGCAGTCGTGCCTAGTGGTTGGAGCAGGAATCATCAGCCAGGAACAGGCGCTCAGGGGCTGAGTCAGAGTCTGAGGCCAGGTATCAGACCAAGAGTCAGAGCCAGAATCAGAAGTCAGAGCTGGGCTACCTAGAGTGAGGCAAGGCAAGGTTCATAGCAGCAGCTGGGAACATGCAGGCCTAGGAGCTATTACAGCTGTGGGTGAATGCTGTGAGCAGCCACTGAAATGCTGCTGCTGCTGGGTATAACAGCTGGTTTACAGACTCTTCCCACTGATCAGGCAGCCTCCTACAGGCCGGCTGCGCTGATTAGGTTGCCCATGGATTGGCTGTGCTGCAATCCCTGATTTCTGACAGTACACTCCGCCCCTCCCCCGCGAGGGTCTTCAGGGCCCAGTTTCTCAGGCCCCATGAAACTCTTGTAATAGATGTGCTCTACTGGTTCCCAAGACCGCTCTTCCATACTGTAGCCTTCACAGTCCACCAGGTACTGGAGCCTTTCCCTAAACTTTCTGAGTCAAGGATTTGGTGGACCAAGTAGTCCTTCTGTCCACCTTCTTACAGGTGGCAGTGGTGGGTTGGAGTTCTTGGGGTAGGGATTTAAAAGCAAGATGCGAGAGACAGGATGGATCCTCAAGGATTCAGGCAGCTGTAACCTGAAGGCCACTGGGTTTACCTGTTCTATAAACTTGAAGGGGCCCAGGTATTAGCAGTCTAGTTTGCCAGATGGGTGGCATGATTTAAAATTCTGGGCAGAGAGCCACACTTTGCCCCCTACACCAGACTGGGGGTAGCCTGGCGGTCTTGTTCTCCACAATGTTTGTAGGCTTCTCTGGCAAACTGTGATTGTTGCTTGAGCTCCCAGTGCAAGTGGGAGTCTAAATCAGTGATGGCCAGTATTGGGAAAACCATGGGTAAGTCTCTGGGTGGAAGCGGGGATGAATGCCATAGTTTTCCAAGAATGGGCTTTGCTGGGTAACCCATGGAAGTGGGAGACACTTTCCAGGAAGAGCCAGGCCATCTGCTGTGTGGTGGAAGCAGTATGGATCGGGATGAAGTGCACCATCTTTATTAGGAGGTCAACAGCTACCAGGGTTACCAAGTGTCCCTCTGAGGATGGCAGTTCTACAGTGAAGTTCACGGATATAGTAAACCAAGGCTGTGGAGGTCTGAGCAGAGACTGGAGGAGGCCTAGGGGTTTTGATCATGAGTCCTTGGTCCGGGTGCAGAAGTTGCAGGACCTGATCTAATCCTTGATGTAAGCTCATAGGCCTGGCCACCAGAAGCTCCTCAAGACCAGATTCCAGGTCTTGCAATGGCCAGAATGGCCCAGAAGTGGCGAACAACAGCACACTTTCAATAGCAGAAGCCCAGGGGTTGTCCCGCTACAAAATAAATACAACCCTTGTGATAGAGGAACTCAGAATCAGGTTGGGATGATCTGGGTTGTGAATGGATCTTTGGGGAGCATGGAGCAGATGGAGGACATCAAACTGCTATCGATCATTCTTTTGATGAAGTTGGACATCTTCAACATGATGGCAAAGGCTTACTCACCAGGTCTGAAACATTAATCTTTGTAGGATAGGGCATCTGCCTTCCCATTTCTCCCCTGGGCAAATGTTACCACCTAGTCAAAGAAAGTGAAGGAGAGAGAGAGAGAGAGACCAGTGGATCAGGCATTGGTTAGAGCATCTAGCAGACTGTAGGTACTCCAGGTTCTTGTGGTCCGTCAGGACTTTGACTGGGAACCAGGCTCATTCTAGGAGGTGGTGCCACTTCTTGAAAGCTACCTTGATAGCCAGTAGCTCCTTGTCCCAAATACCATAATCTTTTTCTGCTAGGGTTAGCTTCCAAGAACAGAAGACAAAGGTGTAGAGTTGGTTGTGGGGCCTGCATGCTGAGATAAAACTGCACCTCTGGCAAAATTCAAGATGTCAGCCTCAATCACAAATTGTTGAGTGGAATCGGGGTGAATCATGATGGGTGCTGAGGTGGATGCTCTTCCGTCACTCAAAGGCTGACTGAGCCACCATGGACCAAGCAAACCAGGCTCCCTTTTGCAGAAGCACCATTATGAATGCAACCAGGCTAGAGAATCCTTTAATAAATCACCTGTAAAAACTGGCGAACCCAAAGAATCGCTACTCATGTCCTTGGGTGCAGCCCAGTTGGATATTGCAGACACCTTACATGGGTCCATAGTAAATCCCTCATTTGAGATGATACATCTCAAGAATCCCACTGTTTCCTTATTGAACTCGCATTTCTCGAGCTTCACATTGAGGTGGTTTTGGCAGAGTCTCTCCAAGAGCGTGCACATGCTGATTATGGGAGGGCTTGACTTTCAGAGAAAGTGAGGATGTTGTCCAGGCAAATTATCACATATTGGTCCAGAATGTCCCTAAAGATATTTATGAAATGCAGCTATTGTACACCTGTGGGCTGCTGCTTCTGGGCTTAAGAGCTGGTCTGCTGATTCTTCCCACCAATCAGGCATTACAGCCATTCAGGTAGCCTATGAAAGGCCACTGCACTTGTTAGGTTGTCCAGAGACTGGCTCTGTTGTAGGCCCCGATTCCTGACATTTCCAAGCATATATAAATCCTAGTTTTCTCCTCAAAGATCAAGAGCGAAATAGGCAACAGAGTTAAGATGACAACCATAAAGAAACCTCAAAGTAAAATTGTGGAAATCAACTAGGTGTGTGCTAGCTTCACTGCTGTTGCAGCCTGTGTCACACCAGCTCCCTCCATTTTAATTGGCTGCACATTTTTAAAAGTGTCTTTTACCCTGGGCCTGACCCAAGGGCCGCTGAAAGTCAATGGAAAGTCTTCCATCAGCTTCAAGAGGCATTGAATGAGGCTATATGGATGAAATTCACCCCAATGGAGAACAAGGCCTTTGCATCACTTGTCCCCTAATTTAAGGACTTCAGTAGTGCTCACAGGCCCTGCGCTTTGCACCAGGGCAAATTTCATCCTATACAACAATACCTGGACATATTGGGAATGTGTGCTGTCAGCATCCTTAACAAGTTCAAAGGCAGCCCAACTAGGATAGCTCCTCTAGGACATTGTATGGAAGTCACAGCCGTCACCCCAACAGCGAATAGATGGACTCAAGTTTCCAGCAGCCAATGACTCTGCTCATTTTCTCCAAGCACGTTCACTGGCTGTGAGCTATTAACTTGCCAGAGCATCCAATCAACGCCAGCTATTTTTGGCTGACATTCAGAGCCCCAGTTGAGTAGAGTCTGGCCAGTACTGGCAACAGAGCAAGGCCGACACAGACACACCACACTAGCAGGAGGAAACGGGGAGAGAACCTGGGTGTTCTTGATATAAGATTGTATTTTTATGAGGCTAATAAACACAGTGTCTGCTCATTCCCGTAGGCATGTGGAAATCTCATTTCATAATGTCACATTCCTGAAGAGTACAGTTGGCATAATCCAGAGAATACATTTCTCTCTCTCATACACACACACATACACTCCCTCCCTCCTCATTTTATAAATTAAGATTACAGCAGCAGCAGAACTAACTGAAAAGAAAAGGCAACTCCACAGTACCCCACTGTCTTCTGTTCTGTCACCGGTCCAGCCGCCATCATTCTTTCTATCCCATTGTCCAAATCATTCTGTTTTTGTGGGAGCTTGGGAAGAAAAGTTACTATGAATTTAGGGGGGAAAAATGCCTAGCCCTGACTTTTGATCAATCATCTCCTAGTCAAGAATGTCAGGCCTATTAAGTGCTGCTTTGTTGCCAAACATTAACAAGCCAAAAGTCAGCACCAGGGATTGGAACAAGCTCAGTCTCATCTACATTCACTGCCAAAGCCCTACGGGAGCATGATGGAGAAGGAAAGAAGAGACCAAGAATTGAGATGTGAATTCTCTTGGCTGTCAACCTCCCAACACAGAACCAGCAGCGGCTAGAGCTGTGTGAAAATACTGGCAGCCGCATTGAAACTGGGCCATTTTTGGTGGGCGTGCCAGGTCCACCTGCAATTTTGTGCCATTTCACAGGTGGGAAAGGGGGTTTTAGATAGAACAGAAAATATCTATGGCTGGAATCATCCTTTTATCCTGCAGAGTGATCATTCTTCAGCCTTGGGCAGATCCTCAGCTGGTGTAAATTGTTGTGTAACCCCCTGGATGGACAATTTACAGCTCGATTAGGATCCGCTCCGCCCCCCTTAGTCTTCTGATGTTCGTTTTGTAGATCCTGCTGAGTTTCCATGTGGCACCACCACCAGCTGGTGGACTTCCCAAAATGAAGTAGGATAGTAGTGCTCTATCAATTCCCTTACCCATGTGGAGACAACTGCACCCAAACCATCCCAGCCTCATTCTGGTAATTAAATTCATGCTAGGTCACAGCCACATCACCAGCTGTGCATTAATCATCACGAACCAAAGAATGGATCCCTATGCTCTGACCTCCTGAGAGATAACTGTGTATGAAACCGATGGGATTGAAAATTAAACATCTCAGACTCAGTTTCAGGGTTTAATGGACTGAACTGAGCATGTAAATGGGAATCAGTCATCCCCAGAGTTCTGCTCCCAGCTCTGCAACTGACTCACTAAATGGACTTGAGCAAATCTGTTCACTCCTCTGGGCCAAATCTGCCGCAACCTATTTTGTTGTGGTAAATACTTGCAAATTGAGCATGTGCTTCTCAGGGCATATACTTTCTTATATTAAAGTTGAAAGCCCAAGACAATTTTTGTCTAAAAATATCAGCTGGGATTTTCAAGATAACTTAGGGGAGTTAGGTACCCAACTGTTATTGAATTTCAATGATATTTGAGTTTTTTAAAGGTGCCTTTGAAAAAAAATCTCACCTATATTAACTGGTTAACATTTTGTCCAAAAGTCCCATATTTTGCTACATATTATTTGTTACTCATCAGCTCACAGTACCCTTCCATTTTTTAAAAAATACTATGCCTCCAAGATGTTGTGTATGGCACCAGATCTTTATGGGGTGTCATGACAGCTGCTGGTTAATTAATGACAGAAGATAGGGTTTCAATTAATTTCGTCAGTCATTGTTATATAGTCTTACCAGATGTCAAAGCAGGTAGGATCATATTAAATGAACCCGTTTAACACCATCACGGTTTACTGCAGCCGCACACACACTAGTTTTACTTGCACTGTCAAACTATCTCCATTCAATAGGTCATACAGGAAGAGAATTCTTGCCTGGAAATACTAGTACAAATGCTACTTGTTTCGTTATGTATGACTTTCCTATTGCTAATATTGAGTGATGCTGCAGCCTGGAGCACACACAGGAATTTTATTCAATAATGTCTCAGCTTCTTTTCTCTGTATTTCCCTGCAATCTATTGGCAGCAATAAGCCAGTTTGTTTCCTTTCATGAAAAGTTCACTGTAGCTCCCTAGACAATTAAAACGCATCATATAGTTGTAAGTAACTCTGTCATTATCTTGCCAACAAGCCCCTAATGTACAGTTATGGAGGAAGCATAACGATTTCTGCCCCTGATACGGTGATTGGCCCCTTAGCTTTAGAGGGGGCTAAAACAGCTTAAAATACGAAAGGAAATTGGCTCCATTAATATCATGGTCTTGACTCAGTGTAAGATCAGAACTCACGAGAGAGTTGAAATGCAAGAGTCCTGTACATTCACACCTCTGTGGGTTGAAAGCTAAGGGCCTGATCTCACGAATACCAGCTTGTTGTTAAGGCATTAAACTGGGGCTCATGATATAGTGCAGGGACTGTGTCTTGAGAAGTGCAACTGGCAAAATAGGGCCCCAAAGTGGTAGGGTAATACAAATAAATAGCAATAGAAATAAAAGGGGCCCAAACATTAGAGAATCAAACTGACTTCAGTACAAACTGACGGGTGCTCAGCACATCACTGGATGAAGGACCTAAATGCGACCAACCTATGGACAGAGAAAGAAGAACATTTTAATTATAAAGAAATGTGACCCCCCCCCAAAAAATCAAACTACTGAACAAATCACGGGATATATATTTTACAATGTTCTTAGACAAGGATATTTCAAAGTATCAAAACCAACACACTATCTGTTTACAGATATTGTCTGTAAATGAGATGTAGACAAAGATATTGAAGCAAAAAAAGCCCCAACACACGCACCCTTCTCTCTCCTGTCTAGGTTACACAACAGCAAGTGACAATGCAGACAGTATCATGTTGACAGACAGGTATCCTATATTTAAAGAAGCCAGAAAAGCTCTCTCTGCAATTGGCCTGCCAGCTTAAAGCTACAGCTGTAAAAATATATTCAGTGCAGGCTGGAGAGGTCTGTGTACGCAAAAGGCTAATCTTGTACTTTAAATATGTACTGCTATAGACAGCAAGTCTTGGCAGCTAAGTCTTTTGAGAAAGGGCAGGGGGAGATCAGACATGAACAGGAATAGTCTGGCACGTTACTTTTCAATGGAAACAATTATTGGTAACCACAGAGGTTACCACTACTTTCTTAAAGGAAACTGAACTAGTTATTGGATTAAAGCAAAAAGCCATTGCTCAATGACCCACATTCTGTTACAACAGACAGAAGGGATTTTTCTTTTAGCGCTCTTTCTTTGCTGACTGATGTGTAACCCTGTCACAGTAAAATTAAAATCCCCCTGGACACAGTGGTAAAATTTAAATCACAGATTCATGTGAAAGTGAACAGATGCACAGAAACCAGTATTGAATGGGAATTATTCATGCAACTTTTGGGCTTCAGTAGAAATGAAGTGAGGGAGCATGGCCTCGGGAAGAGGTTTTAATATCTACATAGTCACAGAGGTTTTTGGCTACTGTGATGGGGTGTATAAACCCCCTTTCCAGAGAGCAAAGGGTGGAAGGGCAGCTTGGGGCTCAGGAGGTTCTGCCCTCTGCCTATGCTGAGCATGCTCCACATGGACGGGGGCTGAAAGGGAGGCAACTGGCTCAGCTGGGGTGGACAGGGCAGGGAGAAGGACCGGCTTTGGGAGCTCTGGAGGACGACGTAGCCAGGCCCAGTTCAGAAGGAGGAGCATCGGTGAGCAGCACCTCTTATGGGCCAGAGACAGGTAGGCAACCTGCAAGGTAGTGCTTGCCAGGACAAACTGCAGCCCACTGAAGGAAAGGGGGAGCTAGGCAGTGACCCAGGGAGGCTGACTTGAGGCATGTCAGGGTGAAAGACACAGGGCAGGGCTCACAGGGCCCTGGGTTGGAACCTGATGGAGCGGGAGGGCCTGGGTTCCCCTACCCCACCTACCGTGGCCCCTAGGCAGGATGACTGCCAGATCCCACGATCCCCAGGCGGTGGATTCCGGACCCACTCACACCACCTAAAGGAGGCTTATTTTCTGTCCTGTACAAAAACTTCAGACCACTGTGTTAATGTTGAGAAGATTGACATGGAATGAAGCAGGAGAACATGGTTTACAATACTTTAAGATTGGAATAAGATATGCTTGTTATTTACAGTTCAGACTGGTGAATTTGCAGGGGTGGGGAGCATAGCTGCCTCTGTGCAAATAGGGTTGAATCAAGCCCATAAATAAAAGGTAACATTAGATGGTTTCTTCTTCTCTGTTGCTAGCTGGCCCATTTGCACTGTAATGGCTGCACAGAGGAGCCAGGAACTGGCTGAATCTCATCAGCTGGTGTTGGAGAAGATCATGATGAAGAACCAGCATACTATACAACCCCCCTACCTGGGGGTGTGCCAGGCCAAGAGAGGTGTCCAGGATGCTCCTGGACTACAGCTATTCCCTGCTGAAGAACAGCCCCTGGGGAGCTGCTATGCTGGCATGGTTTAGAGGAGCCCCCACATTGTTCTGATATCCTCTGGAGCTCGCCTAGAACCAGTCCACAAATGAGGGAGCCACAACTGGCTCTGTTCAGCCTCCCCTTTGCAGCCCCCAATAGAGCCTATGCACAGGAGAGAACCTGGGCCTTTCCTGACAGAGCACCATCATCAAGTGTGTATGTCACTTTACAAAAACAGCAAGGCAGGGTCTCTGCCCTGAGGATCTTTCTGGCCAAGCGATACTGTGCTGCAGGGACAGTTATCATACTTATCTGCAGTAGAGTTAAATCTGAATTGCCATTTTGATAACAAAACCTTCTCCACCAACCTCCCCGAGTGATTTAGTGCACCGTTGTTCCTAAATTGCATCGGGCTGAAACCTGGTACACAAGCTGTCAGCCTTGATGCAATTTTTTTTTTGTAAAAAATGGTCTGTGTTGTAGGTTAAGCTATTTTGTTAGTTCTAATGTGGTAAGACAAATAGGGGATTATTGTGTGGCTTTAGATGCTCTTTTTGTGCCCCGTTCTCTTCTAGCTCAGGAAAAGAAAAGTATCTGAAAAAGACAATTGTTTGCTGAATCTCCAAGCAAACTTTTCCTTCTTGATCTGCACTACGCTCTGCTATCTAAGATGCAAATCACTATAGTATGTGTATGTTAAATTCATTTTTTCACTGTATACCATGTCCATATCACAAACTCTTCAGGGACATTAACAATATTCAAATGATACAGACTTAGAGAAAAAAGGCAGTACATTTTCACATCCCACAAAACCTCCCTACCCAATCCACCTCCTTCAATACGTCTTGAATAAATAGATGAACTTTGCAGTATGCCCCAAAAGTCAACAAATACAGAATCCGTTGGACCAAGAGGAAAAGCAACTTCCAGAATGCAGGACTCATCAGTAAGAACGTAATATGTACCCAGCACACTAATGAACAAATCCAGCAACTGTTAGCAAAAGCATCCAAAAAGTGATCAGCATCAAGGATGGAGAGAACGATGGTCTCCTACCTGCCCAGGACCCAAAGCAAAGAAGGCCTTACAGATCGAACCTAATCGAGCATCTTGAACTGCATTTGGAAAGGATTTGGAAATCTGTCCTGTTTCTCAGTTTCCCAGGAAGAGAAACCACTATGTAAGAGGGCACATGCATACTGCAGTATGCGGAAATGTCTGAGTGGTCTTCAGATGTAGACCCATGTAAAGTTCATTACAGTACAACAGATCAGAATTGACAAATGCATGAATACCTGGCAAGGTGTTCTAATAATTTATTCTGCAAGTCTAACTCCCTGTAGTGGGGTGGTCCTGGCAGCAGCTGGCCCTTATAAGAGGGCTATGGGGCAGAAGCTAGAGGAGTCTCACTCTAGCCCTGGAGTGGGAAGGGCTAGCTGCCTGGGAGCAAGGTACCTAGAGGAGAGCAGTGCTGGGGAGCTCCAGCCTGGTAAACCCGCAGGCTGAAGGCCTTGGTAAAAGCCTAGAAAGGTACTAGGGCTGCAGAGGGGCAGCCTGGGAATAGGCAGCAGCAGCTGGTCCTAACCCCCTGCCAATGATGAGTGGCCATTACACTGCAGTCTGCCCCAGTGAGCAGGGGCTTAGATGACAACTGGCAGTAGCCACTGAGGCAAGGTGGGGATAGAGGGTTGGGGGTTCCCCTGGGTGGGGAGACCCAGAGTGTGGGTGTACTGCCAGGGGGCAGCACCCCAAGGTAAAGGGGCACCGGGGTCCAGGAGGGACATGGGGGCCACCGTCAGGCGAGACACTGGCCTGCAGAGGGCGCTCTGGGCTGGAAGAGCTAATTCCTAGGATGACCAGCAGGAGGAGCCGCACTGGTGAGTCGTTGCCTCGCTACATTCCCATTGATGTCAATTGTGAGCAAACCTGAAATGTTTGGTCAAAATTATGGGATGGAGAGAACTGCATCATGGCATGCTGAAACCATTTTCCCAGTCACCCTCAGCGTAAGCCTCATTTTCCCCTGTGAGGCATTGCAAACCCTTCCCAAAACACCCAGCTGGAGGAGTCTCACTCTAGCCCTGGAGTGGGAAGGGCTAGCTGCCTGGGAGCAAGGTACCTAGAGCAGAGCAGTGCTGGGGAGCTGACGGTGGTGAGTTGCAAGTGTTATACCTACCCAGGGTGCGCTGCTAGTGAGGACGCGTACCGCTGACACAAGGAGCATAGCGTGGACAGGCAAAAGCAATTTAATTACTGCAGCGGCTGTACGATGACATAACTTAGGACGACTTAATTTTGTAGCGTGGACTTAATGTCAGTGAGTATCCATAATTCCACATACAGCATTGTAACATACATTTTGCAATGATGTTACTGGCTAACACGTTAGATTTTAAATGACACCTCACAAGGCATATGTTGTACAAGTATCATTGCAGTGGTACGTATGGTGCGAATACAAGGGTTCCTAGGATGACAGTGGGTCTATTTTGAGTGCAGCCCTTTAAAGCCAGTCAACATCCTAATACATTCAAGGTGAGGAAACACAGAAGGCAGTTTCTGAAGCTGGCAGTCCCCTATTAGCAGGCTCAAAGCTCTGTGGCAAAGCATGCAAAAGGATGACCCTTTGAGCCTGCAGTCACCTCAGAGTGGAGATTCAAAGGATTGTACAACCCTTGAGGACTTAATTTGGTCAAAGGAGGACTTTCCGTTAATTGGAGATAAGTCTGATTTTCCACTTTGTCACAGCAGTTTTACATTGCAACTTCAGTGGAGTTGCACCCAGGTAAAGCTGCTGTAAACATATTGGGGAATCAGACCTATATTAGTAAAAAAAATTTGAAGCTGTGTCTAGACATGGCTGAAAAAAATGCAAAGGAAGTTTTAAAAACTATTTTGAACAATTCCCTCTCTATTTGACAAAACTTCAGTTTTTTGGCAAAATATCAACATCTCAATGAGCTGGCTGGAAAAACATTTCCACAAAAAATTGACAAATATTTCCCCCTCCAAACATTTTTTTAAAACTCGTACAGTGTCCTGCCTAATGTGAAAACAGCCAGGGATTGTGGCGTTAAGCCTGCATTTTCATATTTAACTTACTCAGTGACTGCTGCCAGTAATGTCATCTATTGTCTGGTCATCAAGTATTTTGAACCTCCAGAAAGAGGCAGAAGAGTGTCAATTTGGACCAATCAGCCACTGGATAATATTTGCCTCAGACAGTAATATTTGTTTGCTGCTGCAGTACAGAAATAGAAAATATTAATACATTCAAGAGCAATTGTAGATGGAAAGAAGGGTTGATATACAAGAGAACACAACATTAGCATCTGTTCTGTACAGCATACAAGGGGGGAAATTCATTAAATTTTTTATAAGTGGATTTAACTGAGTGCCTAATTTCATTAAAAATAGGAAAGTGAAAGCACAACCTAAGCAGGGGCAAGTAGTAATGAGAAAAGATTCAGTTTCTATGACAACTGTTGTAGCACGCTCTCATAATCACAGTAAGAGGTCTAACAGGGATGTAAGTTCCGAAAACAAAACAGTCAGCTCCGTTCCATTGTGGAGCTTTTCCCCCCAACCCATTCTTAATAACTAGACTGGTCCTGTGGTTGCAGCAAATAAGTCTGAGAAGTACTAGTGTAGCCACTGGGCAGAGATTTATGTAACAATTTTACAATTAATGTAGCAATTAAATATATTCCCTTGCTTTTAAAAAACCCACTGGCAACACATGCATTTTAACTGTAGATGTTCTGCAGTGCATTGGTTTTGGGTGAGCATGGCTGATTTTGCACATAGGATCTACAGCTATTTACATTGACTCAGGATCTGGTCTACTTCCGTTTACAACCTGTTTTACAAAGACAATTGAAGTCCATGGACTGCACCCAAGTACATTAATCAGCTGAACATGAACTCGTGTGACTTTGCTGCCAAAAGAGCTAATGCTATCCTGGCATGCATAAACAGAGGAATCTTGACTAGGAGTAGAGAGATTATTTTACCTCTGTATTTGGCACTGGTGCGATTGCTGGTGGAATATTGTGTCCAATTCTAGTGCCCAGAATTCAAGAAGGATGTTGATAAACTGAAGGGCGTTCACAGAAGAGCCACAAGAATTATTAAAGGATAAGAAAACATGCCTTCCAGTGGTAGACTCAAGGAACTCAATCTATTTAACTTAAAGAGAAGGTTACGGAGTGTCGTGATGACAGTCTAGAAGGACCTACATGGGGAACAAATAATAATAATGGGGTCTTCAATTTATCAGAGAAAGTATAGCTCGAGCCCATGCCTGGACGTTGAAGCCAGACATATTCAGACTAGAAAGAAGGTGTACATTTTTAATGATGAGAGCAATTAACCATTGAACCAGTTTACCAAGAGTCGTGGTGGGTTCTCCATCACTGGCAATTTTTAAATCACTGGACATTTTTCTAAAAGATTGCTCTGGGAATTATTGTGAGGAAATTCTTTGGCCTGTTATACAGGAGGTAAGTCTAGATAATCACAGAGGTCCCTTAGAATCATAGAAGATTAGGGTTGGAAGAGACCTTGGGAGGTCATCTAATCCAACCTCCTGGACCAACCAACTAAATCATCCCAGCCAGGGCTTTGTCAAGCCGGTCCTTAAAAACCTCTAAGAATGGAGAGTCCACCACCTCCCTAGGTAAGCCATTCCAGTGCTTCACCACGCTTCTTGTGAATTAGTTTTTCCTAATATCCAATCTAGACCGCCCCCACTGCAACTTGAGATCATTGCTCCTTGTTCTGTCATCTGCGACCACTGAGAACAGCCGAGCTCCATCCTCTTTGGAACCCCCCCTTCAGGTAGTTGAAGGCTGCTATCAAATCCCCCTTCACTCTTCTCTTCTGCAGACTAAACAAGCCCAGTCTCCTCAGCCTCTCCTTGTAAGTCATGTGCCCCAGTCCCCTAATCATTTTCACTGCCCTCCGCTGGACTCTCTCCAATTTGTCCACATCCTTTCTGTAGTAGGGGGGCCAAAACTGGACTCAATACTCCAGATGTGGCCTCACCAGTGCCGAATAGAGGGGAATAATCACTTCCCTCAATCTGCTAGCAATGCTCCTACTAATGTAGCCCAATATGCTGTTAGCCTTCTTGGCAACAAGGGCACACTGCTGGCTCATATCCAGCTTCTCATCCACTGTAATCCCCAGGTCCTTTTCTGCAGAACTGCTGCTTAGCCAGTTGGTCCCCAGCCTGTAGCGTGGGATTCTTCCGTCCTAAGTGCAGGACTCTGCACTTGTCCTTGTTGAACCTCATCAGATTTCTTTTGACCCAATCCTCCAATTTGTCTAGGTCCCTCTGGACCCTATCCCTACCCTCCAGTGTATCTATCTCTCCCCCAGCTTAGTGTCATCTGTGAACTTGCTGAGGGGCCATCCATCCTATCATCCAGATCATTAATAAAGATGTTGAACAAAACCAGCCCCGGACTGACTCCTAGGGCACTCCGCTTGATACCAGCTGCCAACTAGACATCGAGCCGTTGATCACTGCCCATTGAGCCTGATAATCTAGCCAGCTTTCAATCCACTTTATAGTACATTCGTCCAATCCATACTTTAACTTGCTGGCAAGAATACTGTGGGAGACTGTATCAAAAGCTTTGCTGAAGTCAAGATATATCACGTCCACTGCTTTCCCCATATCTACAGAGCCAGTTATCACATCATAGAAGGCAATCAGGTTGGTCAGGCCTGACTTGCCCTTGGTGAATCCATTTTGACTGTTCCTAATCACCTTCCTCTCTGCCAAGTGCTTCAAGTGCTTCTGGCCCTGGAATCTACAAATTTTCCCCACATTAGTATTATAAATGACAAATGATGAGGAGGTTGCACTAAATGTTGGTAGAATTTACCCTCACTTTCCTGAGCTCAGCTGTTCCTAGAGTAATCAGTGTAGAATATCCTCCTGCCCCTTGTCTCAACCCCTAGTTCACTGTGGTTGAAGAGTCACTCCCAGACTTTTTATATTACTGGATCAGAGTGGATAGGACTCATCTAATCAGACCAGGAGGGTGAGTCAGCACAAATAATTACATCTCTGGGCAGGGGTAGCTCTTGACTCAAAGGCTGAGTCAGCAGAACAGGTTTGCATCCCTGTTGCAGGATCCTAGCACTTGACTCTTTGCGCCACTGGCAAACCAAATGACTTTGCATAGAAAACAAGTGAAAATTCAACTCTTAGAAAGTTTTTGGTGGAAAAAAAATTAGCCATTTTACCATCATTCAGGGGAAAATAGTATTTAAGGGGCACAAAATCTCCTGGAATGAAGTGTTCAATAATTTCCCAAGAAAACTTTCAGCAGTTTTGCATTGCTTTATTCCTGAGACAAAGGAAATCCATTAGGGTCAGACAATAATGGCAATCAAGCTGGCTGATAAAAAGTATCCCCTCTGTTTTCTGGGAAAGGCATTTTAATTATCTTCTGGCACAGGTAACGTTAACCCTTGCGATACTTAAAACAAGAGTGGACAGGTGCTCAAATGCACTATAGCCATTAGTGGGCAGCAAATTAGATTCAATTAAGTCTTTTCCGTCTCTAATTCTCTAGGATTCTTCACTGAACAATGGTTAGAGTGCTGGAGGCTGTCTGACCTTCTCTTGTCCCTCCCCAAAAAAATCACAAGGCAAAAAACACTCTTGCTTGTTCCTGTGTTGCAAACCAAGCCACTACTAAAGTGTTTTTAATCTTTCAAGAAGGAACCTCTGCAATACAGGAACTGATCTGATACAAGCAAAACCCTAAACAGAACATTGTAGGAGGCATGACTGCAGAAGCAGTCCTCCTGTAGGGCACCGCAAGTAAAATCAAGAGGCAAGAATTCTTGTTATGCGGACAATGATGTTATTTTAAGGTTCTCCCCTTTCATCTTATTGCCTTTCCAATTTACAGCTGGTTTATTAAGACATTACCATTGAACAATGGCTAAGACACGATCACAAGCTTCCTCCCACCTTCCCACTTACTGGGGACACAATGGATGGTTTTTTTTCTTACGATTGACAGCTTCCCAAGAGGGACAATATAGTATGATAGTATGACCATCATAGGCAAATTAATGAAGCATTTAAGCAGGCATAATATCCCAAACTTCAAACAGAGCCCAGTTTACTTGCAATGAGTTTGTGCAATTTACCCAGGAATGGGAATTCAGTCAAATCACATCATCAGTACTCCACAGCCAGTTAAATGGCAAAGCCACATCAGCAATTAAAATTACTCAGAGCCTATTAAAGAAAGGGGCATAAAGCAAAGAATATATATGGCAAGCCATTCTTGAACAGAAAAAAAAACCTCCCATAGAAAGCTTTAACAGCAGCCTGGTACAACATGTGATGTCAACTAAAGATGGATGCGTACCTTGGTGCCTATAGCACCCAGCATTACTATGACTGGCAGTGATGGAAGGAGTAACAGACAAACTAGAAGAGAGACACAAAGGCCAAAGCCTATTGTAACCAACAAGCTAGGGTCTCCTGGTTGTGGTTCTGGGAAAGACTTACCAGTATGAAATTATTTCCTCAGTGTTTGGAAGCAACCTACATGTTTTGAACAGATGAATCCTCATTCATATAACATAGCAATGGAATTGCATTAAAATCCCAAAGACATTTGCCTGTTTTGCTATCTCAAATGTGACCAAAGGGATGTTACAATAGATAGTGCCCCCTAATGGGAAGGTATGGTATGATGGTATGCTTACATATAGGGTAATAAACGCTGAATGTTGCACCGTCCTGGCTCTCTCTCTTTTCATGCTTGAGCACTGAAAAATTTCTTTTTTCACTCTCTCTTATTCCTAATGAGTCCTCTAATTTAGAGATCGTATGGTTAAATATGCTGGGGAATGGAGCGAGGGTACAGAGCAAAGTAAAGTGAGTTCTATTAAAGCTCTTTCGTTTGCACTGTAGTCTCATATCTGCTGCATGACAGTGCCCTTCATAAAAGCCCCATTAAAGGAAATGGGCTTTCCTTTAGTAGGCCCTGAATCATTGGCAGAGGTCTGATCTCAAGTACTCCCTATATTCATCTACTGCATTTATTTCTAGTATAATTAAAGTGAGATTTTAAAGGAACTATATTTGTCTGCAAGAAACCCTGTATAATCATTATTGGTAACATTTTCAAAAGTTATTTAGGCTCTTAGGATTGCCAAATAAGGAAGAGTTTCCTTAGCACACCTGCCCCACTCTTCCTCCCAATATATTATTATCAGCATCATTAATAATAAACACACAACAAATAATAAACAATACTCACCTACATTTGTCAGGGGTATTTCTTGCTGATTTTTTGCAGCACTCAGCAGCTCCCAATCTTGTTGTACAGAGATGAAAAAATAAGGGATGTCCCGAGTAATAAGGGACTGTTGGCAACCCTAGTGCTTGGGTTCCTTGAGACTAGATGTCTAAGTCTCGAAGCCATGTTTGAAATGGGACTTAGAAGCCACGTATGTGGTTCAGAAAAAAATTACCTTGTACAGTACAGATAAGTTCAAAGCTGAAATTCACAGAAGGACCAAAGGGCCAGAAAGCATCAGAGGCCCATAGATAAACTTACATTAATGGTTTGAGAGGTTTAGAAAATCAGGGACACTGCACCAAGGGTGAACTTCATAGGGCAGTGTGTCACCCAGGCCAAGTTCTCCAGACCTGGGAGGTTTGCCTGAGTTAAGACTGATATAAAGTTATATCAGAACTGCTCTGTATGTGCTGCTGAATCATACCGCTAACAAACAAATATGACATGTAAGGTCAGCCTATTACATAACTGATCAAATAAAACATAGATTCCCAGGATCAAAGTCTGGCCTGAAGCCCTCTGCTATCCTATTACCTTCAGGACAGAATTTGGCCCTCTGAATTGAAGGCAATTTTTAAAGCTCATAATCAATGTTCAAGAATAAAGCCCTTCTCTCCCCCAATCGATGCACCCTTCCCCCTCCTAAGCACACACACACACACACACACACACACACACACAACTACCTGCCCAAAATAACAGATTTCTGAAAGTTCTGGTTACTTCTTAAGGGCTAAATTTTACCTTCGGAACCAGAGCCTCAGCTGATATAAACCGGTGTAGTTCTACTGGCTTCAGTGGGACTACATTAATTTATACCAGCACAGGATCTGGTCGCCACTGTGTGTGGAGAGGTTTTTCGTTACATTCAAATGGAAACCATTCACACGGCCCACAAAAAGCAGATTTAGTCCTTTACTGGACAAAGTGGTACATGAATGCCTGACAAATTCTTACTAGGGGAGGGAAAAAACAAAACAAAAAACCCCCCACCACACACTTACTTGAAGATAAATGAGGCAATTAGGGGTAAAGACAATTTTCTGAATAATTTTGGGGGCATTTTAGCGTTGCTCTATTGGTTACTTCCCCAGTGTGCCAATCGGAGCTTGCACTGTTCTTTCAGGACACTTTCTTGGAATTAAAAAAGTAAGTTTAGTCTTTTGGAATTGCTTTGTGACTTGACAGAAAGTACAAGTGAGAATTCCGCTCTCTCCAGCTTGGGAACGCTATAGAAATCAGAGGCAATGAATTCTCAGAATTTGCTGCTATTAGATAATTACATTTCAAAACTCTGTTTACTATAATAGAATCCAGACCTAAGGTACAAGCTGTACTGTAGAGAATGGGACAACGACAACCCTTTTTCTCCCATCTTTGTAGATTCTTATTCCTCTGTATCTTATTCCTCTGTATCTGAGCACCCATCAAATTATCAAATATTCACTAAGAGATGCTTCTCTCTTTCCTCTCATCTTACTCTTTTCTCTCTAAACCCCAAATCTTTAAGGACTGGAATTTGTGTGTGTGTTTTCATAAAGTACTAGCTGAGTAGGTCATGTCCCCTTTTAGTGGAGAGTTCACAGAGGATAAGAACCTACTACTGCTACCAACTAATGAAATGATTCCTTTAGGTCAAGTGGTACAGGACTATGAATTTGGTGTTAAACATCCCACGTTCAATCTCTGATGACCCAGGGTGGGTCTGTTTTTGCTGTGTCAAGCTTGTTTTGCAGATGTGGTGTGTGTGTGTGTGTTTGTTTTTTGGGGGAGGGCTCATTCAAAGTTGTGGGCGCTCTCATTTTGCTCTGAAAGTTTGTGATCATCCTGATCATTTCCACGAATGAGCTCCAGCTTTGTCAGCCAGTCTCTGAGAAAATTCCATCTCCTGCACACACGTCTCACTCCAAACAGTGACCGCTCCATTGCTCTAGTGGACCACAACTGTCATGGGAAGTCATGATCAGGTAAGGCAAGATGAGGCACCAGGCAACAGGAAGACAGTGGAATGAGTTGAGTACTGGGGTGATAGACTCTTGGGGGCCTGTGCTTCTAAGCAGAGGGGCATGTTGTGGTCTGAACCAGTTGTAGATTTTTAAAGGATAGCGGTTTCCTAAACAGTGAAACCTTTGAAAGCCTTTGGAAGACAACAGGGAAGCACACTTCTGAATGAAGGCAAAAATCAGCCTTAAGAGCCTACATTAATTTAGAGAGATTAAAACACTGGGTTTATGACATGGAGTGCACCAAGTTATTGGGATAAGGGCATGTGAAGAATTGAGCAGTAATGGTCACACTCTGTCCGTACCCATTGGTTGGATGAGGAGAGTGGATTGGAATGTGACATATTGGGTCAATACGGGAACATCAAAAGCAAAGGAACAAAGTGAGTGCCTGTGTCTCAAGCCCAGAGGCTTATATTGTTTTCCCCACTCTTATTGCTCTTTACTAGGATAATATGAATTACAGAGGAGCCCTGTAGAAATTTACATATCTAGATAGATATAGATACACTCACGCACAGAAAGAGAGGAGGCTGTATGGAGGGTTTTTCTGACCACACACGTTTTAGCTTTCTACTCTTTGCAACATATCAAATATAACCTGGGCACAATTTGAAAAAATAAAATAAAATGTGGCCATCAAGTGGCTGAAGTTCAAACCCACACCTCAAAATATAGACCAGGCTCTGTCTAAATCAAACAATGCAAAATCAGGCACACAGAATGCATTTGTCACTATAAAAAAATATAGTCAGCATTGTGTCAGACATCTTATAAACAGTAAGCTACCTATGTCATTTCTAGTTACACTAACCAGGCTAAAGAAAAATGTGTAAACGATATCAATCCTCATGCTTCAGGAGATAAAGGCAATGACCTATTACTGGGAGCATGAAATCATCTTTCCTAAAAGGTACATTATAGCAGAGTTGTCTCTTGTGGAAGTTTTCGACTTTTCTGTAAAGCATTTGCTATTAGCCACTGTAAGACAGAGAGGATATTGGTCTAGATGAGCCATTGTTCTGATGCACTAAAGCAATTCCTAGGTTTTTAAATTAGTGCACACAAAAGAATTAGTTGATTACAATATGTACACTCAGAACCATTTGCCATTATGGGCAATTGCTCACCCATAATGACTGTATGATTGAGACTTTGTCTCATTTTATTTAACACAATAGCATCCAGCCACTTAAGCAACTACCTTATACCTGTTAACCATCACAATACATGCGTGACATGAGAGAATTAATTTAAAATTGTGAGATCATTTGATAGAGGCATTATTTCTCATTCAGATACATTTATTCTTGATGACACACATGAGAAATTCTATGACTGTATGTCATTTAATTGCATGGTTGTTAACAAATCATTATTTTATAGGAATATGTAACTTTTCCTTACCATTTTCTAGCTGAGGATCTCAAAGCACTTTATAAACAAAAGGTCCCTCAGAACCCTTGGGTGGTAGGGTATGTGCACTAAATATATATTTATGTGTGCACCTACCTGCTAGAGTACAGACCTATTCAACAACTAGAGCTGGGCCCGAAATCTGAACATTCCCAAATTTGGGGAAAAATCTGGATCCAGGCTAGAATCTAAACCCTGCAACTTGGACCCATCTCTAATTAAGGTTTCAGGCATCGATCCTCAGCTTGTGTAAATTGATGTAGCTCCACTGATTTAAATGAAGCTGTGGTGATTACACCCGCTGAAGAGCTGGCCGCAGCTTCCATTTTCCCCCTCTTACGATAAACACACATTTTGGGGGAAGAGTTTTCTTCTTGTTGCTGTCTATACCTGGTTTTCATACAGTTATAATGGTGATTGAATCCAGGCCATGGGCCAGAAAATGTTGGAAAGCTGCTCAGGTAGTCAAAGATTCTGTCAACCAAACAATTTCATTGAAAGTAAAGAAGTGAGAACATCTCTCCTGTGAAGAGGCATGAAACTGTGCATGGTTTACTCAGATCCTAAACTGCAAATCTGCCCCCCACCCCCAAGCTTCCTTATGTATTTATGTGCCTAAAGATCCAGATAGGCCCTACTGGGATTTACAGAAGTGTGTAGCTCCCACTAGAAGTTAGGCACCTAACCTGATTAAGCACTTCTGTAAATACCTGTAGGCACCTATCTGCATCTTTAGGAACCTCAACACCTAACTCCGGCCTGTGGACAGCAGTTACGTGCCAGTGGCTGCATGGGGTTGTTCTTCTGTATTCCTTTGTCTGGGGGCCTGAGAGCTGATTTGGGAAACCTCAGGCAGATGTCTTGGATGAGTAGTTATGCCATATGTATGAACTGAGAAATGAGAGTGAATGTGTCTCTTGTACACTATGTTTCAGTCTCCCTGATTCCAACAGGAAATTTACTGCAGTGAAACAGCACCGTGCACACACATTATCACCTTGCACCTTCCACACAAGGATCTCAAAAAACCATCATAAATACTAATGACTTAATCTCACAGCTCCTAGGAGATAGGTATTATTACAAGCCATGTCAGCTTGAGTAAATCACTGTTGTATTTTAGTCAGGTTCTAATTTTGTGTTTATCACTTAACCTCTGTGTGGCTCAGTCCTACCTCCCTTCCTCTCCCCACCCTCATCTATAAAATGGGGCTTATCTGGAGCATCTTTTATGTGGAGTTTTGAAACGGTTCTCCCCTCCATTCATTCCATCTACTACAGCTGTCTCCACAAACCTTTTTAATAGCAGTCGCTTAACCCCTTGAAAACTTTCAGATCATCATTGACCCTAAATTAGAAAGTTGCTGCCAATGGGTAAAAAGGGCTGAGAAATTCAAAGAATGATCATCTGCTACAGGTTTCTGGGCTTGATCAATATAGAGATCAACGGTCCCAAGAAGTCTGTATTTGTGCATGTCAATAAGCCTTGATTGCAAAGCTTGAAAAACAGACATCAATACTTTCCTTTGATAAAATGCAACAGAACTTATGCTAGATCGTGATCGGTGGAACACAGCCACTCAAATCACACTACAAGTACTAATTTTTTAGACAAAATACATGATTACTTTTATAAATGACTGACTATTCCCCCACAGGACCAATCATAGCACAGATGATGGTCAGATGTGGTCCAACACCAAACCAATAATTAAATGCTGGTATTTGGCTAAAACAAATTGCAAGCAAAGATATTGGTCTGCTGTCTATACTGAGAAATTAATGCTTTAGAAACTGAATAATAAATGCCTTTAGAGTTTTCTTATACTTTTTTTAAATTGCATCTCAAGGTCAGCATGTTCCCCTTCTCATTCTAAAAGAGGCAGATTCTTCACACAACTTTTTCAATAAATGGGTCTTTTATGCAGTATCAATGAAACCTGATTTGGGCTCAAGTCAGTTATTTTTTTCCACCCATTTTAAATTAGTAAATATAGTGAGCCCTGTGCTTCTGTTGGCACCATCCTATGAGCAGCCAACTGGAAAAGCTAGGGTTTAGGACTAGGTCCTGCAGGATGAGGTTGGCAGAGACACTGGTCATGTCAAAAGCAATGGCAATCTCCATGTGAGGGGGAAGCTGGCTCGGTTCCTCAGCTCTATAATGGAAAAGCATTCACTTCGGCTCAAAGGGATCTGTTCCTTTCTACTAGGAGTAGCAGGAGGAAATCAAGAAGAGGAAATCTTAGGCTGAAGGTTAGGATAAATGGGCCAGATTATCAGCTGATGTAAATTGGCATCACTCCATTGACCTCAAGAGCTATGCCAGTTTATGGCAACTGAGGATACAGCCCAACTTCTTTCCACTCTTAGTAACAGTCTTCCCAAAAATTGTGGTAGAGACCTCACCGCTTGGTATTTAAAACTTTACAAAACAAAGAATATGCAATACGGGGCATTAGGTGACAATGTGTCTTTTAGCACCTGTAATTCCTGATCCTAGGACCCCCTCTCTTCCCTTTAGATGGGCATACAAAGACATACTGATGTAACTGAAAGGACAGACCATGAAGATTTAGGAAAAAGTGTCAAAATGTTATTTTTTACAGGCCTGATCGAAAGCTCATTGAAATCAACGGGAGTCTTTCTGCTGAGTGTTGGATCAGACCTCTCCTATATGCAATAATGGAACAGATGTTCTGCTAAATATTCAAGTGAACAGAGCTCTCTGTGGCCAAGAAACTGCAAGCTGCCCATGCAGATGGACTCCCGGGATCCCACTGATGTCAACAACATATACAAATTTCATAGAAAAAAAAAGGAAAGGAACTTTTCCATGTTATTCTGTTGTTGCTAGCCCAATGCTGGGATGGGCATAGAGGTTTGCAAACACATAAGGTGAAATTTTGCTGCTGTTAATCAAACAAAACTCACCGGGAAGTCGGTGAGACGAATAAGAACTATTCTGGTAGGAAGTAGTTTCAGGGTCATGCCCTAACTTTGTACCCTAAAGAAAATATCAGCGCTGCCAGCCCAGGAGACAGTTGCTATGGTAACTATGGGTTTTTTTCTGTATTTCAAAGTGAATGGTCTTATAAAAAATTCAGAACTTCTGGTGTTTCACATGGGGATGATCTGGTATTTTCTCTTTCTTTGATGTCAGTAACTGCAGTCAGGGTAGGACCATCTCAGCATTAGCATCCCAGTGCTAGACTTCCCAAGGAGAACTCCTGGAGGGACAGAGGTAGCAATGGGTCTGGTACCTCCAGCTGTTCATGCAGTGACAGGGGTTTGTAAACAGATAAAGAGTTTGATTCCCACCTCTGGTCAAGCTGCAAGTTTGTGGAAGGAGTAAGATCTGGGGGGTCTCGCATTCGGCTAGAGGAATGAGGACCTGTGTGTAGGGATGAGTATTCTTCTATGCCTGTTTCCCTCTATAAGTCGATTTGGCAGGGAATGGGGAACAGCAAAAGGCAGGTTAGGATGCATCATCCCCTATGCAAGGAACTCAGGTCTGGGAGGGGTTAACAGGAACTCATAGGAGACTATCCCATCCATTTTCACTAGTTCGAGTGGGAGCTGTGGCAGATCTACAGATCTAGATTGAATAGCAATGAGAACGCCTAGGCCTAGCGAGACTGTGCTAATGCTGAGAGCCAGCATCTTGGGCCTCACAAGAGCGGGCTGGAAATGTTCTAGGTTAGAATTTTTGCTGAAGTTTAGAATTTGGAAAAAATAAATAGAAAAATTTCAATTACATTTCTGAAAGAGTCACCGCTCCTCTCCACCCCCTTTTGTTATTTGGGTCAACTATCCATTTGGTCAAGATGTCTCCAATGAGCCTTTCAGAAAGGAAAATATCTTCAGGCCATGGTTCAAAGCTCCTGTCTCTGACCTCCCTATGATAAGCAATCCAAAAGTCAATAGTGATACATAAAATTGGGACAGAGACAAGTATCAGTAGAGGCTACTGCCCAGGTCACTCCATACTGTTAAGGGTTAGTGTAAGCACGTCGGATTCACCCCCTCCTGCTGGTGTCCTGGGAAGTAGCTCTACTTCCAGCCTTGGAGCACCGTCTGCAGGCCGGTGTCCCAATTATGCCAGGCCCCTGTGTCCCTCCCGGACCCGGTGCCCCTTGTACACCAGGGTGCTACCCCCTGGCAGTAACCCCTCACTTGCAGGGTCTCCCCACCCAGGGGAACCCCCACCCCCTATCCCTACCTCACCTCAGTCTTTGGCTACTGCTCAGTCACTATCTAGCCCCCATTCACTGGGGCTGACTGCAGTATATAAGCCACTCATCACAGGCAATGGGGGATTTGGACCTGCTGCCTCTGCCTACCTGTGGGCTGCCCCCCTGCAACCTCAGTATCTAACTAGCCTTCGACTAGGCCGCAGCCTAGGGGGTTTCCAGGCTGGAGTTCCCCAGCTCCCTTGACCTTCCCCCAGCCCTGCTCCACTCTAGGCACTTGGTTAGGCTCCCTTGCAGACATGCCCTTCTCTCTCTCTACAGGCAGAGAGTCTGTTTGGACTCACAGCCTCTTATAGGGGCCAGCTGGGCCTGACTGGGGCATGGCCCCAGCTGTTGCTGCCTTCCCCAATCAACCCTGTCTTCTTGTCCCCAGCCATAGCCCTCTCCCAGGCTGTTCTAAGTCCCTCAGGGCAGGAGCGGGTGTCGACCCTGCTACAGTTGGCTTTTGCTTTCAGTCAGATGTGTTTAAGACAGGATCAACGGCGTAGAGGAATGACCACAAGAAGTTGACACTCCCCTCTCCCCCCACCCACAGGGCTTGGATGGTAGGGCGGGAGTTGCAGAAGCTTAAGGGAAGTTACATAATGAAAATCACTTTAAATATCCCTGCGGGGCACAGGGAGCCATAAAAGTACAGTACTTTATGGATCACTGTTTTGTGGCTGACCAAGAAATATTAGGGCTAGCCCCCTTAAGCCTATAAACAGCTACATCTAAGGATTAGAAAGCCTTGCGGCATGTTTCCATGGCAAATTACCATGCAGAAAGCCAGGATGTGAATCTACAGTGCAGCAGCTTGCTAATTCAGTTAACATCCTCTGTGGACACTGCTACCATGCACTGAAAGTCCCAGCTTAAGCCAACAGCCCTTCAGGACTTTCGGAGCACTGTAGAAGTGTCGACACCGGCGGTTACTGTGCAGCAAGCTTGTGCACTGTAGCTTCACACCCTGACTCACCGCACAGTCACTTGCCATAAAGCCAAGCCCTTAGGTTAGTATTGCCAACCCCAAATGTTCAAAAATCATGAGTCAGGCTCACCGAAAATAATGAGATTATATAAAAATAATAGATTTGGTGTTCTTTTTATTTGCCTTCTGCTTTTTGAGCCTTTAGGGTGCCCTGGGGTCCCATTTTGAAGCTTTCTCCACAGCCACGAGGGCTAGAAACTTACTTTTGCTTTAAGAATGAAGGCTGAATTCATCACATATCCACTTCACTCCAGGAGCTGGGGCTTTAAGGAAAACAATAATTATCATGAGACTTGGCAACACTGCATTAGGGCCTACTCCAAAGCACACTGAAGTCCACTGAAAGAGACTCATTGACTTCCATGAACTTTGGATCAGGCTCTTCTTAGTTACCTGATTTTGTGAAACAATGGGTTGATGACTGGGTACCACTAAGTAGAAAGGGAAGCAGCAGAACCCTCTATTTCATGAGTCGCTTGATATTGGACTGGCCCAGATCTGCCAAAGAGCTCAGCATGTTGGATACACATTGGGGGCTGAGCCGCTTTTGAAAATCTGGCCCCCATTGGGGTGCTGAGCACTTGAAATCTGCTGTAATTTACAATCCTGTGTTGTCAGGATGACAGACTTAGTTAGCCTCCACCCAAATGGGATTCTGCAGAAATCTATGTTTGAGCATGAAGCGAAGACAGAGAACATTACTCACAGTCAAAGCAACGCAATATAAAACAATGAGGCCAATGGCTCACAATCACAGCAGCTATTTGCTTCCAGTTCCTCTCAAGTGACATTAATAGTGAATGTATTAGAATATTTTATCATTCACCAACATAGCAAATGAACAGGGTCATTTATTTTTTTTCACACAACCCTAATTTCCAGATAACACAAGTCTGCTGCCGTGCAGGATTATTCATATTAACAACCCAGAAAGGCTTGCAGGCCATCCAGTTATATATATTTTTTTAAATCAAGGAAGAACCAGTTCAGGATTTTGAATAGAAATGAGAGGATCTGATTCCTTTCTCATGTTAGTAGTGTAAGGCAGGCATGAAAGTAGGGAAGGTGAGAGCAGTAATTCAAGGCCTGATTTGCCAGCCATAATCCTATTGAACAGTACCCTCCTTCGTGAGCAGAGTAGAATGCGGCCAAGAAGCACAATTATATCTGTGCTCCTACAACATGCATAGCAGGCTTTTAAACCTTCAGGCAGCAAATACTGCCTTTACTGATACATCTGCTTTACTTGATTTTAGAAGGGACAGGATTGCAATCAATAGCAAAGCATCTATTAAGTTCAATGGGATCAGAATTTTACCCTTGGTTTCAGTTAACCTGTAAAGCTGAATTGTCCTTTACTTGGAAGATTTCTTTCAATTCTCCTAAACAAATTGAACATGTTTTTTCAGAGTTTAATATTTTTTTTTACATAGAAAGGCCATTCCATTCACAACACCATCCCCAGAAATACACTGATGAGCTTGACCCTGCTGTGTTTTCAATGGCAGTGCAGATGCCCCGTCTTCCTCACAGAAGAAAATCTCAGTTTAGAAATGCTTCACATCAGTAGAATTTCCAACAGACTTTACAGCTCAGTAAAGTTAGGATTTAGACTTATTTTACAGCTGTGTGATACACCATTGGTGTCCTAGGGTTTGTTTGCTACCACTTCTTCATGTGTCAGAATAATAAAGGAGCAAAAATCCAGCATTACAGCCCTTGATTAATTTTCCATTCTGAGCAGAACGGTCTCTTATTTGTGCTAGTTCCAGGATGGAACATGCACAAATAAAGTGAATTTCAAATCCACTTGTCAGATGAGAGGATATTTAAATGGACAGTGATAAAAACAAAAATGACATTGTCACTGGTGCTATATGTCACATCTCCTTTTGAAATCACACAAAGGGAGAGAGAGACACGGAGAAGGAACAAATGTAGTCATGGTTTAGAAATTCAGATAAATAGGTTTACCATTATTTGTCCAGATTCTAACCAAAGTTGATCTCAGCTGGATTGATTGGAGTTGGGAGAGTTGAGGGAAATGCGTTTCTATCATAAGAACATAAGAGCTGCCACACTGGGTAAGACCAGGCCCAGTATCCTGTCTCCAACAGTGACCTGGACCAGAGTTTTAGGGGCAGCGTACAGAATAGGGCAATTATGAAGAGATCCACCTGGTCTTCCATTCCCAGTTTCTGGTAGTCAGAGCGTTAGGCTTGCCCCAAGCATGGGGTTGTGTCCCTGACCATCTTGGCTAATAGCCACTTATGGATTTATCCTCCATCCATTTGTCTAGTTCTTTTTTGAACCCAGTAATACTTTTGGCCATCACAGCATACTTTGGCAATGAGTTCCACAGCTTAGTTGTGCATTGCGTGAAAAGTACTTCCTCTTGTCTGTATTCAGCCTGCTGCCTATTAATAATTCTCTCTCCACTTTTCCCAGACTGTTCATGATTTTATAGACCTCTATCAAATCCCTCCTTAGCCAAGGCTGGATTTCCAATTAGGCATGTGCCTAGCGGCACTGGCATTCTAGGGACACCTTATCTCTTTAAAACTGTGCAAACAAAGGTCACCTGTAGGTAGGGGACAGTGCTGTAGATGCTGTACCTAGGGGCGCGCAAGGTTTAAATCTGGCCCTGTTCTTAGCAGTCTCTTTTCGAAGCTGAACAACCCTGCCCTTTTTAGTCTCTCCTCATATGGAAGTCATTCACTACCCTTGATCATCTTTGTTGCCCTTCTCTGAACCTTTTCCAGTTCCACTATCTCCTTTTTCAGATGGGAAGACCAGAACTGGACATAGCATGCAAGTGTGGGCGCACATGGATTTATATAGTGACATTATGATGTTTTCAGTCTTATCTTCTATCCTTTTTAGATTTTTTGATCACTGATGCTCATTGACCTGAAGTTTTCAGAGAACTATCCACAGTGACTTTGGATCTATATCTTGAATGGTAACAGCTATTAGAACCCATCATTATATATGTGTTGAGATTATTTTCCCCCCAGGTACATTACTTTGCATTTATCAACACTGAATTTCATCTGCTATTTTGTTGCCCAGTCATCCAGTTTTGTGAGATCCCTTTGTAACTCCTCACAGTCTGCCTTGGATTTAGCTATCTTGAGTAATTTCGTATTGTCTGCAAATTATGCCAATTCATTGTTCACTCCTTCCAGATCATTAATTAAATGACATGTACAACTTCTACTTTACAAGAGTCTGGTTCCCAGATTATAATAAAGTTTTGAGATAAAGCTGATGGTAAAGTAACCATATAGAATCAACTCTGACTTCATTCCCATACTGATTTCATAGTCATCAACAGGGCCTGAACCTTGGATTTTCCTCCCTAAGAATCCAATACTTCAGCTAAAAGAGAGCTTCTTCTGGTTGGGGACAGGGGTTGGATGTATAGCCTTTGCAACTAGCTGCTAGAGAGCATCATGATCGTGTGGATTAGGTTATTCTCCCTATTAGCTCCAAGTATTATTATACAGACATACACACAGTCTGAAAACCTTGCATTAGACCCTCTGAGCTCTATGGAGTGGTGAGTTCCAATCAATCTGTGCCTTTGCATGCCACTCTGTCTTGGATTCTTTTCCACACTAAAGCAGAGAGGACACAATCTCACCCTTCAAAGTGTCTCTAATTATTTTATTACTGAAGCCATAACCTGAATCCATATATATTGCAACCAGTAAAATCGTCAGACATGGAACAAACAAAGAAAGGGGGTGTTCTGGGCTCAGTTCTTAGCGGGACAGGTAGGAGTCATGGGCTGTTAGGACATACACTTTAGGTATCTTCCATCCAAGAGAAATAGCTGGAAGCAGGAAGTTTTGTAACATGAGCATAAAACAGATTTAAACCCAACTGCAGCTGGAACTGCTCCCTGTGGAGTTCATCAGAGCAGTCTACTTTGTAGCCTCTTGCTCTATATGCTTCCACTAGCTGTAATCCAGTAAACTGAAGGGAAGGATTTAACACACACAGAGAAATTTGGCCCAAGGACATGGATTCTCTTACGCACAGGGTTCTGTGGTCCCTTAAATCTGCAGGGATTTATTATTCATTAACACAGCAAAATTGTCACTTGTAGAAGGAATATCAGCAACGATACAATAAAAGGGGGAAAAGACATAGGGTTATACATACATCATTGTTCTATGAGCATGCCATTCATATGTGTAATCAGTACAATGCAGTTACAGGCAGGGACCCTCTGCTGTGTTTGCTTTTTACTTTTTGCTGTTTCATTGACATCCAACCCAGCTCCCTTTCCCCTCCTGGCTTCTCCCGTACCTCAGATTGAGACTGACAGACAGGAAGAGGCCTTGTACCAAGAGATTACTATAATCTGGGATACAGGTATTTTTCCATATGGCAAATAAAAACACCATTAGTGTAAAAAACAAGACAGCCAGAATATCAAATGTGCAGTCATTGCCAAAAATCCCTTTACTTGAACTGATGTTTTTAACTGGCAATGTCACAGAGAAACGTTTTAGGAGGGAACAATTAGCACATTTTATACTTATTCAATTAAATTCTGCTTTTTTTTTTTTAAACTAAAACAGACGGTCGTTGCTCTTACACCACAACAGACGCGATGAGGGTATGTTTAACAGACCCTTGCAAACTAAATAATCCATAGCACAGGAGGCAAAGTATGGTCTCATTTTACAAATAAGGAAACTGAGGCAGGGAGTTTTAGTGATTTAATTAAGGCTACACAGAAAACAAGTAGCAGGTGATGATCAGCACTCTGGTTTAAACCTCATAATCTAGCCACTGGGACCTGCTCTTTTGCTTCTGCCATCAGTTTTATAACCACATCTGGCTCCATCTGAGCTCAGTGACAGACCTCTTTAAATATAAATCCTGTAAAAATTGTAACATGGTAAAGATAAAGCTTCCAGTGGTCTGAGCAGTGACAGCTTCAGACCTAGGCAACCGCTGCAGTCATCTAAAAATGCTGCAGGCCAAATGTAGACGTAGCGTTACATGCCTTTTTTGTGGGGTGCGGGAGCGGATGGTCTTAGGCCCTGATCCCGCAAAAGACTTCAGCACATGTTCAACTTGTATCGCTGACGCCAAGCATTCAAAGAATCATCAGTCAGGCCCCAAAGACTTAGGAGATTGGCTTAAAGATTATAGGGTAGGTTGGTTTTTTTGTATTTTAATTAATAAAAATGGGCATTTTTTAAAATATGCCTTCTGAGCACTGGTAAAGCAGCAGCCACCACCATGTTCCATGCCATGCAGAGGCTTCCATGGAGACGTCAGGACAACAAGGTTGCTATGACGCTGTGGCTCTACAGGGCAATGGTTATATCAGACCTATTGTGCAGTGAAACATAGGTGCTGAGAATGGCTGACAAGCGGCAGATTGATGTTTTCAATTCCATCGTCTTACAGCAGCTGCTCTATATTAAATGGCAGGACAAAGAAATGAGGATAGTCAGAGCCAAACCCAGCCAACTGGATCCGTTTATTGGAATGCATATATTTATAAGGATGGTAGACCAATGAATTACAAGGCACTTTTACCAAGGGATGCCGCTACATGGCTGGAGATCACATGGTCATCAAAAGCTCCGGTAGTGTCATAAAAATCACCTAATTGGACATAAACTAAATAACCATCCTGACCATTTTAAATACCTAGTGAGAGATCAATTTGGATGTTATGTGACCTGCAAGAAGGCTAAGTTCCTTCAGGATTTGCCTTGACAATGATTGCTGAGCCTCTAGGGTGCATCCGCTTCATGTTTTCAAGCTTTTCTCCACAACCATGGGGGCTAGGTGCCAAGTATCAGAGGCGTACCCATGTTAGTGTGTATACACAAAAAGAACGAGGAATCAGGTGGCACGTTAAAGACTAACAGATTTATTTGGGCATAAGCTTTCATGGGTAAAAAACCCCACTTCTTCAGATGCATGGAGTGAAAATTACAGATACAGGCATAAATATACTGGCACATGAAGAGAAGGGAGTTACCTTACAAGTGGAGAACCAGTGTTGACTAGACCAATTCAGTCAGGGTGGATGTGGTCCACTCTCAATAACTGATGGGGAGGTATCAATACCAAGAGAGGGAAAATTGTTTTTGTAGTGAGCCAGCCACTCCCAGTCCCTATTCAAGCCAAATTAATGGTGTTAAGTTTGCAAATGAATTGTAGCTCGGCAGTTTCTCTTTGAAGTTTTTTTGTTGAAGAATGGCTACTTTTAAATCTGTTATTGAACATACAGGGAGACTGAAGTGTTCTCCTACTGGCTTTTGTATGTTACCATTCCTGATGTCTGCTTTGTGTCCATTTATTCTTTTATGTAGAGACTGTCCAGTTTGGCCAATGTACATGGCAGAGGGGCATTGTTGGCACATGATGGCATATATCACATCAGTAGACGTGCAGGTGAATGAGCCCCTGATGGTTTGGCTGATGTGGTTGGGTCCTCTGATGGTTTTGCTAAAGTAGATATGGGGACAGAGTAGGCAACAGGGTTTGTTACAGAGATTGATTCCTAGGTTAGTGTTTCTGTGGTGTGGTGTGTAGTTGCTTGTTAATATTTGCTTCAGGTTGAGGGGCTATCTGTAACAGAAGACTGGCCTGCCTCCCAAGGTCTGGGAGAGTGAGGGATCATTTTCCAGGATAGGTTGTAGATCGCTGATAATGTGCTGGAGAGGTTTAAACTGGGGGCTGTATGTAATTGCCAGTGTGATATTCTGTCATTTTCCTTGTTGGGCCTGTCCAGTAGTAGGTGACTTCTGGGCACCAGTCTCACGCTGTCATTCTGTTTCCTCACTTCACCAGGTGAGTACTGTAGTTTTAAGAATGCTTGATAAAGACCTTGTAGGTGTTTGTCTCCATCTGAGGGATTGGAGCAAATGCGGTTGTATCTTAGGGCTTGGCTGTAGACAATGGATCGTGTGATGTGTTCTGGATGGAAGCTGGAGGGGTGTAGGTAAGTATAGCAGTCAGTAGGTTTCCGGTATAGGATGGTGTTTATGTGACCATCACTTATGTGCACTGTAGTGTCCAGGAAGTGGATCTCTTGTGTGAACTGGTCCAGGCTGAGGTTGATGGTGGGGTGGAAATTGTTGAAATTATGGTGGAATTCTTCAAGGGCCTCCTTACTGTGGGTCCATATGATGATGTCATCAATGTAGCGCAAGTAGAGGAGGGGCGCTAAGGGATGGGAGCTGAGTAAGTGTAGTTCTAAGTCAGCCATAAAAATGTCGACATACTCTGGGGCCATGCGGGTACCCATAGCAGTGCTGCTGACTTGAAGGTATAAGTTGTCTCTGAAATGGTTGTGGGTGAGGACAAAGTCACAAAGCTCAGCCACCAGGTGTGCTGTGGCCTCATCAGGGATACTGTTCCTGACAGCTTGTAGTCCATCCTCATGTGGAATATTGGTGTAAAGAGTTTCTACATCCATGGTGGCCAGGATGGTGTTTTCAGGAAGATCACCAATGCACTGTAGTTTCCTCAGGAAGTCAGTGGTGTCTCGAAGATAGCTAGGAGTGCTGGTGGTGTAGGGTCTGAGAAGAGAGTCCACATAGCCAGAAAATCCTGCTGTAAGAGTGCTAATGCCTGAGATGATGGGGCATCTGGGATTTCCAGGTTTATGGATCTTGGGTAGCAGACAGAATACCCCTGGTCGGGGCTCTAGGGGTTTGTCTGTGTAGATTTGTTCCTGTGCTATAGCAGGGAGTTTCTTGAGCAGATGGTGCAGTTTCTTTTGGTAACCCTCAGTGGGATCGGAGGATAGTGGCCTGTAGAATGTGGGCTAGGAACTTTTTTTCCCCCAAATGAAAGCTGAGATTCTCATGAAGTCCTCTGATTCCAGGAGCTGAAGCTTGAAGAAAAACTGCAAATATCATGAGCACTAAACAGAGCTGGCAACACTGCACCACAGTTAGTGGGACTATTCACAGTGCGTTAATTTAAGCACATGCATATTTGCAGGATTGGAGGCCTTAGATTTGTTGGAGCAGGGACTGTTCTGCTTGTTCACTGCGTAGCACAATGGAACCATGCTCTCAGTACTATGGCAATAGAAATGATATATTAAGTGTTCTGGGTGTTGGAGGATATGTTAGCTTATACTTGCACTTTTCTATTGGTTGTATTTCATTGCACACATCACTTTCAGTCTCTCTTTTGCACCGGCTTGCAATCCCTTACACCAATTTATACAGCCTCCCTCTGAAAATAACCCTGCCCTCAGAGAACCCCCACTCATGCATCACTGACCTACACCTAATCACAGCACCACCTGGCCCCCTTGCACGGACTATGGAGGTGAATGCAGACACAGGGGGCAAGGGGCCACATGTGCCTCCCTTCACACACAGCCGCCTCTTTCTGGCCAAGAGGCTCTTTTAAAGAAAGTCAAGGACACAGGAGAAGCTGTTAGTCAAGGAGTAAACACACACCAGGGAAAGGAATTGTAAGACACACACACACACAAATCTAAATGAGACACCCCCCCACCTGCCATGTCACAACATGTGCTTGGCTTTCAGTTCTTTCCTACCTTTTGGCCAATGTCTTTCTCATCTACTGCACTAGCAGCTCCTCCACGCCCAGCCACACTGGGGGTTATGAACATGCTGCCTCCTCTGAGGTATGTTCCATGAATAAGCTGGCAGGAATATTAGGAAGAAGACGGACATCATTTTCCACCAGAAAGGGGCAGAAGGGGGGAGAGAATCCTTCGTGGCTACTGTGTCCCGGGCCTCCTGCATGGCAGTGCTAACAGTTCTTGCATCCTCCAGAACATTATGTCTCCTCTTAGATCACTTAACTCATTGCACGCACGCACTACACTCATCTCTTCAAATGCTGCAGAAGGGCTCTCCAAGCAGACTCATTTCAGCGCTGTCTTAAGCAGCTTCCAAAGCAGCCAGACGGGCTTCTCCAGCCATCACCTATAATTAAACGTTCTGTAAAACTAGGACAACAAAATTAGCATCTAGCCCAAATGACAGAGATTGAAGTGTTCAGAGAATAATATTGAAGTGTTTTATTTATAAATCAAAGCAGCTGGAGATTGAACTAAAATGCTGGCAGTTTTCTTTCTGTGAAATAATGCCAAATTCTAGAATTTTGTTGTTTGTCTTACAAACAGCGCTGAGCAGCTCCAGCTGCGCTCAAGATACCAGAGTACAAAGGGGTCGCACAAAACAACTTAACACAGCCCTTGCCCCAAATATCTTGTGATCTAAGTATACAAGACAAAAAGAGGGTAGGCTATTCTCTTGTTTCAATGCTGGAGAAATGAGGCACCAAGAAGGTTTAGGTAACTTGCCCATGGTCAGAGAGAAAGAGGAGTTGAACCCAGATCTCTTACACCCCAGCCTAGTGCTTTTACCACAAGACCCTGCTTCCTCCCATGTTGTCATCACTAATTATTTCACAAATGTCTTGAGTTCCCTGTCAGTCCTATGACTCTACGATTCAATTCTATAATTATTTGCATTGTGGTAGCACCTAGAGAGTTCAGCCAAGACAGCTTCTCTCCCGTGCTAGGAGCTGTACAAACACCTCACAAATGACAGACCTTGGCCCCAGAGAGCTTGCAATCTAAAAAGACAAGATGTAGAGAAACAAATACAGTAACTCCTCACTTAAAGTCATCCCGGTTAACACTGTTTCGTTATTAGGTTGCTGATCTGTTAGAGAACATACTTGTTTAAAGTTGTGCAGCATTCCATTATAAAATTGTTTGGCTTGCCCCGCTCCACCCGCCCACCCAGCGCTCCTGCTGGGGAGTGGGGTCGGGGGCTTGCCTCATTCCACCCAGCCAGCACTCCTGCCGGGGAGTGGGGTCGGGGCGCGGGGGCTCGTCCCATTCCGTCTGCCCGGTGTTCCAGCTGGGGAGCAGGGTTGGGGAGTGGGAGCTTTCCCCATTCCGCCCACCTGGCATTCCAGCTTGGGAGCAGGGTTGGGGTGTGGGGGCTTATCCCACTCCACCTGCCCAGCATTCCAGCCGGGCAGTGGGCAAGCCCCCGACCCCGCTCCCCGGCAGGAGCGCTAGACGGGCGTAGTGGGGAAAGCCCCAATACGCCCCACCTGAACCAAGCTTCACAGTCATCACTGGTGAGTACAGTATTAAATAGTTTGTTTAAAATTTAAAATTTATACTGTATAAGTATATAATGTCTTTTGCCTGGCGAAAAAAAATTCCCCGGAACCTAACCCCCACATTTACATTAATTCTTAGGGGGAAATTGGATTTGCTTAACATCGTTTAGCTTAAAGTAGCATTTTTCAGGAGCATAACTACAATGTTAAGTGAAGAGTTACTGTAGGTATGGGTGAGGAAAGACAAACACTAACACAGGCATAATGATAAATAGTACTACTAATGGTTGCAAACAGCTAGATGAGTCTCGGATGCCATGAGGTCAGACCATGCTATCACAGAAAGCATGAATCTGTTTTTGCACGTGAACTGAGCGGCAGTTTGTCTCTATTGTTCACCAGCTAAAAGTCATAACGCAGATGCTGAAATCCATTCTTATAAACAACCTGCAGGCAGAAGAGGATATAAAGCAGTTCAACTTGACCTGCATCATTAACAATGAAGCAAAACTCACCCAACCATCACTGGAACAAATGGATTTGTCAATGCCCCTTCTGTGTGGGCAGCCCTAGTTGACCAAACATCAAAACCAACATACCGTAGCAGCAGCTGGCTCTTCCAATGTTGGAGAAAATGTATTTTCACTTGAAAGATATCATCTTTGGCCACTCTCTGTGAGCTCAGTTATTTACAAGTTCTCTTTACTGATGTCCCTGAACAACCTAGCTTTCCTTTCTTTGGATACTGTAGACACAAAGAACGTAAACTCTTGGGGTCAGGGACTGTCTTTTAGTTCTGTGTTTGTACAACTCCTAGAACAAGGTGTCCTGATCCAGGACTGGGGTTCCCTCAATATTAAATCAATAATCTGAATGCACTACCTGGGGTGTAAATCTGGAGTAACTCCACTAAAGTCCATGGAGCTATTCCAGTGTAAAAGCAGTGAGAGATCCGAACCTGGACTGCTCTCTGCCATATCGCACACTTATTTGGGACAGAGGTACCAGTAATGTTGAACCATCAGATCTCATTAGAACTAAGGAAGAATGTACCATGTAAGCAGAGCAACGTGTTTGTGTCTTTGGACACTGAATTGCCATTAACAAGTGCCACTGAAATGGAAATCCAGTCTAAGTCCTAGAAGGCAATTAGTGCGGGATAGAATGTGAAGCTCCTCTGATTACAGCTTGGAAGGATGCATTGCACATTGAGACATCATGCATTGACAACCATCCTGCTTTAAGCTTGTAAACATTATAACATAGGGCAAAATTATGCTCATTAATCCACTTAAGTCAGCGGGGCTACACATGTGTAAACCCCTGATTCAGGAAAGCATCTTTCTTCGGGAGAGAACTTAAGCATGGAGCTTAACTTTAAGCACATGCTCAAGACCAACTGAAGTCAAAGAGCTATTCTGAGTAGGGCACATGCTGTTTCTGAATTGTGCCTAAGTAAGCCATATAAGGATGTATTTGAAATATATCTTGCATGATCATATGGAGACATATAAGACTAAACAGTTATTTAAAGCATAGACCTATGAGTAGCTGGATAGATCCTTAAAGAGACGCAGCACAACACACACACACAGATCCCTCTTCTCCAAAAAAGAGCCTGTTATGCAGCCTGAAAGCCTCAGTATTTCAGTCTTTTACTATGCCAATAAAATGTATCACATCACCTGTTTTGGCTACCACCAGCAACGCAAGTACTGTAGGAAAGGAGGTGCTGGATTTAAAAAAAAAAAAAAAAGGGATGGAAACTGGATGGCTGCATTCCAGAGTTACAGAGTGAAGTTTATGCTTTGGACTCTCTTCTGAACTGATAGACTTTACAGTGCCATCCACTGAGCACTCCAGCCATGCGAAACTTGTGAGCTTTGTGGAAACATTTCACTTTCATGGAAGGAATTTGCTCCCTTAATGTCACAGTATTCGCACAACTGGACAGGAGCCTTACTATTATTCAGACAGCACATTAAGTGTGCACAGACAATGGAACAGAAAGACAAGCCCTTGCCCTGAGAAAATTACAATCTAAATGCTATGGGGAGGTTTCCCTCCTGGAAGCTTTACACGCTGACCACTTCCAAAGACAGGATGAGACGGACAATTTGTCTGAACTAGCATGGCAAATACTGTGGGTGAAATCCGGCCTCCATTGAGGTCAGTGGGAGTTTTACCTTTGAGTTCAACAGAGCTAAAACTTCCTATGCACCAAGCACTGCCTTGATCACTGCTGAATCCCTTTAAACCCCCGAATGGTTTCCTGTCCTGTGCTTTCTGTGCGTCTAGAGAGTGCTGATGGGTGCCACAACAAACAAAGAGTTACAAAAAATAAATAAAAAGCTCCACCAGGTGGGATTTCTCTGGAGGGCAGCACGGAACCTTTGGCTGCTGGGCCTACAGAGAGCTCCTCTGAATTAGCTGTCCATGTGTCAGTATCTATGAGCTGTACAGGCAAGCCCCAGTGGGCTTAAGAAATACAGGTAAATAGGAAATTGGATGTACTTATATGGGGCCCATTATTGTGGTATCTGACTGCTTCACAGTCTTTAATATTATTTATCCTCACAACACCCTATGAGGTAGGGCAGTGCTATTAGCCCCATTTTGCAGATGGGGAACTAAGGCACAGAGAGGCTAAGTGGCTTGTAAAAGGTCTGCCTCTGACTTCCTGTGTGAGCTGGAGCTTGGACTAGTGCCCTCACCGCTACAACAGCACCAATCAAGGTGTATTATTGTTCTTTAGAAGTTTTGTTCTGTCTAACCCAGCCCCAGCCACATCTGGCAGCAGGGAATCCAGGATATAAATCACTGAACATCCAGTGAATCATGATCACTGTGAAACCAATCTTAGAAATAATAGGATTTATTGCTACTGTTAGAAAGTTATGTTCAAGGCATAACAGGAAAGGGTTTGATTTAACCACCACTCCATAATGATCAAAGTCACTCCTTATTGCAGCTCTCCTTTAAGAGAAAAAAAGAATTGTACTTACTTTGGGAGATGCATTGCTGTTATGCATATGAAGGGGTAGTTTAGGAATTTTTGTCTACCTAGGTACTTGTCTTCATAGTATCTGAGCACCCAACTCTGGATTGTAACTCTGGCTCGGATGTCTATGTGAGGTTCTCAGAGTAATGCAAGATTTTGTGATGCTTTGTGGTCTTTATAGGGCCTGATCCAAAGCCCAATGAAGTCAATAGCATCAGACTCAATGATCTAACCCATGGCAATGGCAGTGATAGGGTATACTAACCTCACACTGGGTCCAGGTAATGCCACCCTGGCCGAGCATGCTCTGACTGGAGGAGCAAGCTAAAAGGAGCTCAGAAGCCCAGACAAGAGGTGGTGGACAAATGGCAGGAGAGGAGAGCCCTTCTCCAGGAAGCCAGATGGAAGGTGGAGCCTGAGAAGGGACCACAGGGCAGGTAAGGCACCAGGCAGAGCCTTCTCCAACCACCACCCCCTTTGTGAACCAGCGGGTCCTGCAGGGCCTACTCCTCTGGACACTTGTTGTTAAGTGAGTTACTGTTTGTCATAGGGGCCATGCCCCAAACTGAAGGGACCTATAGGTAAGAAGCAGCACAGGGCAACGGATTTGGACTCACTGCAGGGCGGACCCTGCCAGCGTTGCTTCCCACATGGCCTTGGGCTGGGAACCAGTGGAGAGAAAGGGCCTGGGTTCTCCTACTATGCCTCACTTAAGGGCCAAGGCTCAAGTGCAAGTGGAAAGCTGAAGATTGCTGGCTGAGGATCAGGAACAGGCACCTCTATGGCCCTGACAGAGAGGCCAGGGGCTAGAAGTCAGTTGTGCTAACTACTGGCCCTCTGAGCCGCCATCACACAGATGCTGTAACGTAGATAGGCAGATGGCCCCTGTCACCATGTTGATTACACCTGCACTGAGCCAGCTGCCCATCTAGAATAAAGGTCCCAATGCTGCAGACACTGATGGAGCTAAACCACCATTAGCAACAGCGTGGTGACTGCCAGCTCCTCCTCCCCCAGCCGAAGGGAAGGGATTCCATTGGAAGTCCAGCTTCTGCCTCCAGGTTTGGATTCTTCAACGCACGTCTGCAGAACGATCTCATGGTGCTCTGCGGGGGAAGACACACTTTACATTTCTGCACGTTGTCCAGGGCTTTGGTTGGGAGTAACCGCCATTGAAATACGATGTCCAGATAGGGAAAGAGGGAATCCAGCTAGCCAGAGAATCTCATTCGTTCCCTCTGGTGATGACAAATCAAGCACACCCAAATAAATAAATATGCAAATCACCTGTGTGGCAAAACAATTAGGGGGGAAAAGTATCAGATTCCTATCAAGTGCATATATAAATAGATATAGTGAATTATAACCAGTCATAGCCTTGAGTGTGTCCATTTAAGTGCACTGTTATTCTGTATTTCTCCTCTGACTGGGAACAACCTCACAGCAGCATCAGAAAACTAGTAATCACTGTTTTTCAGCAGCACTCTCCATTGCAGAGCAACGCCGGCAGCCTCAGTCATTGGTGTCACACAAAGTCTTCACAGCCATGTGTCCGAACAATGAATCAAGCTTGGTGCCTTCTGGTAATCAGTGCAGAAGAAACAGATGTTATACGGCCAATTTCAGTCTCAAAGTTCTGCTTGAAAACCTGATTCAAAATTCTTCTAAGCTTTAACCCTACCACACTGGGCCCTATATGGCATGGTAAGAAAAAGAATAATGCTCCTTCTATTTTATCAACCAGTCTGACCTTACTAGTGCAAAGTGCCTTCGTGTTATTAAAGTAGGTATTTCTCAAGTATGTTCCAAATACAGATTCCTCAGAAGGACCCCAATCGTGCACAGACCGAGTGGCGTCACCCTTGAAGGATCACAATCAAAATATCTGATTTACTTGCCGAAGGGTAAAATTTTCAGAGCACCTCTGTGACTTAGGTTAAGTCCCATTTTCAAAAGGGACTTTGAAGCTTAAATCCCATTAACATTCAATGAGACCTAGATGCCTAAATGCCAAAAATGGAACTGAGGGTCCTAAGCCACATTGAAAAATGTTACCCTAGGAGTTTGTTCTGTTTGATCTATAGCTGCTTTCTTCCCCCCCTTCTCCCCCCATCATCATCACATATTGCATTTTATCATGTTACTAATCTGGGTGACATGTTCAATACAGATTTGTCATCTCACACAAAGAGGCAAAATCTATTTTAATACAATCCATTTGTAACAATTTTTCTTGTGGGATATCCATCATATAGAAAAGCAGGTATGAACCTTGAATATTGTACAGGCAGGTTCAGCATAATAGACAAATATATATTGCCGGTTACCTGCATTAGATCAGCACTTCATCCACTTATAATTTGATGGTATGTACAATAGAGGTTTGTTCTGCTGAGATTCGGGGTTCATTAGTTTATGTGTAGCATATACTTTGACTACATTGTACAGTTTGTAACTTTTTAAAAAAAAATTAAAGACAGGTCGAATTAATCCCAATTGTATTTAAATTGAATACAGTAGACCTATCCACAGGATGAAGATCATTCATATTTAAATTCTATCTTTAGGATCAAAGAAATAGGCCTGCAACTGCCAGGATCACCTAGGGAGCCCTTTTTAAAAATTGATGTGACATTAGCTATCCTCCAGTCATCTGGTACAGAGGCTAACTCAAGTAATAGGTAACATACCATAGTCAATAGTTTTGCAATTTCAGATTTGAGTTCCTTCAGAACTTTTGAGTGAATGCCATCTGGTTCTGGTGACTTATTACCGTTTAATTTATCAAATTTGTTCCAAAACCTCTTCTACTGACACCTCAGTCTGGGACAGTTCCTCAGATTTGTCACCTAGAAAGAATGGCTCAAGTGTGGGAATCTCCCTCACATCCTCTGCAGTCAAGACTGATGCAAAGAATTTATTTAGCGTCTCTGCAACTGCCTGTCTTCCGTGAATGCTCCTTAGGCACCTTAATTGTCCATGGTGGCTAACCTACTTCTGTCACTGATTATACCCCGATGTTGCCAACTCTTATGAGTCTCGTGTTGGTGTTTTTCTTAGGGCCCCAGATCCTGATGTCCTGTAATTACATGAGAGTCTCGGTTTTCCTTTTTTAAAAAAGTAAGTTTCTAGCCATCAGGGTTGCAGAGAAAACCTTGAAAATGTGACCCAAGTACAGCGTATAGGCTCAGAAACCAAAAGGCAAATAAGATTTTTTTTAAAAAAATCATCATTTTTAAGGCAATTTTATCATTTTGGGGGGCAGGCTCAGACTTTTTCCAACAGATGAGGTTGGCAATACTCTAATTCAATTATGTAAGTCATGTTGTTACTTGGGGAGAACATAGAATTGGAGGTCACAGCCATAGGTGCTGGAACTAAGGGTCCTGGGGGTGCTGCTACACCCCCTAGCCGGAAGTGGTTTCCATCATATAGAGGGTTTACAATGTGGTTCAATGGCTCTCTGCACCTCCCCCCCCACTATACAAATTGTTCCAGCACCCCTGGTCACAGCATGAGAAAGTGTCTAATCCAATAGGCTTTATTAAGGTCAGGAATTTATACTGTTTTTCTGTTAATACTCTGCTGAAAGTATTATCGCAGTTTAGAAAAATTGAGGAAGAGAAAAACTTCTGGTGAGCCAAAAAGTTTTAAATGAACTTTGCAGGTAATCTGCATTCCACAGCACAACCTGATCATGTCACTCACACAGTCTCCTTGTTTTCCAGAGACTTGTCAAATTCCTCTGCAAAAATAAACAATGACAGCAAACAGAGAATTCCTGCTTCGTAGAGGTTTGTCGAACTACATTCATTATTTTGGCAAGTCTATTGATTCCATGGCGGGGGGGGGGGGTGAGAATTCATAAAAGGAGCTACAGATGCACAAATACCTTGCAAACAAAATCAAGTGAAGGAAACTGATCAGCTTCCTTTTATTTTCTCTCCTAAGTTGATAATATTGTAATGCAAAGGCTATTGCTGCGTTTTACTGGGTGGACTTAGAACTTTTCAGCTGGATCTAGGGTGTTTCATAGGCACTATATTGCTAAGAATTAATGGAGAATCTCCTTTAGCTCAGCTCTTATGGGGTGGGGTTTTGGAGCGAGAGGATATAAATTTTGTCTCCATTGCCACTGTGAAATTCTTATGCAATCTTTGTGTACAGCACAGGTGCAGTCAGCAGTTACTTTTATAAAATGCTTATCCTTCCGGAGAGTCCCAAAGTCCTTTACAAACTGAGACTCCAATCTTGCATCAGGGTTTGCTAGCATGAACCCTCTCATATGAGTGGAGTCCCACTGAAGCCAAGGCCTTACAATGCCATACACAGTACCTAGGAATCATTTCCACCCACTACAATATTGCAGCTGCCTCTGGGGCAAAGAGCAGCAGAGCACTGCACTGGAACACTACACTATAGTTTAGACGGGAAGTGTAAAATACTGTCTCTATTTGAAACTGGAGAAGAAGTTTGGAATATTGCTAAGCCCCTTTGTGCTAACTCTTCTGGGGGGAAAAATGAGATCTTTAACAAACCAGACAGGGTCCAGACTCTATTTTACATCTTAGCCAAGACAATTCACTTAGTGACCTAGACCATTTAAAATGAAAATTGAATTTTTATGAGTGATTCCACAGCTTTTTGCATTGCTGTCCTTATCAAGGCACTAGTCATTACCATTCTTAACAAAGTAATATGCTTTATATTACTATAAATGTTTCACACTAATAGAGCAAAGTTTCCCCCAAATAAATAAAGCGAGTTCTAAGAGAAGCTGCGTTCAGACAATCACATAGACAAAAACCTGCGGGAATAGGTCACCCTGGGAAGTTGTGGTACTTCTGGGTTTCGCTCCCATAGCTCTTCTTGACACAGATAGATGACTGAACAACAAGTAAATAACTTTCACAGTCCACAGGTATCTTAGTCTTCTCAGATTTCATGCTTGCATTCTCTGGCTGCTTCTGAACCAAACACCTTGGCTGGAATTTACAATGCAAATAATTCATTTATCCACAGTTACCTCTAATCTTTATAAGAAGTTGGTTTCTGGAAATTTGCTGCTGTCTCAGTCCAAAATGTGCAATACTTGCATCCGTAGGCTCGCCAGCATTAGGCAGCCTCCATGCGTGAAAATGGGAAGGGATCCAATTAAGCTTAAAAAGAGGTGGGCTAGACCCTGTACTGGTGTAAAGTGGTGTGGCTTCACTGAAGCCAATGGAGCGATGCTGCTTTACGCTACCTGAGGATGTGCTTAGACCAAGACTGCACACCATAACACAAACAGATAATAATTCTATTTTAAAACTTAATTGGAACCCCTGAGATCTCTGCATCCATGCCAGACTTAAGGGAACGGATGTTGAATCCACAGTACTTCTAATATTAAATGACAACAAAGCCAGCTATATAAGAGATGGGGGAACCCTGCTGCTATTTATACCAGAGCCTGACACATCAGCTTTCCTTTGGAGTGACCTGGTTTTTCTAAGCTTGGGAAATGGAGCAAATTTACACTTGGAAGAAGATAGACGGAGACCACCAATGCTCATTTCACTGCCAGGGCTGGACATGAAAAAAAAAAAAAAAAAAACTGTCGGGCATCTTGTCTCTCCTGCCACGTTCTCCTGAAAGCACACGGGGAAGCTTTACAGAATGGAAAAAGCTGAAAGATGATATACAAGGCCTGATCCAAAGCCCATCAAAATCAACAGAAGGACACCCATTAGCTTCATGGGCACTGGATCAAGTCCATCAGGAATGATCTCAGTCCCATGCCTAACCATCCAAGTAAAGGGGGGAAAAAGGTAGAAATATGGTCCCATTAGATTTTATTGTATTCATCTCGTGAGAACCAAAACCATAACAAATTTGATCCAGACACATTCTTTGCCCTCCTCACTTCTCATTGCTGAGGTAATGTAAAGAGACACGTACAAGGATCTCCACAACCACGGAAAGAAGGACTAAACTTGTTTTGAAATACAAGTCACCAGCTCGCAATCTCAGTATAGTCTGCTCCATCTATACACAGTAGTCGTAAGTGGTTTCTAGGCCATATGTATTTAGTTTAATCTCTGCTTCACTCAACAAGACCCTGATAAAAATCCACAAAAAGTGAAGCACTCCTCGGCGAGAAGGAAAAACGACAGCTTTTTATGGTTACAGTATGTAGAGATTCCCATTTTTCATGCTGGCACTATTTACATAGGGCCTTATACCGCATGTAGGTCACGATCCAATTTCAGATTTTTATGGCTAAACAATACTCATATTCTGGTCAATTTATTGTAACAGTTGCAATATGATCCTGGTTTGATTCATATAATGCTTTAAAGGAAAAGTTTTCCAGCCTTACTGCAGGGATGGCTCGCTGTTTGGAACTCTTTGGCGTTATGGCGTATAGATGAGCTTGAATTGAGGTCTGGCCACTTGCCATGCTAATGTTGGAAGCTCTGAAGAAAGAACTAGGGTGGATTCTACATTTTAGCTTGAAAGTAAAACCAAGTCAAATATTTTAACCACCCTAGGCCTCAAGCTTTTACAATCCTGCTAAACAATCAAGAAATTCTAAGTGATGGTCCCAACCAACTTTGTGAAACTCTGAATCACATAAACCAAAGTTCCATTCTGTGGAGCCCTGAGACTTCTCTATGCCAGCTAGGCTGGCACTAAAGAGTTGCAGGGAAGGTGCCCCAGATTAGATGCCCAAAACACCCTGGAGGAGAGTCATCTCTGAGCTGTCTTTGCTGCAGTCCTGGGCTCATGGTCATTCCAGGGTGAGCTGGGAGTGGAGCAGAAGTTGGGTGTCAGCAAGTCGGGGGCAGGAGGATCCTTGCACTTCAGTTATTCTGTTACTGAAACAGGAGTGCAATTCAGGGCAGCCCACACCAGATGCTGGAGCCACCCTCATAGCTTCTAAATAGTTGATACACAAACAACCTCCTCTCTGTCCCTACATTGGTATGAATCTGATTCAGACTGTGTACCATGCAAAGGCTTTCTCAGGAGGCACTCAGCATCTTGAAGGATGGGACCGACTTGAGCAAACCGATGTAAATCTGTGTCCAGTGACGGGTTGTTTAACAGCGACCAGAACTGGAGGGAGATCCCATTTGTACAGCTCACTCGCTGAAAGGGTCTGTTACAAAGCTCACGGGCTCAGAGTGCCACCTTGCAGCACAGCGTGACATTGCAGCTGCTCTGCCGCAGCATCCCCACAACCATCTGGAGCCTACTCCAGCCAAAGACGTGACACTGCAGCAACTTGGTCCTCCAGCTAAGTCCGTCCCCAGCAGGGAATCCAAATCAAAACAAACAAAACACCCCATCTTTACCTCAATCTTAAACTGGGCCCAGTCCCTCCTTCCCAATGGGTCTGTCTTCTCTCCTCTAATTCAAGTGCTCTTCCACTCACCCTTTGGGCTCAGCAGTCACTCTTCCCAGGCTCTTTTCCATCTCTCCTCTCAGCCCCTCTTGGGGTCTTTTGGCTTGCTCCCTGCTCTTTCTTGAATAGCCACTGCTAGGCCTTCCCACTGGAGTCTTTCACAGGCCTTTGTCCGCTTTGTGCTCTTCTTGGGATTCTCCTCAGCCTTCTGCTCTCCCCTTCAACTAGCTCTCCTCTGCTGGGCTTCCTTCCCCTTATGTCCCTCAGCCAGCACAGGTGTAGCAGGCAGGGCTAATTGAACAGGGTTGAATGTCCCCAGGCCTCCTGGCCTTAAAAGGGTAGGCCGTTCTGTTACAGTGACACATATTAGTGGCATTAACCTAAAACCAGATGTGGTGAGTCAAAACAATGTGCAAAAGTTGAGCGACACCAATCACGGGTCCATCCATTCTGGATAGTGCTCATGGGATCTGCAATATTCTACCAGAGCAAACACAGTCTGAGAAATCCAGGTAGGAATGAAAACCTATAAAGGCACAGTGAAAATTAGATGCAGTCATTATTAAACTTGACTGAAACTGGATTTTGGGTTTACAGGGGTTCATGCAAACCTCATTTGGGTATCAGTTTATGGGGTTTCCCTCCACCTGAGTTTCAGATTTACCTGTTCAAACAAGGTGGATGCTCTTCTGGCTAAGGCACTGGACTGGGACTCAGGAGTTATGGGTATAGTTCCCAGCTCTGCTGCAGGCTTTGTAGGCACTTCACTTCATCTCTCTGTGCCTCAGTGTCCCAGCTATTTCCTTTCTCAAACTGCTTGACTGTCTTGTCTATTTATACTGTGACCCTCACAGGGCATCACAACCAGGATAGCAAGTAGGACCAGGAGTCAGGTCTAGTGATCAGAACTGGAGTCACAGGTCTAGCCAAAGGTCAGAACCAGAGTCAGGAATCCAGAGTGGAGTCAAGCCAAGAGTCAAAGCTGAAAAACAGAGCCAGGGTCCAAAGGAGGATGCGATAGTGGGGTCTGTTGTCACATCATGCCGGGGACTGCTGAGTTGCACAGACAGCTTCCTGGATCATCATGCTTAAATAGTGCATGTGGACCAATCAATTAGTGGTCACAGGGGATGCCGCCAATCAGGTCTTCCATGGGTGGCACTTCCTGTGATGCTTAGTTTCCCAGGGTTTATAGTGCATTGATCACAGTTCTCCCTTGGCAGTGCAGAAGTTTCAGTAACCTTGAGGCCTGCAGACCTGTGTTCTACTCCTCCCCATCCTTACATAGGGCAGAGATTTTCTTTTACCATATGCGTGTACAGCACCCAGTATATTGTGGCACCTATATGTAATGTAATGCAGATAGTTGTAACAAAAAATGAAACAACCCAAACAAACAACTTGGTTTTGGCTCAAAACATCCAAAGTCTCCATCTTTACCTGGCCTGCAACCACAAAACCGTATTACTTAGGTTATTGGCACCCTACTACTAGCTTAGCTATATACTGTAGTTAAGTCAGCTCAGATTAATCTGAAATTCAGCCCAGATTTGTGAAGTTTGGAGAACCTGGCTCAGCTAGTTTTGCACAGCTCTAATAATGGAGAGTGAGCCAACTAGTTCAAAGCAAATAACCACTGATGGATCCAAGATGTAAAACTTTGGACCCAGAGTTTGAATACCCTAAAGTTTGTTGGGTTACCAGATCCATGATTTTGGTTCAGACCCATCCTTGAGCAAAAGTAACAAACACGAAGAACATTACCCAAGAACACTATAGGGTGTTCATGGGAACACCATTAGATGGACTATGGAGATGTGGCCAACCTTTTGGATGCTTTTTTGAAGCAAATCGTTTTGAACTTTGACTTTCATTGATTATAATGTACTGAGCAGAAAAAAAATTATGAAAAAGTAACTATTGGGCATACTTAGTAGGTACTTCTCTAAAGTAAACACCTCGGATTTCAGAAAAATATATAATATTTTTAATTACTAAACAGTTCCAGCCCACATTAAAGATTAACTGCCAGTAAAACATAATTTTGTTCATTTGTTTTGTTTTTCCCTTTCAAAAAGGGCTGGCTTGCTACATAAAGCATATGAAATAAACAAAAAAGGCTAGTTTTTATTTGCCTTCCTGTTGCTTGAAAATAGCTTACGAATAGACCATTTTAAAAATTAAAAAGACTATGCAGCTAGACTGACAGTGAAAGTTCAACCCTGTGTCTCTATAAACCCTTGCAAATCAGGTTCTTATGAAGGGATAATGAGCATTTTAACTAAGGCATGTCATCTGATGTTGCTTTCATAAACCTGCCCAAATAAATCTGTTAGTCTTTAAGGTGCCACCAGACTCCTTGTTGTTTCTGATGGCTTCTGTATCCTATCAGTTAAATTGTTAATATTAATATCTAATATAGTCTCATTAAGAAGATTTGGAGGAATCTTTGTTGATATGATTGGTATCATAGGTATTACCATACTGCCCTCTAGAGTACAGTGACAGCTCATGCATATGGGAGAGATTTACAGGACTCAATCTGCTATCCCTCTTTGCTTCCAATGTAATTGCCACCTCAACCCTGTTATACTGCACTGTATCCTTAGTGTTTTACTTAGAAACCACAGAGGATAAAGTGTATGATTGATATGCGTTCTCATCTGGAAACATGGGGCTGGATTCACCAAGAGAGACCAGGTAGATACCGACCTACTTCATTTTATTGTGAGTAAACCTACGTCTACACTGCCTCACAGTTCAGATTATGGGAATGTGAATAGCCATGTGCACCAAAGTGCTACAGGGTAACTCCCACAGTGTGGATGCTGCGGACGTGAACTAAAAGGTTCCTAGTTCTTGTTAATGTAGTCCTGTTGAAAGAAGATTATATTAATGCAAACTAGGAGCCTTGTGGGGTTCATGCCTGCAACGTCCACATGGGGGCGTTACAGCGCAGCACTTTGGTGAATTTAACAGACCATAATGTCTCAATGTTTCATAAATTACAGGAGCAAGAAAATATACTGCCCCAGCTACAGGATTCTCAGCTTAGTTTTATTCAGTAAAAATACACAGTTAAAGCAAAGCACAGTTTCTGCCTGGATCCTTTAGCTGGCACGCCACATACTGCATGATTCAGTGATGTAGGTAGGGGGATTCAAGCGCTTGTGCCACCGCACATAAGTTCAGGTGGAAGCAAATGCTCGTATTTCCATTCACCCTGGCACAAGGATAAAGCTTTGTGTACAGCGTTGCCTTGTGTCCAGCTAACAGGGCAGGCAACACAATGTTGTTTAATGTGTTTGATTTCTATTGCTAGAGGTATGGATTCAAACTTCCTGGAGAAAATGCATTTGGTGGCCTTGACCTACTTCGTACTGGAAGCTGGCTGCCAAACTCTGCCCTCAGTAACACCCGTGCAGCGCCCCTGAAGTCTATCATGGTGCCAAGGGTAACGGAGGGAAGAATTTGGCTCTTTATGTACGCCCACGTCACCAGGCCAACTGGCAGCATTCACAGGGGAATAATAGGAGTGTTGAGGGCAAGAACTGAGGAGCCTTGGCAGAGCGGTGGGGAGAACTGCACAGTGCCTCCCTACAGTATGTCTGGCCTCATGAAGTCAATGCTATTAGTTTTTCCTAGTTGCTGGAACTTGCCACACGCAAAAAAAGCCTTTCATTGATGAACTCTGCAAGATCTCTCCACTGTTTTGAGCTTGTACAGTCTCCTGGTGCATTGCACATATCTGCACCAGGGGTTTTTCCACATCCAACCTAGATTGTAAGCTTCTTAGGGCAGGGACTGGCTCTTGTATGTTTATGGAACGCTGAGTAGACCAGTCCTAACTGTCATCAACAAGCAATAGGTGCCAAGCTTCAGAACTGCTGTATAAAATACAGACACCAAACTCTTATCATGTAGCCCAGCGGCTTGCTCTCATTTTGATGCTGTTGTGTTACTCAGTAGAGATTCAGGGCCAGATCTTGGTCCCCGTGAAGTGAACGGAAAAGCTCCCATGGGCTTCAGTGGGAGCAGGAGGCAGCCCTCTGTGTACACATCCATACTCGAGTCGCTCCTGCATGACAGCTCAAGGGTTTGGGTCAGTGGTTATAAAAGCAGAAGTATTGGTAGGAAGTCTCCAGTTGCTAGACCTACTGTAATAAATCCATATGCTGCAGGCAACAGACCGAATCACAATATCAATCACACACCCATAGGGCGTGAGCACAGCCAGGGCACACTAGCTCCATTAATGCAGTCCTCTACCACAGGAGCTAAAGGAAATCTCCCTTATAGCTTAAGGAGCAGCCGCTGGATTACAAGATCACGTCACTCAGACAACACCATTGCGCTATTCCACCACGGAGGAAAAAAAATATGCTCAGGGCGGCAGGATGGCCAGTTACACTCATGGGCAAGCTCCTTAACTCACCTCTGTGACATGGTCCCAGTTACAGCACTCGAGGAGGGACCCAACAGCAGGAGCAAGTGGGGAATTCTGCCCATGCTAAACTCATATTCACACAGACCGCTACCTCAGGGCCAGACTGCCATAGGCTGGCTCACATTCAATAACATCATACTGTACAAGCAGCCCCATTGACTTAAGCATCAGGTACTTTTCAATGTGAGCAAAGGTATCGTAATCTGTGCCTTAACTCATAGCGGCCCCTTCTCGTGCCATGCTGAGCAATACTCTAACACTTCCATGCCTGACCTTGAAGGAATGTCAGAGAGGGCTTGTAATGGGGTGCACTCCCCTCTTGCGAGAGTCCCCTGGCCAAGTGTGGGTCCCTACACACACTGTCTACCTGTTTGTGGTGGGTCTTTGCTGACTCATCCCTCCAGCCAAGGCACACACAGGCTGTATGTGAAATAAAAACAAAGCAAGCACTTTCCAGGGTACAAGTGCAACAGGAGCCTCTCTCAGTGCCCTCTGTAATGTCGCTCTCAAGTTGTCTGTGCTCCGGTATAGAGCGATGCCCCAGGGCTCCCTCCCTGGGGACAATGTCTTTGCCATCTCAGGGCCTTTCTGGCCACAGCTCTCCAGCTGGCCACTATAGGTCAGTTCCCTTTCTGGGGTAACTCAAAGTCCAGGCCACTTTCCCAGTGGCTGGTAGTGGGGGACCCAGCCCACCCTCTACTCCGGGTCCTAGCCCAAGGACCCTATAGATAGCAGCTATCTGCCATGTCCCTTTAAACAAACTGTGTTGCTCCTACAAGTCCCTGGGCCACTTCCCGGTGGTTCCAGCACATTCTTCACCCTTACCTCAGGGCCTTGTCCTGGTGGTGTCTCAGCAGCCAGACCAGAGCACCATCCACTCTCCTCCAGCTCTAGCAAGAAACTGATTTTAGTCTGGTCCTGCAGCTCTTTTTATACTAGCCTGCTGGGCCCCCATTGGCTGCTTCCCACACAGCCACTCTATGCAGGTTGGAGGACCTCTGTACTGCCCTTTTCTGGGGTGGAGTGTGGCAAGGCCACAAGGCCTCCAGCAGGGGGCCTCAAGGCCTAGTCCACCCTGTCACAGGGCTGAGACAATGAGACACTGGATCCGCTTCCATAATTTGTCCTTCACAATGAGAATAGTTTGCAATAACTAAAAGGAACCGGACATACTCAGATCAGTTCCCAAAGCTAGAGCTGTTCTGAGAAATATTTGCACTAAGTTTTAAGCCTCCTCAGACTCAGCCTTGGGTTGGCAGTTTGCTATGGCCATGAACCCTGGCACTTGTTTCTGGAAAGGATGGAAGTTCTCTGCACAGCCTGAAAGCTGGTCAACCTCCTTTTCCAGGCCCACCCTTCCTTGCGTCCAGCCCTAGCAGACATCTCATCTCCACCAGCAAGAGCCAGGCTGCCCTTAACAACAACTAGGGTAAAACATTTTTGCCTGGGAATTGTTTGGGTGGGGCACCAAAGGGTCAGCTCTAGGGGAGTTCCCCTTAGTGGCCTGAATTCGTCAAACATGAACTTCCAAGAGAAAGAACTTGCAGGGTGGGTTTCCTTGTAGATCCTGTGATTAAAACTACACCTCAGGCTCTGATCAAACTCATGCACAGTTCCCGCTGCTCCCAACAGTTACATACCCTTGTCTTTTATGGGATGCTTTTGTTTCAATGGTAGTAATGATATCTTCATAGTCTGTAGTCAGGCAAATCAGAATAAGACCAACCTGCTTTATCTGCCAGTCAGTCATGCTGTGTTGTCATAGCCACAAAATTAGGAGGCAAAGGTCAGAGCCAAAGGCCACTCGGCTTTGATATTAAGCTTGCAGAATCATTCACTGGGTGAACTGAAGAAAAAAAATAACTACAGAAGGATTTAGTTTCTAATCCTGTTTATTTGCAAGAGCCGTTTGAACAAATATCAAAGCCAGATGGGCAGGTAAACAAATAATTGGGAAATGCATGGAACATGATGACGTTATTGCAGGCTAGAGCCATGTGAAAGGTCTGGAGAAGAGCTCCCCTGTGAGGAAGGGCAAGGCTATTATCCCCATTTTACAGGTGAGGAACTGAGACTCTGAGACTAAATGACTTGCCCAAGGTCACACAGGAAGTCTGTAGTGGAGCAGGAAATTGAACCCAGGTCTCCCAAGTCCCAGGCTAGCGCCCTAATTGTTGGATAGCTACAGAACATTTTATCTGCATAGTTTTGTACCCTGTTAAACTACATGACAAGTTCCATAATAATAGTTGGTGTTCTAGCTATAGTCCTGGATCACTGAAATTCACCCTGTAGTATTAGGTGCTTGTGGGGGTGATATGCATTGAATAACTAAGAGTTCCTTAAAAAGGGGCACGCCTCTGTCTGTGGAACAGGTGGAATTTCAAGCTTCAAGCCTATAGTACTAACAGATACAGCTCACAAAGTTTAAGAATCACCAGAAATGACTTAAACTCTCCTATCAGCCATGTCTGTTCAATTTGCTGGACAGAAGAATGAAGAGACGCTAAAGAAAATAAGACAGGGCGAGCAAAGAGCATCCTGCTGCTGTGTGCAGTGGGAACCCCCTGAGCGAGCTGTGAGGAGAGACAAAGAGCTCCGACGCATGGTACAAATAATAAAATCACTTTGATGCCGGGAGCCAGTATTATGGCTGATGTATTTGCAGTTATAAAAGCCCTGGCACTCACCTCAGGGGGAGAGGGTAAGCTATAGCTGTAGCTGAAAGAGTCCTGTAATCTATTTCATACACAAAAGTCAGAAAGATAATTTCCATGAGAGGAGGAGAGATGTCACCATGTAAATCCACAGTGAAACCTTGACTGAGGTTAATGAAATCACATATGGTAGAGGAGAAAGGCAGAGAGACATAAAAAACTGATTTCAGAGTAGCAGCCGTGTTAGTCTGTATCCGCAAAAAGAAAAGGAGTACGTGTGGCACCTTAGAGACGAACAAATTTATTTGAGCATAAGCTTTCGTGAGCTACAGCATCCGATGAAGTGAGCTGTAGCTCATGAAAGCTTATGCTCAAATAAATTTGTTAGTCTCTAAGGTGCCACAAGACCTCCTTTATAAAAAACTGAGTTGAATAATGCAACATCTGATTCTACCGCTGTTGATGGTGTTCTAAGAGGAACTGAACAAAAAACAAACCTCCAGTAATGGCTGGAAAAAAGCCAGGAAAAAAAAAAAGGATAGTTTCAATGAAAAGTCACTACATTAAATTGCTCAGTTCTTGTTTGGCCTTTGACACCAGCTCATTTCCATCCGATGAGGATGGAACTTAAATAGAACTTACATAGAAATGGGATGGAGAGGGGGAGGAGGGGTATATGAAAGGGGACGAGCTTTTCATCCAGGAAAGCTGGGGTTCGGTTTCAAACCCGTTGGAAGCTGGAGGGAGATGGAGTTGCATACCCTTCTGCTGTTTGAATTCTGAAGTCAAATTCAGACATCTGTTCATAAGTTCTTCAGGATAGGGAATACATCTTCTTGTGTATCCTGGACAATGTTGAACACATTTTCAGCCCCCTAACAAATATACTGATATGTCCACTCTTTGCAGGAGGGATAAAGCAGGTAGAAATGATTTATTATGAATGTCTTGTGAGTGAAAAAAACTGGATTTTGTCAAGACATACCTTCCTACCTCAAATCAGAGAGCTGTCAAAACTGATATTCACTTTGTTTTGATAAAGTATTTATACAGAAGAATCAGTACAAAGAATTGGATGAAATTGCCATGTCTGGATTAGTTTAGGATCTATGAGACAGATCCTCGGCTGCTGTAGATTTCTGTAGCTCCATTGAAGCAACAGAGCTATGGTGATTTACACCAGTTGAAATCCGTTTCCCCAACTTCCTTCCCCTGTACACACTGTAATGTTACAAAGATTTAAATACTGCAAATCAGACAGGCAAATTGTAAGAGTAAACGATGAGATGTGAAATCTCTCTTAGGGGATGTTTTGTTCTCTGCTTTCTGTAACTAAGAAACCCATAATCACGGTCAGCATTTCTTTAATGCTAAGCTCTGATAGAGGAAATGGCAGGCACTGCACAATTCAGAAGAAGCCTTCCCTGCAGGAAGTGACTGCCCCACCCGCACAAACTTATCACCCAGTAAACAATTTCTGACACTTGGCATCATATTTAGTTTGTAGTGATGCAATAATAATAACTTACAATTATATAGTAATGCCCAATCTGAATGCAAAGTACTTTACAGACCATTGACAGAGAGCACCCACCCACTGTTACAATGCAGTCATCTCTGGAGGAAAAAATGAGAGCAATTCTGTACCAGACGCAAAATACAATAGTATTTAGAAGGTGAAACAAAGAATAACTTCTCCAGCTGAAATGGAGGGGGAAATTCAGGCAGGAAACATTTAATGATTAGAGATGGTCAGAAAACAAGATTTCCATTTTATGAAAAACATTGAGGGTTTGAAATTTGTTTTCATCCTGCATTGGAATGAAAACGAGACCTTTCTAAACATTTTATGAAAAGCTCAGACAGGGACCTCTAACCCAGAACAGCCTGATTTAGGGCACACACACGGGACATGGGAGACCCAGGTTCGAGTCCCAGCTCTGAATCAGAAAGAGCAGGGACTTGAATCTACATGTCCCACATCCCAGGTGAGTGCCCTGACCACTGGACTATGGAGTCAGTTCCTTTCTGTCATGTTCCTGGGCCTGGGAAATTTTCAGTAACCCAATATGTTTCTGCAAAACATTTTGGTTTTGACAAATGGGCATTTCCAATAAACTTGTAATTCAAAAATTCCTGACTGGCTCTAGCAGTTACCCAAGACACCTCAGTTAACATACGCCACTATTATTGCTTATCTGATTGGTCGCTCCAATGGTATAGACCCACTAACGCCACAGGTAGGCACTGATTCAGGGAGGAGTGCCCTCTACAGAACCATAACCACCAATTTCAGGAGCGGCTTTGCTTGAAGGTCTTCTAGCCAGCTACTGACCAGGTCTGGTTCTACTCTTGAAAGACAATGGGCCAAGGTAAGATGGCAAAGGCATCAGGAACTCGGCTATAAAATGAGTCATCTCTAGTTTTAGTGAAGAGTAATGTATCTACATTGTTTAAAATAGCTCCGGGTTGAACATTTTTCATTGAAACCTTCCCCCGCCCCAGTAAAAAGGTAGGAAATAGCCTATTACATGCCCATTGTCCTGTGACATAGTGGAAGAAGGGTACAGTCCAAATGAGAGCATCCATTCTTTGAGAATGTAGTCAATGTGATTACTTCCCCTGCACTACCTCACAAAAGGCCTTATCCACCTGGAGGAAATCGGCATTGCTCCATTAACTTCAGTGGAGCTATGCTGATTTACACCAGCTAACGGTCTGGCCCACAAACTTCAAGGTCCTTTCTTTTAAATCATCTTTCCTACTCAAAAACTATCAAGATGATGTTTTAGAATTTCATTGCTGAACAATCCTTCAATTTCATGGCTCTCGGCATCTGTTATAGCGTAAAGCATTGGAGTCCAGATATTTTAAAGGAAAAAGCAAGAAATGGAAGGTCAGAAGAGTTCAGAATCCATCTATCTATCTTGGTTCTTAGATTGTGCTACATGCCACTGAAAAGAGATCAAATGGCCAATGCCAAGGCTAAGGCAATGGTAAATGGGCTTTGTACCGATAATTAATTGATTGGGGTAAAATGATGAAAGAAATTCTACCTTCAACCTAAGGGCAGGTCATGGAACTGCTGTATAGTTGCTCTGTGGTAACTGCACCTGCCCTCCTGCATGCCCCCTTCATAGAGTTAGAGGATGACCAGTATAGGTGCATGCTGTGAAGAAGTGGGAGTTTTCTGTAATATTTTTATGAATCCGATGTGTGCCTCAGTTTTCCTCTGTACTTGGCATTGCTACCCAGTGGGTGCAAAAGGGTTAAGTCTGCTCATGGGGAGGAGTCCAGGATATGAAGTGTGGGTGTTGCCTTGCTGTCTAGGCCACAACCACTAGGGTTGTTAAGGAACTGGTTGAAACTGACCCAGTTTAACAAGGGGTCCAAAGGGAAAATGGAAGCCCACAACGACTCAACAAATTGACACTCAGCCATGAGAAGCTCGGGCAGGTGGGGTTGTGAACAGCATGGCCTTGCCTGGAGACAAAGGACTGGGAGGTGACCATCAGGAAATAAAGTATGGGCTTCTGGAAGAGGCGGGCTGCTTTCTTCTGGGACTGACTATGGAGTCAGGGAGAGACCGAGCCTGAGATGGAATCTATAGCATCTTGGCCAATGGATCATTCTGGCTTGGCCAATGGATTGTTCTGACTTGGCCAGACGGACTATGTTTTAACCTTCATTTCTCTGTCCTAAGCTAAGGACTTCCAATGCTCTGTTCCAATTGACTAATAAATCATGCTCTGTTTTGAAAACACAGCTTGGCGTCACTGCAAATACATGTGTAACGACAGACCCCAGTCGTCAGCAGGCAGAATTGAACTGGGAACCTCTGGAGCTTAGTGCATGAGCCTTTACCACATGAGCCAAAAGCCAACTGCCTGTTAGCTAAGGCTGTAGAGCAGACTCATTTAACTCTCTCTCTAAGTGGTCTCAGTGCCACTAGATGGGGCAAAACACCACACCCGGGAGGTGTGTGGGTTACACTTGCTGGTGTGCATTAGTCCTGAAGAGTGACCAAGTCCCTCACCAGGAGGGTATCTCGGCTGGACTGGCTGGGTAGAGCTCATGGCATGAGGCAGGAGGGTGGGAGCCCAGAGGCTCCATCTCAGAGGCGGTGTGGCTGTATGGCCAGCTCTAACACACAAATGGGGTTTCCCCAAGAGAGTGTTTAAAAGTGGGGGCATAGTGGGTCTGTGACACATGTCACTGGCCATTCCTCCAGAACAATCCTCGCACATCACCACTGAGTTAGGAGTGTGCCAGGGATGCAATGATCTCCAAGATCTCATTCCTTCTAGCAAATGGAAAACAGCATTCTGACCTTCCATGTGTGACCTGCATACTGAAAACACCTTGCCTCCTGCCTCTTCATTAACCCTTCTAGTAACCTCCTATACATGTTGAATAGTAGTGGGGTTGGGGTGTGTGTGGCAAAACAGAACCCTGAGGCACCCTGCACTTGGGTAAGCAGATCAATTGCCTACAATTACCTGTTGCAATCTCTCAGAGAGAAAAGACCTCTGCAAAAGGTCCACAGGAGAGTCAACAACATCTCACCAACAATGAAAAGCAGCTCATAGATCTAATAATATTAACACTGACTCCTGAGTCTCCGAGCCAAAATTCCCATGGCACCGCTCTAATATCACTACCCACAAACATTTCATTTTGTACCCAGGTTTTGGATGCAAGTACATATGGCTGTATTGCTCATGTGTCAGTCCTGAAGACGCCTAGGATTTCACATGCAGAGAGAAAGAGTCTTACATCTGTGTAGATTTAATAACTGATTTCTAACATCCTTCTCTGTGAATGAAAGCATTAACACAATGAAGTAAACAATTACATTAAACCAAAAGAGTCGATATTCTCCATGGAATCACTTGACAAGAAGCATAATAGGTAATAAAATCCCACAGAATGCAAACTCCTACTTTAATCATATCTGATATGCTAAAACTATTACTATCATTCAGTGCAGCAGAACCAGTCTGTTATACAAATTGGGAGCAAATCCTAGTAGGAAAACACTAATTAATATAAATCAAATGCTGTGAGAAGCCAGTTGTATGTTCAGCATAAAAATAAATTGCAATCAATTTCCCATGCAAAACAGACTTCCTGGCAGATACAACTGTACAGTAAATATTTCGGGTCTACAGACTACTCAGAAGTGACTTTCTAATTTGAGAGAAATACACATTAAACCATACGGCTTGATGACGGAAACATGAAGGACTTGCTTTAAAGCATGATATTTATTCTGGATAGCATACAGGAGCAGAGCATTTTCATCAGTTTACAATAATTTTCTGTTTGGTGAATTTACTTACAGCAATGGTGAGTTTATCTTCTCTGGTGCTGGATTTTTGTCAACAAAACACTGTTGGGCTTCACTCATCCAGAACATCTGAAACACATAACAAGGAAGAGATGGAATTTTTCAAGGGAAAAGGAAAATAATAAACGCCCATCAGAAAACCTAATTCTCCCTACAAAATTAGTCTGAAATCTCAACCAGGAGAATCTTGACCGCAGGGATAATCCCTGGTTGCCTTTTTAGTAGCTTTGCCCATATTTCCAGTCCCTTGTGATTAGAGCAAACTTTCCCATGCTGTTAGTAATTCCCATCTACTACTCACATATAAATGTGACGGAAGGACATCCAATCATCAGAACACAACACATTTTTGCAGGCTCAGAGAGGAACACATGTGCAGCATGTTTAATCAGTAGAGTTTAGTAGAGACAGAAGCATTAACTATGATTGTCCTGGCTGCTGTCTCACCATTATAGACCTGCTATTTGCCCATCTTAGCCCAGCAGTGTCATTTTTGTAGCTAAGATCCTTACTGAGTTGTCTTGTCAAACTTATTCCATTTATGCAGGTGTGTTGCTTGAAATCTGCAGAACTTCTTAACCTGCTTAATGTACCCTTTGGAGATTGAGAATCACACCATAAGAGAGAAATGTTGGTCTTTGTACCAAAGGAAACAAAAATCCCATGGTACAGTATCTGAGCGTTGAAGTCATCTCTCTTCCAGGCTTGAGGACCTCATCTCCACTATGCCAGTGGAGCAGATAAAATTGCCTTCCCTTTTATCTTGCAACGTGACTTGCCCTCTCAAATCTTTTCCCTGGATGCTGAATTTTCAGCAAATCCGATTGGTGAGGAGGGCTGCTCCCTACATACTTCAGCAGCTTTTCTCATTGTATCACGCCTATCATTAAGCTTGCCAAACAAAAACAGTTCCAGATCTATCATTAACAGCTCCCGGTGTTGTTACTTCTGTTACTCTGCTTCCTTTTCTATTGCCTTGGTGGCAACAATGGGAGATTGTTCACCTTGAAAGGAATATTGGTTTGTCAATGCACATCAAGCTTGTTTTGATCATAAAGTAAGGAAAGGAAATAAAGTCTCCCTTCAGTGAGCAATAACTATATTTACCATTATTTGGGGTTCTATTCATTGCTAATGGGCAGGTTTTCTGGAGGCTCTCTTTCTTCCTTGGTAGCTTACGGGTGAATTTATTGTTCGTGAAAGCAAAGGATTTACAATACAGATTTGAGCTAGCAATAGTGTGGGCAAGTGCTATGCAAGACTCCTCTCACAGCAGCTCTTCCAATGCAGTGCCTCATTCCTAGCCCACAGCATGCCCTGCATTTCAGTTCTGATCCATCGTGAGCAGGGTCAAATGCTAGGAGGTGTTGATCCTATGAGGCGCTGAAGACCAGCTTTGAGGTGCTGAGAATCTCAGGGTCAACAGCACTCGAGGGTGCTCACTACCTTGCAAGATTGGTCCCGGTTTTGTGATGAAGGCAAAAGAGAGCTGGACTCATACAAGCAATAGTAATTAGAGAAGGAGGGCCTGCCCCCGAACCCTACATCTGAACATCCTCAGACTTTAAGAGGACCAAAAATTATAGGCCTTTGATTCAGATGAATCACAAATAGGTATATTACAGAACTTGCTATACACATTATTGCTCTGTCATATGCTGATGGGATTGAGGATTGATGAGCCCATGGAATGATGAGGATGGGTAGAGTGCATGGTAGAACCAGAACATTAGCTGCTGGACAGGAAGAGGACTACAAAACCTCATGAACTGAGGACATAAATTCTTACCAAAAGCTACCAGTTTGAGTTGGATTCTCCACTGGCTCACATCCTGGACAGTCATTTGCACCAGTGCAAAAGCACACGTGTAATACTATTCTGGTTTTATAGCAGTGTATACCCATTTTGCACTGACCTATACAGTTATGTAAGTGCAGGACAATGGGAACAAGGCACTTCATCTAGACTTTGCTTTTTATAGTACAAAGGTGCTAATTACACATCTCACAAGCATACCTTCTACCTTTACAGAAAAATCCAAGCAAAGCTAAAAACTTGGCTTGGACCTCGCTGTTTGCTGCGTTCCAGCCAATATAAGCTATTATTTGACCTATGTGTTTTGATAGCTGCTGTTGTAGGATTACTGTATATTGCAAGGTAGAAAGCAGCTAGACATAGGATAGGATTGTCCATATAACGCCAAGATTGCTCGATGACAGGGGACATCCCAAATTGCTCTCCCAGAAATTACTGTGAAGAATTAGTCTTACTCTATTTGTCGGCAATAGCAATGCCATTTCATTACCTAGCATAGGATAACTTTGTAATGGGCTTTCACCATACAAGCTTAGAAAAAACCATAAAGAACTTTAGAGCTGATGAGCTAAATTGTGTAAAAAAAGGATTATTCTCATAGGCAGGCCGAAATCTCTAACGAAGAACATGACTCACTGCACTAGGCAATACCCAAACAATGAAAGGCCTCCATTTTAGAGCACTTGTCAGCAGCTGGACTGGGATTTCACCCTTTGGCTCTGCAGAACAGCAATTGTAACGGCATGTTTATTTGATGCAATGTATAATTTACTAAGTCATTTAGTCTCAGTGGAACAAACCCTGAAGTTACTGTGCAGTAGTTTCAGTAAAAGGGAGCAAATAAGGACGTCAGGATTTGGTCCAATATTAGGGTTTAATACAGTATGGGATTCGTTACTTTTTACCTTGACCTGTGGTAAATTAATTTGAGACAAACGAATCTTTGGGGACTTTGAAACTCTAAATGTCATTTCAGCCTTATACTTTTGCCATTGGGGCCCAATTAAATGGCTACTGAAATCAACTGGAAGGCTTCTATTAACTTCATTGGGCATTAAGTCAAGCTCAGAGCTATCACTTATGTCCAGTTTATCACCATGCTGTGAAAATATGGAGGAGCAGTATCAGGACAGGTCTACATAACATCAGGGTTAAATATGGTTGGTCTTATACTAGTGCTCCCAACACTGCTCCCACCCATTGTAAATACACAACATCCCAGTGACCTAGGAACATCCAAAAACTGGGCAGGATGAAAAAAAAAATGGGGAAATTTTTTTTTTTGTAAAATATTCTTCCCTTGTTTTGGTCAAAATTCTAAATTTTGTGCAAGAGAATTTGGCAAAGTTTTGAATTTTGACAAATTCCTTCCATCTCTCTCCAAAGGAGTCATGAGCCAACACACAGCTGAGTCAAATCAACATAAAGAGGGGATAAGCTTGATGAGAAATCGTCTGAAGACCAACTGAAAGTTGTTTCTTACTTAATGTTGCTATCGGCCTTGGCCTATCCGACCCACAGGTGAATGGATCACTGGATTGCCTGGTCATCTCTGTCCTACAAGCTATAGTATTAATTTGGGACTCTGTCTTTTGTCTCAGCCTTTTGCTGGCTTCCTTCTGATCTTGCCTCAGATCTCTTCTCTCATGATATCTGAGTTCAGCATACTCTGAAAACACAAACAGAGAGAGGACTGATTCGCTGGAGCAGACCAAATGTCAAAATGTTGCTCGGATGTATCTTCAGTTTTATAGATCAGCTGGGAGGACCGGTAACCCTTTTCTCCTAGTGCTGAAAAGTACCACACTTTCTTTCAGTTGCATGACAAGGGTTGAGACTGTTGTACAGCACTAGATGGCAGTCACATTACATTTTCCAATTAACTCAGTCAATTTTTGCATGTCATTAGTCATCTGTGTTGGGAACCATAAATTAAGTGCAAAATAGAAACAGATTTTTTTTAAAGTTTGTTTTGGTCTATGGTATGAAGTTGATTTAAGCTAAACCACAAAAAGCCATTTCTCATGCTACATGCAGTACACTGCACTGCAAGGGAAAGCTGAGCAGGTTCTCTGTGCCTTTGCCAAGAAAACTGAATACTGTTACCTCAGGCAATGGCAAAAATTAAACAGGGGTTTATACACTTCACATCTAGCCAAACCTGTCATCATCCAGTTGTAATTGACATGAATTGGTAAATTAAGGTGAAACCTGGACACAACTGCAGGTCACTGAGCCACATCCTCAGCTGGTGTAAACTGATGTTGCTGTATTGAGACACAGTACTCTTGCTGTCCTAAGCAGCTGTATGGTATTGCTGTGTGCTGCTAACCCCCACCATTGCATGGCTGGAGAGGTGCATCTTGGAATGTGCAAATTTTCAGTTGATATTTGTATTACTCAAGGAATAGCCAGACCCCCAAGATATATATAGCTTCCTCTCGCCTACACCAAAACGCCCCACCTTCTGTGATGCACCAAAGAACATGTTTTAACTTCCAGCCTCAGGCTAAGTGAGGAGAATTTGCTTCCTCTGATGGTTCAAGATTAGGGGAACAGCCAGCTGGAGCCATTGAAGAGAAGATGAGGTGCTCACCTCGGTTTGAGACAAAGAGCTGAGAGGGAGAGGGACTTAGGGTATATCTACATTGCACACCACTGGTGGCGGTGTGTAGGGTATATGTAGCTACACACCACAGTGAAAAGCAGACTGTGTCCACACTGCAGCGTGTAGCTACGCACCGCAGTGAAAGGCGGTGCGGGGAGGCTGCTGGAGGCTTTTCCTGGTGATGGAGCCTTTCCTTGCAGTGCGGACACTATACTGCAGGACTATACTACACTGCGGAGTGGGACACTATGCTGCTAAAAACAGTGTAGATGGGAGAGGCATTGCTTGGGCGTGTCAAGAGCCATGTAGGGTACATACGCTATGGATTCAGAGGTGTTTTTACTCTACTCATCTAAAAACTGTACCTCACTCTCTTCACTGCTATTTATACTGATGCTAGGGGGGCTTGCACTGTATGTATTCTACATGCCACAGTAAGGAATGTGCAGTGTAGACATATGCTTACAGGTTGCAGGACAACTTTCAAACTAAGGTGAGGGGTCTGTGATGGGACCTGCCCCCATGCCACTGACAGCAAGTCTAATGAGCAGCCCTGCACTCGGGCAGTACCAATTAGACCCATCTATAGAGCATACTGTGCTTGGAGAAGGGCAGCATAAAAAGATGAAGCTGGCCACAGATCTAAAGGGGATGGTTGCCCAAGAAGAGAGGATGCTGGAGACTGCTAGGGAGCCCAGCAGAAAGGGGAGTGACGAGCCTTCGCTTTCCCCCGACTTGGTTTGGGGCAGACAGACATTGCACCCCTGAGCAGGGATCTGGATGTCTGCTCTCCATCACTGCCCTGTTGCTGGACCTGAAGAGCAGTACCAGGGACTGGAGATAGTTAGACTCGGAAAGTAACCTGGGAGAGAACTCAACTGCCACAGGGAACAATGAGCTTGCCCAGGAGTGGGGGTTCTGGAGAAGACCCATGGTCAAGAGACTTAGGGTATCTCTACACAGCAGCTAGATACCTGCGGGTGGTCCGTGCCAGCCGACTCAGGCTCACGGGGCTTGGACTACAGGGTTGTTTCATTGCTGGGTAGATGTTTGGGCTCAGGCTGGATTCTGTGAAGCAGGAGGTCCCAGAGCTCAGGCTTCAGCCTGAGCCTAGAAGTTTAAACAGCAACAAAACAGCCCCATAGTCCAAGCCCAAGTTAGCTGGCACATGCCAGCCGTGGGTGTCTAGTTGCTGCGTAGACATGCCCTTAAAGAGATGGGAGTCGAGCCCAGACTAAGAGCTGGTGGGCTACAGGATCCTGAGGACAGTATGAGGTGGGGAAGGAGGGGACAGGGTGTTGGTCTCCAGGGGAAGGGGAGGAGTATGGGGACAAGGATAGGAAACTGAATTTTCTGAACTAAATATTTTCATGATTATTGTGTGGAAACAATTATTTCTGAGTGGGGCCAATATTCCCTAGAGCTACTCAATATTTTGCAAGCAATTTTTTTTCCTTTTTCCAAATAAGAATTTTTGCAGGGAAAAAAACATATTGACATTGTCAATGTTTTTCACCGTAACAAAGATGACAAAAACTATTTTTGGAGGGAAATACATATGAAAAAAAATTTAAAACCGGATACTTTTTTTATTCACCAGAAACCTAGGTTTCAGTAAGCGTTTTTCCAGTAACAATTTCTATAATATTTTTCATAAAAACTTTGGAGAAAAAATTGAAAAAACCCACCCACCCAAAGGAATCCTTTGAAAGGAAAATTACTTTGAAATGTAAACTTTTTCCCCACAACAATAGTTTTAATGTTTGACCAGCTCTTATATTAGGAGATTGTTTTATTCAGTTCACTCATCCCCACTCCTGCCTCGGGAGGAGGAGTGTTTGGGTATTTTTATCCAAAACTGTATAGGCAACATGGGCTAGCTGTTAGGGCACTGGACTGTAATCCAGGAGATGAGATTCTATTCCTTGCTTTGCTGCTGACCTTTGGCAAATCATTTCATTTGGGGCCTCATTTTCCCCATCTTTATAAAAGATAATGATCCTGACCTCCTTTGGAGGGCACTTTTAGATATATTGATAAAGAACTCTCTCTAAGACCTAGCTTTTGTTATTTACTATTATTAAAAGACAGGTCATCTCATTCTGTGTTGACCATCCCACCCTTTGGGCTCATGCCTCACTATATAATCTTTTAATCAGTTCCCAGTGCAAAAATCAACATGTTCTTCTAAAACAGTTTTCGTGATTGCAAGGTGTTTGCCAAACGCAACCACTCAGTCACTTTGCTTTCACACCATGTCTTCCTACCCCACTGTTGTATTTTCTTTTTCTATTTAGATTGGAAGCTCTTTGGGGGCAGGGTCCTTCTTCCCCCCGCTCTCTCCCACACATGAATCCAGCAGGGTTGGAGATATATAGTGTGAGAACAACAATATAGACCCTTCCATCATCATCATTCCTCCTTAGAACCGCAAAGTTTGTTGTCAGACTCTTACTCTGGAGCCATCAATCTCCAGTTTCCTAGAATTCAGTGGTATCCTATTATTTCAGTCTCACTACTTAATAAACTGCAGGGAACTTCCTTAAAATCCTCCTTATGTTGCATTAACAGGGACTACATTTTTCTTTAATGCAACGGAACTCACAACGGCAGATTCTGATGCCAGTGCTCATTGCTGACTGGCCCTTTTCTCCATGAGAAGTTCCATCGACTTCAGTGCAACTCTTCATGGAGCAAGGTATCATTCATCAGCACTAAAAGGATCAGCGTCTAGCCCAAAGTGATTGAGAATACATAATAAATAAATAAATAAATAAATAATCATAATAATGCCTAGCTCTTCTGTAGTGCGTCTCATCCATCGATCTCAATGCACTTTAAAAAGAGTATCAAGGTCACCATCCTCATTTTACAGAAAGGGAAAGTGAGGCACAAAGAGGTGAACTGACTTGCCCCAGGTCATCCTGCAGGCAGAGCCAGAAACAGAACCAAGATCTCCTGAACTCTATTCACTAGATCACACTGTATCCCATTAAAGAACCCATCTCTGCTCCCCCTTAAGACTATGTCAATCTTTCCATTAACTCTAAGAGTGCAGTATCAGTTCCTAATACAGTAGTGCAGGGGGGCAAATGAATGTTCGTGAAGAGATCCCCTCTGCTCCAGTGCCATATGTCAGTCTGAAGACCTAAAGATAACAGAAACCTTGATTTAAAGGAGAAAGCAGATAAATTGTGCCATCTTCTTGGTTCAAAAGGAGCTTTTGCTGAAAGGGTAGGTTAGAGGATATGAGATAAATAATACCTTTCCGCATCAGACTAAGTTGGGCTGGTTAAAAAGATGATTTATAGTTGGAGAAGCAAACCTGGTTTTACACAGAATTGACATTTTTCCACATTGCAGATTTTTAGTGATACCTCCTAGGTACAGATAATATGTAAAAGCATTTAGAATCTGATCCAAAACTGACTGAAGTCAATGGAAGGACTCCCAAAACTCACTGATGTCAAGGGCTCAGGGCCCTAAAGGCTTGGATAAGTGCTTTTTATTTAGCATCTAAATAGATAAGTAACCTAAAAATCTGCCACTATCTGTGTGCTCTTTATTTTGCCTAAAACAGAATTTAAACATTTTCCCTTTATCCCCTCCCCCAAATTGTCAATTGGCTTTTACAAATCTAATGTGGCTCACTTAGGACCATAACACCCCAAATGTCAAACAGATCAAATTCAGTTTCTTGGAATTTCCAGAATAGTGTGCTCTTTGTGAATTGCCTTCAGCAGCTGGCAAAAAACCCCACTTTTCTTATGAAGGCAAAATAGCACAGAACCGTTTACTGCACTGCTTTGCTGATTGCCATCTGTGATTAGCACCCATAGCAGGCTACAGGTGTTGCTGGTATGTTAATCCTGGCTACATAGCTGCTGAGATGTGGCAGTTTTTCAGAGTAGCATCCCTGTTAGTCTGTATCGGCAAAAAGAACAGGAGTACTTGCGGCACCTTAGAGAAGAACAAATTTATTTGAGTGGAAAATTCCACTGCATGCATCCGTGAAGTGGGCTGTAGCTCATGAAAGCTTATGCTCAAATAAATTTGTTCATCTCTAAGGTGCCACAAGTCCTCCTGTTCTTTTTGAGATGTGGCAGTTAGCATCCATCAATCCCCAGGAGGTAGGAAACAACATTCTAATCTCCCTTTCCCTTGCTGTGATGAACATATTATTAAGGTATTAAGTTAGATACCTTGAGACAAAAGATAATACTTTGACTTTCGATAGTGCAGTATCACCTTTGCTGATTGAGGTTAGAACTGGATCTGGAATGTAATCATTGTGCAACGTGACAAAAAAGAAAAGACAGGAAAGAAAACCCAGCCAATGCCACTTGTGGTCATTTACTTTAAGGAGCAGAAATGGTTAAATGGTCTGAATCTGCTGCTAAATTTGTCTTTACTTGCCCTTTTATCACTTACCTTTGTAGTAGTACATGACTGGAGGAATAATTTCTTTCAGTGGATCACATAATATTTTCAGCCAGGAATGAAGCAAGCATCACAAGGCTTAGAATGTCTGCTCCCCCTTTTCCATGATAATTCTTTGCACATCTATAACATGTTCCATCCAGGGATGTCAAAATGCTTTGCAAACGTCAATCTCCGGTGTGATCATCAGCCTTTATTTGACAGATGACAAAGTGGAAGCACACAAAAAAAGTGACTTTCCTAAGGTGACATAGCTAGTCAGTGGCAGAGCTGGGAAAGTAACCCCATAGTCCTGATTCCTAGCCTCACTAGCAGATTCAGGATTACATCCACAGCTGGTGTAACTCCTTAGCTAACTTCAGGAGAGCTATGCAGATTTACATCAACTGAGGATCTGACACTAAACACTCCCCTTCCCTGCTATAGGCATATTAGGCTGATTTTTAAAAATTGCTCCATATTTTTGAGATCACAATCAAATATGTACACAGATGGTAACCTGCAGCTGCAATTAACTGGCAACAGGCAATTGGGGGTGCAGCGTTGGAGGCTGGATTTTAAAATCAGGCTCTTGTTCAGCAGAAATGAAAGGAATTTCTTTGTCTCTTAGCTCTGTATTTATGATCTGACTCTGCATGATAGTCATTCACACGGCATAGCATGAGGTTCCCACATACAGTGTTCTTTAGGGATAGCAAAGATTTCCAACATTGCCCTTTGTACTATTATGGTAACCCAGCTGACAAATGAGCTGCCAGGTGACTGAGGCAGTTTGTTTTGAAAGAGAATAAAAGGCTATAGCCTGGAGAAAGTTAAATCATGAGTTCTTCAGAGCAGGAATCGTGGCCAACATTTTTAAAGGTGCCTAGTGATTTTGGGTGTCCAGCTTGAAATACTTGAAAAGGGAGCCTGATTTCCAGAGGGTGGATGCGCTGTTGCCAACTCCAATTAGTCAAAAATCACATGGCAGGTCCCAAAAAATTTTGAGCAGTTTTAAAAATCACAAAGATTTTTTTAAAATCAGTTTGGGATTCTTTTTTTTTCCCTTTTCTTTTTTTAAACCTTCTGGGTTTTGAACTTTAGGGTTACATTCAGGTCATATGTTTAAGCTTTTTTCCATAGCCTCAGGGGTAGAAACTTTCATTAACCCCTCTCCCCCTGAAATTCTCATGACTTTGCATTACTTTAGGAGCTAGAGCTTTTAGGAAGTCACCAAGTATGATCAGTCTCATGCTAAAAGTCACAGGACTTCAAACACGGGGGCTGCATGGCAGTTTCTGAAAAGCTGGCCCCTTTACACTGTGCCTGTTTGGATAATCCAAAAAAAAAAAATCACTAATGGTTTTTGAAAATCTTGGTCCCGGAGTTTTGTAATTCACCAAAACACTCTCACAGTGCTCTATAAACAGCCATCAGGGTATGAGATTATTATTCTCCCCAGCGTTGGATGATGAAGTACTAGGAAGTCTAAGGATATGTCTGCACTTCAAGCTGAGGGCGTGATTCCCAGTTCAAGGAGACATACCCGTGCTAGCTTCCCTCAAGCTAGCATGAGCATCATTGAGACAGCACAAGCGGTGGGAGGGGCTAGTTGCCCTGAGTAAATTCCTGTTCAAGACCCCAGGGGGCAGGGAGGGTTTCAGAGCCTGAGTTGGAACATCTACATACCTATTTTCAGCACCACAGCGTGAGCCCAAGTTTGTTGACACTGACACTCACTGACAGGCTGTGTAGACGTATCCTTAAAACCTCCCAGCCGCTGGAATCATGTTATTGCATAAGAATCTCAGCTGTGCTTGTTTGTTTGTTTGTAAAGAAAGTTTTTAACCCCCAGGGGTGCAGAGAAAAGCTTGAAAATGTGAAGCCCAAAGTCTCTCATGCCAGAAAACAAATAAAACCAACCCTGCATTATTATTTTTTAAGTTGCATGGGTTTTGGCACCTGACTCATGATTTTTGAATGATTAGGGTTGGTGCTACTGCAGGGGCACGTGCCCCGGAGGCATCTACAATAGAATTTACAACCTTGTTAGTTAAGAGGTGTTAAAATTCATGTGTGCACCCGCCAAGAAGAGATCCCTTTCTGGTACCTGACATGCTCCTCTCAGAAGTTGCCAGAGGCACTTAATGAACTAGAGGGCATCCCCTGGATTTCATGGCTACCTCAAGCTTCCTCTCACCCAGAGAGCTATCATTTTGCCTCCCCATGGGATGAATTATCAAAATCTCCATCATGTACTTTTTTTTTTTTTAGCCAAATCATTTCCCACCCCCATCTTTTCTGGTTTACTTCCAATCACTGGCGAAACATCAGGAAAGTGTCAGGAAAAGGAAACCAAGTGCTGATGTGACTTGGCAGATAAAAGAACCCCACTGTGTCTGTGCTACTTCTGTTTCCAACCCCCTGCTGACGTTAGAGTCCGCACAGCGCAGTCTGTGCCCAGCAGCGCCCTTGTTTGTTTTACTCTACCTGAAGCCCTTTCCTCAGGCTTTGATCCTCCTTCCTGGCCTACTGTCTTCTGGTACCCAGCTTCCTGGAGCCTTTCCTCACTCTTCAGCTCTATTTTGGTGCTCTTTTCCAGGTGCAACAGTGCCCTGGCTCACTGCACATACATGCCTGTCTGTGCACGGGCATGTCTGTTTTCCTTCACCCTCCACATTTCAGACTCAAAAAATTCCATTCTTGTGCTCTCTGCCAGTTTACTCACCAGCGTGCGCATGCCGGGTCATTCTAGATTGAGGCTTCCAAAAGAGACAATGAGACTGCTGATGTAGAATTACCGTCCAGCTGATTAGTACGATGATTTTTGTTCTGGGCTGTCTCAGGGTAATATGCTGGCAGATGAAGTCCTTGAGTCCACTAATCCATGAAGATCTCTTCTCCCGTGCGGAGGTGATTGATTCTGCACAGAACTTTACTGAAGCAAACGTCACGTTTATGACGAATGTATTCCTTATCAGGATGCAAAGCCCCTGTGTTTTCTTGGGCGATGTTTTTGATCCCCATTTCTTGAAGCAGCACATGAGACTGGTTCATTTTATTTGGAGACAGCTTTGGGAATGGGGGAGAGGAGGAGGAAGTTGGTTGGGCGTTACCACGCAGAGATGGTAATGTTGCACTAAAATGTATGTTGAGCATCAAAAACTCACTTAGGACTTTTAAGTTGGGGCTATGCCACCTTGTGCTGCGATTCTCCTCAGTTCTATCAGCTAAGCAGAATCAAACTGGCTCACAAGGTGAATGGGAATCTTCAAGGAACAAGAAGACAGTGCAGTGATGTTGGTCAATAGGCAGAAGGTGCCACTTACAAAGGATCAATACTAAATCCATACCTCAGTGTGGTGTTGGAGATACTGCATTGCTGAAGAGGTGCAGCGGTTTGTTTGTGGCATCAAACTGCAGTTTTAGTTAGGTACAGGGCCTCCTCACTTTCTCCCCCAAAATACTACACAGCTTGCTATTAAGCAGACATGGCATTCCACTCCAGCTGGTCTGGATTTCAGTGCCATGTGAAGTTAACCATTAAAACAGATCCAAAGTTGTAGTTTGTTCCAAAATTTTCTGTGATTTTAATTTTTTTCCCCAGTTTTTCCACATCATCTCCCAAACGATTTTTAAGGTTTTTATTTCTCCCTCCCCTTGCTCCCTTCCCCCAACCTGCTCTCTCTTCCCTCCCCTGTTCACCAGCAAAAGGGAAAGGAGGGGAAAGAAAAACACATTTACAATTTTAGTATTTATTCATTTCTTTTAAAAAAAATCCAGGAATATTTTTAATTTTTTTTTCTTCAAAAGAAGTTTGAAATGAAGAATTGCAACCAGCTCTACTATATGCATATATGCCTTACTGACCACACAGGAACATTGTGAGGCTTAATTAGTAAGTGTCCCATCTGTGCCTTAGTTTCCCCATCTATAAAATGAGGAATGAGATACTGCCCTCTCATGTAAAGTGCTTTGAGATATGCTGATGCAAAGTACTACAAGAATTGGGTATTATTAATGTAGCATTATGATTGCACATTAACCAGTGTTTATAATTCACAAAGACAACGACACAAATGTGTTAAAGGGCTCTCTCATTCTACTTAACACTATGGTGTGGTTATGAAGTAGGCTGATCAAAAATGGTCAAAAATTGCAATTGACATTTTAGTTGATATTTCAAACTTCAACAAAAAAAGTAAAACAGATCCCTTTTTTTGACCAACTATTCAGCTGGTCAAAACCATGCACATTTCAAAATGTGTTAAATTTTAATGAAAAAAAGGAAGAAAATACACGAAATATTCTTCTTGGTTTTGATCTGCTCTGCTATTAAGATTTGTGAAATGTGCTCTCATGGAAATAGTCTGGTAATGCAAGTTATTTTATTAGATCCCTTGAAACACAAATGCTATACTGGCTTACAGTGATTAACACTGGCTATATTTTGTCTATTTTTTTCCCCTATACAGCATATTCTCAGTTTTTTCTCAACTTTCCCATTTTCTCCTAACACATACAAGTGCCAGTCTCAAAATGTATAATCATTGCTTACTAATGTAAATCAAACTATACTCTTTCCTTGAGAAAGGAAAAACAAAGATGAGGCTTTAATTTTTTTTTATTTATTTATTTTTAAAACACACACACTACATTAGAACTCACTGAGCCAAAAATAAGTAGGTGGGTAGAGGAAGATGCTTAGAATAATTTATGCACTTTCCTCGCCACAGCAGGAAGTGTGACTAGGTTAGTAGCATGTTGGGCTAGAAGGTCAGAAGTTCAGGCACACGCTGCGATTTGGGCTCATACCAAATGCTGACACTTACAGTATAATATTGAAGGGGGAAGGGAGAGGTAGTAGCATCAGAGAGTAAGGTGCTGTGATGGCCGCTAAGCACTGATTCGAAGAAATTAATTTGTGCCATAAAGGAAGATTCCAATATGAAATCAACCTAACCATTTATTAACCTCCCAGCACTAGAGGTTACTGGCTGAACTGGGAGGGTGGTGCCAGGAAAGCCCGACTTCTAGTTTTAAGGAATAACTGTCTCCATCTGACAGAGAATCCCATCATATTAGACTATGGATTTGGACCAGTAATTTACTAACCCACCCTGTCATGGCACCTTGCTATACTGATCAGTGTGTTGTCTGCTTAAAATACTTGCCAGGAAGATGAAGGTTAAACTAGTTATGTTTTGTGCAATGCTTGAATTTCTGGTTTTCATATTTATCCAAACGTGGTTTCCCCCTCAGCTTTACCCTTCTGAACATGATCTACAGCTGCTAGAGGTGACAGGAAACGAACCGTAGAAGCTGTTGTCAATAACTTGTTTGACTCTGCAACACAAACCTGGTTTGTTTGCTGCTGCTGTTCCACTATCCTTTTCCAGAAGCAGTTATCACATTATTGTTCTAGATAGTAGGGGAGGGGTTATTATTCATATTAAGCTTGTACAGCAGAGATCTCAAATTTTGCTTTCATTAAATCAAGCTTTTAAGACTTTTCTGCTAGATCCCAAACTAAAGAAAACAATGGAGTGCCTCCGACAGTATTTGTACATAGTCACAGAATTTTCCACTTCTTGGTAGGCTTTTAATGTGGATCATACTCACAAGATCCCCAGCGCTGACTCTCACTGCACAAAATGGGAATTTGGCTTATTCAAGCTGCTCAAAAGAGGATTGTGGATGGTACTGGAGTCTTCCAGCTGCGCACATGTGGAAAGCTTCTGCTAGGTTTCTTATTATTAGAAAATCTGAAAGGTCAAACCAACCACTCTATACGTTGGTGGCATTCTCAGAGGTGACATAAGCAGATGGCCGTTTAGTGTGCAAAACCGCCGCAGTGACAAACAGGACACGGGTGAACATACAATCATTTTAAGATTTCTGTTGGTAAAGTTTTTTTCTTAAGGATCCTCACTGTGGCTTTCATTCCGCTCCATGGGGACAGCCTGGATAGTTAACCTACCAGTTAAACTATAAAGCCTATATCTTTTCTTGCAGGCATTTAGGGCCCAAACCAACATCCACTGAAGCCAACTGGAAGCTTTTAATTCAGTTCAGTGGGCATTGGATCCAGGTGTTAGGGAGGGTCTATGGAAGTTCTTACACTACTCTCCTCAGTAAGGTAGCTGAGCACCTGTTGAAGTCACAGAGGGAAAGGGGATGGAATACAGGATGGATACAGGTAGGAGTAAGGTGGTATTTACAGCTAAAGTAGATGACATACTAAGGAATTGTACTGCAATGGCAGAGGGAGTCAGACCCGTGACTGACCTAGCATAAACCCCATGCACCACTTAAGGCTAACTGAAATCCTCAAAATAAAATTTAAGTGAGTCATAGGTAGTGGCTAGGCCTTAAGTTAGCCCTGTGCATAGAGAATAACTGCAACTCATCTGTGTCAGTGATTTTCACTTACTCACAAATGAGACATTCTTCCCAACTATTCGATGTATCTTGTTCATCGCCACCACCTTAAAATGGTAGTATTCATACTGGAGAAGGGAAAGCGTTTTTTATACCCATAATTCTCCTTATTGCATCTTTATCATCTCTCTGGCTATCTTTCATTGCGATACAGGGGGTGTTTGTTTGGGCTATGTTGAAACATTAAAAAAATAAACATTTACATAATTTTTTTAAAGTCTGAATGGATCCGTTGTCAATCCAGCTGAAATCACAATTTCCTAAAGACCTCACACTAACAGCCACAGAAAATGGAGTGGTTGCTGCCCTTGTATCCATATTAAAATCCTTCAGACAGGCAGTTTATTGTTCCCGTCACAACTTTCCAAATTAAACCAAGAATTTGATTACATAGTAGCTACTGAAAACAGATTTTTTTTCCTTCTTTCCACAAGCAACTAAACAGTGATGTGTGATGAATACAACATCAGATGTTTCTATTAAATTTAGCTCTCCATCAGCTTCCATAGTGACATAAATATGCAGTGACATTGCATTTGGTTTATTTTTAAGACCTAGAATATTAGGTCTGAAGTAAAATTACACCTATCTCATATTACTAGTGAACAAAAAGCCATTGTATCTATGTGTATGGCAACTGCTTGTTTTAATTAGAGACTACAACTAGAAAAAATACTTCAGTATTGAATGCGAGAGCCTTATTCATAAAGCATCTTAGAGCTCTATTCATGACTGATAAATATTGATCTTGTGTAAATTACATGAGGGTCATGTGAATTTTTCCTGGACAACTTGAACAAAAATTCCCCCTTTGTGCAGGGCATAAGTCACCGTGTATTAGGGGCTGGGCAGCACAGAAGTTAGATGAAAAAAAGAAAACACTGGTAAGTCATGTAGAGCTTAAAACTGCCCTCCCTGAGCTTGGCCTGAGAAAGGAGTGCTTTTAGCAAATTCCTCTGCTAACATAGCTTCATTCCCTATGGCACATCTACTAATGAAGTGGTTCTTAACCCCTGGGGGTACACAAAGGTTGTCCAGGGAGTATATCAACTCATCTAGATCAGTGTTTCTCAACCTGGGGGTGATGGGACAGGTTGGTTTCTTTATTTTCCGGGGGGGGGAAGAGGTGGTCTGCAAGTGCATGGCAATTGCCTGGGGCCCTACACCACAGAGGGCAACATGAAGCTAAGTTACATGCTTCAGCCCCGGGCAGCGGGGGCTTGGGCTTCAGACTCCTGAAAGGGGTACAGTAGTCTGGAAAGGTTGAGAACCAATGTACTAGTGCATTATCTAGTCTGGTGTTAAGTATCCTGGGTCACGTGGCTTCCACTACTTTCCTTAGGAGACCATTCCATAATAACAGGTTTCAGAGTAACAGCCATGTTAGTCTGTATTCGCAAAAAGAAAAGGAGTACTTGTGGCACCTTAGAGACTAACCAATTTATTTGAGCATGAGCTTTCGTGAGCTACAGCTCACTTCATCGGATGCATACTGTGGAAACTGCAGAAGATTTTTTTTATATACACACAAAGCATGAAAAAATACCTCCTCCCACCCCACTCTCCTGCTGCTAATAGCTTATCTAAAGTGATCACTCTCCTTACAATGTGTATGATAATCAAGTTGGGCCATTTCCAGCACAAATCCAGGTTTTCTCACCCCCCCACCCCCACACACAAACCCACTCTCCTGTTTGTGTGTGGGGGGGGGGGGTGAGAAAACCTGGATTTGTGCTGGAAATGACCCAACTTGATTATCATACACATTGTAAGGAGCGTGATCACTTTAGATAAGCTATTAGCAGCAGGAGAGTGGGGTGGGAGGAGGTATTTTTTCATGCTTTGTGTGTATATAAAAAAATCTTCCGCAGTTTCCACAGTATGCATCCGATGAAGTGAGCTGTAGCTCACGAAAGCTCATGCTCAAATAAATTGGTTAGTCTCTAAGGTGCCACAAGTACTCCTTTTCTCATTCCATAATAGGTGCCAATGGCAGGAAGACTTCCTGATAGGATGAAATTTAGGCTGACTATCACTCCAAGTTACATCCCCTTGATCCACTCTAAATAATTTCTCTCCCTCTTTAGTGTTCATCCTGAAAGGGCCCGATCCTGCAAACAATGATGCATGTAACTTTACTCAAGTAATCCCACTGGAGTCAAAGGCACTGCTTGCACAAGTAGATTTCTTCCTGAGTAAGCAGCTAGAGGACTGGGACCTTAAAATTTTGCTTTGCAGATCATTAATGCCCCTTCCTTCGATACTTCTAAATTAGAGCTAGTTGCACTATGTAGAACTCTCTCTAACCTAAGTCAGTTACTCTGGCTCCCTGAATTTTTAATATATGTTATTCTCAGAACTTCTTCCATTGATCAATAGCTTTCTGGAAATGAGACGCCCATAACGGAGCCCTAGGTTCTGGGAGCCCTGGCACCACAGCCACAGAGATCCTGGGAAAAGGCATTTTTGGCAGAGGGGATCTGGCTGAGGAATGTGGCAGCAGAGGGAATTAGATTAAGCCAGACTCTGTCCTTGATAACAATAAAGCTAAACTCCACCATAGCATAGAGTCACAGCTGCTGCCACTCCCTAGCCAGGCAGTCATGGCCCCTCAGGAACACCATGCCACAGGGCCCCCCTGAAACCTACCCTTCTCATTCTTATGCTGTAGCCCCGTCTCCCACTTGGAGTTTTAACAGCAGGGGTGTATCTGTTCGGGCGTCTGGGCCAGGATTATTGCAATGCTTCTTCTGCTACAGAGTCCTCTACTTGGGTGATACTGGCAAGTCACAAAGCAGCGTTAATACTAAATTAAGATAAAACTGTGCAACTGACACCACCCAGAGCAACTTTTTTCAGGTGGTCTATGTCACTTAAGTCATGGGTTCTTTCCTTCCCACAACTATGACGGTTAGGAATTTCTTTACGAATGTAAGACCTAGTCTGCACTTTAGTTTTGCCAGCTGGGCAGCTGAGGGCTTGTCTAGATGAACAGTGAGCATGTGGTGAGCTGGGATGTAAATCTACCTTGCACTACGTCCATGTGGACGCTGATCTACTCAAAGCGTACCCGGGAACTAATGGGAGCAGGTCAGCTTGCACTAGAGAACTTTTAGTGCTCAGCAGCAGGGTCCATATGGACAATCTGTGCACAGCTCACTAGCGCAGGGTAGATTTACACCCCAGCTGGCCGTGCCCTGTTTGTCTACTCAAGCCCTGAAATGGTAGAAGGGGCGGGGAAGGGGGGAGAAAAAAAAATCACATACACACCACCCTAGCTATGCGGCAAAATCCCTAATGTAGAGGCAGTTATACTAGCAAGAAGTCTTTTTGCTGGTGGAGCTTATTTCACTGGGGGAACTGGTAAGCGATATGGGACCAAAGAATTCTTTTGCGTCTCTGCTAGGAGGGTTGCCAATCTAGCTATACTGGCAAACCCTTTCTAGTGGAGACAAGTCCTGAAATGAAATTCTAATATAATCACCAGACTCCAAGAGCTGGGGCCTTAGACATGGACTGATAGTACCTATGCCTTAAGCTGGCCCTTCCACCATTCTTCCCCAAGAATAGCTTTCTACAATCCAGAGAGGAAGGAGAGTCAGATGTCAAGACTACACAGTAAATCTAACCAACATGGAAAGTGCCCATGTATAGCAACCAAGACCCAGCAGTACAAAAATAGATATTATCTATGCTCTAATGATGTAAACTTTTGAATTCCAGTGCAAGTTTAGTTACTTTCTCCCCAAGTTGTCCTCTTTCTTTTTGGAACATACCAAAATGTCACTCTGGACTTAGACTGATATGAATAAAACCAAGAGTATTTAGTTCAGAATCAGAAATGAAAAGTCCAGTAGACAATACAGATGCTCAATACCAAAACCTTATACATTTCCATTAACGGTAGGGAAACGTGGAAAGATTGGGTTTGGATGAACACTCAGAAGCTTATCAGAACTTTATGCAATGCTCCTAAGTTGCTAAAATTGAGCTTCAAACCAAAAAGAGCCCAGGCTACCTCGGAGCTTGCCAGTGCTATTTATACTGGTTCCAGTTGGACTGGAAAGCCCGTGCAATTCCTGAAAAAGGACACGGGTCTGCTGCAAAGCTCACTAATCAGAAACTTTCCATTAACTTTACTGGGCTTCAGATCAGACTCCAAGTGCATAAATCAAAATAGAGTTTTAAAGTTAACCAAACCTTTTCCAAACCTCTAACAAGGCTTAATGTGCGTTTTGCTTTGCAGAAGAGAATTAGTGCTGGTTTTCTTTTTTTGGGATGGGTGGGGGAAATAATTCATCCTCATCCATCCATCCATCCCTGGTTTCCATACCAAGCAATAGAGGGAGTGCAGGATAACGGAGATCAACTTTCCCAAGCCCCTAAAATGTATCTGAGGAAAAAAACGCATTAAAAATGATTTAATATTTGACAGATTGACAGCAACTGGCTTGGCTTATACACACTTTGTTACAGCAAGGACTCTTCCTCTGCACTGTATCTATTTGAGTTCTTTACAAGTCTGTTCTATCTATATAATCTTCCTGAAAAGACGCTGTATTTGAGTTGGAAGGTAGAGTAAGAGAAAGATTCCCACTAGACTAATGTCAACATACTGAATGATGTCAGACATGTGCTCATTGTAGAACTGCCTCTCACAAGATGATGTGCAAAGGGAAACACTAGCTGTCTTTGCTCAGGAAACATCTGGTGGATACTTCAATTCTCAAGCAGGTCATTGGCTATTTTAGAGCTTAGTGGAACAGAAAAGTGTGGGAAGACAGGGGTATAGCCCTCTGATATTATTCTGCCTAGTGGGCAGCTACAGACTGAAAGAAAAAAAAATAGATGTGAGGAAATGTCCTCCCTTTTACTGCTTCTCCGGGGACTTGCTCACTGCTGCAACATACAGTCACATTTTCTAGCTTGCAATGGAAAACCTATACTGTTTACAAAGCTAAAAGGAGCTGCAATGGGAAAGTAAGGTTATCTGTGCAGTAGCGAGGAGGGAGAGGAGGGGGAAGAATCTGGAGACTTCCAAGATAGCATTCTTGCACAAGGAGTCCACCAGTTAAAAGAAAATAGCTAGGAGACTAAGATAAACTATCTAAGAAACACTGTTGAAAAGTTCTAAAATATTCTCTTTTCTCCTGCAATGGGATTTCACCATCTCCTTCCCTCTGCATTGGGATTCCACAGCTTTCACACTCAAATGAAGTCAAGCAAGTTGATCCAATCTTCATTAGTATCTCCTGGCCACCCTCACCATTACTTTCCCCTGTGTTAGAATTACACACACACTCTCTCTCTCTCTCTCTCTCTCACTGTGCAGGGTCAGTGATGGGCTACTCTGTTTAAGCTGATTATAATCTTCTCTTCAGCCAGCACAATCTTGCTTCCCATTGTATATGAGAAAAGTTAACAGTCGTCTGCTACTGTACTGCAGATACCAGCTTCCTGAAAGTTTCTTCCTACCACAGAGCCACTAACAGATATCAGTTCATCAAACCTTCAGACACTGTCTCTTTGCTTCCCCCCACCCCCATAACAGAAAATTGGAGGAAGAGAAGCACCAGATAAATATGAAGGCGAGGCTTTACCAGCAGGCAAATCAACACAGCCTTATATTAAAATGGATTGAAGACACAGTTTTGTGGAGACTGGCTCATGCTGGAAGTGAAACTTGGTGGCTTCACTTTGCAATCATGAGCACAGGTTTTCCAGTTTTGATCCGCCCAGAGCAAGTCAGGTCAGGTTCTCACCACCGTCCCAGTTTCATCTGGTGTCTCGACCAATAAATTCAACGTCAAACTCTGTTTGGTATACACAGCAATATGAAGGCACTCACAAACCTGCACAGCTTAGTTACAAACATGCTGCTGATCCAACTGGTTTTGGGTAGCTCCTAAAAATCACAGAACACAGTGAGCACCACAAAAGGACTTTCAAGCTATTTAAAGGGATACTTCTGGAACAAAGGAGTCAGATGAATTTCAGTTTTCGTTGCAGACATTTTCACACCGCTGTTGCTAAATGGCTGTATGGAGATTTAGGAAGAGCCCTGAGCTGGGAGATAGCTAAAATGGATGTTACAGACAAGGATTTCTAGGCTGCTGTAAATTCCACGGTATGTAGTAATGAGACATACAAGTGAAAACATAAAAGAGGGAGGAACAAACAAACAAACAGTCTTCCCCCCCCACCCCTATAGTTTAGTACAGTACTTTGTCTTCTGCCAACTCAAGTGTAAGCTTATCAATCAAATATTTTGGGCTAGATATCCAAATTAGGGAAATGGATCACGACTCCTGCTGTGGGATAGGAACATTGGAAATGAAGATTTTTAGGGGAGAGTCACTTCCATTTAAAGAGTGGCAACGACTATTTAGAATTGCATTCTGTTAATATCCATCACAGGGGAATTGGCCATAAGCAGCAGCATGATCCTGAACTGCTTTGAATACAGGTATTAAACACTTACCTTACAAGATGGCCTCCCAGTTGCCCTGTGCAACTCATTAAAACAAATGGGAATCACAACCCTCATGCCCATGTACTTTTCACACTGAAAGCTCCAATGAGTCAGTTTTCCCACCCTTTCCTTGTCCTTACTACCATTGCTTGCACTGAAGACCGTTGCAACATGTCTAGCAGCTATGGACCTGGAGTAGCAGTCAGTAGACCTGGGTTCTATTCCTTGCTCTGGGACCGTGGGGAAATCATTTCACCTCCCTCTGTGCCTGCATTTCCCCTCTGTTTAGATGACAGACGCTTTAAGAAGGAACTGTCTACTGTACTAGGCACTATACAAACCAAATCCTTAAGTACTATGCAATATAAATTGTAATTCAATTTCATGACCTTAAGGTCAATATAATACTTGCTGGGAAGACTACAGGGGTATGTTGGTATGATCCTGACTCATGTGATCAGAGAAATGGTCATTTTCACTACAGTGGCCTGGAATGCCATCTCCTCCCACTCCTTATGTGGATAGTTTGATCTAGCACCAAAAGGAGGCTTTTTCGTCATTCTCCTGTTGCTTCCTCTTCATTGGCATCTTGTCGCCTCAGGGACACAAAAAGGAATGCGGACCTAAGGGTGCATCTACACTGCAATCAGAGGGGTGATTAATTCTAGGGTGGGTATGCCTACCTGAGCTGCAATCTTCTGCTCAAAAATCAGAGTGAAGATAAAGAAGTATGGGAACTCTGGTATGTACACACGCACATTGGTAACCTGCGCCGCTCCATCTTCACTACTAATTAGTAGTGTGCTAATGATATTAAAGCAAGCTCTGGCAGGCCTACTGGAGCAGCAGTCACACCTTCAGCTGCCGTGCAGACATACCCGATGTTACACCTAAAACATTTACAGATCCTCTTATCATAGAACATGAAGGTTGGAAGGGACCTCAGGAGATCATCTAGTCCAACCCCCTGCTCAAAGCAGGGCCAATCCCCAATTTTTGCCCCAGATCCCTAAATGCGCCCCCCCTCAAGGATTGAACTCACAACCCTAGGTTTAGCAGGTCAATGCTCAAACCACTGAGCTATCCCTCCCCCCCCCACAACACAATACAGGGATCACTCACCTGGCATTGAAATGCAGACATCTCTGGATGGAGCATAGCTGATGTGCAACAGCACTCAACAACACGACACAGGGATCACTCACCCAGCACTGAAATGATGTCACCCTCTGGGGTAGGAATGCAGCAGCTGTTGAACAGCCACAGAGCGACACTACTCACAGTTTAGAGCAGGATGTGAAGAAGACTCTCACTTCCATTCGAAAGCTCTGGGGGAGTTCACAGAAACAGACCATGCTGTTAACCTGTGCTGAACAGCAGCCAGGACACAATAGATTGGGTCTGCACTGCGGGTAACCAGACAACAGCTCTGCCATGAGGGATTCGTTCTGATTGATGGAGGGAGGGATGGGGCAGGGGGCCAGTCAAGCTTGGGGAACAAATTCCTTCTCCAGGACGCTTTGCTCCAGGATCTTAGAGCCCAGGCTCTACGGCCATTAATTCCTGCACCACCCAGCTGGAAGGGAAGGGCTGGGGCAGGTCTTTGCGCTCCACATGTCACAGGAGGACAAGGCAGAACGAACCATGTCACAGAATGAATCAATTGCATAGCCTGGACTAGAACCCAGGAATCCTACCTGCCAGCTCTCTGCTCTAACCATTAGACCCCACTCCGCTCACAGTCAGGATAGACCCCAGGAGTCCTGATTCCTAGACACCCACACACACGTTTCTCTAACCCAGTGGTCCTCAACCAGGGTTACGGGTGCCCCTGGAGGTACGCAGAGGTCTTCCAGGGGGTACACCAACAGGCTACAAAAGCTTTAGCGAAGTCAGGACAAACTAAAATGTCATACAGACAATGACTTGTTTATACTGCTCTGTATACTGTTGGGTGTGTTTTGTTATAGGATTATAGTCTGTTAAAATATGTGTATATTAAATTCAATATGGGGTTTGTAAAGACAGAGCAGCAATCCAAGATGGCGTCTGAACTGCCATCTTGTGACCGCCCTCTTGTTGTTTACGGTGATCATGGCCCAGTCATAACTGGATCCAACCGGTTTTTCCCGCCATTGGCAGCTCCCAGGACAATTTTACCTCAGACTGTTTCCACCCCGGCTGGGACTGTACCATGTTTTCCCACCACTGCGTGCAGGAAGGGCTGGGACTGGCTGAGCAGTGGTACAGTCCGTTCCAGTCACTGGGCACGCGCGGCTCCAGCCCTCCCCGCACGCGGGCAGCGCTGAAGGACGCCATTCCTGACGGGGCGGGGCGAGACGGGCATGCACTTGTGTATGCAATACCTCTTGCCACAGCTAGAGGGCTAGCTGCACCTCTGTCCGTTTGCGTCTGAGTGTAAACCCCCCCACCGCAGACGTCAACCCTCTCCTGGGGTGCAATTCCAAGAGTCTCCCACTCCTTGACCTGACCCTGGGCTACTGCACCCTGTGGATCAATTATGTTCACCCAGGAGGTCCAACTGAGTTCAGACATCTGCAGTTCTTCCCTTTGGGAACCTGCGACAGTGACCACCCAGCCTTCTTAAAACTAAAGTATTGGTTATTTTAGCAGTAGGAACAAAGCAAGGAGAGGAGGTTTTAAAAAACAAAGACAAACATGTAGACTTATCTTACTAAAAAGCTGAGCATCCCCTGATGGTAACCTGGGCAGGCCTAACTTCTTCAGCTGTCCCAGCAGATGCCTCTCTCTCAGCCTGGTTCCCCAACCTCTTTTCTCCCTCCCAAGAGAGAGGCCTCCTTTTTAAACTGCTATAGTATTTGTTATTCTACATTCCTGGGCAAAACCAGTCCTGAATACTAAGCAAGAAGCCAAGCCAGAGGCCTCAAACCCAATGGTTCTACCATTGTCCATTAGCATCCCTCATGTATTTGCTGAGAGGTGGCTATCTTGAGCCATTCATTTCCTGTGTGTTTTTCCTTGCAGGCCCAGTATTAAGCTAATTAAATAGATTTGTGCAGTAAGCATCCCAATAAGCAGCTCAACATACGGTATTCAGACACTGCAGAGCAGCTTCACAGCCATCATAGCTGCATTCCTAGGAGCAATTGGGCACAACAGGCAGCCAGTTCTCTCTTTTTCTTTTTTTATTGAAGCCAGTAGATGTGTACTCCCCTTACTAACCAGAACAGGAAGACCTGAGTGACCAATCCAGCTCAGCCTTCTCTTTGGAGTTCCTGGCTTTCCCAAGCTTGCTTTTGAACAAGTTATTAAGACCACGCCACCGCTGTGCATTTAAAACCTTAGTGCGTGGACTCATTATGGGAATTATGTAACTGCAATTGCAGAGGAGATTGGAGAACACATATGCTAGAACCCAAGCTTCTCTGGCAAACACCCACTGTTTGCTACAATAAGTACAGAAATGTCAAATGACCCTTCTCTTTTATGAAGTATTTATTTCACTTCATTCCCTTAGAACCAGAGGAAAATGTAGAAAAGCTACAAGCCTGTGGAAATATTATAAAGGATGGAGTGTGGAAATTAAAAAAACTCTATAAAACAGATGAACACAATCAGCAGCATAGTACATTGCTTCAGCAGGAAACAATCTTGCAGACACGAAGGGCTGTTCTATTTGCATGCACAGCTCTCGCGGGAGACAAAGGTATACTGAAGTGTATCACCGCCTTTCATAGACCTTGTTATAGAATGTGGGAACAAGGGGACACTTGATAAAAATTAAAGGGAATAAAAGGTTTAGTGCTTTATGAACTGAACAGTCAAGCTGGGAAATTTAGCAACAACGGAGGTAGAGACATACTGTGGATTTAAAAAGGACTCAAATTGTACGACCTTTAAATACCATTGGGAACAGGTCAAGCCTGGATAATAAGGGTAATCAAGTCTTATGCTTCAATGAAAGATGGTTGTCTGCAAGGGGAAGGACTTTATTGTGCAGAATTGCTCAGTGCTAGATGCATTATGGTTTGTTTTTTTATCTTCCTCTGAAGACAAAGCTATTGGCCCCATCCAGAAGCAAGATCGGAGGCTAACCGATTCAGAGAGCTGATTTCAAAGGGTAAATTGAATATTCCAAAAAAGTTATGCACACAACAGCATAGACCCTTTAAATGTCTTAACCATGGTGCTATGTTATGTGCACTTCACAAGTAAGGCACACAGTAACAAAACACACCCCTGACTACCACACATAGGGTTTTGAAGGCAGCAGCATTTAAATTTAACACCCTCCCCGCCACACCAAAAAAAAACAAAAAAAACCCACAAACCCAAAACCCACCCCATTCTGTAAAAACCTAAAGCAAAACTCGTACAATGCTAGGTTTTCTCCTTACACCAGTGCTGTGAGGAAATTGTTTATCTCAAAGCCTACTGCAGCATGCATGAAGCACACG